>NC_137158.1:87584124-88184124 GCF_951394435.1 Stenella coeruleoalba | reverse complement strand
TGAGGGCAGAACAGTGTGTCCCCTGGGCAGTTAGGGACCTTCCACAGAGGTCCTGGTTCACAGAGAATCCAGCCGCCTAAGTCCAGACGTTTATGTAAAGCAGGGACCTTGCAGACGTCATACGGGGAAACTCTCTTAGTATCTGGATCCTGGTTCGCAGGGCTTCACACCCTTCTTCCTTCAAGCAAGGCCATGTTACCACAAAGATAAAAGAAAATTATAAAAAACAGAACTAAAATAAGAAAGGAGAAAAACAGACCAAAGCAAAGAGAGCACCATCTCCCTGGAGTAATTTTCTAGGACTCCTGAGCTCTGCCCTCACGAGGCAGCGTATTAGCCCTACCACCAGCAATCGCCCAGTCCACGCCCCTGCAGATGGCCCTGGACCAAGGGACCCTCTGGACACGCGTCTGTGTCCTGGTGAACATGTGGCTTCTAGTCCTACCCCCGGCCACCGCCGCTGCATCTCAGCCCCTGTCCCGGGGAAGCTGTGTCCTGGGGCTGCTCCGAGCTCAGGCCGGGGAAGGAGCTGTGGCAGGTGGTGGGTGTTCACAGCCAGCTGATGTGCCGGTTTGGAGGAGCGCCTGCGTGCGCTGACTTGCTTTGACAGTTAAGTGGGAACCATGACCCCAGAGGACGTCAGTGCCATTGTGAAACGTCTGCGGACAAGAGTCCGGCCTAATAGACTTGGTCACAAGGTTGAGTTAGCATGAAATGGGGGAGGGGACCAATGCTTAGCCAGGAGGAAAAGTAGCTGAATTACAGAGATGAAGCTTAGCTGTAAAGTGGTGCTCCTCAGCGTGGAAATGTGTTTATTAACTACGGACTTCTCTGGGACGCGTGGGGGGACTGGTTTCACCATTTCTCGGGCAATTTGGAGGAGGGCTGACTTGGTGAGCCTCACCGTTTCAGTACGGCTCAGGCAGCTACACCACAGTGAGGGGCGAGCCTGCTGCCTTGGGCGTCTGGGGCTACAAGAGATGGAAGAATAGCAGACAAGGTTGGGGACCAGTAAAGACACAGAGTGGCTCAAACCCTCTTTAAAGGGTGATGGGTCAAAGCCAGCAATGAGCGATAAAAACTGTCCTGAAGTATCCCCGATCCCACCAGGGAGAGGAAAGACCACCACTGGTCCTGAGTTCATCTGTAGATCCCAAACCACGTGTATCATTATCATGGTAGATGGAAGAACAGTAGAGACATAAGAAATGACAAAGGGCCCTCAGCCTCCGTGAGGGAGCAAAAAGGTGTCCATGTAAAGAACAGGAAGATTAAACAGACATTTGTTCTCCCTCAAGAGACAGGAAGGTGGGTTCGTGGCAGAGAAAGAGATCTCGTCATTACCTTCTGGAATCATGAAAGTACAGGATATCCCCTCAAGGGTGAAAGGAATAGTTGTCTTGAGTCATTTTTTGATAGATCCCCTGTTCACATGGTCCCAAATACAAATATTGTAAAAGGGAAAATCCCCCTCTCACCGCCACCCAGCTTTCCCGCAGCCGTAGACAGCCCACATAGTCTTTAATTCTTAGACACACCTACCGCACGTCTAAACAAATGTCTTTATGCCCCTCCTTATCCAAATCAAATGGGAGCACAGTAGACTCCCAGCTCTGCACCTGGCTTTTCCTTTCAGCCATTTGTCTTGGGGGGAAACTTCCCATCTCAGTATGCAAAGAGCTCCTTTCCTTTCTCCAAACGCATCATCCCACTGGGGTTGGGAGATACCCTAATACGTGCAGCTCCTACCACAGGACGTTTGGATGAAGAGATTTGGGATGAACATGAAGAGAAGCCAATGGTAACTTTCCTGGCGGGACCCATAACCCTGAGAAGGGAGCCTAGCTGTTGGTAGAAATTACTTTGAGGATTCTGACGAGAGAAATGGCGCATGGTTAAGGGCCCTGAGGACCTCGGGGGTCTCTCCCCAGGTGTCTGTGTTTCCCATCACCTGCTCTGTGGGTGAGACAGCCCGACAGTCACAGAACCAGCACACGAGGATCGAGGCAACGTGTGTGGCCTCCGAGTCCACAACAGGGGTCAGGGGCTCAGCCTGCCTCCGTCACCTGAAATGTGGATCTGAAACCGACCCTCCGTTTCGAGAGGAGGAGGAAGTGAGGAGATGAGTCTGCGCGAGCGCGGTGCCGCTGGAGCCCGTCACAGCAGCCTGTCCCCCGCTCCCCTGTCCTTTCAGGCAGCGGCTTCCTGGCGGTCCTGCTCATCGCCCTGTTTCTGGAGCCCATAAAAGACGCTCAGCAGGAAAGTGAGGGAGAGAAGCAAGCGTCACCGTTCTGGTCCACTTTGCTGTCGACGGCCAAGCTGTTCAGAGACAAGCGCCTCTGCCTCCTGGTCCTGCTGCCGCTGTACAGCGGGTTCCAGCAAGCCTTCCTGGCCGGCGACTACACGCGGGTAGGCGACGAGGCCAGCGGGGCCGGCACGGGGTCCGGGGCTGCGCTGGGTCCTTCCCGGCCTCAGGAGAGCCGCCGTGTGGTTAGGACATCAGCCCACCTGGGGACACCCCTCACTTGAGATGTGTTCAGGGAAAGGACCAAAGCTGCTCCGGAGTCATCGCAGGGACACTTACTTGCCTGCATCTCACCCTGTGTCCTCATTTTAGAGTGAAAAATAGGGAAAACCATGAAATCCACGAATAACACTGAAATTCCTTATTACCTAGTTTTTAAAAAATTTTTATTTTATATTGGAATATAGTTGATTTACAATGTTGTGTTAGTTTCAGGTGTACAGCAAAGTGATTCAGTTATACATATACACGTATCTATTCTTTTTCAAATTTGTTTCCCATTTAGGTTATTACAGAATATTGAGCAGAGTTGCCTGTGCTATACAGTAGGTCCTTGTGGGTTTTCTATTTTAAATATAGCCGTGTGTACGTGTCGATCCCAGACTCCTAGTTTATCCCCCCACCTTTCCCCTTTGGTAACCATTTTTTTTCTAAGTCTTTGAGTTCGTTTTGTAAATAAGTTCAGAGGTATCATTTTTTTTTAATTCCACATATAAGCAATATCATATGATATTTGTCTTTCTCTGTCTGACTTACTTCACTTAGTATGATAATCTCTAGGTCCACCCATGTTGCTGCAAATGGCATTATTTCATTCTTTTTAATGGCCGAGTAATATTCCATTGTATATATGCAACACATCTTCTTTATCCATTCCTCTGTTGATGGACATCAGCAGGTTGCTTCCATGTTCCATCCCCACCCCAGCTCCCTCCCGGGAAGGCTTGCCAAATGGGCCAGATAAAAGGCAGGGTAAAAATCTGAATTTCAGATAAACCACCAATATCTCTCAGTATAAGTATGGTCCTGAGTATTTGGACACCCAAGAGTTTCTTTGGCAGCCCTACTCTTAGGACAGTCCTGTTGGGGTCTTGGAGTTTCAAAGAACGAAGACAGAATGACAAACAGTCCCCCCGCTATCCAGATGCAAGGGGCCTCCTAGCCGGTCTCCTGTCTGTCCCCAACCCTGCCCCCGAGTCGCGGCAGGAGCGCTTCTTCTCATCTCTATGGAGATTCCCTTCCTGTTCCTTCCATCTTCTTCTTTTTTATTAAGACTTTATTTTCTTAGAGCAGTTTTAGGTTCACAGCAAAACTGAGCGGAAAGGACAGAGAGTTCCCGCACACCCTCTGCCCCCACACGGGCACATCCTCGCCCGCTGCCCGCCTCCAGAGGGTCCGTTTGTTACAACTGAGGAACCTACCTGGATACATCGTCATCGCCCCGAGTCCACAGCCTACCTGAGGGCTCGTTCTTGGTGCTCTACATTCTCAGGGTTTGGACAGATGCATAATGACATGAAGCCATCGTTATGGTGTCGTTCAGAGGAGTTTCGAGGCCCTAAAAATCCCCTGAGTTCTGCCTGTTCATTCCCCGGCTCTGTCCTCACCCAGCTGTCTTCTAGGCAGGATGGGAAATGACCCACACCAGCAAGAAGAGTTCAGATTCGCCCCTGTATAAATAACATACGGTACAGATACGCGGGGAGAAGTCTGCCAGGCGGCCATGCAGAGCGTTCCCTGTTAGTTCTTACCCAGAGGAGGGTTTTCCTTACAAGCACAGGCGTTCTCCACCCTGGGAGCTGGAGGCCAGCTTCGCGGGCCAGCTTAGCGGGCCAGCGGTCACAGGGCAGAAAGCGTTTTAGCATGGGCTGTATTCCCGGATCAAAGTGAACCCCCAAACCGCAACTTCAGAGCTCAGCCCTGGAGCAGGCCTGAGGCAGCGCAGGTAACTGGTCTGTGCTTCTCTCCAGTCCTACATCACCTGCGCCCTGGGGATCCAGTTCGTGGGCTACGTGATGATCTGCTTCGCAGCCGTCAACGCACTGTGCTCCGTGCTGTACGGGAAGCTGGCCCAGTACACGGGCAGGATTGCTCTCTTCGCACTAGGTAGGTGGACCGTGGACACACAGTGGACGCACTCCTGGGGCAGGTCTGGCTCCACTGCGGGCAGTTAGAGCGTGTGTGATGAGGGCCAGGGTTGGGGTAAGGACGGGGTTTGGTGCAGGTACAGAAACGGGGCCCACACCCACAGTGGGGGCCAAGGGGTCAGGCAGGAGACAGGGAGCCTTCCAGAAGGAGGAGATCTGTGTTCACGTGGTGGATGAAGCTGGTCTTCTAAACGGGCATCACCTTCTATTTTTCTTGAGGGAACAAGAAGGATCGGAGACAGCGTGAATAAGGAGAGATGAGGGTGTTAAGGAGACAGCTACCTGGTGGCCCGGTCAAGGCCCAAAGGGTCTGTGGTGAGGGAGCAAGAGGGAGGGAGCACATTAACCATTGGTCAGTGCTCACTGGGGGCCAAGTAATTTGCTTTATATCGAGGAGACAACAGAGAAGGAGAGTAACTTGCCCAAGGTCACACAGCCTCGGAGAACCCAGGCTGCACCTGCTGTTTCTGCTCCTTGGCAGTCCCTGAGGGTCATAAGCTGCTCTGTTCCCACACTCGAGGGACATCACAGCGTCTGCAGAATCACGAGGCCAGGGCTTAGGGCTCATCATGATAAAGTCAGGAGGAATGAGGACGTTCTCCCCCAGCCTCTCCCTCCTCGTCCTGTTTGGAAGCCCCAGCTCCCCGGCTGGGGCACCCCTTCCCATCCCCTCCTCGTGCCCCCTACTCAGTGAGAAGCAGGGGTCCCACCACTCGCTCCTAATGAAGAAGCCCTTCTCTCTCCCATTCTGAAGCCCCATAATCTGGGGACCCCTCTGCCCAGCAAGGCGACACTTTCCTCTAAGACACAGAGGTGTGTCACCCCCAGGCCCCCCACCCGATGATGTGCAGGCCAGAGGTGGATGGAATCGCACCCCTGCCAGGCGTGCCCTGCATTTCACCTTCAGTCTCCGTGTGCCACGTTAAACCCACCTGCAGAAATCAGTCTGGATTATTTTAGGAAACCATTCCCGCCTGGAAGCAAATGGTCAGAAGACTCGTCCTGTAGCAGAGTGTCTGAGAGAAGCCCCTTTCCCCACTCACAGGCGCCGTGACCCACCTGTCTTGCATCATCGCCCTCCTGCTGTGGAAGCCTCACCCCCGCCAGCTGCCTTTGTTCTTCGTATTTCCGGGCCTCTGGGGCGCGGCCGACGCCGTCTGGCAGACACAGAACAATGGTGAGTGCCCGGCACAGAGCCGTTCCTGCTCAGGTGGCCCCGCCTTGGCCAGTCATGGGGGGACACATGGTGGGTGGAGGGCCCCCCAGGGGGACGTGGTGACATGTGCAATAAGGGCAGTGGAGCGGGGACCACACAGGCGGGAGGGCTGCAGTTCCACACTGGGGATTTGCAGTGCTTTCTCTGAGCGTCTCCTCACATCCATGATGTCCATGAAGTGTGCGACTTTCTTTCCTGAAATGATGGTTCCTTCGTGGCTCCCCCTGGAAGAGCTGGTCTGAACAGAACAGCCGCTCTCAGCTGAGGTTGGGGACAGGCGGAAGCGCTTACAGTTTACCGGGACAACGTCCCTGCAGTGGCTCTAGGGCTTCGGGGGAGGGGGGTGGGTGTCAGTTTTCGGGAGAACGGAGTTAAGGGCGGGAGGGTCAGCAGAGGCTTCACCGTGGGGCCACGCCCTCGTGGGCTCCTGGCGGATAGTCCCCCAAGCAGCGGGGAGCCTGGGGGAGGCAGGGAGTTGGGGAGGCCGGGGGGTGGCGGGGGGGGGGGAGCCGTCTCTGTCGCTTTAGCGCAGCAACAGGACTCCACAGGCTGGGGGCTTGTAAACAGCAGACATTTACCGCTCAGAGCTCTGGGGCTGGACGTCCGGGGGAAGGCATCGCGGATTCGGCGTCTGGAGGGCTGGTTCACGGAGGCTCTCTCTTGCCGTGTCCTCACGTAGAGGCTGGGGCGAGGGGCCGATCTGGGGTCCCTTCGCAAGGGCACTGACCCCTCCCTGAGGGCCACACCCCACGACCTCGCCCCTCCCAGAGGCCGTCGCCTTGGGGTTTCAGACACCGAGAGGAGAGACTGGCTGGCCCGACGTAGGGCCGACGTACCGCTGAACGGTCCACTTTCACTCAGCACTGGTGGAAGCAGCAGCAAGGGTTTAGGGCGGGGGCTGGCAGGGTCACTGCTGCCGTGACTCAGGGGACGGTGTGGACCCACCGGGAGGTGGAGGGCAGGGGCGGGGCTGGGAAGGAGGCCGAGGGGCGGAGCTTCTGGACGCAGGGACTCAGTGGTCCCCGGGCCAGGCTGGGCGTCGGGATCCCCAGGCTGAAGGCGGCAGACGAGCCCACAGACCTGGACGCAGCAGCTGAGGGGCTTGGCTTGAGCTTGAACACGACACAGAGAGGACTCCGGCGGGGGGACCCAGCACTGAAAAGGGGCTGTTTGGGGCGCGTATCACTTATGATTATTTCAGGCTGCGCCACACGGCACGCGGGATCTTAGCTCCCCGGCCAGGGATTGAACCTGGGCCGCCGTAGTGAGAGTGCTGAGTCCTCACCACTGGACCCCCAGGGAAGTCCCTCTCGTAGGATTTTAGATTCAGACTGAAGGGCTGTGAGGGGAGGGGCCAGAAAAGGAGGCGCCTGGCCGGGAGGGGAGGGGTGCCCTTTCTTTGGAACGCGGGGGAAGGCAGTCAGAAGGAAGGATACGGCCCCTTTGTCACCACGGGGAAAGGAGTTAATTCACGCCTGAGACACGTGGCTTCCTAGAGAAGCCACAGCTGGCGACGACCTAACAGACGGTCTTCACCGCGAGCCGGCCGTCAGTCCTGCGAGGATTCATTCACCGACGTAGGCCAGCCGGGCGGCATCACCCTCAGCGCACCGCCCCCTGCAGAAGCGCGGCCACCGGCCTGGGCCTGGGGCGGAGCGGGACTCTGGCCCGGAGGTCCAGCCGCAGCCTTGGCTGACGCTGCAAAGAGGGCGGGTGAGAGGCGAGGCGGGCAGAGCCGCTGAGGGCAGGGGGGCCCCCGCCAGCGCAGGGGAACTGGAGAGCTGCCCTCAGTCCGCCGAGAGCGGTGTGCGTGGCCAGTGCTGTCCGGCACCCTCGGGGGCCCTGCACCCCGACACGGCGGCCACCAGACGTTCGACAAAGGCCTCGGAGGCCAGGCTGTGGACGTGAGGGACACGGGAGAGGCAGGCGGGGGGCATCAGGGGAAGAGGTCCCGGCAGCCCCGAGTGCGTGGGGAGCTGGACGGCCGGAGCCAGGCCTGGGCTGGAGGCCCAGGGTTCAGACTGTGGTGCAGGGAGCTCTTCCCTGGGCTGCAGTGGGTGGGAGTACGGGCCGCCTGTACTCGGCGGGTGGGAAGGGAGTGGCCGCAGCCCAGGAGGAGACGTCCAGCCGAGGCCCAGGGAGGCCTCCTGTGGACGCAGGCTCCCCGCGGGTCAGGAGGCGCCCTGGGTTGGCGGGTTGGCGGCGTGTCCTGCCAGGGGATGAGCCATAGCTGACTGGGTCTGGGGGGAAGACCACGGGAGAGAGGGGAGAAGGGGGCTGGCGGGTGGCCCATGGAGGACACGGAGGGCGGCTTGAGTTCTGTGTGACCTAATGGGACGAGGGCTGAGGGCGGGAACCCTTGGCCCTGAGTTTCCCGAACCACCTACGGCCCTGGCCCCGGGCGGGAGGGTGTCGGAGGCCCCAGGAGGTGAGCCGTCTACACAGCCGGCATCCTGCAGATGCGTGAGCCCAGGGCCCCAGAGGTGAACCTGGCTCAGAAGAGAGCCTCTTCCTTTGGAAACACCACCCACCATTCAGCCCTTATCGGGGAAACACCCGGGACTGGAAGCTGGGTCAGGCCAATCCACAAACAAGCCACAGGCCAGCGTTTCCAGGGACAGGAGAACAGGTACACGTGACCTCACCCACGGTGGACTCAGTACTCCAGGACGGCCTCTCCTTACTATCTTATCTGTTGCTGGCTTATGAAACAGCTGAAAACATCACTCAACAAACCCTGTGCTGTTGGAACCAAGGGGTTTGGGTTTCACAATCTTGGCAGGAGGCTCTCCTGAACCAGGTGACAAAGGTGTGTGAGGCTCAGTGCCGTAATCTGGTGTGTTTGGACAAAGGTCAGTTGGTGGAAGCAATGACAAACTAGTCTCAGGCTGGGCTGCGATGTTGCTCAACAGAAGAAATACTTAATCGGTTGGGGAAAGGTTACACAGACACCGCGCTAGCTTTTCTTGGCCGTGCACACTTCTAAAGGAGTGCAGGTCGCAACTTCCCCCGTAGGAATCTTAGGCATTTTCCCCAGGGAGCATCAGGGGAGAACTGCTTTCAACATCCCAGAGGAGGTGTGAAAGACGCCCACTGTTTTACTGAACAGTCCAAATGCTTCTGCCGTCTTGCTTTCTAATTAGCTGACATCTCTGAGTTCCCTTGAATTTTTTACAGTATTTACACATTAGAAGTCAGCAGCCACGCAATAGTCCATACAATAATTCCTTGGGTGTTTCAAATGATTGCAAATAAAATGTTTGGTTTTCTTTCTCCCTGAGATATAGGAGTAATTGCTTTAACTCTCCTTTTCTTTCCACGGACATGAGAGACCGTCAGGCAGAGCCTGTCAAAATTGTGCAGAGTTACATGAGGTCCAGTGAATAACTTGGATAAAGACCTCCTTGAATAAGGAATGCTAATTTAAAATGAATTATTTCTGTCTTTTTGTTCAGATCAAAAGTAATTTGTTTCAAGGAAAAATCAGTTGCTGGGGAAGACTGTTGTTTTCGTGTACGACTTGAGAATTTCTTTCGGCGTCTATACTGGCAATCGTCCTGGCTAGGAGGGATGCTTTAATGACTGAGCTTGAGAATTTCTTTCGGCGTCTATACTGGCGATCGTCTTGGCTATAGGAGCGATGCTGTAATGACTGAGTTCCCTGCAGGCTGGCTCCACCAGGCTCTCTCGGGCTCACCACCCTGCAGCGTGGTCCATCCATACCGTCTCTGTATTTTCAAAAACTGGAAATTTTGTGTAGCTTTCGCCACGTCCCAAGATCAGCTCTCTCTCATTTTTGCTTTTTCAATAGCGAGTTGGATTTCTAATCCTATTCTCCCTGAACGTGTCTCTCTTCTAAGAAGATCCGTGAGCCACATACTTTCCTGGTTAATGAGACTGGATACAAGTCAGTACAATTCAACCCTCCTTTTCAGTCATCACCTCTCAGTTTACAAACATTGTTACAGTTCTCCAGTTTAGAGGCAAATCAGGGGCGGGAAGCGTCCAAGCCCCCCCCCACCCCCCGTCCTGGGGCAGAACCGTGCTTCTCGCTGCCCACGTTCCCACTGGGCTCCGGGGATCCCTCCGGCCGTTGGAGCCGGGGACCTGGGCGGCTTTCTGTTTATCCGCCCTGACAGGTACCCACGAAAGGTGGGCACCGTTGCCATGGCAACCCTTGCGCGCGCCAATGCCTGCACTTGAGATTCAGAATGTCTGGCCTAAAAATACTCTTTTGCCCTGTCAGCCACCAAAGGGGCTGTTTTCAGGTTGATAGACTCAAAAAGCCTGTCTTCTCTTACATGTCCAGTTCATGTATCCTGTCTTTTCCAAACAAACAATACTCATTCACATCCTGTCATCCGACGACAGGGGTCAGCATCCGGTCACTTCCACCTGGTGCCTTTCCCAGGTCAGGCTGCAAGCAGGCTTTTCTCTTCCTTTTTCTTTTGGAATAATCTTAGATCAACAGGAAAGTTGCCGAGACAGTACAGAGTTCCCATATACTGTTCACTCTGTTTCCCTTAACTCGAACATCTTACAGAACTGCAGTACATTTGTCAAAACCAAGAAGTTAATATCGGTACATAACGAGCTTCAGACTTTACCAAATTTCTCCAGGTTTCCCCCGCTCCATCCTCTGTGTGCTCCCGGATCCCAGGCAGGCCCCGCGTTACACGTAGCCAGCCCGTCTCCTTTGTCCGGTCTGTGCCAGTTTCTCATTTTTCTTTGTTTTTGATGACCTTGACTTTTGGAGAATACTGATTAGGTGTTTTGTAGACTGTCCCTTAATTTGGGTTCATCTGATGTTTTCTCATAATGAGGCTAGAGCTAAGGGTCTGGGGGAGGAAGACCCCAGAGTGAAGCGCCTTTCTCGTCACATTGATAGGGTTGCAGGACAGCACAGGACTGGTCATTGATGCTGTGGACCTCGATCGCTGGTCAAGCCAGGGTCTGGCTCCTCCCACGCAGAGGGCTACTCTTCCCTTCCACTGTCAGTTCTTTGGAAGCCAGTCACCAAGGCTACGATTCAGGGGGAAGTAATTACCCCTCACCTCCTGGGAGAGGCGTGTGTACGTGCATTAGGTACAGTTCTTCTAGGACGAACATTTGTCCCTTCTCCCCAGTTTATTTAGCTGTTTACTCAGAAGTTTGTCTACCTCAGTATGGGCTCGTGTATTTATGGTATCCTTTGGGTTACAATCCAATGCTACGTTACTTACTCCTTTGCTCTAATTGTTCCAACTTCGGCGACTGGGGTCTTTCCCGTTGGCACCTGTGTCCTTTCGACTCGCCCCCCCCCCTCCCCACCGCTACCTATTTTGGGTTTTTTTAGTACCTCCTCACTGTTAGGCACTCCAGAATAGTCTAGGCTCATCTGGTAACTCCTGTGCCAGCCCTAGGTTAGCCATTTCTCCGAGAAGCCTGGGTGTGTTTTATTGGAGAATGGTATTAGGAAGTAAGATCTGAGTGCTGGGTGTGCTCATTGCTACTGAGACGACGCCGTTTCTAGGCACTCTCAGTGGACAGAGTGAGGAGGTGGGCATAGGCTTACTGGCCCATATATATACACACACATCTATTTATTTCTGTATCTGCATATCTATCTATCTATCATCTATCTGTAAAATAAGGCTGAACTCACACTGATGTCCCAGCACACGGGCTCATTCTAGCACCCCCTTCTCACCCCCTATCCCACTGCTGATCTGTAACTTCTTTCTTTGACCGTGAGAAACCCAGTTTCCACTCTGTATACCACATTGCTTATTTGTTCAATCCTAGCTCACATGTAATTTCAGAATTGTTGAACTATTGCTTTGAGACTACTTCTCTTTTTCATGTCTTTCCCTTCTGCCCTCCGTGTCCTTAACGGTTGGAATTTGACACAATTAATGTGCTGCCTTCTTTACGTTTGGATTAAAATAGGAAACAGATCATGAGTAATTTCCCCAAAAGCCTGACTTTAATTATGACTGGTTCTGCCCTCTCCTCCTCAGGCTGGGCCATATTCCCATATGGGGGCAAATGGAGTCCCCCAGACTCCCTTTCTCTGTGTTTTCTTAGACGGCAATTCCGGCTGCTGACATCAGCCTTCTGCGGCCGTGATCCAGCCTCTGCCGGACACAGCCATCTGAGGAGGGGGCAAGGGAGGGGTCCTTCCCTCTTGTCCAGCTGTCACACGTCTTCTTCCGTCTCTGTCGTTCATCCAGAGGCACAGCCAGCTTCCCACAGACTGCTGAGCTGTTCTGCACGCAAGGCTGTGAGCTCACAGCCACTCGACCTCTCTTCCCTGCGGGTGGATCCCCTCACCAGGGTCACAGTTCAGAATCAGACTCACAGAATGGCGAGTTCTTCATTTGGCATTTAAGGCCCTGGGGGCCCAGAAAGTTTAAGTTTATGGGAAAACCTCAGGAAGCTGAGGATCCCACAGCCACTTAAAAGGCTGAACTGGACTTGAACCAGAACTTGCCCAGGAGAGAGTGGGCAGTGTGTCCCTTATCCTGGAGCACAGTGGTCTATAATTGTTACGACCTAAACTTAACCTTGAAGTCGCCTAAAGACACCAACCTATAGACCAAAAACGTTGACTTAAAGCTAGAGTTGGCTGTGTTACTGGATTTTCAAAACGTCAGGGTGCATTTGTCAGGAACCACAACCCACTAAGGAAGCAGCTGGACCTTTTTGCCGGAGAACAGGACATAATCCACCACTTGTAGCCACGGTGTCTCACCTTGGATTTTCTTCTCTAGCATCTTGTTTTTAGGTCCTATTTTAGAGTCACCCTCAGAAGAAAGACAAGAGACCTTTAAGTAACCTCAGAAGT
This sequence comes from Stenella coeruleoalba, assembly GCF_951394435.1. NCBI lineage: Eukaryota > Metazoa > Chordata > Mammalia > Artiodactyla > Delphinidae > Stenella > Stenella coeruleoalba. The sequence goes on along the minus strand of NC_137158.1, from coordinate 88,171,630 downwards.
TACGTCCCAGGGTGTGGTTATTAGGTTCTCTTTGTGCATTCACTTCCATTAGAGAGGGCGCTTTGCAGACTCCACACAAGCAGCACACCTCCTTCTGAATGTTCCAGACAGTCTCCAGTTTTCCCAAATAGGCATGTAATGTGTATCTTATGTCATATCTTATATCTGCCCGATGGACCCCGCCCTGAGCGGTTCCTGCGCAGATGGACATCTGAGTAACCAAATGCCGAGGGGCGTCTCCTGGGCGCTGACATTTCCAGGCAGGGCTGCAGGAGACCTTGCTGCTGCCCTCAGACCTTTCCCCCCAGTGCTGGAGGGGCCCCTCCCCCCTACAAGCCTCCCCTCTCCTGTTCTAAACGCGGGGGAGAAGGGGAGGGGTAGAAGGAAAGGGGCAAAGTTAAAGGAACAGAATGAAAAATGAATATGTGCATGAAAGCTCCGCCGTCCGCTCTCCCCACCACAGCTGCCCGCCCTGTAGGCGGGACAGTTCTGAGGACACGCCCACCGCCCTGCGGACTGCGCTGCCTCTGAGAATGAAGGACTCCGGGTGCAGATTCCGTCTGGTCCCGCTGGGCTCGGGGCTGTCTGCCCATCCCCCCCGCTCTGGAGTCCACGCTTGACATTTTGGTTCACGCATTATCTGACCCACATGCAAAGGGGGTGCCTTGGCCCGTGCCGTGCTGTGTGTGGTCACGTGTCCTTTGTTACCTGGACTGCCTCGCCAGCGTGGGCTTTTGGGTTGTAAGGGGAAGGGGAGAAAAGGAAGGAGCAGCTCTCCCCCCAGGACTGCCCACCGTTTACTTGGGTTACTGTTTATCCTCTGAGAGGTGTGCTGACCCGCAGGACGTGCTGACACTGCAGGACGTGCTGACAGTGCAGGACCGGGCTCAGCGTTTTGCCACTTCATGAGTCACCATCCACCCATGCGTCCACTCAGTCATTCAATAAGGATTTTCGCTGACACTGGGTTGCGCTGGAATTATCATTCCCGATAAGATGGGTTCCTGCCTCAGGGAACCCACGGCCTAGCAGAGGACAGGGGGACGCAGGGCAAGTCCATCAGCCAAAATGGTAGGCGTGGTGACCAGGCAGCTCCGGGCAGTGCAGCAGGACATCGGCCGGGATGCTCAGGCAGGTCCCCCTGTTGAAAACTTTCCCTTCCTAAGTGTCCACCTTCCAGACACACTGCTGCCTCGCTCATGTCCTGGGGATGGGGTTGATTCCCGTTTGGCGAAACTTTACCACACTGCAAACAGGAACAGAAAATCATTTCCCTTCACCTAGAAGCATTATCAGGCTGTACTAGTTTGCTAAGGCTGCCACGACAAAATACAGCAGAAATGGAGACTTGAGGTCTGAGATCCAGGTGTGGCAGGGCTGTTCCCCTGAGGCCCCTCTCCTGGGCGTGTACTCGGCCATCTTCTCCCCGTGTCCTCATGTGGCCGTCCCTCTGTGCATGTCTGTGTCCTGACCTCCTCTTCTTATATGGACACCTCTTATATAGTCACACGGGATTAGGACCCACCCTGATGATCTCCTTTAACTTGATCACCTCTCTACAGGCCCAACTGCAAATACAGTCACACTCTGAGGTCCTGGGGGCCAGAACTAGCGCATGTGGATTGGAGGGACACAGTTCAGCCCCTATCACAGACTCAGGTCATTTCTCTCCCAAACCTTCAGACAACCACCCAAGGGCAGAAAGAGAAAGACAAAGACCGTATGCTAACACATATATATGGAATCTAAGAAAAAAAAATGTCATGAAGAACCTAGGGGTGAGACAGGAATAAAGACACAGACCTACTAGAGAATGGACTTGAGGATATGGGGAGGGGGAAGGGTGAGCTGGGACAGGGCAAGAGAGAGGCATGGACATATATACACTACCAAACGTAAGGTAGATAGCTAGTGGGAAGCAGCCGCATAACACAGGGAGATCAGCTCAGTGCTTTGTGACCACCTAGAGGGGTGGGATAGGGAGAGTGGGAGGGAGACGCAAGAGGGAAGAGATATGGGAACATATGTATATGTATAACTGATTCACTTTGTTATAAAGCAGAAACTAACACACCTTTGTAAAGCAATTATACTCCAATGAAGATGTTAAAAAAAAAACACCCAAGGGGGTTTGAGTCCCTTCATCAAGAGCTCGGTGTGGGGCGGTCTCACTCGGAGGCTTCACCTGGCTGAACGCTCTTACCCCTAAAGTCTCCGGGAGGGGAAGGAAAGGCCCACACAGTGGTGACCCCTAAAGTCTCCAGGAGGGGAAGGCAAGGCCCACACAGTGGTGATCCCCTTGCCCTGCGGCAGGCACCAAAAACCCCACGGTTGAATAACATGTACTGTGCACTTCCCCTAAGTGCAGGAATGAATGGCCTTCCCCCTTCTCGCCTTCACCTACGCGGGTCCCACCTGTCAGCCTTGCTTTTCTTACCTGCAAAGCTCGGGCTTGGGCCGCGCCCCCTACGGCGCTAACTTTCATCCGTTCTGTTTCTTGTATCTACGGTGGCTCTTCACTGCTCGAGAACATCACCTGACTTGCTGTCATCCACAGCGTGAAATAATTCCAGTTTTTGCAAAGGAAGGTCCTGGTTTTATTGGGAACACCGGGCCGTGGGGAGTTGCGTATTTCCGGTAACGATCAGAGAGGTCGGTTTTACAGCCACATTTTCACCCGTCTCCCCCTGCAGCTCTTTTCGGGGTCCTGTTTGAGAAGAACAAGGAGGCCGCCTTTGCCAGTTACCGCCTGTGGGAAGCCCTGGGCTTCGTCATCGCGTTCGGATACAGCATGTTCCTGTGTGTCAGCGTCAAACTCTACGTCCTCCTGGGCGTCCTGAGTCTGGCCATGGCGGCATATGGAACTGTCGAGTATCTGGGGTCCAAGAAGGTGGCCAGGCTGCGCACCGAAGAGCAGACAAAACCAGCTGAGGAAGGAGCAACACAGACAGAAATATGAAGCAACAAACCCCACGGTGGATGAACCCAGAGCGTATCAGCGGGAGAGTTTTACCTGAAGATGCCTCAGAGTTTATAGTTGATTCTTTACGACTACTTCAACATTTCATTTTTTACGTGAGTTTTTTTTTTTCTATTTTATCAAATTTTTCAGTCCACCCTCTTATCCATAGAGATCCAGAGTATATGTGAAAGATATAAACCCAGGGTACAATCAGCCGCTCGGAACTTGCCTAGAATCATGGGGGTAACAGCTGATGCTTGTTTTTGTTGTTAAGAATTGGAACGCTGCTTAAAACATGCAGCCCAGGGCTTCGCTGGTGGCGCAGTGGTTGGGAGTCCGCCTGCCGATGCAGGGAACGCGGGTTCGTGCCCCGGTCCGGGAAGATCCCACACGCCGCAGAGCGGCTGGGCCCGTGAGCCATGGCCGCTGAGCCTGCACGTCCGGAGCCTGTGCTCCGCAACGGGAGAGGCCACAGCAGCGAGAGGCCCGCGTACCGCAAAAAAAAAAAAAAAAAAAAAAAAAAAAATTGCAGCCCAACACCATCATTTTACAAACAGGTAAACTGAGGTCCAGGCAAGTCAGTGACTACCTCTGAGAGTCAGTAAGTGACAAAGCCAGACTAGGGTTTATGTCTCTTGAAACTTATAGAGTATGAGTTTCTAAATAAATGCAATTACATTATGGACTTGACTCTTGTCCACATACTTTGGACACACACACACACACAAGTCATCACATTACCCTGTTGTAGACCATTGGAGACAACAGACAAAAGTAATTTCCAGGGCTTCCCTGGTGGCACAGTGGTTAAGAATCCGCCTTCCAATGCAAGGGGCATGGGCTCGAGCCCTGGTCTGGGAAGATCTCACATGCCGCGGAGCAACTAAGCCCATGTGCCACAACTACTGAGCCTGTGCTCTAGAGCCCGCGAGCCACCACTACTGAGCCTGCGTGCCATAACTACTGAAGTTCGCGTGTCCAGAGCCCGTGCTCTGCAACAAGAGAAGCCACCGCAATGAGATGCCCGCGCACCGCAACGAAGAGTAGCCCGCACTCGCCACAGCTAGAGAAAGCCTGCACACAGCAACAAAGACCCAATGCAAGTAAAAATAAATGATAGATAAATAAATTTTTTAACATCTTTATTGGAGTATACTTGCTTTACAATGGTGTGTTAGTTTCTGCTTTATAACAAAGTGAATCAGTTATACATATACCTAAGTTCCCATATCTCTTCCCTCTTGCATCTCCCTCCCTCCCATCCTCCCTATCCCACCCCTCTAGGTGGTCACAAAGCACCGAGCTGATCTCCCTGTGCTATGCGGCTGCTTCCCACTAGCTCTCTATTTTACGTTTGGTAGTGTATATATGTCCATGCCACTCTCTCACTTTGTCCCAGCTTACCCTTCACCCTCCCCATATCCTCAAGTCCATGCTCTAGTAGGTCTGTGTCTTTATTCCCGTCTTACCCTTAGGTTCTTCATGACCTTTTTTTTTCTTCTTAAATTCCATATATATGTGTTAGTATACGGTATTTGTTTTTCTCTCTCTAACTTACTTCACTCTGTATGACAGACTCTAGGTCCATCCACCTGACTACAAACAGCTCCATTTCGTTTCTTTTTATGGCCGAGTAACATTCCATTGTATATATGTGCCACATCTTCTTTATCTATTCATCTGTTGATGGACACTTAGGTTGCTTCCATGTCCTGGCTAAAATAAATTTTTTTAAAAAAAGATTGTATAGAAGTAATCTCCAAAAGGATACGACATGTGAGGCTGATAACACAATGAGCCTGGAGGTGGGGCATGCTGGTCGCATGCCTTCTGCCCACTCACCAGCAGTACCTACGTCCCTCTGTCTTGCTCCTTCCTCACCATCTTTGACGGCTCGGGAACACCTGGTAACGCGGTCACGGCCCTTCTTTGAGCCCCGCTTTCTTTCTGAGGCATCCCAACCCTCTGGCACCTCTTGGACAGTGTTCCCCGTGTTTCCTCTTTTCTCCTTTCATGGACCTGTCAGTTAGACCGCTGTTTAAACACCACCCCCCGGTGGCCAGTGTTTCCGAGGTGCGTCCTTCAGCCCAGCCCAGTGCCCTCCAGGAGGCCACCTGGCCGCTCTCAGCGGCACTCTTGACTCTGGGGCTTTGCTCACCTGCCTCGCCGACCTTGAACGCTCTCCTGCCCTCAGCCCCTACCCATCGAGCTTGTCTGGGCTATGCTCGTGGCCAATGAACACACACTTTCTGACCTCGGTCTTTTGTATGAGCATCTCCCCCTGCTGGACCTCAAGCCTCCCAGTGTCTACTACGTAATACTAGTGGGTGCCTAATGGAGGTTTGTTGAGTGAAGAAAATGTAGCAATAATTCAAAGAAGGATGAACCCATCCTTGGCCTGTCCACGAGCTTCCAGCCAAAGCCTGGCCCTTCCTCAGTCGTTCGTTCACTCACTCACTCAGTACCACCCGAGCCCCAGATGCCCCGGATGCCAAGCTGAGCCAGTCCACACGCTGTCCTTCCTTCCTGCAGCTTCAGCCAAGTGAGAAGACAGGTGTTAATCAAATAAATAAACATTTCGGCTGCTGTGAGTAGACCCGTGAGGCCTCTCAGATGCCACCTGCCCCCACTGGGATTTGCCCAGGACCCCCAGCTCCGGGACTGGCCACGCTCTGCACACCCCGCCGTCCAGGCAGGGCCGTCCTGTCCGTGTGGCACCCTCTTGCCCCACCCGTCCGTCAGACAGCTCAGGTGCTGTGCTTCCCCTCCGTCCTCCGGCCGGTCTCCTCAAGGCCACAAACACACACAGCCGCTCCCCCTCACATCCTGCCTGCCTTCCACGGCTCCCAACTTCCAGTCCTTTCTGCCGGCGCCAGACCCTCCCCTCCGCCCAGGACCGACCCCCTCCATCCCACAGCCCAGCTCCTTCTGAGGGCTCCCAAGTTCACGGTCTGAACGGACCACGACTATAGTCTTCTTAACACCACTGAGGCTTTACGTTCTCGAAATCTCATAGCACCGTTTCCCCTTTTCTGCCAGTCTTGCTGGCCACCTTGCGCTGTGTCTGTTTGCAGGAGGCCTGACCCCTTTGCATTCCCCCAATGCGGAGCTCAAGTCATTTCACAGCGAGTCAAAGCTCAGTGAGCATCTCTGCAGAAGGCCCTCGACGAGGGCTGGATAGCACGGACCACCCGCCGACCTGCAGCGCTGCGGCTCTGTACATAAGCCACGTGGGCCCTGCCTGCAGATCGGGCTGACCACGGCCTGGTTCGGAGCTGGGCTGTGCGTGCTCGCTCAGCTCAGAGCATCTGAACCTGAGGTGCCCTGCCTTACTCAGGAATCCCTCAGACCTTGGCCCCGAGACACAGTGGCGCCAGGAGTATGACCTGGGCTGAGGGATGCACAGTGTCCAACAGTGTCCCAGCGTCAGAGCCCGGAGACAGGCCCCCCAGGCAGTCCTGGCTTTCCTTGATTTATTTTAATGTTTCGGAGGCCGGGGAGGCGCCCTTGGCGACTGATAGCCCTGGTGGGACCTGACGCAGGGCTGCGTGCCGTTGAGCACCGGCCTGCGCCCCGAGGATGGGCTGACCTGGCTTAGAAGGCAGCAGCGAGACGCTCGGTACCCTTGCTGGGAGTACTCAGTCCTCCTGAGCCTGGGTGCTGGTGCTGGGGGCACTCTGCCTGCAGAGATCCAGCAGACACCCAGCAATGAGGGGGATGTGGGCAGAGAGGCCCGGACTTGAATGTCCGGCCCAAGGCTGCCCCGTCTCCCAGTTCCAGGCAGAGAAGCCAAGCGGAGGGCATCTCCGCGTGGCCCTGAGGCAGATCCCGCTGCCTGAAGAGCGCACTCGAGGCCGAGGCGTCACCAGGCTCTGAACAGATGGCTGAGCACCTTGTTCTGTTTGCTGCTGCTGCTGCTGCTGCCCAAAGAAAACTCTGCCAGGAGCCCAAGCCCCTCCGGGGACGGGAGGGCGTCAGGTCCAGCTGGACGCAGGCCTGGGCGTCTGGAGGGCCGCCGCCAGGGCTGCCGAAGCCTCCCAGCTGGATAACACTTTCCCCCCTGCCAACCGGCTGCGGGGCCGGCAGGCTGGCCCTCCTGGAAGGCTGCCTACGGCATTCGGGCCGTTTCTTTCCTCTTCATCCTTTGAACTTGGGCGTGTGCCCAGGTGCCCTGGAACGACGGGGCCGAGAGGCAGAGTCCTTGGGGCTCTTGTCTCCACCTGGGCAGGAGCGGGTGGGGAGGGTGAACGGTGGGGCCCCTGCATCATGTCAGCGTTGCTCTGGGAAGGCTGAATGGTGGCAGAAAGCAAGTGATTTAATCTTGCTCTTACTGTTCCATTTGCAAAATGGGACTCTTCCTGCTTCATAAGGAATCATTAAGACAGTGTGTGGGCTTCCCTGGTGGCGCAGTGGTTGAGAGTTCGCCTGCCAATGCAGGGGACGTGGGTTCGTGCCCCGGTCTGGGAGGATCCCACATGCCGCGGAGCAGCTGGGCCCGTGAGCCATGGCCGCTGAGCCTGCGCGTCCGGAGCCTGTGCTCCGCAACGGGAGAGGCCACAACAGTGAGAGGCCCGCGTACCACAAAAAAAAAAAAAAAAAGTAAGACAGTGTGTTATTAAAAGGGGAAAGGGGCAGGGGAGATAAATTAGGAGTTCGGGATTAACATAGACTACTATATATAAAATAAACAACAAGGACCTATTGTAGAGCACAGGGAAATATACTCAATATTTTATAATAAGCTATAAGGGAAAAGAATCTGAAAAAGAGGAGAGAGAGAGAGAGAGAAAGAGAGAGAGAGGGAATATGTATATGTAAAAAAATAAAATGCTTCGAATTTTTTTTAAGAAGACAGTGTGTTATTATAAAACACCGTGAAGGGCTGTACACAGTGGAGTGAAGAGAATGAACGCCCCAGACCAAGGTTAAAATGCAATGGTTTCGTCTGTCTCTGAACGCGGGTGGAGTTAGTACAAGCCTCGACTGGATTGGATCCAACAATCATAAATCTCTTGACCCACCTCCCAGGGCTCAGGAACAAAGGCATAATCTTACTACTTGCTCAGAGTAATTAATGAGGGCCAGGTTCTTAAAAATATAACGTATGAAAGTATATCACAATATATTGTTAAAAATTTCCTAAAAATTAAAGGTATATCTAAAATAAAATGTTAAATGTAGAAATAGCAAAGTTAAAAGCATATAATAATAAGGAGAAAGTGAGCATGGCAGCCATCCAGGCTTACGCTGCCGGGCTCACGGTCATCGTCTAAAACGAGTGCTGAGTTTACTGGCAGCCCAGGCGATCAAAAAGAACACAGATGGCCTAACAATCATTATCTGATACCAGGAGGCTTGCCAGTGTTTCAAAAGAGAATAATTTTCTGGGTCCTGAGAGAGTAGTTTCCGAGGTCCTAAGATGTAAAGGAGTATTCACGTGGGTCGCAGGTGAGGAATGTGGACGAGCCCCTGGATGCTGGCTATGTTCTGGCTGGTTGGTCCTGGTGACCACTGACAGCAGCTCAGGGACTTCTGCCGGACGGTGATTCCGTGGACAGGTAGGGCCAGGGGTGCTGCAGGGCCAGGAGGGCGGCTTTCAGTGAATAAGGTCAATCACTTCCCACTGAGCCCTCCAGGAGCCTGGAAAGTTCTACTCAAGGCCAGGCTTTGGGCCCTAGGTGACCCACACCCTCAGCCTCACCCAGAACGTACTAGCACCGCTCCAACGGGGTTTACGTAGTCAGGGAGTAAAGTACACAAGCCATTTTACTAGTCAGAGAGGAAGACAAAATAAATCACATAGAATGTGAGGGTTAAAAAGGACTAAGGGGGCTTCCCTGGTGGCGCAGTAGTTGAGAGTCTGCCTGCCGATGCAGGGGACACGGGTTCGTGCCCCGGTCCGGGAAGATCCCACATGCCGCGGAGCGGCTGGGCCCATGAGCCATGGCCGCTGAGCCTGTGCGTCCGGAGCCTGTACTCCGCAACGGAAGAGGCCACAACAGTGAGAGGCCTGCGTACCGGGGTAAAAAAAAAAAAAAAAAAAAAAAAAAGGACTAAGGTGTTTGGCACTCCTTTCCAGTTTCACGCTCACATCAAAGACGAGGATGGTGTTTCTTCCCGAGTCCCTTTCCAGGCCCGGGTCGCAGCTCTCCTCCGCATCCCTGAGCCCCCTCCAGCCCCCTCCAGACCTGCTCTCGGAACCTCCCCCTCCCCCAGCCGCACGGCCCTCTCCAGGCCTCCCTCCTGCCCATCACCTGTGTTCATCTCCCATTTCCCACCTCCCCACACGCTTCCAACTGCCCCATCAAATTACCTCCACTCCGGCTCACGGGGCCCAAGCTTCCTGGTTTTCTCTTTCAAATACCAGAATTAAATATTTGACGTATCAATCTGATTGCCAAGTATGTCTCCAGGGCTTCGTCTCCGCTCAAGGGCAAGTCTCCCCCCTCCCGTGCCGTGGGGAGGTGAGGCTCTGCTGGCAGACCAGCTGGGACACATTCACGGTGGTGCTTCGTCTGCTGGCCTCCAGATGCTCGGCTAAGCGTCTGGGTAAAGCAGCCTGCTGCGGGGGGCGCGTCTCGTGAGCTGCAGGGGCGCCCCCAGCCCAGGCGAGGCGGTGGCCCCCCACAGGGCCGTCACCACCACCCTGCTGAGCCCTTGACCAGCCATGAGCCTTCTGCGTGTGTTAGCTCATTTCATCCTCACGGTTGGGGGCAGTTTGAGTTTGTCTCTCCTGACCTCTGACCCAGGGGTCCAGCCTGGCGTGGAGCCCGGGCATCAGCATTTCTAAAAGCTCCCCGAGTGTTTGAAAGTGTAGCCAGTGTGAGGCTCCCCTGGTTTTAAAATCATGTTATTTCTCTGCTGCTGCAGCAGCGTGCTCCCCCCGGCCTCCAGCCACCCACTCCGGGGGCCAGGCCTCCCCTGCGGATCTCTGCCCCCCAACTCAGCCACGGGCAGACAACACTCGTGAGCTCCGGGGGGTCTGGGCCTCGGCTCTCGGCTCTCTCCCGCCAGGCCCCAGACACTCCTCTGCTTCCAGCATCACCTCCCTCGGTCGCCAGCCCCTGTGGGTTTTGCTTCTGCGAAAGCTTCCAGCCCCTCTCTCCTTGGTCTCTGGTGCTTCACGAGCCAACAACAATCTTCCAAAGTGCCGGAGTCACATGCTGCTTCCCCTGCCCACAAACCACCAGCCATGGTCCTTTTCTTTCAGGGTGAAGTCCAGCGGCTTAGCCTGGTTTACAGGACCCTCCAGGATTCGGTCCTCTCTCGTCCTTGTCCCCCGCCATCCCTTTTCTCCCCGAGATATAATACACACTTCCCCCAAAACAAGTCTATGTGTGTATTACTTATAATCATCTGTGCGTCTAAGCGGGTACTGCTGGCTTTACTAAAATGCCTTTCTTCCTCCACTGCTGGCCCACATTAGTGCTCAAAATTCCCCTTAGATGTCTTTCCTTAGGGGAAGTCTTTTAAAACTGCCCTAACCTCCCCCAGGCAGCAGCCTGGCTGGCTCAGGTGCCCTTCCATGGCTTCCCCAGAGGGTTCTGCCCTTTCTTCCTCGCCGGCCCTTGAGGTTCCTCCCGGGATAACAATCTGTCCCCTTGTCTGTCCCCTCCCCAGAGTGAGGGTGGGAACGTGGGCAGATCCCACAGCTGGAGGAACCTGGGTCTGGAGCAGCAGTCGGTTAGTTTGTCCTTTCCTCCCGCCGGGGCTCAGCACCCTGGAGGGGCAGCAGGTGGGAGAGGAGTGCGTGTCCGGGGCCGTGGGGACCGGGCGGGCGGCGCCGCATCACCCGGGCAGCGGGACCGGGCACGACGGGTGTACGGCGCCCCCTGGCGGGTGGGGCGGGCGGAACAGGGCGCGCGGGCGGGCGGTCCTGGGCCGGTCATTCACCTGAGTTCCCCGGGCCATGCTCCAGCCACAGGTGATGCTCCTGGCCCACCTTCCTCTGGTTCAGTGGCCCGCTTGTTATTTCTGTTAGAACATCAGTCCGACTCTCAGTGCAACGCTCCTTCACCTCTTCTCCCCCAGTTCCCTACAAAAATAAAACAAAAAACCACAAGCCTCCCCACCAGGCTGCTTTGGGAGGGAAAGCCTCTTATCTAGGAATTCAAAAGCAGGTCATTCTCCTACGAGGCTCCGTCCATGTCCGCCCTCAGGATGTTTTCATACTGCATGGAGCAGCCCTTAATTAGAGACTAGTTCTTTCCTTCCAATCTCCAGTTCTGTGGGGTTTCTGTTTCCCTCCACCTACCGCCCTGGAATGTGATCAGGGACCCGAGTGGAGATTTTAACCTGTGGCCATGAGATCCACAAGGATTCACTGGTGGACACGCACAGGGAAACACGCATTCCATCGATGAAATTCTGAGGCGAGGGAAACGTCCTTAAAGAAAACCAGGCTTGGGAGGGTTCACATTTAATGTAGGTCTGTGGGAGGTTCCAGGGACGTGAGGAACCCCAGAGCCACCGTTTGAAGGTCTTTGCCCCCAGCCCCTCCCCTCTGCTGCTGTCTCCTCAGCCCCCTCGCTGTCCCACCTGCCCCTCCAGCTCTGCAGCTGAGCTTCCTACTCCCAGCCACTGCCAATCCAGAAAATAGGCAGAGGCCTACTGTGTGCTGGGTGATCACCACACAGGGTAAATAGGGTAAACAATGTCCGTGACAAACGTTACCAAAGGGAGAAAGCTTAACCCTGGTGCACCCCGTAGCTGGTGGGAGACATCCGACTGAATGCAAACCAAACGTCGAAGAGCCGAGGGCCTCCATCATTCCAGGCGGAGGGACGCCAAGGCCATGAGACTGACCAAGAGGGTCTCCAGGCAGAGGGACGCCAGGGCCATGAGACTGACCAAGAGGGTCTCCAGGCGGAGGGACGCCAGGGCCATGAGACTGACCAAGAGGGTCTCCAGGCGGAGGGACGCCAGGGCCATGAGACTGACCAAGAGGGTCTCCAGGCGGAGGGACGCCAGGGCCATGAGACTGACCAAGAGGGTCTCCAGGCAGAGGGACGCCAGGGCCATGAGACTGACCAAGAGGGTCTCCAGGCGGAGGGACGCCAGGGCCATGAGACTGACCAAGAGGGTCTCCAGGCAGAGGGACGCCAGGGCCATGAGACTGACCAAGAGGGTCTCCAGGCGGAGGGACGCCAGGGCCATGAGACTGACCAAGAGGGTCTCCAGGCGGAGGGACGCCAGGGCCATGAGACTGACCAAGAGGGTCTCCAGGCGGAGGGACGCCAGGGCCATGAGACTGACCAAGAGGGTCTCCATCACTCCAGGCGGAGGGACGCCAGGGCCATGAGACTGACCAAGAGGGTCTCCAGGCAGAGGGACGCCAGGGCCATGAGACTGACCAAGAGGGTCTCCAGGCGGAGGGACGCCAGGGCCATGAGACTGACCAAGAGGGTCTCCAGGCGGAGGGACGCCAGGGCCATGAGACTGACCAAGAGGGTCTCCAGGGACACAAATGGCTGTAACGTGCTCCACAAAGCAAGTCTGAGGTGGCGTGGGCCCAGAGGAGGAGGCAGAATCCTGCCGGTGGGAAGGGACAAAGGGCAAGTAAGTGGGCTTTGAGAGCCGTGGGGCAGACATCTTTTGGGCAAAATTAAATGCTTTTTTATTCAGAAAAATCCAGAACGTATTGTGTTGCTCATTCTGTGCTGAGACTACAAATACTTATAATTCTTACAATACTTCCCAGCTTTAAGCGAGTTATATACCAGTGAGGAGGACCAATGAGGACACGCATCTGTAAAGAGCGACGTGATATATAATTCAATACAATGTGTACTTGAGCGGCAGCGGGGTCAGGGAAGAAGGAGAAACATCCCAAGGCGGCCAGGCGCAGGGAGAGGCCCAGCGCCTGGAAAGGGCAGCCAGGGATGTGGAACCGCAGCTCAGGCACAGCTGTGGACCGCCCACCGGTCCCATGCTGGGAGGGCCGCCCACCTCTCTCAGCCTCGGTTAGTGACTTCCCCACAGATTCTCAGAAGTCCCCGGAGCCAGGCAACGGCCCCGGCCAGAGTCCTGCCCTTCCCCTTCCCGAGGGGCCTCTGCTCTATCCCACGTGGGCTGACTCTCCAGGAGACTTGCTGACTCTTCACTCTCTCATCTGATTTTCACCTCCGGCCTGGGAGGGGGACCTTAGAGAAAGGAGCTATGTCATTTCCAGGAAAAGAGGTCATTTCAGAGAAGACGCTGGAAGCAGTCTCAGAGGTTGGAAGTCCCCGCCTGGGGCAGTGTGCGAGGGTCCTGGGCACCAGTCTGAGTTTACGGCTCATGTCAAGGAAATTTAGCAACCTCAGAATGTTCCTAGGATGTGAATAGCACGTGTTTCATGCCTAAGAAATCACCTTGAGCATCATTTATTGTTGCGGAAAAATTTTTAATCTTACAAAAGTAAAATTTCAGCAGAAGTTGAGTAATTGTACTTAAACTGCAACACGGTGTGCAAATGCACTTCCTAGTTAAAACAAAAAAGCCCTTTAACGTTTTTCTTCATTTTTTTTTCAGGACAGGTGTAAAGGAACGGAGTTTCAAACTCAAAATGATGAGAATCCCCTACATAGACCTTCCTGAGTGGATACACACGAGGAAGATGAGGACAGAAGTTAAGGTGACGGCACAGGACTTGTTTTCAAAGGTGTTCTTTTTAGTTTCATTGCTCCTGGAGAAATCAACTTATATCAAAATATGGCATTCCTTATATTTTTTGTGAAACTGAGAATTTGTAATTATTTATTCATTCAGTTGTTTATTCAAGAAATCAGTGGGGACTTCCCTGGTGGTGCAGTGGTTGAGAATCTGCCTGCCAATGCAGGGGACACGGGTTCGAGCCCTGGTCCGGGAAGATCCCAGATGCCGCGGAGCAGCTAAACCCATGCGCCACAACTACTGAGCCTGCACTCTAGAGCCCGTGAGCCACAACTGCTGAGCCCACGTGCCACAACTGCTGAGCCCGCGCACCTACAGCCCGTGCTCCGCAACAAGAGAAGCCACCGCAATGAGAAGCCTGTGCGCCACAACAAAGAGTAGCCCCCACTCGCCGCAACTAGAAAAAGTCCGCAAGCAGCAACGAAGACCCAACGTAGCCAAAAATTAATTAATTAACAAAAAAGAAATCAGTGGATCACTGCCACACACGCAGTCCCTCTCTGCCCCTAAGGGTGGAGCTGCGTCTGATCCACTGGGTGACACACCTGGGTCACCCAGTGGTGGTGAGTGAGCGGTGATGAGGGCAGTGCTATTTTCGAAGGCTGGTCCCCGAAGGCCCTCTTGACAAGTGACAGTTGAAGCGAGTTCTTGAAGGGCAGTGAGCGCAGGAGCATCTGCATGTGGCGCGGAGACAGGCACGACGGCGCCTAGAGGTTGAAGAAGTTTCTGTGACTTTCTCTTGCAAGAATAAGTAAAAGTATCCAAGAGCATTTTCTAAATTACATACTACCACGTACTCTCAGGTTACGAAAATTAAAACAATCTCATCTTGATGCAGAATTAGAAAGTTGAAAGTTCAGTGGAAGGGAATAAGTAGTAAAGAAATAAAGTCAAATATGTAGAATGTGATCAATTTGCTTTTGAATGTTTTGTACTTTTGTTTAAAAATTCTCCTTCTGTCGCATCACAGGAAATCACAGACGCCCTTCTGTGGAGCTAGCGCCAGTGAGCAGAGACGGTCCGTAGGGGACAGGCTCCCAGCGGGCGGGGTCGGCATGGGGTGTGGCCAGCTGAGTGCCCCCCGCTGTCCCGGCCAGGAACCCTGCAGGAGGCAGGTTTCAGCAGTGACCTTCATGTCGCTGTTGAAATTTCCATGCCGTAAATGAGACGATGGTCACTGGAAGCCATGCCACGTCGGGGAAAGGCAGGGAGAAGGGACGTCACCTCCAGGGCTCTGCACTTGCTGGAGGAGACCTCACGTCTCGGGGGAAACTCACCGAAAGTGTCTTCACCAGGGAAACAGGCATGAGCAACCCCAGGACGCGGGTCCCCTTTCTCCCTTCAGACGGAGGATACACGCGGGAGCTCGAAATCTGGAAGACAGGCAAGCAGGACGTAGCTGCTAACGGTTTATGAGGTGGCCAGTAGCCTCCCGCCTTGACCACGTTTGGGAAGCAGTGGAACCTTAGTCCTTATTTATGCAGCAACGTCGTGGACCTGGAGATGCTCACACTAAGTGAAGTCCACCAGACCGAGAAGGACGAGTACCTCGCGATATGACTTATATGTGGGCTCTAAAACACGATCCAAATGAACTTATCTGTGAAACAGAAACAGACTCACAGATGTAGAGAACAGACTTGTGGTTGCCAAGTGGGGCGGGGGGTTGGATTGGGAGTGTGGGGTCAGCAGATGCAAACTAGTTTACATAGAATGGATAAACACGGTCTTGCTGTACAGTACAGGGCAATATCCTGTGATAAAGCGCAATGGGAAAGAATATGAGAAAGAACACATATATGTATGACTGAGTCCCTTTGCTGTAGAGCAGAAAATAACACAACATTGTAAATCAGTTGATTTACTTCAATACTTCAGTAAAATACTTTTTTTTTTTTTTTTTTTTTTTTTTTTTGCGGTACTCGGGCCTCTCACTGCTGTGGCCTCTCCCGTTGCAGAGCACAGGCTCCGGACGCGCAGGCTCAGCGGCCATGGCTCACGGGCCCAGCCGCTCCGCGGCACGTGGGATCCTCCCGGACGGGGGCACAAACCCGCGCCCCCTGCATCGGCAGGCGGACTCTCAACCACTGCACCACCAGGGAAGCCCTACACATATATTTTTAAGCATAAACTGTGTCACACAACAACTATTTTTTGTGGCTTATGTGATCATTTTCCCAGATCAGAAGACACGATGCTGCAGGGTGGGTTCCCTGGCGGGTGGTGGGACTGCCCCCTGCCCACCCCCTCCTCAGCCTCCCCTGGTCAGCACTGTCTGCAGTTTCTTCTCTCTTCCTCTCTTTCTCAGCTCTTCTTTCCCCAGACATTGAGATGGGCCAACGTCATTTCTCTGGCTGTGAGAGCTGTCGGAAAGGCATTTAGTGGACTTTAAACCCTTGTTTTCATGAGATCAGTCACAACATCTTAATCACACGTATTCTCTCTCTCTCCCTCTCTCTCCCTCTCTCTTTCTCTCTATCTCTGTCTCTGTGTGTGTCTCTCTTTCACCCAGAGGGTGTGATGCCCACCTGGACATAATTAACCACACTGCGAGGCTGTGGCTACCACACAGCGTACACTGCCAGCCTTAGTCTCAGACTGATGCTTCCAAAGAAAATGGTTCCCTCTCGTGTAAACTCACAGTTTAAAAACTTATTTTTAAAATTTACAGTTATTTCCTGATTATTAAAGTGATCTATTCTGTTATAGAATATATAGGAAGCTCTAAAGTAAAAAAAAAAAAATCGTTTGTAATCCCATTACTTGGAGATAGCTACTTGCTAAAAAATTTGGTAAATTTCCTCCCAGTACTTTCTATAAACAAGCAAGATTAGGTGCTGCTCTGCACAGTTGACAATGTGGATTTTTTTATCCATCTAATCTGTAACCTTAAACAACTTCTCATGTCATTGTGTTTTGAAATATTTAGAACATCGGCATCATGGACACGTCACAGGGATCTCCTGTCGCTCAGTCTTTGCTTATGTCACTAGCTATCACTTTATGAAAGACTCTAAGACATGGAACTTGTGTCCAAGGTACAGGAGGGCTTTGCGTGTGTTTGATTTTAATTTTTGCTGTTTGTTTTTAGTAAATAGGTGTAAAGTTGACAAAGAAGATCTTACGTTCCTTCGGTGTTCTTTCTAGATCTATCAGGCCAGGAATCTGGGGAAGAAAAATCATTTGAGGGGACCTGCCGAGGAGGCACTGAGAGTGGCTTCTCCAAGGACGGGACCCTGCATCCACAGACACCAGGCCCTACCCCCTGCCCCAGACTTGCAGCCCTGGGACCGTGTCGCGTCCCGGCAGAGCTGCAGCTCTGTTGTTCTGTCAGTGACCTGGTTTCGCTGGGCTCTTCAGCTCTGGGAACTTGTACTCGGCCCACCAAAGTGTGAGTTTCAGGGACAGGCCCTCCTTTTCCTGTTTCTTAGGCTTGTGGTTACGAAGAGCCGGCCGCTCCCCAAGCTGTGACACTGGACGGGCAGCCCCCTCGTGGGCGAGTGGGTGGTAGATTCCCACAGGGCTTGAAGGGGAGGGAAACTTTGAAAGAGAATCACAGTTTACTGACCAAGTATTCTTCATTTATTGACTTTGAACAAAAAGTGAAACCAACTGGAGTGAGAACAGAGAAGTTTCCTTAATAGGAAGAGTATTGAAGAAATAGAATGGTTTTTGAAAATGGAGTTTCTAAGGATAAAAAGATTGAACAAGAACCCTAAGGGAAAAGCTCGAATATTATAACTTTAAAAGAGAGGAAGTAAAGGACAATTCAGTCTTTCGGAAGTAAGGGAAATACACCAGGGTGCTGATAAAGACAAGCAGAATTTTCAAAAATTCTGTAACTTTGATTTTCTATCTTTAAAAAGGAAAATGTGTAATTATTAATGTTTATGTTACCTATTGAGCTGGAATATTTATAATTTAGAAAGTCTTTGGTGTACTGTGGACAGAAATCTGCAATTAAGGGGTAGCTTTTAACGTCTCTCAAGTTATCATTGTGTTGAGAGAAAGGATTTAATCCGTTTCTTCCCTGCATTTGTGTAACTCCCGTCCCTGAAAAGACGAGTGAGTGCCAGCTTTTCTGGTGTTACCGTGCGTGTGCCACGGCATCCCTGGAGGTGAGACACGTGGTCCCCAGCCAGCCCTCACCTGGAACAAACACATCCTTTTGTGCCCCCGAGGAACCCTTTATAACAGGCATGCAGTTCATGGGAGGTGTCCCTAGAGGTACCAGTCGGGACGTTTCTGCAGCTCTGGACGCTTGGACGACTCTCCAAGTGCACCTCCTTAGGAAACACGAGGCAGGTGGACCTGCGTGACGCAGAGATGGGGGGACGTGTGGGCTGGTGGCCCAGCTGGAAAGGAAAACCCTGATAAAATTAAAGCAAGAAGGACTACATGTCAAGTGACCCAAAATGTCATGTAAATCAATAGTCGTGGTGGGCTTCCTGAGACATGGACTTCTCATGCACGCAGGAGTGAGGCTGCTGCCAGCAGGGAAGCGGTGGGCAGCGTGGTCAAGACCCTGGGCTCTGGTGCAAGCTGGGCTGGGGGGACCTTGCTCCTGCCGCTGACTGCCCTGTGACCTGGAGCAAGCGACCTAACCTCTCTGAGCTGCCACGCCTTCATCCATAAAATAGGGCTTTCCCAACGCAGCCAAAAATAAATAAATGCATTTATTTAAAAAAAATAGAGCTTAAAATTGTACCTACTGCACCTCGTGTTGCTCGGTTCGTTGCAATAACACAGGAGAGCACATGACACGTGGAAAACATGCAGCGAAATAGTAATTCTTGCTGTTGAGACCCCTTAAAGCTTCCAAGTTAGGTCTCAGAAACAAAGGCATCGAAGCACCGTGGAACTGCAGCTGGGTGCGAAATTGTATTACTACATTGGGGAAAAAAAGTTTCATTAAAAGTCTAAGCATCGGGCTTCCCTGGTGGCGCAGCGGTTGAGAGTCCGCCTGCCGATGCAGGGGACGCGGGTTCATGCCCCGGGCCGGGAAGATCCCACATGCCTCGGAGTGGCTGGGCCCGTGAGCAGCGGCCGCTGAGCCTGCGCGTCTGGAACCTGTGCTCCACAACGGGAGAGGCCACAGCAGTGAGAGGCCCGCGTACCGCAAAAAAAAAAAAAAAAAAAAAGTCTAAGCATCGTTTTGTTAAAAGTCTAAGCATCAGACAGAGGTTAGTAATTACTGCAGCAAATGTATCTGGCAGCCGAGATGCCCCAGATACAGGGCACAGTGCTGTACCTGTAAGAGAACCTCAGCTACAAGGACCCCACAGGCAGCTATTGTCATATTCACCCCACATTGCTGCTAAGTGGAGAGACCAGGTAGAACCAGAGTCCGTTTGATTCCAAAGCCCGAACCAGGCTGAGCAGGGACTTCCCCGGGAGTCCAGCGGTTAGGACTCCGAGCTTCCACTGCAGGGCGCACGGGCTCCATCCCTGGTCAGGGAAGCCTCCTCAGCAGAAAATCAAATCTAACAAAACGAAAGGACAGGTGAAAATGGGCAACTACAAAATGGCCAGGCCCCCCCACCCCATACCCTCTTCGAGGGGAATGCGGGACCAGATCTACCGGAAAACAATGCAGACTTGAGAACCATCTATTTGTTTCCATCATTATTTTAACTTTATAGACAGCAAGTCTTCCCAAACTTCTCAAGCCCCTTCAGTGACAGCTGTGGATGGAGAGCCGTGCTCACGCGGACACTCTCAGGACACTAGGGCTTCAGTTTAATGCCAGATGTGGGAAGTGAAACACAATTTCCCTGCTTTCAGGGCAAAACAAAACTGCAAGAGGTTTTTTCCCTCTGCCCCAATCCTCTTTCCACAGACAAATTTTAGTTTGCCTTTGACTTTATTCGATGCTGGTCAGTGTGCTTTCTGTCCGTCTGCGGGAAAGAGAACGAACTCGGGCCTGCGTCCCTGTGCTCCGCTGCGTCAGGCTCGGCCGCGGCGGGGACTTGGCCACATGCTGCCACCCAACTGCTCGGTGGCGCACAGCTACGCGGCGGAGGTGAGCACGGCCTTGCTGCTGCTGCTGGAGTGTAGCCTGGGCACACTGGGCAACGCCGTGGCGCTCTGGACCTTCTTCTTCCGTCTGAAGGTGTGGAAGCCCTACGCCGTCTACTTGTTCAACCTGGTCCTAGCAGACCTCCTGCTGGCTGCCTGCCTGCCCTTTCACGCCGCCTTCTACCTGCGGCAGAAGACCTGGGGCTTGGGACGTGCGTCTTGCCAAGGGATGCTCTTCCTGCGGTCCCTGTGCCGTGGGGCGGGTGTCGCCTTCCTCACCGCCGTGGCCCTGGACCGCTATCTCCGGGTGGTCCACTCGCGGCTCAAAGTCAACCTTCTGTCCGTGCGGGCGGCCTGGGGGATCTCGGTCCTGGTCTGGCTCGTGACGGCAGCCCTCACTCACCAAAGCGTGTTCCTCTCTGAGGCCGAGTGCCCCAGTTCCGAGCCCAGGACGGAGTCCTCCTTCAGCCTCATCTGGCAGGAAGCCCTCTCCTTCCTCCAGTTTATCCTCGCCTTCGGCCTCATCCTGTTCTGCAGCGCCGGCGTCATCAGGACTCTCCAGAAGCGGCTCCGGGACCCACACAAGCAGCCCAAGCTGCAGAGGGCCCAGGCGCTGGTGGCCATGGTCGGGGTGCTGTTCACGCTGTGCTTTCTGCCCAGCTTCCTGGCCCGCATCCTACTGGCCATCTTCCGAGGGGCGCTCAGCTGCGGGGTCCTGAGCTCCATGGTCCACGCCGCCGACGTGACCGGCAGCCTCACCTACCTGCAGGGCGTGCTGAACCCCGTGGTGTACTGCTTCTCGAACCCCGCCTTCAGACGCTCCTACCGCAAGCTCTTCTACACCCTCACCCTCAGGGCCCGAAAGCAGGAAGCAGAGGCTCCCGGCTGTGAGCTCAGAGATTCTTACTCCTGAGGATGGCCAGCTCCCCACCTCACGTCCACGACAGCTACCCGGGGGGCGCTGAGCAGTCATGATGGTTAGTTAAGATTCTGCACTACAAGCTTGAACGCAACTTCAGCACGTGTCACTGCTGTTTACCAGGATTTCCTTCAGCTATTTTGTGTGGCAGAGCAGTTCAGCAAAATGAGCGAGCAGAGCCTTTACACAATTCCCATGCAGGTTCAATCACTAAATGACTACGACACAGTCATAGCTGGAAAAAGATGCTGTGGTGGACCGGTGACGTGGAAGGTGGTGGACCGGTGGCGCGGAAGGTGGTGGAAGGCGGCGTGGCAGACGCGGTCCTGACTCTGGTGTCGGCAAGTCACTTTATCCTTCCATGCTTGAATGCAAAAAATGCAAAAACTCTATGCTCTTTTTCTACCTACTGCACAGACTTGTGGCAACTGACATGGGGAAGTGGGGCTTTGGGTCTGAAAACAGGTTCCGCAGGGTGTAAGTCCTGAGCTCGGTTCTTCTTAGCTCACAACTGATGGTAAACTTGAGCTTCACCTGCACAGACTTTACACATTACCTCCAAGACAACACAGTCAGTGCCCTCGTTTATTATAAGGAATACTTTCCTACTAAACGTCTCAAAATTGCTTCTAGTACTTTTTTTTAAGTTTGAATGTCTGAATACTTTTGGAACTCAATCTGCTTCCCCTGCTCTAAAAAAAATCACTGTACTTTAAGCCTCCTGGGAGAAGCACACAGTATGAGATACCAATTTGCATGTGAAATGGTGATTTCCACCCAATGGCAACTCCTGAGGACAGCAGCTAGGGACCAGCCCGGGTTCAAGGCCACTGCAGGGAGGGTGGGCGCAGCCCCTGGACACCAACAAGGGCTGCATCTTTTCCTCTCACTCTTCTTAAATTATGTCCCGAATTTGTAGCTCACGCTGGTGACAAAGGATTTAGAAAGTCCGCTTCCTGTCTGCCTTCTCTCTCACTCTCTGTTCAAGGCGGTTGTGCTCTCCCCCAAAGGGACTCACCGGGGTCTGCGTGTAATACAGGGTCCCATGCAGCCCACACCAGGCAGCCTCACCTGGAGCTGCACCTGTACTGCCCCCAGGGAGAGACCTCTGCTTTTCCCAGGAGGTAGTCCTACGATAGCTGTAATAGTTAAGGTTAAAACTGCTGGCATTAGGCAATAGAAAAGGGCAAATCCTCACCCTCTCCCGGAGCTGTTTGCCTCCCGGGTAGGTTCCTTTTACCAGAACCAGACTTGAAATGCGGTGTGACCCCCACTATTGTGCTTCTGAAGGATGTAGACCCTGTTGACACCAGTATAATGTGCCCAGTGTCCCCAGGGGAGTGAGGGTCCCATCAGCAGCATTGTGCTATTTTCTCGGGTTTTATTTCCTCCTTAGTGAACAGAATTTCAAAGGGCTTAGAAGGGAAATGTGACCAGATGAGATGCAAAGAGGTCGAATAAAATTCTCTGATGGGAACATTCTAGGCTGTGTTTCTTCCCTTTCAAAGAAAAGAAATGTCTCCATTTTTCTTCCTTTGATCTTACTGCATATACAATTTTTAATGATCCTTTTAAAAAAATCCAACATTTAATATAAATATTTTCCATATTATGATAAATTCCCCGTAAGCATTACTGATGACCTAATCATCTTCCCAGAAGCTGTTTCTTAACCATTTTCCTGCTGATGACATTTAGATTCTTTACTCCCTACACAAGTAAATTCCACACCCTGAAAGCATGTACCCATTTACAGACATCAGGCGCCCTTAGGTGGGGCAAAGCCAGCTCATGTGGTTGTCTAGACAGGCTTGCTGGCGAACACTGGACACGAATGCTTCCCACGCACGGTCGGTCCTGCCTGGCTCCCTCCACGATGCTACGGCCAGCGGCTCTGCCTGGTGAAACGGGGAGGTCTCCTCACAGCATTACTGCCTCTCGGGCTCTTACTGACCTTCTTCTGGACTCGCTGTGGGGTCCAGGAGCTCCTGAAACCCCCCCATGTCTCGGCTAACCCCGGGGTGGCCTGACTCGGTTGATCTGGGAGACATGGGTAGGTTCAAAGGCCCCTCATTAATCCCATTACTGTGCAGCCAGGGCTGAGAGTCCCTGGGTTACTGGCCACGGTCAGGGCCTTTGGGTCAGTATCCTGCTTGGTCACTTCCCTGCTTTGTGACCCGGGACAATTCACCAAACCACTCTGAGCTTTCCTCTTCCATAAAATGGGGATAATAACAACAGACCGTACGGGATTATTGTGGAGACCAAATAATACATAAAACTCTGTTGGGCACAGAGCCTGTACACGACCATATTCAGTGGGTGTTACTTTGCTGTTTCCAAGCGATAGGTTTATTCCCTGATCTTTGTTTATGTCTCCAACAGTCTGTGGGCCCTTTGCAGACACAGTTTTTCGCCAGTGCACCCTCAACACAGAGCCTCGTGGACTGGGTGTCAAGCAGTTCTGCTAGGTCAAAGCTTTATTACTATTCTTTCTTCCTAGTAATTCTTTTCTGCATATTTTCCAAGGATTCTGTGGAAAGGACGATGCTTTGTAGTGGAAGCTTCAGGACCCTCTGAACACCCATCTCTGAGGATGTTTTGGTCACCCTGTCCTGTCACTCCCGTCCAAGACACCAGCTCTGCACTCAGACAGTTGTCTTCTTTAAAGACGTAGAGTGACAAGGTTCTCGACTTCTCCAAATTATTTTCTCTGAGAAAAGGAAAAGACTCAAAATGAAAGTGTGATTAAAGAGTACATGATGGGCCTCAGAACCACAGCTCTGTGCTCCCAGTAGCAGATTTTGGTTTCTTTTCCCGTGTGACTCGCTTCTTGTAAGACAGCAGGTACCCAGCCCTGGCTGCAGGCTTGCGCATCGCAGAACTGTCTTAATCCCGACATACTCAGGAGCCCAGATCTTCGTGTGAGTGGTGCATTTCTCTCCCTATTCAGGTAATGCCATCCCTGTTTCAAAATCCTGGTCATCTATGCCTTTTTCTTTCCAAAATCCAGCAGAGGCCACTGAGCCCTCCCTGCACACACCCTGCAGGTGCCGGTGTGCTGTCCGGAACACTCCAGTCTCTGTCCTGGGAATCCCTACCCGCCACTCAGGTCCAGCCTCCGGGACCTACCTCTGACATGCCCCAGCCAGACCCCAGCATAGCGCCTGACTCAACCCAGCCCAAAGGCCTCCCGTGGGCCTCACGTCTGCTCTCCCCACCCAGTCAGCTCCTTGCACGGGGCCCGGCACACAGTAGACGCTTAATAACTGTGGAATAAACACATAAACAAATCGACCAGATTTAAAGTTAAAAAGTTCACTTTATCCACTATTTAATAGGTTTTTTAAAAAGAAAATTCACTTTGAAACACTAGATCCAGAGGCAAACTTAAAATTGTATCGTAAAGAATCTTCTAGGGAAACACAATACAAAGGAAAATATAATTTGCACATTTAATGGAGAAAAGTTTTTCCTCTATATTTTCATAATAACTTCTGCCAAGAATTCAGGCAACGATTTTGATTTATCTAAGGGCCGGGATGGTGAACGGATACCGTGTTTGGCCGTGGCCTCGGCGGGAACTGGGAAATGCATCACGTGCGTCTCAGAGGCTTCCCGAGCACACCGCCCGTGCTCACGGGAACACCCCCTCCACAAACAAAATGTCACCCTCAAAATGTCTCTTTTATAAAACTGGGGTAAAATGTACGATCTTACCCGTTTTTAAGCGTACAGTTCAGCGGCACTAAGTACCTTCACACCATTGTGCAACATCGACACCGTCCATCTCCAGAACGTTTCTATCGGCCCAAACTGACACTCTGTCCCCATTAAACACTAGCGCCCCTGCCCCTCCCCCAGCTCCTCCCTCACCCCCTCCTTTCTGTCCCTATGGATTTGACTCCTCCAGAAACTTCACATACGTAGAAGCAGACAGTACTTGGCTTTTTTCTTAATGATTATTTCACTGCACATGACGTCCTCGGATTTCGTCTATGCTGCAGCCAGTGTCAGTCTTTCCTTCCTTTTTAAGGCTGGATAATCGTCCACTGCACGAATGCACTGCGTTCCATTTATCCATGGGTGTCAGTGGACACGTGGGTTTCTTCCTCTTCTTGGCTCTCGTGGCTAACGCTGCTATGAACATGGGTGTGCAAATATCTCTTCAAGACCCTGGTTTCAGTTCCCTTGAGTCGGTACGCAGAAGAGGAATACTGGGTCATATGCTAATTCTAGCTTTAGTTGTTTGAGGACTCTCCACACTGCCTCCACAGCGGCTGCACCAGTTTCCACTCGCGCCAACAGTGCAAGGGCTCCAATTTCTCCACACCCTCGCCAACACTTGTTGTTTTCTGGGTTTGTTTTTTCTTTGTTTGTTTGTTTGTTTTTTAGAGTAGCCATCCTAATGGATGTGAAGTAGAGAAATGCTTCTTTGAAAATCGGGAAATGCTTGATAACGTCAGAGACTAAGAAGAAGACATCCCTGTGCCTGGATCCCGGAGCACCAGACCCAGGCCCACCATGAGTTCGTTTGTGGCCACACTGTTCTCTAACCCACCGAGATCTCACACAGGGTCGTTTCTAAGGCTCTTTTTCACTGAAACCATAGGCCTGAGGACAAGTGCACCGGGGGTGGTCAGAGAAGCCGTCCCCTGGTTGCAGAGTCGCGCCACTCCTCTCCCAAATCCCAGCCACAGACGCCGGACGTGCCCTCGGCTCTGAAGTCAGGACCAGACAGGCTGCCGTCCAGCTGGGAGTCCTTCGGCCTCGGCTGGAGCTCAGCCCTGCTGCTCTTTGGCCAAGGGACCTCAGGCACATCACCTTGTGGAGGTTACATCTTCATCTGAAAAGTGAGGGCGACGACCCTGTCCTGGAAGGATGGCTGGGAGGACGGCTGGCCACCCAGGGCCATGTCCTGACCCATCCACGCTCGATGTCATGGGGTCTTCAGTGAAACGGCCCCTGCAGGACAGCAGTCTGTGGGCCGTGATCAGAAAAAAGGAGAACGGGGACGTGCGAGGCGCCGTCCCACTTCACACCCTTCCCCTCCTCCACCCGGCACGCACAGCCCAGTCTCTGCCCGCCTCTCTCTGCCGCACACGCCAGCCCGGCCCCGTGGCCTCTCCCTCTCACGTGGGGTTACAGACGCTCCTCCGTGGTCCGGGCTCTTTTATCTTCTCTTCCTCTGTAATCCGACAGGCTTTCCACTAATCGGACAGGTGGTCTGAGGGTGTAGATGGTCTACACTCGCACACACAGGGCGTGCTGAGCCGAGTTTCGCCGGCCAGTACTGGACCCACTTCTATGCAGCCGTGTGCTGGTACCAGGCTGTCTGGGAAGAGACGACAGCCCTGACTTGCAGCAGTCGAGAGGTGTCAACCCTCCCACGTGGCTGACCTGAAGCTATGACCAATCACAGCGGCTTCCCGAGGGCTCCCCGAGGAGTCTGCAGCTGTGGCCCCCTCTCTCCCCCTGTCCTGGCCATCAGTCCCCGGGAACGATGTGCATCTCACTCCCGCACCTCGGGTCACCCGACAAGAAGACAAGGACAAAATGAAATGCGCTAAGAAGAGAAGAATCTCCCGCAGACCTCGGGGCGGGGGGAGAAGTTCCCACTAAGGGTTGGCAAGGGGGATGTGCGGGAGGGTGTGAGGCACCCGTGATCCCATGCCAGCATTTAACCCCGTCAGCCCTGCTCGTTGTCCACCAAAAGTATCACGTGCCCCTTGTGGAGACTTCTGGAAACATCCTGCAAAGAGAGCTTGTCTTAAAGGCCACCAAAAGGCCAGTCAAACCCAGGCACCCAGAAGAAACCTAGTGGGATGCTTGGAAGTGTGAGCTGTAGTAAGCAGAGGATAACGGAAGGCAAGACCTCGGATTTCCGAAGAACTAACAGGAAGCAATGTGCTTCGGCAGATGGTGCGTGAAGAGCTCGGGTGTTCTCAGGCTGCAATTCCAGCTTCTCCACTTACGGCTTCCAACTGCCCCCCTAGAGCCGCATGGCCACGCTGTTTGCACGTCTGCAGCGAGGAGGTGATGCAAGTGTGTGCCCAGTGAGATTGGGGGGTCCTCTGAGACGCTCAGCGTGATAAAACCTCCTGGTCCCACACGTCTGGACACACTGAGCTCGGGGTCCTGGTTGGGTCAGGCTCAGTCCTCCTTTCCCTAAAGAATGAATAAAACAGCATCACATCTACAGACAGAGGGAACTAAGATGATTTTTGGAGAATATCTTAAATGAAAACTTACAAATGCACGTGATAGTCACCAAAACTGTTACAAGATCTCCCTTTCACGTATTTTACTGGAAAAGTATATAATAACATGGAACTTTTTTCTTAAGTGTTCTAATCAAGAACAGCATCAGATGGGATGAAGTGAGAGAGTGGCATGGACATATATACACTACCAAACGTAAGGTAGATAACTAGTGGGAAGCAGCTGCATGGCACAGGGAGATCAGCTCGGTGCTTTGCGACCACCTGGAGGGGTGGGATAGGGAAGTGGGGAGGGAGGGAGATGCAAGAGGGAAGCGGTATGGGGACATATGTATATGGATAACTGATTCACTTTGTTATAAAGCAGAAACTAACACACCATTGTAAAGCAATTATACTCCAATAAAGATGTTAAAAAAAAAAAGAATAACAGAGGGCGCCGACCTCCTTAGGGCCCCACTTTCCTTTCTATACCTCGGGGTGCTCTAGTGTCCGTCCTGGTGAGCCCTGGGGGCCGCACTTCCAGACAGCGCCTGCTCCCCGGACGCGGAGGTGTCACCAGAAGTCATGCGGGAACAGGCACCTGAGTGTGCCAAAGGGCTGGGTGGAGCTGAGACCCCCCGGCCCCCCAGACCCCCCCTCCTCCCAGGGCCGCTCCTGGCCCCAGGCTGGGCTGTCAGGGAACACAATGGAATCTTCTGACAAGCAGCACAGGATGCTTTCCACATTTTCATTCAAATGGGACGGTTTGCCCAATGGGCCACTTTGCACGGACCAGACAACTGTCTTCGTTCTGTGACATTTTACGTGACATCCTCAGCAGTTTCTTGATCCTGTAAAGGGAGATCACGGCAGGAGATTGTGTTCCAGAGGATTCCTGTTGATCCTAGACGCCCAGGCAGCCCTGGCAGACGGAGATTCAGAGAGGGGAGGACACAGATCTGTGTGCAGTGGACGGGGGGAGAGAGAGGGAGGAAGGGACGGGGTTTCGGGCCCAGACCTCAGGGGCCCTGCACAGCCGCTGCCCCGGTCACCCGGCTGTGCACTGCACCATCACTGCAGCAATCTGACGGTCCTGGGAGGTGGCTCTCCAGCCTGCTGCTGCGTCTGGATGGTTAAATCATTCTCCATCTCAGAATTCTTTAACAGCTGCCCAAGGGCTGCGTTCAGCCCACAGAAGGCTTTTGATTGACTCACAAGTTATTTTTACTGACTTTATATTATACGTAGTTAAAAAAAAACCCAAGACTCTACCTTTTTAAAAGTTCAGATTTTCAGCTCTTCTTGAAAAGTGGCAGATCCGCCAGCCCTGGGTGCACACTCCCCTGGCATCGGTGGGGTTGGAGCCCCACTCCTCGGGTGGGTTTCACCTACCAGTCCCTGCGTCTCGGCCGGTGTGTGTCCTTCCTGGTCCCAGCGAGCGTTTACGCCATCGTAGACCCTGAGCTACACCTCACGGAGTTTCAAACGCAGTTTTCAGTTTCCCCTCCTGGGTAAGTGTGATGTTTAATTGTCTGCGTCCGCTTGGCCAGACAGTGGTGCCCAGCGACTCATCAGACACAAGCCCAGCTGTTGCGAGAAGGTGCCTGTGGACGAGGTCAGTGTCGTGAGCAAAGGAGACCCCCCACATAACATGGTGGGCCTCGTCCAATCAGGAGAAGGCCTTAGAGACAGAGCCCCGAGGTTTCCCAGAGAAGGAGGAATTCTGCCCCCAGACCGAACACAGAAACCCGCCGGAGCTTGCAGCCCTGTGAGCTGCAGGCTTGTCACCCTCACAGACATCGGAGTCGATTCCTCTAAAACATCCCTGTATCTGCGCACACACCTGCTCGGTCCCTCGGGAAGGAGGGCTCTCCTCCGCCTTCCCGTTTAGCAGACGCAGCGATTTCAGTGGTGGCTGCCAGCGCAGATCTTCAAAAGATTTGCTTTTATCCCTTTATTTCTGTTTCCATCACCCCCAGTCTCTCTCACTCACATCTCTTCATGCTCTTAATTGCAGGCTTCACCTGGGCCTCTGTCCCCTTCTCATCCAGAGCGTCCTCCTGTCCTACGACGCCCTCGTTTCTCCCCCGACACGCTTCAGACCCCTCTGCCTCTGGCTCTTCTCTACAATCTTCTCGTGCCTGCGCTGGAGACAGTCCAGAGTCCCCAGAGCTCGTGCATTTGGTTTCTGTTAGATTCAGCCTATATCGGATCCGGCTGTACGTTTGTGCAGCCCTGTTCAACGTGAATGTTCAGCGCAGAAGGTAGGTTTGTTTCTGACCTCTGGACAAAAGCTCGAACTGCTCTGTTACCTATACATTCGTATGACACCTTTTTTCATTTAGCAAGAAAAAAGCGGCCAGGTCTCGCCAGAATCCTAACCCCATCCAGCACCTGCATGAAATGCAATCACCAGCGCTGAACTGCAGGTTTTTGTCAATTAAAACTCAACAAAGGTATATTTCATAATAGCAATTATTCCCAAATTAAAACTACAGGCAAAAGAAACCTTCTTTAATCCTGAACAGGAAACTGGGGAGTGAACACACTGGCCGTTCTAGAGAAAATAAATGTGTTTCAGGGAAATAATTCCTCCAGGCAGCCACGATGCATTGTTTTTGTTTCTAAACGCGAATTTCTACGTCGAGTGGGAGAAGTTCCCGAAGTCTTTAATGACTCACTTTTCTCATTTTCACTAGAACTCTGATGCAATCATACTTCTATGATTCTGAGACTCCAGTCCAGCTGCATAATAACAAGCCTGTTATTCTTATTAACAAGCCTGGGACTCTCCTGTGATTATATCATTTTACCCACAACACATTAAAAGCATTACAGCTTTAATCTACGGCTAAAACATTTAGTTTGATTCCCAACAGCAGCATCCTAAAATGTTAAGAGCTGGCTGCCTAGGAAAATGCATTAGCTGTTACTTTTGCCAATACAAAGGTAAACACCGTTAAGATAAAGGAAGAAAACAATAAAAACACAGTAGCAGAATTACCTGGAAAGTTACCATAGTTCCCTAGAGACCATGGTAACTTAGCAGTCACAATACTTGAAAATTAAATTCCCAACCTGACATTTAAGGGGTGTGGGTGTGTGTGTGTGATGGGAGGAGACTGAGAAAAGTGAACAGATTCACCAGCAAAGAGGCAGACAAAGGGACTCTGCGTCCTCAGTGGGCAAGTGATGGAAGGGACGTCCAGTGAATTCTGACCAGAGGACTCACAGGCTCTTTGCCCTTTCACACCGGACAGCAGCTTGAGTGTCTGCAGATGGGAAGGGGCTTCCTGGGCGCTGGTGACAGGCGGTTGCTCCCCTCCTGGTCCTGCCCAGCTGCCTGGTAGCCATGGTGGCCGTCACCAGCCTGGAGAGACCTCTGGGCCGAAGTTCCTGGCGAGTGTCCGGCCGGTGTCTCTTCCTCAGGTGTGAGACATCGAGAGATTCCTTCAGCCCCGAGGGTGGGCGCACAGGGTATGAAAGTCAGCAGGTGAGGGTGCAGGAAGCCCCGCTGTGACTTAACAGGAGGGTCGTCATAATTCCCACACAGAGGGCTCTGCGTCTGCTCCTCTGGGTCTGCTGTCCCACCTCCACACGCAGCTTGGGTCTCACGGGGCCTGCGACTTGCACCCTCTTGCCCAGACAAATCGGAACAGCAATGCTGGCATTTCAAGTGGGACCAAAGTATTTATGGAGAGCAAAGCTAGGAACCAAGTGCCGACGACAGGCCAGGCTTCCTAGGCACAGGGTACGGACTTGAAAAATGGCCCCCCGACCACAGGGCCGCCCCTGGGGACCTTCTGCCATTTGAACAGAAGAATGTGTGCTTTTCACACAGCGCACTGGAATCAGAGCTGCAGCCCAGCCCCAGAAGTCAGGGAGAGTCGGGCAGAAAAGGTACTTGAGTATGAAAGTGTTAAGATCTGTGTCTTCCTCTGTGTGTTAACTAGACAAACGCGCTTTGGGTGTGGAACCACGTGCTAGACACTGGCCGTCACTGGTGAGACAGACACGATCCTGCCCTAACGCCGGCTCGTCTAGAGTTGGGCACAGACTCTAAGAAGTGAAATACATAGGACAGACGGAGGAGGGAAAGTGTGAGAGGCTAGGAGGCCACCAAGAGGATGCATGGGGACCCACCCGGGTCAGGGAGAGACGTCAGGAAGGCCTCACCAAGAAGGGAACCTTTCAAGGAAACCTGGCGGGATGAGCAAGTGTGATCCGTGCCCAACGAGGACCATCCAGGTGGAGAGAACCGTGCCAAGGAGGGAAGGCGTGGCCTTGGGAGGAAGGGGGCCAAGCTCTGGCCGGGACCCTGGGCGTGAGAGGGGCCTGAGGTGGGTAGGGGCAATGGGGTCCAGGATGTCAGGCCCAGCGGGGGGGCAGTCAGGATTGTCTTCTAACTGCAAGGTCAGTGACCGAAAGGGGTTAAGCAGGGAACGGAGAGGATGCACTTTGGGTTTACAAATCCACTCGGGCTGCAGTGTGAAGGCAGAAGGGAGGGTGAGAAGACAGGCCATGGTGCTACTGCAATGGTCTGTGTGAAAGAAGATGTGGTGGGTTGAGGGGCAGTGGGCCCCGCTATGCAGAGATGTGCTGGGAGACAGAGCCGGCGGGCCTGGAGATAGCCTGGAACAGGGGCTCTCCAGGGAATGGGCTTGGTAAACACGGTGGGCAGAGGCAACAGTCATCAAGAAGAGAAAGGCCGGGGCAAATCAGCTCTCTGGGAAAGACAGAGCACTTGTCAAGTTCAGTGTGGAATTCGAGGCCCGGTGGAGGTATCCGGGGGGCACATCCAAGAGACAGGTCTGTCTGCGAGCCCAGAACCTTGGGGAAAGTTCCAGACTTGTCATCAGCAAGTGGTGGGTGGGGGGGGGCGGAAATCCAGGGATGGGAGGCGGCCTGGGTGGGGGGCACGTGGGGAGGGAGAGAGTCCAGTGGGAGCAGCTCCGCGTCGCGGGGGCGGGTAGAGCAGGAGGGGCCCCCACTGCAGCACAGAGGATGAGCCCCGGGAGAGAACGCCCCCGGCCAGGACACGTTTGGAGATGCTGCTGAGAGGAAGGTGGCCCCTGGGTCTGAGGAGATGGCCACCGAGGTCATGAACGTCTCCAGAACCGCCACCCCGCAGCCCCTGCTCCCCAGATGCGGTGGGTCAGTGGAGGGTCTCTGCGTGGTGGCAGAGACCTGACCTTGGAAGTCAGGTCTGCGGGTGACCGAGGACAGCTCGTTGGGAAAGCTTTCCCCAAAGGCGAGGCTGTCAGCAGCCTTTGATGGGGGTGTCCAGTGCGGCCACCCCTCCTCGCCCATCACTCACACCGGCAGACCAGATGCAGGGGCATCTCACCTGGAGCCCCGTGACTGCAGCCTGCGTCCAGCAGGTGGCGGCAGCGCCCCGTCCAGGAGGCCAGTGGGCAGCACATCTCCGGTGAAGTAAGGACCCTTGTAAGGACCCCTTTACAGCGTCTCATAGATGCACTTGTTCACTACTAGCGTGGAGAGATGTGCTGGGTCACCGCCTACATGCTCGGTTCAGAGAAAGGACCCCCAGATGTCCTTTGTAAATTCAAGGAGCCAGTTAATCTTTCAAAATGAGGCAGAGAAATAAAACTTTCTCATTAAAATATTAACCCTGATTCCAAACACGGTACTTGGGCAATTCAGACTGACCAGGTTATCACGAAGGTGGGGAGGGAGGCCACTCCTGGGCAGAGGGGGCTGGACCGATCCCTCTTCTCAGAGACCCTGGCCAAGACCATCCCTGCTTCTTGTGCTCTGTTCTTTCTACTGCAACTTGAACGTTTCTTTAAAATTTGCAACCTTTGCTCTTTTTTTTGAAGTGAGTGGTACAGCTGCCCTTCCTTCCCTTGAAGTTCATTTTCCCACCGTCTCCCCTCCCCTCCCACAGAGTAACAGTCCATGGTGACAGAACTGTGGTGTATTCACTGTTATTACACGTGTGTGGACACGTGGCCGCCCAGCAGGAGACATTTCTCCAACTTTCTTTCACCTTGCTGTAACCACACGACTAAGTTGAGGCCAATAGGTTGGGAGAAGTGATTCCCACAACTTTCAGATTGTGCCCTTAAAGGAAAGGCCACCTGCCTCCCCCTTTTCCTCTTTCTGTAGCCTGGGGTGAAAATGTGAAAGAGGGAGTTACAGCAGCCCCCTTGCACCATGAAGACAGGCTGAAGTTGAGGACAACGGCATCCCGCTAGTGTCCTGGATTGTCTACCTGGACTCTAATACAAGAGAGAAATAAACCAAGGGATTAGAAAAGATACAGCTCCTACTGCTAGCTCTCCTGTAGATTTTCCCAAATAAAACATCAGGAAAATTAGTATATTAGCAAATGCAACTCAAGCAAGGACGTAAGACAGCATCTGGCAATTCTCAGTGAGTGTGGCGGGTGTTCATATACTGAACCATAAAACATGAAAATAAGTCACAGCTGCTCGTTCCGAGCTCTGCTTCCGTGGCCTCCCCGCGTGTAAAGTCCCTGAGCACAAAGACAGCATAGGTACCTCTGGCTCCCACAGGACAGTGAGCTCCACATCCGAGGACCTGAACTCCGTGAGGGCTGCAGCGATTCGAACGGTCTTCCCGCAGTTGTGAGGGAGGATACGGGCTGCTCTAGGAATCGGATGAGATAACAGAGGCCTCGGAAGTCTCGAGCCAGGAGTGCCCTGTTCGTACAAATGGGTGGGCGAAGGGGGTCCCAGCCCCCCTGCACCGTCACAGCAGCCTTCTGCGGCCACAGCTGCTGCCTGCCACCCTGAGGCCCCCGAGAGTAGAGGGTGCTCTCGACATCAAGTACAGAAGTGGCCCAAGTTTGGGGAAATTCCCACTGCACTGAAGAGCTGGAGGGTGAAGCAGGGAGGCGGGAGAACCCCCGCCCCCAAGGGGGCATGGAGGGCGGCAGACCGGCCAGCAGAGATCCTCAGAGGAGGGCCATCCGTGGTGGGAGCGTCAGCGCTCAGTTACTGTGCGGGCTGACCAGGCAGGTGTGGCTGACCGGCACCACAGTGTCCGTTGTCATCCTCATTTTATGGGGATATGCACCTGAAAACTGAACTGGGAATGACTACCTGGAACCCACCTTACCAGAAAGGGGGACACCACCCGGAAATGAATTATCACGTGTTTGAAATTAACTCGAATATGAAAAGCTGCTCTGCCTTTAGAAACCTAGTTGTTATGGGCTAGTTGGACTTGTGTCCCCCCAAATTAACACGTTGGTGTCCTGACCCCTATTCCTCAGAACGGGACTGTATTTGGAGAGAGGGCCTTAAACAGTTGATAAGTTAAAACGATACCATCAGGGTGAGCCCTCATCCCATGTGACTGGTGTCCCTGTAAGAAGGGGAGGTCACACACTTCCCCCACAGAGGGACGACTGTGTGAGGACACAGGGAGAAGACGGCCGTCTGCAAGCCAAGGGGAGAGGGCTGGGGCGAAACCAGCCCTGCCCACACCAGGGTCTCAGACAGGGAGATAGAAACGTCAGTTGTTTGAGCAGCCTGGTCTGTGATATTTTGTTACGGCAGTCCTCCCAAAGTGATACACCAGTAGGCTCTAAGCAAACACACTGTATTCATTTAGACCAGATTCTGTGTTCTCATACCTCCCGAACGCCTGGAATTTGCACACACTATCAGAAATCTTAAAAGGATTTAAAAATATTGTACTTTCCTGGCTTTACTTAAAAGCTAGGCTATCTGTCCTCAGAAGCAAATCAACATACAATTTGCAAGATAATACCTCCGTGCCTGAATTTTCACCTTTGCTGAGATATACATATAGTAAAATCTCAGTTATCCAGAAATAATTGATCGAGACCGCGTCTCAACTACTTTGTAACAGGAACCAAGAAAAATTATCCTCTGGTCAGCACATAGATGTGATTACACATAAACACACACACATGCATATGCAATAAATTACACATGTGCATATGATTAATGTATTAATAACAGCCTGGCAGGCACGAACCCATTGTCCCTATTAATACACAGTCCTGACAAGTGTAGACAGATGATCCCCAAACACAGTGGAACGATGTTTGCAAAGAGTCAGAGGAGGGACGAAAGGCACACACTTAAGGTCCAGCCAGAGCCTGACAGTGAGAGAAGATACGAGAAATAGATGAAAAGGAGACCCGGGAACCGTTAAGGAACAGTCCGGAGCCCTTTAGTGTAGGAGCAGAGACCCCGGCAGCCCCGGGTCCCCGGGGGCGTCGGCCTCTGCAGCACCAAACGGTTGTTGATGACCTGTTCTGATGCCCAAGGCAGCAAGAAGAAAGGATGCCATTTAATGAAATGAAACATGTAGCCCATTTTAGAAACACCTTTATTCACTATGGCTGAAATCTGCAAAGGGTTATCGCATAAAGAAGCAAGTTTCACTCCTCTGGAGACGGAGATGCAGAAGACCCTGATTCCAGCTTCGCCGAGTCAGCATGAGGTTTCTGTGCCAGTTTTGAAACACGCTTTCACACATCTCATCAGTGCTCTGGTCAAACCGAAAGAAGCATCTGAGTAACGCCTCCTCTGCTTTGATTTCTGAAGTCACACGCTAACAGATTTGAAGGACGTGGGACCCCTGAACACGGGGTCTCCCAGTCGGAGCCCTGAGACTGGAAGACAACTCCTACTTCACCCACCAAACAGTTTTATTTTGCAAAGCCAAAACCATGTGTTAAAAATACAGGCTTTGGATCTTAAGAGATCATGTTGAATTTCGTGCAGAGCTGTAGCTGAAGCATGTAAGAACAAGAGCAAGTTTCAGATAACACGTTAAATACACGTCAGTATCTTTGCAGCTCATGTCAGGACTTTTCTAATAAGCATCGGTGGGTTTTTTTGTTTGCTTGTTTGGTTTGGTTTGGTTTGGTTTGGTCACACCTCAAGGCTTGTGGGATCTTAGTTTCCCTACCAGGGATCGAGTCTGGTTCCTCAGCAGTGAAAGCACAGAGTGCTAACCACTGGACAGCCAGGGAATTCCCGTGTTTGTGTTTTTGTAAGATGGGTTGATGTTTTTCCACTTAGGTTCATATATTTACAAAGCACTTTCAAAACTTGAGTTCTATGAACTTTTAACGCAAAGAGATTTGTTAAAAACTGATTCCATAGTTAAGCTCAGACTTTAGGTAAAACCACTTTACTGCAGCAGAAGCCAACGTGATCCAAGCTCTCTGAGAAGCTAATTTGAAGCTCGTCACTGCCAGAGTCCCCTCCACACAGCTTTCTTCAACTCCATGATGGAAATGAACAAAAGTTCTTACATTATTGTCTCAGTAAAGTTTCCTGGTTCTTTTTAAAAAAGTACTCTATTTATTAAAAAAAAAAAAATTTAAACGACTAACTCTTTAAACTGCACTATAAGCTCCAATTTTATTGTGTTCTGTTAAACAAATAATTATTAAGCCCCTTCTGTATGCTAAGTGCATGCAGTCTAATGGATTTTTAGAGGAGAATTTCCAGTCACAGAGGGAAATGAAGCAAACTTACACTTCCTGACGGCCGGTTACAACCTCAACTGCTTTATCCACCGTGACAAGTGTCTCTAGTGCTCATGCAGCCACCTCTTCTGTCTCTGAGCTTGTTTTTCTTCTGCTTTTTTATGAGCTCATGCTTGAGAAATGAGAAAAAACTCACACTTTTTCACAGGGAAATGAGATAAAGCTCAAGCCAGCCCATTTTGCTATTATGACACCAACAGTAACCATCACGATGGAAAGACGTTTAACCTTCTGCCTAAAATGAGTTACACGAGGGCATTCGTTTGTTTTTTCCTTTTTTTTTTTTTTTTTTTTTTTTGCGGTACGCGGGCCTCTCACTGTTGTGGCCTCTCCCGTTGCGGAGCACAGGCTCCGGACGCGCAGGCTCAGCGGCCATGGCTCACGGGCCCAGCCGCTCCGCGGCATGTGGGATCTTCCCGGACCGGGGCACGAACCCGCGTCCCCTGCATCGGCAGGCGGACGCTCAACCGCTGCGCCACCAGGGAAGCCCATCCGTTTTGGGTTTTTAAGCCGTGGGATGTTTTGCGACGACCAGAAGAAATTGTGGTCTAGGGCTGCTTCGTGAATATTCCTGAAAGTGTTCACGTTTGTCAGCAATTCATTTTCATTCAGCATTTCCCAAAGCCTGTTTTGCAGAATGCCAGCCAGCAGGGACGGGGGCACAGAGCATCCCCGTCAAATGAGTTTGGGGGATGCTGCCCGTCGGTGCCTGCTGGCACCCCGAGCGCGTGCAGCCCTGACCTTGCAGGAAAGACCCCCCTCGCTTTGGCTTCATGTCCACACGCCCCACGCGTTTTTGTCCCGCCTGTTAGCCCGTCCGCGCCGAGCCTGGGGGGCGTCACATGGTGAAGGAGGACGGGCTGTCGTTGTCCGCGGTCTCGCTGTTCTGCCGGGAGGTGAGGGTGTCCGAGTGCAGCCGGGAGCACGAGAAGCCCAGCGACTTCTGCCTCCTCTTCACGCACCACAGGTCCTTCGTGATCTTCAGAAAGTAGCTTCTAAACTTCTGACCGACGAAGGCATAGAGCACCGGGTTGAGGCAGCAGTGCAGGAAAGCCAGGACCTCGGTGACGTTTCTGGTGTAGCCCAGCAGCCTCTCACTGCTGCACGAGCGGTCCGTCCTGCCCAGGTTGACGGCGGTCACGAGAAGCACCATGTTATGTGGGATCTGGCAAGCCAGAAAGACAACGACCACGGCTATGATCACGCGGATGGCTCTGTGCCTTTTGGAATTCTGAGCTTGAATTAAGGTCTTGACAATAAACATGTAGCAAAATATCATAAACACCAGCGGGATGAAGAAGCCGAACAGGAGCTGCAGTCCCAGCACCAGCAGCTTCCACCGGATTGGCTCGGAGACGGTGTGGTACCTGGGCTCGCAGACGTCGCTGCCTTGCAGCTTGTATTTCTGGTTGAACATGAAGGTCGAGCTGGAGATGAAGATCGACACCACCCACACGACCAAACAGATCATCCTGTGGTGGGCCAAGGCTCTGGACCGGAGCCGGAAGGACTTGGTGGCCTGCACGATAGCGATGTAGCGGTCCAGGCTGATGCAGGTCAGGAGCAGCATCCCACAGTTAAAGTTGATGGCGTAGATGCCCCGGGTCAGTTTGCACATGACGTTGCTGAAGACCCACTCGCCAGTAGCGTGGTTGACGGCCCAGAACGGGAGGGTAAGGACGAAGAGGATGTCTGCGACGGCCATGTTCAGGAGATAAACGTCTGTCATGGACTTGGCTTTCTTATAAAAAGCAAAGGTGACCACCACCAAAATATTGCCCAGGAGGCCAGAGACACATATCAAGGAGTAAGCGAGTGGCACAAATAGCCCAGAGAACTTTCTGACCTCCTGCAAGGAACATAGAAAGCTATCAACATCGAGTGAGTAATCTGAACTATTAGCCAACCCAAAATAATCCTCATTGGCATCGTAGATGTTGGTGGAATTCATGGGTTCCTGGAAAGTGAACAAAGATAGAGTTAGCAGTAGTGTCATTTTCAAGGAGAACGATTGACTGAAATTATACTCCCAACCAAAATAAAAAAGATGCTCAAATTATACCTCAATAAAGATGTTTAAAAAAAAAAGTATAGTGACAACATCAAATGCTGGCGAGTACGTAGAAAAATTATATCATGTCACTGGTGGGAAAATAAAATGGTTTAGCCACTCTGAAAAAAAAAAAAAAAAAAAAAAGATGCTCACCTCTCTCATGGTGGTGCTTGATCTGGGCAGAGAGTCCGGGCCTGGACTAGAAGGGGAGTGGATTTTCAACTCCTCTGGCTCAGCGGAGAGAATAGGAGAGAAGTGAATCTAAGGAGGAAAGAAAGCAAAATGCATTACAGTTAAGTGTTCTCAGAGAGCCAGAGAATTAAGGAAATAGATTTCTTCCCATTTCAACACCAAGAGTGCACAGCGCACTATTTTACACAGAAATATTCATTTAGAGCTGGTGTCAGCAACCTCCTTCTGTAAAAGGCCAGATGGTAAGTATTTTAGGATCTTCAGGTCCTGTCGTCTCTGACACAGCTACTCAGATCTGCGGGTGCAGTGTGAAGGCAGCTACAGACAGCTACACAAATGAGTGGGCGGACCAGACATGGTACCGTGGGCTGTGATTTGCCCATCCCTGATCTAGAGCATAAAAAAGGGCGATATCAGCAAAACCACAGATCTGATCTGCAGAAAAACCTTCTGCAAAATTCAAATTAATTACATTCACAAGATTCCACTGAACAAAACCTATAGAAGTGTAGATGTTGCTAGGATACTTATAATTGATAGTCCTAGCCTGAAAATATTATATATAATATTAAAGGCTGGGTATATATTTATGGTTTTATATATATAATCCTGAAAAGCCACAGATACGTCCCATGGACAGTCTAGCTAACGATCACTAATCTACTGGGGCAAACACATCATACTCCTCAGAAACCAGAGTTTGGGAAGGAAGGTTCAGGTCGGCGTGGTTAGGGAAGGCTCTGCGGACAGGCCCACCCTGGGTCCTTGGAGAACAGGTCACCTGCAGGTGACCGCTCTGGCTGAAAAGGAATACTGAGCGCTGCGTGTTTGTGAAACAGTGTGACCAGCCCGGCCGGGTCAGCCTGACTACAGTCCAAACAACCTTGATGGACCATGTGACATGCTGGGAACGCCAAGAGGGGTGACACGGGGTCCAGGCTCAAGAAATTCACCAGGAGACTAAGAAAGGACGGAGCTGGAGTCTCAGCACGCAGGACTCTGAAATCTATCATTTGAAACAAACAGGAAGGAAGGAAGGATTCTTTGCTCTCCCCATCCTCACTCATCCTTCTTTGCTTGGTGTTGTTCATCATCCTGCTTTATCATCCAGCCGCACCCCCGGCAAAATCCCTGTCCTGGAATCCTGATACTCCTGTGAAATGCACACTCACTCTCCTCCTTCAGCTCCCCCCGTGCCATGTGGCCCAGCAACGTCAAGAAGACGAAGGAACAGCAGAGATGCGGGCCTCAGAGGCTCAGACAGGAAGGAGAAATGTGTCCCATAACCCATCTACCTGCGCCAAGTCAGTCCCCACCTCCAGAGTCAACACTGACATCTGGGGGAAGGATTCGGTGGATCACAGAGGTCACCCTGAAGGATTTTCTGAACATACTTCTTGTATCATTTGATTCTCCCGCTGTTGCTTCCCAATCACAGATCAGGTGGGCTGAACCCACTCCTTCCCGGATGCCTGGACACTGAGTGTTCGCTGCCGCTCCGGTCCCTGCTGTGCACACAGGACTGCAGGGAGGCTGGGCTCCCCTCTGCACTTTTGCAATTGCCTGCAAGTGTAGAGTTCTAATGGGCACTTCAGAGCATGCAGAAGATGCATAATACAGAGCTTCTGTGCTGCGAAAGCATATTGAGGAAGTGGACCCGTCGATCAGATTATCCGATTAAACGTATCAATCAAAACTCAAGACTTGTGCTTCCAGCCACGATGGATTAACAGAGACCAAATGCACCTTACGCATTAAACAACCAAGAAAGCCTGTAAAATGCAGTAAATCACAGTTTACAGACATCACAGGACTATGGTCCCCGACAGGAGACCAGTGAAGTGGGCAATGGTCTGAGCTCTGCGAAGCCCCCAGCTCTCAAGGGGAGCAGTTCCCAAGTGCAGAGCAGGGGGGTAACCCAGAGAATGGCCCTCTTGCTGAGTTGAGGAGACTGGGACCAGAATTCAGGGAGAACGGGCGGCTGGGAGAGGAGGCCCTTCACACAGAAAAACGAGGAGACCAGCAGAGTGGTGTCCCTAACGGGAAGCGACACGCGACTGGGGGAAGAACCACCAGAAAGGATGGGCAGCGGGGCTCACAGTGTCCTCCCAGGCTGGAAATAGCTCTCCCATGGCCAGATCGCTGTTGCAACAGAAATCAGTCGATAGCCTCCCTCACGTTAAACTTTATTCTTTTAGCCCATCCAGCCACTCTCCCCCACATATATATATTTTTTTTTTTTCTTTTTCTTCTTGCTTAACTGCCATTTGAAAATGATCGTTTTCTGGTTAGAATTGAACTGTGCACCTGGTGTTTACTTCTTGGAGAAAACACTCCCTAACAACCCCTCCCTTTGTGAGCCTTCTTCATTCCAGAAAGAAGGTCATGGCACGATAGCCTCAAGGACCACCAGAGCCCATCCCGGGACCACCTGACGCCAGCTTTGATGGTTCTGAGACTTTGCTGAAGTCAAGAAGAATGTGCCGCTTGACCCTTGTCTGCCGCCCGATTTCCCACCCGAGGCTACAGAGCCTTTCCTCCTCTCAAGGGAGGGCACTAGCCTGCTGTGGCCCCCTTTGCCTGGCAAAGCAATAAAGGCACTCTTTTCTACTTCACCCAAAACTCTGTCTCCGCATTTCTACTCGGCACCAGTAAAGAGAGGCGGGGTTTCGGCATCAGTGGCAACCATGACCTTCCACATCCCAGGGCCCTGGGAGCGTCCTCAGGAGGGCGCCATCTTAGGAGTAACGGGGTTAAAATAATCTGACCTAAATGCTGCTCTGGACCTGCCGTCCAGAGCAAAGCCTGAGAGGAAGTCTCAAATGATCCATCTGATTCCAATAATACAACCACCTTCCAGAATAAAGCCCAAAATTATTTAAAGAAATAAACAAAATTCAGCCTTCAACATGTAAAACTCATAATGTCAGGCA
Organism: Stenella coeruleoalba; assembly: GCF_951394435.1. Classification (NCBI taxonomy): domain Eukaryota; kingdom Metazoa; phylum Chordata; class Mammalia; order Artiodactyla; family Delphinidae; genus Stenella; species Stenella coeruleoalba. The sequence continues at coordinate 88,130,177 of NC_137158.1, read as the reverse complement.
CCCAAACAAAAATTTCCAAACCACAGTAGATTGAATGTTTGCAGTTCCCCAAAATGTGTATGCTGAAGCTGAACCCCCAGTGTGATGGCAGGTAGAGACGGGGCCTCCCCCCACAATGGGATTCGTGCCCTTACAAGAAGAGACACCACAGGGCTTGCTTCCCTTCTCTGCTCTGCACCCCGTGGGGACACAGTGAGAAGACTGCAGACCAGGAAGCAAGGTTTCATCAGACCTGGATCCTCTGGGGCCTTGATCTTGGATTTCCCAACCCCTAGAACGTGAGAACTAAAATGTTTGTTGTTTCAGCAACAAACAACAATTTGTGGTAATTTGTTAGAGTAGCTCAAACTGACTAAAGCACAGACATTTAAAATAACAGAAGAGTGTGACCCATGATCTACACAGAGAAACAGAAAAATGACAGAGATGATAGACTTAGCACAAAAAGTTGCGCCAACAGCTACTATAAATATACTCTATGTGATCAAGAAGGTAGAGGAAGGCATAGACGTGATGAGGAGTGTCATGAGAGATATAAAAAGACCTAAGAAAGGTCCTATAGATGAAATACACAATATGTCAAATGAAAATACATGGATTGGGGCACTTCCCTGGCAGTCCAGTGGTTAAGAATCCGCACTTCCACTGCAGGGGGCATGGGTTCGATCCCTGCTTGGGGAACTAAGAGCCCACATGCCTCACGGTGCAGCAAAAAAGAAAATAATAATAATAATAATACACTGATTAGGATTAACATCAGACTGGACACCAATGACGGACACAAATCAATTGTAATTCTATGCCCCAGCAACATTTGGAAATTGAAACTGAAAAAAAATCGTAATAGCATCAGAAAACATGAAATGAAATACTTATGAATACATCCACCAAGATGTATACATATCCCGAAAACTACAAAACATTGCTGAGAGAAATTAAATCATCTAACTTAATGGAAAGATATGTCATATGTAGATTAAACAATTCAATATTGTTAAAATGTCAGTTCTCTCCAAACTGATCTACAGATACAACAAAACCCAAATCAAAATTGTGGCAAGGGTTTTTGTAGAAATTGACAAGGTAAATCTAAAGTTTATTAAGAAATTCAAGGGATTTAGAATAGCCAAAACAACTTTGAAAAAGAGAACAAAATTGTAGGACTCACAATACCTGATTTCAAGACTTACTGTAAGCTACAGCAATTATGACAGTGTGGTATTGGCAAGAGGATAGATTCATACATCAATAGAACAGAATAAATACAGATTTTTAACTAAACTACCAAGGTAATTCAGTGGGAAAAACAGTCTTTTCAGTAAATGGTGCCCGAACAACTGGATATTCATGTATAAAAGTTGATCCAAACCCCTTATATCACACCGTAGGCAAAAAAATAATTCAGAATAGCTTATAGAGCTGTATGTGAGAGCTAAAACCACAAAACATCTAGAAGAAGACATAGGAGAAAATCTTCACGCCCTTGGGAACGAAAGAGATTTCTTGTATAAATTGCTCAAGGCATGAACAGTTATAAAATTGATAAATTGTAACTGATCAGAATTTAAAACTTCTGCCCTTCGAAAGGCTTCAGAAAATGAAAAAGACCATTGCATGGGGAAAAAATTGTAAATTTATATCTGATCATTGTGGCCAGCATATTCAAAGAACCCTTACAACTCAATGTCAAGAAGACAAACAACTCAAGAAGAATCAGGCAAAAATTTTAAGTCGATTCCCCAAAGAAAATACATAGATGTATTTATAAGCACAAGAAAAGGCACTCCATGTCATTAATTATTAGGAAAATGCAAATTAAAACCGCAATAAGAAGTCGTTTCATGCTCACCAGACTGGCTAAAATCAGAAAGGCACACAAGACTGTGGAAGACGACGTGGAGCCTCGCGTGCTCACCAAAGTGGTGGGGACGCAGCACAGAGACCCGCTCTGAGAAAACAAGTCAAAGTCTCTCATAAGTTAAACACACACTTACCACGTGAACCACAGGTGACCCCTGCATGTTCACCCAGGAGAATGCAAATGAAAGACTTGTACTCAAAGGTTTATTCTTAACAGCCCCAAACTGGAAAGAACCCCAGTGCCCATCAGCTGGGGAACAGATGTGTAGATTGCTCCCCCCCCACACCTAGAACGCAGCCGGAAGATGAAGAGTGGCTACTGACGCCCGCTCCATACACGTGAATTACAAAAGCATTTTTCTGGGTAAAGAATTCAAACATATAAGACCCAGGTACTGCATTATTCCATTTATATGAAATTCTAGAAAAGGCAAAACAATAGTGGCAGGAACCAAGTCAGTGATTGCCGTGGGTGAGGGGTCGGAAGAAGAGACCGGCTGGGCCAGGCTCGGGGACTTTTTGTGGTGCGGGAGATGCTCCCTGTCAGGACGGTGACTGTTGTCAAAACCCACTGAAGGGTGTACTTCAAATTGGTGACGTTTATTGTTATAAATTATGCCTCAAAAAGCTAATAAAAATAATGTGCACACAGCTTGACACAAATGAGCTGATGCGGGGGACTTGTCCTCACTTGGGACTGAGCAGGTTGTGGAAGGTGTGTGGGAAGAAGGACTTTCAAGGACTCCAGAAGGAGGAAAAGGTACAGACTGAGGGAGGGGTGGGCTACAGGTGCGTGGGAAGGGGGCTGGGAGCAGAGCAGGAGGGGATACCACGGAAGCGGGGACACAGGGCTGCCGTGGAGACCACGCTGCTGGGGAGCTGTGCAGGGACTGAGCCCAGACGGAGTCCAGACCTGGGGAGGCAACATGGGTGCTGGTGAGACGCAGCTGCGGGGTGCTGGGGTGTCAGGCCTTCATACCATATGGAGGTGGGGCTGGCAACGGTGGGAATGGCAGCCCAGTTATAATGAGGTAGGGGATGACCCAGCATCTTGGCCCAGCTGGAACCCCACTTAGGGGAGATACTTTTTAACCACACTGTGGTAGATAATGTTTTCTGAATTCAAATTGAATTCAGTTCCACCGATGTTTATGAGTATCTACTGAGGAGAAACAGAGGATGCCGAGATGCACTGAACGTCAGCTCCAGCTTCAAGAAGCTGTCAGGTAGACAAATCATTATAAAACGTGCAATACTAGCAACAATAGTGGGGTGTACAGAAAAACAAGGGGTTCCCTCTGGTGAGGAGAAGGCCAGGGTCAGGAAAGTCTTTGTCCTGAGTGTCGGCAGGAGCGTCTAAGCTGGTACCACAAGAAACCAGATATTCAGGCCATGCTGCCGGGGGGTGCGCTCCAAGCAGAGACCTTAGAAGTTCGGTCTGAATTATGTCTATTCCTGAGACGTTATTTTAATCTCCTTTGATTTACTCTTATTTCTGACTAGAATGGCAGAATAAATCACAGTAACCCAAATTTGTACGTTCTGCATCTTTCGGGGATAGTGTTACGTAACGGTTGGGTGTCAACCATCTAGAAATCTGCATGATGACGAACATGATGCTTCTGTGGTTGAGAATCAGTGTTCTCAGAACAGGCTGCTCCCAGGTTGACACATATGCGAGGCACTCACAGTCACTGGAAGTAACTCACCCTGCCCCAGACCACCATGTTCATTACAAAAATCATGTGAGTCGTCTGGAGGAAATTGTGCTGGTGACAGATTGGCATCAGGGGCACCACAACATGGAAAGAACCTTTCTTTTTTCCTCAAGTAAATTACCTCAAATCTCGAGCAGCAATAGTCAACTTTTTGGAGAAAGAATCTGCGGACTTTCTGTTATGAAAATTGTGATATTAAGACCTTTTAAAAATAGATATTTCGTACCTTCTCTAATGAACTGAGAGTTAAATATATGTGTGGTAATTTGTTACGGAAGCAATAGAAAACTAAAATAATGCTCAATAAATGCAGCCTGTTAAAAGTAATGGATGTTTTATTTTTAGGCCAAATTATTGCAAGGCTTAGAATGAGGTATGTGATAGTTTCATCAAGTCTACGCTGATCAGACTTACATAGTAATTTTGAGTTGAGCTACGGAAAAAATGACCAGCTGGAATCAACTGAAGCCAAGTGGCTATGATGGTGAAGACAGAACCCCATGTGCCAGAAGTGGAGATGTTCCACCTGAACGGAGGGAGGGCCAGGGAGCAATGAGGTCATCAACTACCCGCAAGGTTGTCATTTGAAAGAGGGTCTAGGCTTACCCGCCCCGCACAGGGTCAGAATGTGCCCAGTGAGTGGAGACGGTATCCACAGATTCGACCAAACATTAGAAAGAACACTTGAACCGTTTAGTAAGAATGACACGAGCTGCCTTGGGGGACGGCAAACTCTCTGGCAGGCACAGTGGTGAGTCCTTACAGAACACGAGGTGGGTGTGGCGTGGGTCAGACCTGCTGAATCAGAGTCTCTGGTGATGAGCTCTTTGGTGAGGAAAGGGTTGAACAGGTGCAGCTCTCCCTTCCAGCTGGAGACACGGGGGCAGGACTAACCTTGACCGGCCTCCTTGGAACCAAGCTAAGTGCATTTGCCTGTGGAGGCCCTGACGGAGAAGCTTTGAGGCAGACAACACCATGTGGAGCATGGGGGCCGCTGGAGCCCCGTCCACGGGAGGGTGCGGGGCGCGGGAAAGAGGCAGCCTCCAACTGTGCGGTGAGCAGTCAAACCTGCAGAGCCCTGAGAGCAGTGTTTTCACGTGTGCTGCTCATAACATTTCATACTGATCTGAAACCAAAACCCACGTTTAGTAAGCTGTATCTGATGGTTCGGGGCCCCTCCAGGAAAGCGATGTCACCCTGTGCCTGTGCTTGCCTGTGTCTTCTGAGTCATCAGTAAAGTTGGGGGTGAGGTAAGCTCTGGAGTCCTGTGCATGTCCGCTGTGATCATGGACCATCTCCTTTCACTCTGTCTCCGGGTTACTCTAATGCACGTTTGTGGGTGAGAACTGGGGCTTCACCTGGAATTCCAGCGTCCAGCAACTTAGATCATTGGAATTTAGATCAGCATTTAAAAGTGAGTTCCTGGGAGATGCTCTGAGTACAAAGAACAGCGGGAGAGAGGGAGAAGGAAGAGCAGGGGAAAGACTGCTCTGGGGTTGAGTGAGATTGGGCAACGCTACCACCTGCATCCTCCTCTTGGGTGTTTATGTCACGGTTTATTACCATGGCTCGGAGCCTTGCTGAGTAACCACACCTTCCCAACCTGCCCACCCACAGGAAGTTTAGAGTCGGTGTTCTTTGGAAAACACTTTGGAAAAAGCTGACCTAGAGGAGCTATCCCTTCCTTCCTTCCTTCCTTCCTTGCTTCCTTCCAAGACAAGTATAAACGCCAGGCCCACATGCCGGCCGGTGGCCAGCAGCTCCAGGCTCTGTCCAGCGCTGGCACTGCCTGGTGGTGAGGGATATCACTAAGGTGAACAGATCCCCTATCTTTAGGCAGGAAGCTGGTCTCCATGCCGGCCTCCAACTAGGAGTGTATCCACCACTCAGATTGCATGAAAGGAAAAGTGCACAGGCCTTGCGCTAACTCCTGAAGGATTCTTTTCTCATCGTGGACATACTTAGAATTCATCTATTATTAAAAGATATATCTTTTTTTTTTTTTTTTTTTTGGTGGTACGCGGGCCCCTCACTGCTGTGGCCCCTCCCGCCGCGGAGCACAGGCTCCGGACGCGCAGGCCCAGCAGCCATGGCCCACGGGCCCAGCCGCTCCGCGGCACGCGGGACCCTCCCGGACTGGGGCACGAACCCGCGTCCCCTGCATCGGCAGGCAGACTCCCAACCACTGCGCCACCAGGGAAGCCCCTAAAAGATATAGCTTTGAATGGCTTTTCGTCCGCTTATAGAGACACACAGTGATAAGTTGAACCTTCATATGACATTTGCATTTAAGATTTGAAACCACAAATATATTACTCTGTTAAATGAAAAGTAAATGTGCTGAAGTCCCAAGATTCAACGTATGCACATGGTGAGAGCGTCTGCCTCCCAACTGTCACATTTCAAAGATTTTGTTACGACCCAGGAAAAAAAAAAGTGTTACTTCAAGGAAAATTTAATGTTACTTAATTAGATGAACATTCTTAACATAGTGTTTTAAATGCTAATTTACTTTTTTTTTTTTTTTGCAGTTAAACACTGTGGCTTCCTAGTACCATTTTCATTAGGTACAATATGCAAAAGAAGGTATCTCAGAAACTAACAGCTAATTGACTACTTCATTCAAAAATGAAAAGAATAGGGCTTCCCTGGTGGCACAGTGGTTGAGAGTCCGCCTGCCAATGCAGGGGACATGGGTTCGAGCCCTAGGCCAGGAAGATCCCACATGCTGCAGAGCAGCTAAGCCCGTGAGCCACAACTACTGAGCCTGTGCTCTAGAGCCCACAAGCCAAAACTACTGAGCCCACGAGCCACAACTACTGAGCCTGAGAGCCACAACTACTGGAGCCCGTGTGCCGCAACTACTGGAGCCCATGTGCTTGGATCCCGTGCTCCACAAGAGAAGCCGCCACAATGAGAAGCCCCTGCACCACAAGGAAGAGTCGCCTCTGCTCGCTGCAAATAGAGCAAGCCCGTGCGCAGCAACGAAGACCCAACGCAGCCAAAAATAAATAAATAAAATAAATTAATTAAAACAAAAAAAATTAAAAAAAAAAAACTCCAGGCAGTGCCCCTTCTCCCTACTCAGCTGCTCTCAAATCCACCAGAGGCCGCCTCCCGGGTCTCCACTTCACAGGAGCTGCTCCTCTGCTCTGGTCTTTGAGGGCTTTGGAAGCCCTCTGGTCACGTGCAGAGGACCAGGGACAGGCAGAAAACAGTCTAGGTCATTAGCAGCCAGCGTCTTCACTGGTATCAGTTGACCAAGGACAGCCTCGCAGGGTCTGTCTGTCAATTACTGGTCTGCTCTCTGTTCGGACCAGGAGTGGGTGGCAGCAAAAAGGAAGTAAGATCCCCAAGAGAAGAGAAGAGGTGGCTGAAAAAGCAGAAGGGGGCGGGTGACAGACCAACTTCAACCTTTTTGTGCATTTGGCCAAGGGCAGGATCTACCCACCAAAATCAAACACAGGGAAAACGTGAATAATTTTAACAAAATATTATCAGCAAGGAAACTGTTAAATTTTTGATTTAAACAAACTTAATAACAAGTTTACTAGTTTGTTAAAGTTAAAGCAGAAGATTTTCAATCTGTGTTTATTTTCATAAATAGTGACGGCCCACAAGACAAGGAACAAGAACTAAATGTGTATGCGTACATATGTTGAGTACATGTATGCACGTGCATACATGTGTGTGTGATGTGTGTGCATGTGTGTGTGTCACATTGTGAGTATGGGTGTGTGTATGTATGTCGTGTTATGCATTGCATGCGTGTATGCGTGTGTATGTTGGTTGAGTGTGTGGAAAGCGGGTGTGCACGCTTGAAATTAAGTTCTAACTACACCCTGGGCATTGGGATCACTGCTTTACATCTATTATCCCTTATAGCCTCACAAAAACCCTCTAAGGTAGACTTATACCCATTTATAGATGGGAAGACTGCAGTTCCTCTAGGGCTGTGAATTAGAGACCTAATTCAACTTGTCTCCAGCAGGTCTTACGGAAGGACTACAAAATTCCCACAAGATCTTAAATAATATGTTTATTTTTAAACAATATGTATATCAGAATCTCACAAACTACAGAAGTAAGTACTCAATAAATGTAGGTTCTCTTAATTCATTTGAACCATGGGTGTTTTATCCCTTTTTAGATGAACATCAGTGGAGCTGAAATCCTAGTCTGGCTTCCTTCTGCTTTTGAATAAGAGTGGTTAAGAAAGAAGCCAGAGGGTTTTTTCCAGTGATTGGTATGTAAGTTTGCGTTTTTTTTCTTTTGGTTCCCTTTGCTTCTTTAAAAGCTCACTTTTACATTTTCTTTTTCATTACAGAAATTATATTTCATATCTCTAATCATTTCCAGAATTAGTGATTCATTAATTCAGACCTTGCATTTGTTTCTTTACTGATGTCTGCAATGGCTATTTTCTGCAGCTCCACAGGCTTTGGATGGAACCTACGGCAGACTCTTTTAAAGACCACTGCGCATTCTTTTATGGTCATGAGACACTCACTCCACAATCACTGCGGCATTTGCGGCCATTATCAGAGCTTTTCCTGTATTTCACTGAGTCTCATAAAAATTTCCACCCAATCAATTTCTCTTAAATGACTGCCTGAAAAGCTCCTTCCCAGTCCATCTCCAGCTATTCGAGACCCTCACTCGTCATCTTTCGGTGCATAAATCACCTATTGCGTGGCCGCCAAAACATTATTCTAGCTCCGGTGTTAGCTCTGCAAACTCTTTACGTACTTATTTAAATAAAGAATTGCTCTCCAGACAGGTGCCCCCTGGACTTTTCCCCTATGAAGCAACGCCCGAACCATCGCCCAAGCTCCAGTTCGAGGCAATTAGAATGAAATCACTTCCTGTACATTTAGAGGGAAAGCGAGCTTCTTGAACACACAGTACGATTCCTAAAACTATGAGGACACCGTATGTGTGAAAGTGAGAATGTTTCACTAAGTGTAAACACAGACAGCATGCCAGCATTCCGGAATTCTTAAGAGTAAAGCACTTGCATGTCTAACATTCCTTAGATGCGGGTATCAGAGAAGAAAAGACACTTTTAAAAGGAGTCGAGGGGGCTTAGCGGGGCTCACCTTGAGAAACGCCGTGATCCAAAGTGCCCAGTTCGGTTACACGCCCCTCATGACACCCCAGGAACGCACAGCACCAGTGTGATTCTCTTAACCAGATGCACTTTCTAATGGTCATTAAGAAAAAAGCAGTGAGAGGCCAGAATTAACCAAAAGCAAATCGCTGAATTACCACTTCCTATGTAAAAGGAACGCCTATTTGCCCAAATACAGATGGTTAACCATCTATATCCTGTAGGTTATAAAATAATCATATGACTCCCTGGAGCTGGTGGTAAAGCTGCTGAGAAGGGAGGGACCTGGGTGCTGGTATCTCCCAGAAGAAGGACTCCGAGTTGCCTTTCAAGGTGTGACAATGAATTTATGCTCAAACACTCACTCCGTCTCCTGGTCAGTTACCTCTGGGAGCAAGGGCACTTTGCGGGCTGCCTGGAAAGATTTAGAAGTATTTAGAAAGGGCCGTGTGAGCATTGTGGTTAGTGTTGCAGCCTCTGGAGCCCCCTGCCTGTGTTCACCCCGAAAGCTGTGCACCGCAGGGAGGTACTGACCTTCTTCACCCCTCATTCCCTCCTCTGTACAATAAAGACCATGACGGGGCAGCCTCAGAGTGTCACGGAGGAGAGCAGCCTCAGTTCATGTGACGCTGGTAGGACAGTGCCTGGAGTGGGGTAGCTACTCAATAAACACTAGTTTTTTGGGGGGATAAAAAAACACAAGTATTACTATTGTATCATTTGGGATCAAAAACACCATGTGTGGTGATGGATATTAACTAGACTTATTGTTCATTTCACAATACATGTAAATAGCCAATCATTATGTTGTACACTTGAAACCAATATAATGTCATATGTCAATTATCTCTCAATTAAAAAAAAGAAAAGCGTGAGATGCTAAAAAGCTGGGCACTCGATCTGTATGAGATGGCAGGTGACAGATCTAACAAGTGCCCTGTCATTAGGTATAGCAGTTGATGGAAGGAAAAGCAATTGATGAGTCATTTGGAGAACTCATTTTGGGGTACAAGCGATTTTTTTAAAAAAAGACAGAAAAATAAAAGAATTCTGGAATCATAAAAGTGTTCACCATGATGTAGTGTGTTGTTGTGATTCAAGTCTCAGGAAATAGGTTTTTTTATTTTTTTCTTATACATTCATTTATTTATTTATTTTTGACTGCATTGGATCTTCGTCATTGCGCGTGGGCTTTCTCTGCTTGCGGTAAGCGGGGGCTACTCTTCGTTGTGGTGCGCAGGCTTCTCATTGTGGTGGCTTCTCTTGTTGCAGAGCACGGGCTCTAGGCGCACGAGCTTCAGTAGTTGTGGTGCACGGGCTCAATAGTTGTGGCTTGCAGGCTCTAGAGTACAGGCTCAGTAGTTGTGGCTCACGGGCTCAGTTGCTCCATGGCATGTGGGATCTTCCCGGACCAGGCCTCGAACCTGTGTCCCCTGCATTGGCAGGTGGACTCTTAAGCACTGTGCCACCAGGGAAGTCCCAGGAAATAGTTTTATAAAAAAATTTATAGCAAAGTTTTATAGCAAAGATCAATTAAAAGCAAGACCAGGTTAACTGACATGTTCCCTCCTCCTTTCTCTTTAGCTTCCTTTCTCTTCCTGAGTTGTGCAAGCTGCCCACGGCCCACCCTCTGCTTTGTCTTGACTAAGAAAGAGCTAGTCAGGGGTCTCTCCTTCCTCCAGACCCCAGAACGCGGCTTGTCCCCAAGTCTGAGCAACACTGAACGTGGACCTGTCCCCTTGTCAGCTTCTCTGGGGAATCGTCGGCATAGCGGGACCCTCTTCGCGGCCATTGTGGGTCATTTCCCTGCAAAGTTTCCGCTCATCCCTGTCTCCTTCCCCAACCCTATAGAAGAAAAGCCTTCTTCTGTTTGACTTCGAGGTGCTTGCCAACCTCTGATCCCAGGGCACCGATGTCGCAACCGTCCCATTCCCTCCCTCACGATGATCCTTTTGAATGTCATTTGCTTCTTTCCAAGTCCTGACTTGTTTTTCTCTGACGGAGCTCACGATTCTGCATTGACACGGGTGTCCCATCCCCTCCTCTGTTTGAAAAGAGCCCTTCACGTGACATCCCTCGGGGTTCCTGACCTGGACTGCTGATCCCTGGATGGAGAGCAAGGGAGTGTGTCCTTTCTGCCTTTCCCACTGCTGCCCCATCACATCCCCTGCTTCTCATCACCACCCACCACCTCCTCCGAGGTCCTGCTTCTTGCTTTGTGTGGAAGCTGCTGGAAGTGCTGCCTACCAGGCCCCAGGCTCCTGGCAGAGGAAAAAACAGGCCACCTCAGGGGCTGGGGGCACGGGCACACACCTTTTCTGCCCGTTCCTTCTGAAATCCCCTTTGATGGTCTTGTTTAGCAAGAAGGTGGGAAGGTAAACCCTTTAGCAGCTCATTATCACCTTAGAACTGGCCTGCCTAAAGCAAGAAAAACAGCTTTGACTTCGCTGAGGACCAAGACAGAACAGTGAGTAGGATTCAGCATGTTGAGGAAAGCGACACTGTGAGGCCAGGAGGCTTCATCACCGGAGCCGCACGCTTCGGCACCCATGCTGGCCCGCCTGTCAGAAGAGTGGGAGACACCCCCAGGAGGGACCCCTGCCCCTCACACGACTTCTCTGCCCCCAGAGGGAGGAGAATGCGTAGAGGGTTTGGCCCTGGCCTCCGAGCAGCTCCAGCCCTGGGCCTCTGGCCTTCCCACGCCGTGCACAAGGCTGCTCTTCTGTAGAACTCCAGGCCTGTGTGGTCCTCATATGTCCTTTGCCCCAGCACCCCTTCTGTACTTCAAAGTAAAATCCAAATTATATGTCATCCTTGGGAAGCTCAGGCCCATTTTGTTTTCTCTCTCTAGAACGTGTCCCACGTTACAGATCCTGGGAGCTCTCACCTCATTTAAATAAAATCTGCTGCTCATTTGCATGACATTGTGAGGGATGTAAAAAGCAACAAGTACACAGTGCGGTGATGCACTTTACATAAATAGTTTCCAGTCTGAAAGTCTGACAGTAGGTGTGAAAAATTCATTCAGAACAAAGTCCAGGGACAGTTTGGTAAGTAAACATCACGACCAAGTAGGAAGTGCTTTACACTTTGCGGTGAGGCTGCCTGTGACACTCCTGTGTAGGTCCGGGCTTCCTGGGGACCCCTCCTCTTAACTGCGGGCTTCACCCTGGGGTGTGGAAAGGCAGCTCGTCCAGCTGCAGGTCCCTGTTTAATTAGAAGGAAGGGGAGTCTTGGCCACACAAGCAGGGCAGAGAATACAAGTGGGTTCCCCTAAGAAGGAAGAATTTAAAAGGAAAAATAGGAACTTGAGAAGTGTGTGTCCATTATGAACAAACACATTTTTTCATTATAAGAGTTAAAGTGATTTTAGGCAAAAATTTCATAAAGTTTTTCAATCAAATGGACTTCCTCACAGATGATATAGAATGTTCCTTTAAGGGACAACAAGGTTTGTTTTTTTTTTTAATTCTTTCTTTATTTTAATTTCTTTATTTTATTTTTGGCTGTGTTGGGTCTTCGTTGTTGCACGCGGGCTTTCTCCAGTTGCAGCGGGGGGGGGGGGCTGCTCTTCATTACGGTGCGTGAGCTTCTCATTGCGGTGGCTTCTCTCATTGTGGAACATGGGCTCTAGGCACGCGGGCTCAGTAACTGTGGTGCACGGGCTTCGTTGCTCTGCGGCATGTGGGATCTTCCCGGACCAGGGCTCGAACCCACATCCCCTGCATTGGCAGGTGGATTCTTAACCACTGCGCCACCAGGGAAGACCCATAACAAGGATTTCACACATTTTCAACTTTGTGGATAATTTCCAAAGACGCATGACGCCCGGATCACCAGTATCTGCCGATGGGATTGTGGCGGATAAAGCCGATTGCCTTTGGCATTTCAGAGGACCTCGGCCCTCACTGATTAACAGCTCCGGTGTCTGATATTTGCCGGCCCCTGTGCAGGCCCAGCAGATGGTGGTTTGCAGCGTTTCTGAGGGACACGCTTGAGTCCTGGTTTGGTGGCTGGAGTGCTGGGATCTCGGGGACCTGGAAAATGAACGCAGCTGATGTCGGTGTTACCTGTATCTTAACGAGATGTGCACTTCGTGTGCTAGACAGCCTTTGGAGACCGCCAGCTTCAACGCCTTTTCTTCTAAAACGAGCACGCGGCTCCCGTATTTCCCTCTTCTTTGTCTGGACTGGCCTTGCTGACTGGCTTGACCAGTCGTCATGTCAGAAGCAGTGATCCGGGGTTCCTGAGGCTGGCTCACAGGAGCCCTGCAGCTCCCCATTGGGCTGTGCTTTCTTTGGAAGCCAGCCTCTGTGCTGGGCTGAGAAGCCCAGGCTCTGCAGAGAAGCCACGCGTGGGCAGCGTGCGCAGAGCTCCTGCTGAGACCCCAGACAACAGCCAGCCCCGTGGAGCCTTCCGACCACTCGGGTCCCAGCCACCCTCTGGGTGTAACGGCATGACAGGCCCCTCCTGAGAACCGCTCAGCTGAGCCCCGCCAACCCCAGAGCCTTGAGAGGTAATAATAAATTGTTCTGAGCCACCACAGTGGGAGGTCGTTTGCTGAGCAGCAATGAGTAACGGGAGCCCTTCTCTCCTCTTCAGCTCGAGCTCTCACCCTCTTCTGAAGTAACGAGATGTGTTACAAAGAACAACAATCAAAACAAAAACGGACTTTCTTTGTTTAAAAACTATCCTCCCCAAGAAAGCCAACAGTGAGAAGAGATGCTGGAAGTGGGGGGATAAGAAATGTAGGCCAGCGATGCTGTTGGAGAGATTAAGCCAGGCAACTCTAAGAACAGACTATCTCGTCCAGCAGCAGCTTAGGTCTGCGCCTTGGGGTGTGGCTTGGTGGAAATACGGAAATGCTATGCATCACGTTCCGCCAGCGAATTCCCCAGTAGGGACAGAAGCGCCTTTTACAGACGGAATCGTCAACCGCGCTGACCCCTCGTATTCTGGAACCGACGAAGATTTCGGGTGGTACAGCCTTCGTGTTCGGGGCACGTGCTGTAGCTTTGGGCCTGCACAGTTTGACACTCTTTTTCACTCTACGCACTGAACGATCCAGCCCGAACGTTGTACTGCTAGAGAGCCAGGGGCACACCGATCTCCTTCGCCTGCTGCAAATTAAACCCTCAGATAGCTACCCCGTGCTCTGCACCACGTACAGAGGCGCTTTAAAGTATGTGATTTACTTCCTGCCTTTAAGGGACTTGCACAGTTGCCGAGGTGAGGTACAAACACATGACATTTCAGGCAGTGAGTTCAAGGCTGTGAGTGATGTTTCACAGGACTGAGAAAGCGGAGAGCTTGAGGAGGCATAGAGCACCGTGTCTGTGGGGACGGGCCAGAGCTGAGCCAGGAGGCTGACCCACTGGCCAAGTAGGGAGGGGGAGGGGGCGAGCCTCAGGGCAAAGGTGTGGTGGCAGGAAAGCACCGTCCTGGACCTGCCTGGTCAGCAGTGGAGGGGCTGGGCTGCAGTGGGAAGTCGAGGAAGGCTGGCCGAAGAGCTGGGACTTGGTCTCAGTGACAACGCAAAGACGTGGCAGTTTTGTGAGCTGTGGAGTGACAGGGAGCAAGTTCCCAGCACCGACGTGGACAGGAAACCGTCCAGAGGTAGGCAGCCCAGAGCCCAAGAGCGACTGGCAGGGCTGATGGCTCACAGCCAGGCGTCTCGCTGCTCCCCTCACCCTGCTCTGTTCATCTGCACGAGAAGCCTTGAGGGTGCTGGTGTTGTCAAACTGAAACTCAGAAATAGAGCAACTTCCTCAAGTTCACGCATCTCACAACTTGGAGAGCCAAGACGCAAAGCCATGTCATCCGACCCTGAAGTTTATGCGTTTCTGGGATAAATGTGAAGAAGAAATGATGTTTTGAAAAATCAGTAAAAAGCAAGAGGAAGAAGGAGTAAAAATGATGCCAGATTTTCCACCTCAACAGAAATAGGGAAATCAGAACTGGAAACTTATTTCTAAGTTTCTAACATAGTTCTAACCAGAGAAGGTATAGAAGCTGATGTAAGGGGAAGGAAATGAGATTCATTTAAGGTACATGGGGTTGAGGAGACTGAAGTACTGTGTAACTGCAGAGTCTTGACTTTAGATCTGGGTCAGCCACGGGCTGGCCACTTTTGAAATTAATTCCTGGGTGTCCGTCTCCTCATTAATAAAATGAAGCGGAGAGATTTGTGAAGGTTTCAGGTGAAGATTAGAGACACGGGAAGTGCAGATCTCCCGCGTGTTTGGTACGTACCCCCAGAGCTGACCTCTCCCCACTCCTTCCCCTCCCCTCCCCCTCCTCCCTCTCTGCCTCCAACCCCTCCCCCCGCCCCTCCCCCCTCTCATTCTGTCCTAAAGGGGCGCTCTAGCATGAGATGCAGGGAGAGTTATGCACAGGAGGTTGTAACTGAACTCAGAGATGCAGATGAAAGCTCTGGGAGCTTGCACTTAAGCACAGGAAACAGGAGAACAGATTGAAGTGAGGAAAAAAGACAGAAAAGAAGTGGCCAGAAGAATAGGTCCCTTGAAATCAATACAGTGTTACTGGAGCAAAGGGAGAAAAGTGCTTGAAGAAAGACCTGCGGAGTAGAGACTCTAAGGACTGAAACTGACCTCTGGAGTTAATCACTCGTGTTTACGGTGCTCTTGGAAGATAAACTTTCAGTCTGAATGTTCAAGTGAAAGCTTTATGATAAGGATCTAAGACGATAGTGTGGCCTCAGGAAATAAAGACCACAGATGTAGAAAAAAAATATTTTTAATTGGCTGCGGTAAGCAAGTTCCTACTGTATAGCACAGGGATCTATATTCAGTATCTTGTAATAAACCATAATAGAAAACAATATAAAAAAGGGTCTATACGTATAACTGAATCACTTTGCTGTACAGCAGAAACTAACACAACTTTGTAAATCACCTAGACTTCAATTTTAAAATGCATGAATAAAAAATCAAACAAAGACCAAAACCTGGCAGTAAGACGCAAAGAAGTAGAACGGCGAGAGGGGGACAGCAGGCACAAGTGAGGCTTTCTTTTTTGAGCCCTGGGACTGAGCAGACACCACTGCTGACCCCACTCCACACCCCCGGCCCACGCCCGCTTTTAGCTGTGACTGTGGGAACAGAGACTGCCCCCTGCACAGACCCCATCTCAACACCCAAAGCGCTGGTCTTCTGACTCCAGGCTTTGCTCAGCCCTCAGGCACAGCCCAGGAGTACAGAGGAGCTGGTGTCCCCTGATGGACCAGCAGCGGGAGGGGAGTCAGCCCTCACACCACAGAGACGGGAGTCAACGTTTCATGCCAGCAGCAACCGCCCAGCCCCCCTCCTCGTGGGCTGCCAGGATTAGGGTGGCCAACCGTCCTGGGCTCCCAGAATGCGGAAGCCTCAGGGCTGAGACCACGGCTGTCCTGGACAGACCAGGATCTAATAGAAGTCACGGCACTGAGGACCGGGGGCGGGGAGCCCTTCTACTCAGCCATGATGAGGGCAGAGCGTGATTAGGGAGATGAAGGGGCCTGGGACCAGCACACGCCAGGAAGGAGGGGGTCGGGAGGGGACCTCAGGGAAGATGCAGCCTTTGGTGTGTGAAGAAAGCCAGCAAGGAAAAGGAACGGCCTTATTCTCCACTGTGCCAAAAGGAGGATGTGGGCCAAAAGACAGGAGAGTGGAAGGAGGTGGATTCAGCCGGGAGGAAGGAGGGATTTTGAGACACCCAGGCTGCCCAGCCATGGAGTGGGTGCCCTCCTCCTGCTGATTTCGCCAGACATGCTGGGGAGAGAAAGGTTCTGTTAGATCGTGTGCCAGAGGAAAGGGGGTTAAACAGAAAAGATTAACCCGATCTAAAAAATGAAGCTCTGGGAGGTGGTGGAAGGAGGGAAAAGCTGGGAGGAAGGAGTGATGGGGTGTCGGGGAGACCGTGTGGAGGAGGGGTGTGGGGGAGGGTGTGGGGGAGGGTGTGGGGAGGGTTGGGGGAGGGGTGTGGGGGAGGGCATGGGGAGGGTGTGGGGGAGGGCGTGCAGGAGGGGTGGGGGAGGTCGTGGGGGAGGGGTGTGGGGAGGGTGTGGAGGAGGGTGTGGGGGAGGGTGGGGGGAGGGGTGTGGGAAGAAATATATTGAAATGATAACTATGGTTGCTTGGTGGGGGGGCTAGAAATATAAGAAATATAATTTTGTTTCTAAATCTTTGTGCTCTCCATGTATTTAATAATGAGATACATTGGTTGTACAATGAAACAATCTCTGAGAACTGTAAAAAGACTAATTGTAGTAACTGTTGCCGATATCACTAATGTTCACTTCTGCAGAAATTACACCTTCTAGATATTTCCTGATAATCTTCATTGTCTCACTGCTCCCATATTCACCACTTTTTCCATCAGTTTCCAGAACAGTGAACATGCTATTTTGCTTCAAATCAGTTACAGTAAATGGTGAAAGGAATTGTTGGACACGACTGCCGGCTCAGAACAGGAAAACCAGAGTGAGATTATTACAATCAATGAAAGAGCTCTAAGTAGCATTAAAACTAACTTCCAGTGGGATTGGCTTTTCTCAGACTTAACTTTAAAATATCACAAAACTCTTCAACGAGGGCATGACTAATTTTATCAGGATAGACAGGATTAGATCACAGAGTGGGGACAGCAGAAAGGCCCCCTTTCCACCTGTTCTACCAAATCGAGAAGGAGGACAGGAAGGGCACTGGGGCTGGTCCCCGGCAGACACCGCATAGGAGGCCAGCAAGTCCCTCCACCTCAGGTCTGGAGAGAGGACGCCCACCCCTGACCAGAGCACATGGGAGGAGTTATGCAAATCACTTCAGCCTATTTTACAGAATCTGAAAAGGCTAAAAGTGACAGAAAAGCCAAAGAAGACTAAGCTATTTTATTGCATTTTCATTTAATTTTACATACAAGACAGTGGCTTTTAGTTTCCTAAAACCTCTGTTTATCGGTCAGAAACAAATCTGAAAGCCACACGTCCTTTTACGTTGGGGACCTCCAATCCAACAATTCTGATGTTAGATAAACCCGCAAATAAAATCTGTCGTCTCCCTCCTTGAACCCGTAAAGACATCACTGCCCCAGTTCCCGACGGTGCTCTCTGTGCATGGGAGGGAGGGCAGCCAAGCAAAGGGCCTGGGGCCTCCACTGATTCATTGCATTCCTCGTGACCCAGATTCAGGCCTCTGTTTTCATTCTGTCTAACGGGAACAGCCAGGCTGACTTATAAAGGTCCTACAGAAATGAGAAAGGACGAGGTCATGATAATGTGACAACAGCCCCGCTGCTTTCCTAGCCGTCACCTCAACAGCCACTAAGATGGTTGGGGAGAGAAACGTAACAACACAACAGCAGGAGCCGCCGCCTCCGAAACAGTAATGAGCCTTTGGATGGAGGATTTCTCTACCTAGGCGGGGCGGAGGCGGGGGCCGGGGAGGGGTTCCGAGTGAGCAGACGGAGTGAGGGTCTGAATCCCCTCTCCAGACTCTGACCGAGCGGGCCTGCAGTTCTTAACACCCCTGGGGCCGTTGCTGCCCAGGAGGCCACTCGTGAGCAGGAAAGACCAGGGGCTGCGCTAACCTGTGGCTCATCCTCCCTTCACCCCCAGAATCTCAGGTGGTTGGTACGATGAGCAGGGAGACAGACAACAGGGAGGGTGAAGGCCTTACAACTCCATGCAGAAGGAGGCTGAGGGGGGAAGTGCAGAGGCCTGGCCGCACCCCAGTCCTAGCGGCTCCTGCCAGGGGCTGAGGGCGAGCCCTGCTCTCTCTGCCGCCGGCCCTCCCCTGGGCCTGGGTGGCTGCACCTCCCCCTCGATGGCCTCGCTCACCATCTTAACACTTCCCCTCTATTTCACTCCTTACCTTCTGCTCAGACCGCCCCCTCCTTCACATCTTCATCCTTTCTTTGTTCCCTGTTCTCTTTTTTCATGCATCCAACTCCTCACTCTACTCCCCAAACAGAAGAAGTTGTGCAAAGTACAATGGAACGCATTTCACAGATATCGACCTTCTCTGACATGGAATCCTCTGTAGATCCTACGACCTCGCCTGGCCATGAAGAGCTCGCTGGGTGCTGAGTGTACTTGACAGAGGAACTTGGCATTGTCTAGTTCACCTTGTCCTGGGGGAAGGTAATTCTGAATTAACTTTCAACTGAGGTTGATCGTCTGCCGTTTTAAGTATTTTAAAATGTGAGACCTGGTTGATGAAATTCTGGCTCAAATGCATCTTCTAATAAAATCGCCGTGGTCCAGCCCTGCCTCTGATGCCTTTGTTGTCACCACCGCAGACGTGAGCTTTTCTCCTCTGCAGGAAAGCACCAAATTCCAAGCAGAAGTCGCTCAAATACTGAGGGCTATTTGCTTGTGCGTTACATGGCCCCAGACTGAAATACATCGAGTCGTCCTCTCTGTATATTGGGGTGTTCCCATCCCACCCTGTCCTCTTTCCTGCCGCGTTCCTCCCGGCGCCTGACTCCAGGAGTGACCTTCCCGCTTGAAACTTTTTGCTTCTATAAGCTCTGGGCTGGGAAACCAAACAGCCCTACTTATCAGAACCTCACCTAAAATAAGAGTCGGTACATCTGAATGTGCACCTGACGGTCTCCCCTGGGAGAGGGGATGGACTTTGTGGTATCTATTTTGGCTGCAAGAGTCTCCTCTTGTGTTCATTTCCTCTTTCTCAAGTTGTCTTCGAGGCTTGATGTTATTAGATAAGAGACCTCCAGGTAGGCGAGGGCTCAGAAGGATGAGGATGTTTAGTAAGAGAAGACATACTGCAAGATTAGAGCAAATGCCTCCAGTATTGTCATATTAATGGAATAACAGTATTTTTTTTGTTTTTTGTTTTGTTTTGTTTTGTTTTTAACATCTTTATTGGGGTATAATTGTTTTACAATGGTGTGTTAGTTTCTGCTTTATAACAAAGTGAATCAGTTATACATATACATATGTTCCCATATGTCTTCCCTCTTGCGTCTCCCTCCCTCCCACCCTCCCTATCCCACCCCTCCAGGCTGTCACAAAGCACCGAGCCAATATCCCTGTGCCATGCGGCTGCTTCCCACTAGCTATCTACCTTACTACGTTTGTTAGTGTGTATATGTCCATGACTCTCTCTCGCCCTGTCACAGCTCACCCTTCCCCCTCCCCATATCCTCAAGTCCGTTCTCTAGTAGGTCTGCGTCTTTATTCCTTCCTTACCCCTAGGTTCTTCATGACTTTTTTTTTTTCTTAAATTCCATATATATGTGTTAGCATACGGTATTTGTGTTTCTCTTTCTGACTTACTTCACTCTGTATGACAGACTCTAGGTCTATCCACCTCATTACAAATAGCTCAATTTCGTTTCTTTTTATGGCTGAGTAATATTCCATTGTATATATGTGCCACATCTTCTTTATCCATTCATCCGATGATGGGCACTTAGGTTGTTTCCATCTCCGGGCTATTGTAAATAGAGCTGCAATGAATATTTTGGTACATGACT
Source organism: Stenella coeruleoalba (assembly GCF_951394435.1). Classification (NCBI taxonomy): domain Eukaryota; kingdom Metazoa; phylum Chordata; class Mammalia; order Artiodactyla; family Delphinidae; genus Stenella; species Stenella coeruleoalba. Next base: position 88,109,996 of record NC_137158.1, on the reverse strand, counting down.
CTTTTTGAATTTTGGTTTTCTCAGGGTATATGCCCAGGAGTGGGATTGCTGAGTCGTATGGTAGTCCTATTTTTAGTTTTTTAAGGAATCTCCATACTGTTCTCCATAGTGGCTGAACCAATTCACATTCCCACCAGCAGTGCAAGAGTGGTCCCTTTTCTCCACACCTCTCCAGCATTTATTGTTTCTAGATTTTTTGATGATGGCCATTCTGACTGGTGTGAGATGATATCTCATTGTAGTTTTGATTTGCATTTCTCTAATGATTAATGATGTTGAGCATTCTTTCATGTGTTTGTTGGCAGTCTGTATATCTTCTTTGGAGAAATATCTGTTTAGATCTTCTGCCCATTTTTGGATTGGGTTGCTTGTTTTTTTTGTTATTGAGCTGCATGAGCTGCTTGTATATTTTGGAGATTAATCCTTTGTCAGTTGCTTCATTTGCAAATATTTTCTCCCATTCTGAGGGTTGTCTTTTGGTCTTGTTTATGGTTTCCTTTGCTGTGCAAAAGCTTTGAAGTTTCATTAGGTCCCATTTGTTTATTTTTGTTTTTATTTCCATTCCTCTAGGAGGTGAGCCAAAAAGGATCTTGTTGTGATTTATGTCATAGAGTGTTCTGCCTATGTTTTCCTCTAAGAGTTTGATAGTTTCTGGCCTTACATTTAGGTCTTTAATCCATTTTGAGCTTATTTTTGTGTATGGTGTTAGGGAGTGATCTAATCTCATACTTTTACATGTACCTGTCCAGTTTTCCCAGCACCACTTATTGAAGAGGCTGTCCTTTCTCCACTGTACATTCCTGCCACCTTTATCAAAGATAAGGTGTCAGAATAACAGTATTTTTTAAATAGCATAAATACATGAACCCACAACACAGTGAAACTCATTGCCACCCATTTGTCACTTTCACTTGAAAGATGATTTTATCATGAGAACTTCTTCCCATGAATGCAGCCTCATCCGTTCTCCTGAACCAGACCCATGAGTAGGTCCACATGTGGATGTACGTCCACACGCGGATCTGTACCTTCTGCTGAGCTGGCTCCAGGCTGCCCCAGCCCTTCCTCCCATCCCATCCCCCATTTGTCAGCGCCCTGGGGCTCTCTTCTTCTGTGATGTGGGACTCGCCCCTGCCCTGTGCTCCTGACCTAGAGCACCGCCCTGCTCTCCAGGTCCATTCCTATCCCCCTTCACACAGTCGCTCACCTCCCCCCACCACCCCCCCCGCCCCGCCATGCTTCATCCACACTTAGATCCACCAGCACCCCTCATTCTGTCCACGGGGGCACAGGGGTGCAGCCCAGCATGTTCACAAATGGTAAGTTAAGGAGACTGTCTGGTTTTGGCTTGTAGAGTGTGCGTTTCTTCTTCACAGTCATGGCTCACGTAAGTGATGGCGCCTTCAAAGGTGGTTGTGGTTTGTTCCTGCAGTCCTTTCACAAGTGCTAGTCACCATCAGCAGGGCAGAGGCGCCCTGAAGGGGCTCGATTCCCCCCACATTACCCACGGATGGTGTAACTTCATCTCCCTAACCCTTTAACCACACCTGCTCTCAGGACCGCGGTTGGAATTACGTAACATAACATAACATAAGATTACTTAGAATAACACAGGTGATGTCTCTAGAACAGTGGCCAGCACATCACGGACTCAGCAAAAGTTAGCGTCTCCCCTTCTCTCCCCACGGTGCGGCTAAGTGGTCTAAGTGACAATCAATGCCTGGCTTGATAACATAAATGTTCGCAATTTTCTTTTATCTTCAAAGCATTAAACAGTCAAGACAACAGGGATACAATGTTTCCTAAATCCCAGGATGAAATAAAAACTCACCAGTAAAGAAGTAGCTTCTTGTTCCGCAAATGAACAGCCACAGGAGTTTTCTTTCTTGAGTGTCAGGTTTCTTTAATCTCTAGACTTCTCTCCGCCAGCGCAAGGCCACTGGCCTTCATACGGAGTAAAGCGGCTTGATGCTGCGGGCTCAGCGCCTGCGCCTCACGTGTGCCTGCGCTCGTGCTCTTACTTTGCCCACACTGGGTGGTGTGGTGAACGTCTCACCACAAGCTTCGTTCTTCCAGCTACACCTCAGATCGTAGGAAGGTAAAAAATAAGATGGAGGAAGGAAGGCAAGCTGATGCAACTAGGTCACTTAATAATGTCAATTGTAGAGACAAGTTTTTTTCGCGTTTCAGAATTATTAGTCTGTGAAATACTTTTTAGTCTTCCTGGAAATTACAAATTAATCAGAATGATTATAAAGTTCTCTGAAAAGCTCCACATAATACCTAATGAACTTTATAGTCATCTACCCACATTCTGGCTTAAAAGCCTAAAAAACCACATGACTTATCCTTTAAAAGTAAAGATATGATAAATTGAGAATCTGCATGTCACAAATAATGTAGGTCAACGATCAGCTCCAAAAGAAGGCATAACCCAGTTGCAAAGGAGAAATATTGCCCTCAAAAGATTCACATTGCCTTCTCCACCACTTTCTACAATGTGTGGCCATTATGTTATAACGTGACCTGTGCAGGGATAGCAGAAACCTGAGTGTCTATATCCCCAGAGCAACTATTCAGTTTGGGAATAGTCCTGTAATTTGAGGGGGAATCTGGGTTACGTTCTCTGAAATCTAAAATAGAATTAGTCAAGCCACAAATCCCCCTATGGAAAGTTCTAAATTGGCCCTTGGTAGAAAACACCGGTGACCCTGCTGGGCAAGAAGTGAGAATGTTCATCCCTGGTTTGTCTAACTGTCTCCTTCCTTTTTTATATGATTATAAATAGTATTGTTAATGTTAACACATCTAATAAAATTAGAAAGAACTTTCATATTTATCATTTCGCTTAATCCTGACAAACTATTTTGGGAAAACATTGTACAGATGGAAAGTTACTAGCACATAAAGATGTTAAGTAATTTTCTCAGGAGTCTATAAACCAGGAGTAGTGGATTCCAAAAAATAAGGCCTGGGTCTTCCAAGTCCTCTTTACACCAAGCCACAATTCATTCATGTTTTCAGCAAATGCTTATTGAGCTTCTACTATGTGACGGGAACTTTTCTAGGCCAAAGTGTTGCAGCAGTGAGTGAAACAGACAAATTCCTTGACTTCATGGGATTTACATTCCAGTCATGAGAGCTGGGCCATAAACAAAATAAAGAAAAAGATCTACAATATGGTAGAAAGTAATGAGTGCCATGGAGAAAAATCAAACAGGGAGGACAGATAGGGATTACTGAGGCAATTTTAAGTCGAGTGGACAGGGAAGGTGTCACTGAGAGGTGACACTTAAGTGGAGCCCTGAGACAGGTGTGGGAGTGTGTCATGGGTTTATATGGGGGAGGCGCATTTCAGGACAAAGGGACAGCAAGGCACTGTCCCTGATGCAGACATCTGCCTGACATGTTCAGGGGAAACCAAAGAGGGCAGTGTGACTAGAGTGAGCCCAGGAAGCGTGGGGAGAGTTGAGGTCAAAGAGGTGAGAGGGGGGCTTCCCTGGCGGTGCAGTGGTTGATAGTCCACCTGCTGATGCAGGGGACACGGGTTCGTGCCCCGGTCCAGGAAGATCCCACATGCCGCAGAGCGGCTGGGCCCGTGAGCCATGGCCGCTGAGCCTGCGCGTCCGGAGCCTGTGCTCCGCAACGGGAGAGGCCGCAACAGTGAGAGGCCCACATATCGCAAAAATAAATAAATAAATAAATAAATAAATAAAAGAGGTAAGAGGGGCCAGGTAGGGGGTCTTCCGGTCCATTGTAATGACTTTACCTTCTCCTTAGGGTGAGATGGGAAGCTGTTGGAAGGTTTTGTGTGACATTACATTTTAAGGACTGTCTGACTTACATTTTAAGATTACTCTGGTGGCAATGTGAAACGTAGATTACAGGGAACCCAGATGGAGTTAGGAAGAACATCCCAGTAAGATATGATGGGTCTGTTTTGGAGATAAAGTCAACAAGATTTGCCAACAGACTGGATATTGGATTTGAGAGAAAGAGAAGCACAAAACATGACTCTAAGGTGTTTGACCTGAACATTAGCAGGATAAGTTGATTAAATAAAATGGGAATATTGCAGAAGCAGTAGGTTGAGCATGGAAGAGGATATCAGGAATTTAGCTAGGAACTTGAGAAGTTAGAGATACCTATTAGAATATCCCAGTGGAGATACCAATACAATAAATAATTGCTTATCTGAAAGTGAAGCTCAGAGGACAGTGCTGGGCTGGAGATGTAAATTTAAGGGTCATGAGCTTATGGGTGGATGAGATCACCAAGGGAGTGGGCACAGATGGATAAGAGAAGAGGTTCAGTGCCTGAGATCTGGAGGCCAAGCACAAAAGTATTTCAAGAAGGGGAGAATAATCAAGTATGTCAATGCTGCTAGCAGACCAAGCAACACAAAACTGAAAAAAAAAAATGACCATTAGAGTTAGCAGCATGCAACCATTGCAACCCTGACAGTCTTTGCTGAGTGGCATGGGGAAACCTAGCTGGAAGGGGGCTGGAAATAGGAGAGGATACAAACACTTATTTCAGAGAGTTTACACAAGAGGAAAGAGAGAAATGGTCAGGAGCTAGAGATGACACTGGAGTCCAAAAATCTGTCGTTAAGATGGTAGAAATAAGAGATGTTTACACACTGGTGGGAATGACCCAGTAAGGAGGAAAATGTTGACTATGCAAGAAAGAAAAGGCAGAAGCACTCGGTCCCATCCTCAAGTGGACCGAGGAGGCTGGGAGACTGTGCACCAGCAAGAGATTTCCTCAGTTGTAGGCAAGGCGGCAGCGTCCACAGGCACAGTACACAGGTGGATGTGGTGGTGAGTGTTTATGCATGTTCTTTTCTGATTGTTCCTTTGTTCACAGTGAAAAAGGAAACCAGGTCATTGGCTGAGAGTGAAGATGGAAAAAGAGGCATCAGAGCTTTGACAAGAGAGGAAAAGAAATGCAACAGCCGTCTAGGGGAGAGGGAGAATGAAAGGGGTACAGAATTACATAACTTCCGGGCAACATCAGTGAGCAACCATGAATTTAAAGCAAGACCAGTCACGACGATTGTTTGTTATCCTTTTCTAGACACATTCATTATGTAGACACAAGAGCCAGGGAGTAGGAGAGCTGAACCCAACAAGAGCTGTGGTTTAGCCAGCTGAGTAAGACAGACAGAGGGCCAGTGGGTTGTGCAATAAAAGTATAACATGGCCTTCTAACCATCCAAGGATCACTCCACCCCACGATAGTCTAGTGATGGCCCACAGACAGATTCATCGAAAAGAAGCATAATGATCACCATCTAGATTCAGAAACGGGGTCTGTCCAGCTCACGGTTGACATGGGTCTCTGCATTGACAATGTCTCTGACATTGGTGTCAAGGAATACATTCTGATGGGATATAATTGCCCTCTTTGATGTCAAGTACAAACGTAACAATAGTGTTAGTAATGTTAGTAATCTTGGTGTTATCTGTCCTTATTGATTAGGAAAATTTGCTAATGGTGCTTTGGACAAACAAATGTAGGTCCAGATACCAGTCTGGGAGACATTCCTCATGCATAATAAAATAACGTGAGCAGAAATTTCTAATATTTGGTTTTAGGTTTTCCTGGTCTTTTCCGTGATGTAACCAGCACTCCAATACCCCCAAATGTTAAGTAAAATTCTGTTGCGTACACTAGACATATGCTAGAGGTGCTTTCCAAGAATGAAGAAAAGAGATGGTCTTCAGAATCAGGCACCCACAGTGGAAAGAGAAGCGTGCCTAGGGGTTGAGAGGGGGTGTTAGCAGAGAAAGTGGCTGCCCAGGTCGTCGGAAATCCCCGAGCATCCCCGAGAGAGGCCTTGCCGTGGTCCACATGACCCTACAAGCTTTCAACACACTACAGATAAGCGTGAAATTGGAAGGTGATCCTGGGCTCCTCTCCATCGGGCTGCTTACTTGACTCTTACCTTCTGGACTAATTTAGTCATCTGAGCACATGGCATGTCACCCCAGACAGCACAGTGCTTCACTACGTTGGTGCCAGCATGGCCGAGAAGACCCAGAAGCAGAAAGTCGTATTGCTTTGAAAAGACGCACATGGGTCATAGGGTGGCAGATAAGTCTTCTGACATCGAAAGAGCCTGTGTTCTCAAGGATACTGCTGGGGACCCAGGCATCTGGGTTGAAATTCGTTACCACAAGGAAGGCCCCAATCTATCTGCCCTCTTTGTGGTTTGACGTGACATATGAGACTATCTTATCCTAAACCATTTACTGGATGACCTGAAAAGATGCCAGCTCTCAATGGGTCCAAGAACAAGATAGGATTTCCCAGGGTGGTCCAGGCTGGAGTGTTTGCTGCCACTCCCATGCTGGCCTCGAGAGAGGGCTTTTGCTCCCCCTTCTTTATTACCCTCAGGCATGGACTGAGCCCTGATCTGTATTCCCACAGCATGCTAAGGACTAGTTCTTAAACAAGATCTTACTGAAGGTTGAGGGTTCATAAAAGGAAGCTCCAATCCATGTGGGAACTTAGGTTGCTATTAGAAGTGACTTCATATTTCCAGAGTCGTCCTCAGGGGACCCTCAGACGCTCTCTTTGCTTGGCTCCCGGGTGGTCACCTCACTGCCATTGCACTGGGCAAGGCACTAGCCGCTCCCACTGGAAAGGCAGTCAGTCAGCCTCAGAGCCCAAGCCCCAGCAGCAGAGGCGCTGGGCAGGGAGACGACCCTCTGTGCTCCCATGGCTCTGGCCCCTCATTCCAAGATCTCTTTCTCAGGATGATTAACGGTGGGAATTTCTACTGCCTTCAGGAACCATGGGCATCACCGTCCCATCCAGGTCACCCCCGGGAACCTGCCCCACCCCTTCCCAACAGAACTGCCACCTCATAGCATTAGGTCCAGCTCACCAGAGTTACACATCGCTCTCAAACATTACACCCCCTGGAAGACCTCACCCATCCAGCCCAGGCGGCTGCCCCAGGCCCCACCCAGTGTCCGGCACAAACTCCTCCAGCTCCAGGTGACGGTCATACCTGCAAGGCTGTCTTTCAGCCAGATCTCCTGAAAACTCTCCTCAAAGAATCGATAAACCACCCCCAAGAAAGCAAGCAAGGTGTCTTACCGGGATCGACTGCAAGCTCACGTGTTCCTCCAAGGAAGCAACCAGTTCTGCAGAGGCATCGTTGTGACACACACCTCATCTCCACAACTCTGGAGACTCATGGCGTTCAGAAGTTCCTGCATTCACACATCCTCATTTCCTTCCAAAAGGAATGACCTTGGTTCACTGATAAGCCCGCTGACCGGGAGACTGTCTGTTTCAATGGGTGTTCAAGTCTTCATCACTTTGAAACCAAAATTCACTCAAATTTTGAAATTTTTCATCAGGGCAAATAATGCACGTTAAAACTGGGACAGGGGCTTCCCTGGTGGCGCAGTGGTTGAGAGTCCGCCTGCCAACGCAGGGGACACGGGTTCGAGCCCTGGTCTGGGAAGATCCCACATGCCGTGGAGCAGCTAAGCCCGTGCGCCACAACTACTGAGCCTGCGCGTCTGGAGCCTGTGCTCCGCGACAAGAGAGGCCGCGATAGTGAGAGGCCCATGCACCGCGATGAAGAGTGGCCCCTGCTCGCTGCAACCAGAGAAAGCCCTCGCACAGAAACCAAGACGCAACACAGCAAAAATAAATTAATTAATAAAATCCCAACATCTAAAAAAATAATTAATTAATTAATTAAATAGTTGGGTGGGAAGATATCACTCTTCATTTAAAAAAAAAAAAAACTGGGACAGCCTGCTAGGGTGGCAACCTGGTCATCAATGGGGCACTCGCTGTATGCACACGTTTTATACTTTGTCTCTAGTGCTCACGAGAGCCTGTGAGGTCCTCAGCATCGTGCTCACTTACCGATGAGGACACGGTAGCTCAGAAAATAATAGACACCTTGTTCTGATTCCCACTCCCCCCAAGAGGACTGAGAACTGTGCAGAGCATGAATATTCCTTCCAAGAAGTCATCTTTCATCATCATAAACATGTAAGTTAGCTCTTGACAATATTTGCCATTGCTGAAAAAAACTTAGTAAGAGCCAAAGACATTCAGCTTGAAAGAAAGAAGCAAACACTGGTAAGTTTAAGAATTACATTTTCATCACCAATAAGACATTCATTCGACCAGCGTATGCTGTAGCGACACGATTCTTTCCACATTCATTTATCCAGACGTTTTAGTTAACGCTTACTGTTTCTACATAATTGAAAGTGATTTTCAAGCAGATATCGTGCGTGCCCTTCATGTGCCCTCAGGCCTCGACCTTCTAATCCAGCGGCCAGGCTTCCAGCCTCAGGCATCCTCCCTCTGTGCCCGGAATCTCTGTGAAACGAGAGCCTGCTGACCCAAGTATGGCAGACAGGAAGCGCTGCAGAACCAGCACCCACAGGAGTGGCCCCACTCCGTGTGTGGTGGGCCAGAGTTTCCCAGGGGAATCAAGCCAGTTACTCACAATGGGTCCTTGCTGCAAGGGGCCTCGCAGGACGGCACTGCTCTCATTGGCTGCCCCTCTCCCCCTGCCCTCGGTCGCTCTCCAGGGTCCTTGACTACCCACCAGGTTGTAAAATACTTCCATTAGAATCCAGCTTCTGCTTCTAGCAAACCCCAAACTATGCAGAACTTATGAAACATGTAAACACTGTCGGAGTTTCATCCTGGGATAAATGTGTCCTTCCGTTTTAATACATACTTTTTTTCAATACGTACAAAACATATTTTACAATTGAGTGTTTTGGCTTTGTTTATTGAAATACCTAATTAAAAGGATGCCAACGGGACCCTAGCAGAGTAAACAAAACAGCCATTTGGAAGTAAAATTTTTCACGTTTGCTGAAGAAACCAGTGCTAATCACAAAATTCATTAATTCTGAAAGAATAAAATAGGTCCACATTCTGCCTCCTATAGAGCAAAAAGAACAATGTTGTAGATGATTTTTAAATAAGAACCATCAACTACTAAAAAGAAAACTGAACTGTGAAGATCTGAGAACGCGCTACCACATGCAAGGAATTTGGAGGTTCTGTGTGAATATAATTCATGAAGATTTATTCATTCGAATCCTCAATGTAATTCCTTTAATATACATATTAAGATGTAATTATTTAGAAATACTGCCTGCTGGCATCTCATAGTATGTACTGGATTGCCATAATTATTTTTTTTTAACCTCTTTATTGGGGTGTAATTGCTTTACAATGGTGTGTTAGTTTGAAAAGCAAAGTCTCAATGACTAGAACAGAAAGGCTCCATCTTTCATCTGCTTGCTTTCCCTCTCACCTCTCCTAAGAAAAGGTGCCAGTGTGAAGTCTTAAACTCTGAATAAGCTGAACATAGTCATTACCATTCCCAAGCGTAACCTTATTATTTCTTAGAATTAAATTTCTAAGCAGCTGTCACATTAGGGCATTCAGCTAGGAACTGCCAAGGGCAAGGTTTTCATTGGTTTTGCCTGTTTCCATATGTTAGTGCTTCAGAACCAACATATGGTCAAATTTTTGAATTCTTAATAAATAAAAATAAAAAGTTAATCAAAGCACCAAATGTCTGATGTTAAAAGGACAGTGATGATACAAATAAAATATTGATTCCACTGGCTGAACCACTCAACCGATGAACATATTTCTCTCATTTCTTACTCTCCACTAAATAATTTCTTCCAAATCCTCTTTTATGTTTCTCTCCTTTACTGACACCGTATTTTTCCATTTTCCTTACCATCATCATGCCTTACGTCTCTAAGTGGGCAGAAAATGTAAAAGAAACTTCGGACCGGGGCACGAACCCGTGTCCCCCGCATCGGCAAGCGGACTCTCAACCACTGCGCCACCAGGGAAGCCCTCTCATAACTTTTTTGACTCATGGATTATTTAGAAGCATATTGTTGAACTTTCAAATAATTAGGGCTTTTGTAAACATCATTATTTATTTCTAAAATTCGATTTTATTTTGATCAGAGAAGATATTCTGTCATATATTAGTCTTTGAAACTGCACCACCAGGGAAGCCCCTAAAAGAAACTTTTTGTGGCCACTTTGTATTTTGCACTCTTAGGAAGTAGAGCTGAGGATGTGTTGAGATGCTGAGGCAGGAAGAATTAGCTCCTGTGCACAGATCCACACCCCCCATCTAGTCCTTGGAGACCCTTCAAGTTTCACCGCTTGTCCCATTAAAGTCATTCAGGGCAAAAGGATCTGACCTAGAATCTCACATTGCGCCTAGTTCTCAAAGTCTCCTTCACAATCTGTTTCTCAGTCTTTCCCTGGCCTCCCAACCTTGACACCTCAGACAACTGTAGAACAGTCCTCGGTTTGGGTTTGTCTCGCGTATCCTTACGTCTAGACACAGGATACAGAGTTCTGGCAGAAATGTCACAGAGCTGGTGCTGTGCTCTTCCCAGTGGGCCCCACCAGATGCCTTGTCCCTCGGCTGTACTAACTGTGATCACGTGATGAATGTGGTATCTGCCAGACTTCCCCACTGTGAAGTCATCCTTTTCCCTTTGTAATGAGTAAGTATTGTATGAGGGGAAGTTTTGAGACTGCAAATAAGCCCTACCCTCATCAGACCTTCACTGCCGGCTCTAGCATACCTGGATATTTCTTGGGTTGCTTATTGTTATGAGTGTACCCGCTGGTGATGCTGCCATCCACCTGTCCTTCCACGCTGAAAGGCTGGCATTCTGCTACCAAAAGCTTTCTCCTCTCCCGATTTATTTACGTCAGAACAGGATCACGGATTCCTATTTTGCTCAGTAGGTTACTGAATAACCCATTATTACTTTCATTAATAATAACATCATTATTTATTTTGATGTAAAAGTCTCTCCAGGGCTTCCCTGGTGGCGCAGTGGTTGAGGGTCCGCCTGCCGATGCAGGGGTCACGGGTTCGTGCCCCTGTCCGGGAAGATCCCACATGCCGCGGAGCGGCTGGGCCCGTGAGTCATGGCCGCTGAGCCTGCGCGTCCGGAGCCTGTGCTCCGCAACGGGAGAGGCCACAACAGTGAGAGGCCCACGTTCCGCAAAAAAAAAAAAAGTCTCTCCAGGTTTGACCAAAATATCCTTTTGACATCCTGTCACTATTTGAGCATTTCCTTACTTCTTGGTTTCAGCCCATCTTGCAATTTCCCAGTCCCACCCAGCCCTGGGATCTGCCATTTCTCCAAGTCTGGGTTTTTTTTCTGTGGAGAATGGAACATAGAATCTAATAGCTGGGTCTAGCATGTTCATTGCTACAGGGGTGTCTGCTCCCAGCCGATTTTGGTGGAAAAATCTAAAGAGTGTATTTATGTTTACATATACACACATACATACGGTAGTGCAAACACCTACATACACACGTATGATACATCTATATTTACATGTACATCTATGTACATATATTGAAACCCCGACTCTCACCAAAATCTCCAATTTGAAATCAGCAGGATTCAAGAGGAGGATTCATTCTACTCTTTCCACATTTATAATTTCCTTCTCTGACCATGGGAAACATGGCTTCCATTAATCCTCAGAATATTTACCAATTTGATCAATCCTCCCTCTTCGTAACAACTCTCCCATCACCACCGCTGCCCTGCTGAGCGGCTACCCTCTCACTTTGCTTTGGTTCTGATCTCCAGTCTGGGTTGCCGTCCACACCCCACAGGGACACCTTCCTTAACCCACCTGGGCTCTGTATCCACATCACAGCTCTCCAGGGCTCTTGAATGTTAATTTAAACATAAGTGACCCTGAGAAGGACTGCTGTTCAGAGTTACACAGGGTGTGCCCCACACAACTCCAGCGAGCACAGTCTGTGTTTTTCAACCTGCCACCTTGGACCATAGTTTCCTTTCCAGCCTCCTCGACATTCTTCAGATGTTTACTAACATGACAGCACTTATGAAAAGATATCTAAAATAGTGAACTCATGAGCTGTGTCTCTCTCCAACCATCTGATAAAACTTGTAAATAATAAAATTGTCCTCAAATATTTTTCTTTCAGTTACTTGGCCAATACTTACCAAGTGTCTGCTTTACGCTAAAATCTGAAACTTTTCATTAAGATTTATTAGGATTTTTCCAAGTCCAGACTTCCATTCTTCATTCATTCCCTGGAATCAGAATGTCTTCCAGATCACGACCTTTGGTTTCTGGGACATTTCCTGGGACGAACAAAAGAGAGAGAAATGACATGTCCATGACTAGTCCTTCTAGTTGATACCAGTAAAAGTCGTTAGTTACATACTTTCTCTAAGCAGCCTGTAAACAAAACCTGTTTTTCTTGTCCACAAAAGTGTTTGTCTCTTATTTTGCTCCCCATGTCGCCCCATTCACTTCCTGGGGGGTCGTGGTTTTAACCAAGCAAACCCTGGGCGTGCTAATTACCATCATTGACAGGAGGGCCCTGCACCACATGCACTTTCTGTGTCACCCTCCCCTGGGGCTGGCTTCCTCTTCCCCCACTGCTCTTCGTGGCAGGCACTGAGCCCTGTCCCAGCTCCTCGGGTCTCAGCAGTGGCTGCCCCATTTGTAGGACAAATCTAGGATGATAACAGCTTTTCCTCCCTGTGTCATGAGATTCCAAGCATTCACATGTTCATTTCCTGATTTTGAACTGGCTGAACCTGCATCGTTTGTAGGAAGAATGGAAACAACATGCTTACACTGTGCTCAGGGAAGACGGTGCAGTCACAGCCTCACATCTGAACCAGCAAAAGCCCGTGGAACAAGCACCCGAAACGTCCTGATTGTTTTGTCTTCAGGCCCATGGGTGATCCTGTATAAAGGATCCTGTGTCAAGTATAAAGGACATCTTTGCTCCTTTAAGACATGAATATGTGAAGATTGTAAAGGTGGGCGCTGTAGTAGAGACTAATTTCCCCCAATTTCGGGTCTCTCCTTCTTGCACAGTAATAGAATTTTTGCCTGGACACAGAGGCACCTTGAAAAAAGGCCCCGAGTCTGCACACGAGCCTCCCTGGTATCTTGGAGCGGCCATGTGGTGAAGTGCTGGCTGTGAGATGTGGGTGCCCTTTGCCCCTCTTCTTTGTCTGTCCGTCCATGCTCCTGGCTGGAACAAGGATGCCACCTCCTCTGAGAGTTTGGGGCCACCCCCTAGCGACTGGGGACGGCTGAGCAGGAATTGCTGGGTTGCTTGAGGGCTGGTGGAGCAGAGCTGGCCCCGTTGACCTAGACAGAAGACTCCAATGCCTTCCTGCTGAAGGCTCAACTGCCTTCAGTTTTCTGTCTGTGTAGGACCACTTAGTGCCACCTGACACACAAAAGATACAAGATAGCATAAACCAGCCACCAGGGGGTTTCCTGGGGGTGTGAAACTGTACAGATACCCAAGCTAGAGTTGGGAGGAGTCCTGAAGCCAGGTGTGCAAGGAGACAGTGTCAGCAACAGGACCCCTGGGCAGGAAAGGGGACCCCTGGGCAGCAACCGGACCCCTGAGCAGGCCGTCCCTGAGAATGAACGGTGGGAGCCAATGGACAGAGGGAGGTCCCTCTGGGCGGCTTGGGGACAGTGCGGAGACTGGCTGGTCCTGGAAAGGAGACAGGATAAGGAGGTTTGACGTGGGCTTTTCGAGCAGTGTTTGATGCGGGGGGACCATTGTGTTCGTCCATATTAGGAAACTCACTTCGAGGGATTCAAACAATAAACGGCCGACGTCTTACCTGCCCCTGAACCTCCTGCCCAGAGCAGCGTCGAGGAGATCTGGGGTTTAGGGACACAGGAAGAGGATGAAGGAGAGGGAGAGAATTCTGTCCTGTATGCTACTGGGTGATTGTTAAAGGGTGGAAACTCAATCAGTGGGGTTTTGTGCCATGTCAGAATATCTTGGGTTGTATTGGTCCCATGAGAATAACTTCCCAGAGCATCTTTAAACACCCCACCTCTGTCGATGGACACAGGTTGCTTCCATGTCTTGGCTATTGTGAATAGCGCTGCAATGAACATTGGGGTGCGTGTATCCTTTTGAACCATGGTTTTCTCTGGATATATGCCCAGGAGTGGGATTGCTGGGTCATACAGTAGCTCTATTTCTAGTTTTTTAAGGATTGACATATACACACTGCTCTATGTAAAACAGTTAACCAACAAGGACCTACTGTATAGCACAGGCAGCTCTGCTCAATATTCTGTAATAACCTAAATGGGAAAAGAACTTGAAAAAGAATAGATACGTGTCTATGTATAACTGGATCACTTTGCTGTATACCTGAAACTAACACAAGGTGTTAATCAAATACATTCCAATATAAAATAAAAATTTGTTCAAAAACAGATTTAAAAAACCTAGTGAAACAATAAATGTTTTATACCCACAAAAAAAAAAAAAACCAAAAAACCATACATAACAACACACAGCCAGTCGTGCTGAATAGCCAGCCAACACGCCGCAGAGGTGGGGAGAGAAGGAAGTCCTGGTCGGCCCAGGTGTGGATGAGACGGCCTGCGTCAGGAATCCAACCGCTCCCTGGAGGCCAGCAGGCTGAGCGCCGCCATGCGCGAACAGGCTTGTGTGTTGGTCCGGACTTGTGGGCGAGGGGTGTGGGACGTGCCCTCCAGATGTGCCTCTTTGCTGTACGGATTATTTTGAGCTAAAGGCTCTTGAGTACCTGCAGACACAGGAAAAGCTCTAAAACTACGGCAGAAGTTTTCCTTTTGTAAAGGAACTTTGCTTTTGTAACAGGTCCCCCTCTGCTGTAGGGGGTATTAGCAAAGGTACTGAACTGTATCAAACTTCCAGGTGAAACTTTTTCCACTTTTTAAGTGAAAAACTGAGCTTGCTTCCATGAACATAACTTCTAAAAATTTTTTTTCTTGTTTTTCTTCTTTTTTTAAAATTGAAGTATAGTTGATTTACAACGCTTCAGGTGTACAGCAAAGTGATTCAGTTATATGTATGTGTGTATATATATATGTATTTTTTTTCAGATTCTTTTCCATGATAGGTTATTACAAGGTATTGAGTAGAGTTCTCTGTGCTAGACAGTAGATCCTTGTTGGTTATCTATTTTATATATAGTAGTGTGTAATCTCAAATTCCCAATTTATCCCACCCCCCCCTTTCCCCTTTGGTAACCGTAAGTCTGTTTTCTAGGTCTGTGAGTCTCTTTCTGTTTTGTAAATAGGTTCATTTGTACCATTTTTTAGATTCCACATATGTGATATCATGTGATATTTGTCTTTCTCTGTCTGACTTCATTTAGTGTGATCATCTCTAGGCCCATCCATGTTGCTGCAAATGGCATGATTTCATTCTTTTTTATGGCTGAGTAATATTCCATTGTGTATATATGCAAAATCTTTTTTATCTATTAATCTGTTGATGGACATTTAGTTTGCTTCTATGACTTAGTTATTGTAAATAGTGCTGTGATGAACATTGGGGTGCATCTATCTTTCAAATTAGAGTTTTCATCTTTTCCAGATATACTCCCAGGAGTGGGATTGCTGGGTCATATGGTAGCTCTATTTTTAGTTTTTAAGGAACCTCCATACTGTTCTCCATAGTGGCTGCACCAGTTTACATTCCCAACAACAGTGTAGGAGGGTTCCCTTTTCTCCGCACCCTCTCCAGCATTTATTTTTGTTGAGGGCCATTCTGACCGGTGTGAGGTCGTACCTCATTGTAGTTTTGATTTTGAACATAACTTTTAATTTTAGGCTAGAAATGGATACATAGAATTCCCTTGATTAAGACAGTTCAGTGATGATGCTTCAGATTCTGCATGGTCTGAGTGAGTTTCGTGAAGAGGCTAATGGCCTCTAACACCTGAGAAGGATGGAGAGGGGGAAGGATGCCCATGGAACTGCAGATGACCAGTGTCCTGATGCCCAAAAAGGAAGGGGTGGAGAAGCGGGGGGAAAAAAATCACTAAAGACTAGACTTGGCACCCCAGAAATATTTTAGAACATATTGCTTCGTAAATATTTTTGTGAGCATTTAGAAGAGTGTGGTAAACATTATGAGCACATCATCACAAAGCAACTTCATTTCTTTTATTTGTTCCAGCTTTATTGAGGTGTGATAGACAAATGAAATTGTAAGATATTTAAAGTGTGCAATGCAATGATCTGGCATATGTATACATGTGAAAGGATTTCCCCCTCATTGAGTTAATTAACGCATCCATCATCTCACATAATTAACTCTTGTGTGTGTGTGAGAGAACATTTAAGTTCTACTCTCTTAGCAAATTTCAATTATGCATACAGTGGTATCAACTATAATCACCATGTTCTACATTAGATCCTCAGACATTAATCATCTTAAGACTGAAAGTTTGCAACCTTTACCAGCTTCTCCCTATTTTCCCCACCTCAGCCCTGGCAGCCACTTTTCTACTCTCTGTTTCTATGAGTTTGACTTTTCTTTTTCTTTTAGATTCCACATATAAATGATACCATGTGGTACTTGTCTTTTTCTGTGCAGATTATGTCACTTAGCATGATGCCTTCCAGGTTCATCCATGTTGCTGCAAATGATAAGATTTCCTTTTTATGGCTGAATAAGATTCTATTGTATATAAGGTGCCACATCTTCTTTATCCATCCATCTGTCGATAGACCCTTAAGTTGTTTCCATATCTTGACTATTGTCAATAATGCTGCTATGAACATGGGAGGAGAGCTATCTCTTCGAGATAGCGACTTAGTTTCCCTTGGATATATACCCAAAAGTAGGATTCTTAATCATATGGTAGTTCTATTTTTCATTAGTGAGGAACCTCCACACTGATTTCCATAGTGGCTGTACCAGTTGACATTCCAACAGCAGGCAAGGGTCCTTTATCCCCACATCGTCACTGCATTTATCTCTTGTCTTTTTGATAGTAGACATCCTAACAAGTGTGAGGTGATAGCTCATTGAGAATTTGATTTGCATTTTCCTGATGATTAGTAACGTTGCGCACATTTTTATGTACCCGTGGCCATTT
This sequence comes from Stenella coeruleoalba, assembly GCF_951394435.1. NCBI lineage: Eukaryota > Metazoa > Chordata > Mammalia > Artiodactyla > Delphinidae > Stenella > Stenella coeruleoalba. Next base: position 88,093,026 of record NC_137158.1, on the reverse strand, counting down.
ATATGTCTTCTTTGGAAAAACATCTATTTATGTCCTTTGCCCATTTTTAATTGGGTTTGTTTGTTTGTTTGTTTATTGCTATTGAGTTGTACGAGCTCCTTGTATATTTTGGCTACTAGCCCCTTATCAGATATATGGTTTGCAAATATATTCTCCCACTCAGTAGATTGCCTTTTCATTTTGTTAATGGTTTCCTTTGCTGTGCAGAAGCTTGTTAGTTTAATGTAGTCCCCTTGCTTATTTTTGTTTTTGTTGTCTTTGTGTTTGACGTCAAATGCAAAAACTCACCACCGGGCTTCCCTGGTGGCACAGTGGTTGAGAGTCCGCCTGCTGATGCAGGGGACGCGGGTTCGTGCCCCGGTCTGGGAAGATCCCACATGCCGCGGAGCGGCTGGGCCCGTGAGCCATGGCCACTGAGCCTGCGCGTCCGGATCCTGTGCTCTGCAACGGGAGAGGCCACAACAGTGAGAGGCCCACGTACCGCCAAAAAAAAAAAAAAAAAAAAAAATCATCACCAAGACCAATGTCAAGGGGTCTACTGCCTATATTTTCTTCTAGGAATTTTACAGTTTCAGGTTTTATGTTCAAGTCTTTAATCAATTTTGAGTTGATTTTTGTGCAAGGTGTAAGATAGGGGTCCAGCGTCATTCTTTTGCATGTGGCTGTCCAGTTTCTCCAACAAAATTTATTAAAGAGGCTGGTCTTTCCCCATTATATATTCTTGGCTCTTTTGTGGAAAATGAATTGATCATATATGTGTGTTTATTCTGGATTCTCTATTCTGTTTTATTGATCTATGTGGTTGTTTTTATGCCAATACCATGCTGTTTTGATGAGCAGAGCTTTGTAATAGAGTTTGAAATCAGGAAGCATGATGCTTCTAGCTTTGTTCTTCTTTCTCAAGATTGCTTTGATTCCTTTGAGTCCCTAGTGGTTCCGTACAAATTTTAGGATTATTTTTTCTATTTCTGTGAATATTGCCACTGGAATTTTGACAGAAATTATATTGAATCTGAAGATCTCTTTGGATAAATGAACATTTTAACAATATTAATTCTTCCAATCCATTTATTTGTATCCTCTTTGATTTCCTTCATCAATGTTTTATGGTTTTCAGTGCACAGATATTTCACCTCCTTGGTTAAATGTATTCCTAAGTATTTTATTCTTTTTGATGGAATTGTTTTCCTAATTTTTTGTTCTGATCATTAACTGTGGGGTATAAAAATGCAGTTGATTTTTTAATATTGATTTTGTATCCTGCAACTGTACTGAAATCATTTTTAGTTCTAACCTTTTTTTTTTTTCTGTACAGTCTTGTAGGTTGTCTATGTATAATATCATGTCATCTGCAAATAGAAACGATTTTACTTCTTTTCTGATTTGGATGTCTTTTTTTCTTTTTCTTGCCTAATTGCTCTAACTAGGGCTTCCAGTACTGTGTTGAATAAAAATGGTGAGAACAGACATCCTTGTCTTGTTCCTGATCTTGAGATAAAACTTTCAGTGTTTCACCATTGAGTATGATGTTAGCTGTAAGTTTTTCATACCTGGCCTTTATTATGTTTAGATACATTCCCTCTATACCCAGTTTGTTGAGAAGTTTTGTCATAAAAGGATGCTGAATTTTGCCAGATTATTTTTCTACATCTATTGAGATGATGATACAATTTTTATCATTCATTTTTATAATGTGGTGAATCACATTAATTAACCTGTCAATGTTGAGCCATTGTTGCCCTCCTGGAAAAATCCCACTTGATCCTGGTGTGTAATCCATTCAATGTATTGTTTAAATTAGTTTGCTTATATTTTATTGAGGATTTTTGCCTATATGTTCATCAGAGATACTGGACTGTAATTTCTTTTCTTGTACTGCTTTTTTTCTGGTTTTGGTATCAGGGTAACGCTGTCCTCATAAAATCAGTTTGGAAGTATTTCCTCCTGCTCTATTTTTTGGAAGAGTTTGAGAGGGATTGGTACTAATTCTTCTTTGAATGTTTGGTAGAATTCATCAGTGAAGCCATCTGGTCCTGGGCCATTGTTTTTTGGGAGATTTTTGATTATTGGTTCAACCTCCTTACTAGTAATTGATTTGTTCAGATTTTCTATTTCTTCAGGATTCAGTCTTGGTAGGTTGTATGTTTCTAGGAATTTATCAATTTCTTCCAGGTAGTCCGGTTTTTTTAATGTACAATTATTCATAGTAGTATCTTATGATCTTTTGTATTTCTGTGGTATCAGTTGTGATGTGCTCTCTTTCTAATTTTATTTGAGAGCTCTCTCTCTTTTTCTTGGTAAGTCTAGCTAAAGATTTGTCTATTTGGTTTATCTTTTCAAAAAACCAGCTCTTAGTTTATTGACCTTTCCTATTGTCTTTGTAGCCTCTATTTAATTTGGGTCTGCTCTGTTCTTTGTTATTTCCTTCCTTCTACTAAATTTGGGCTAAGTTTATTCTGCTTTTTCAAGTTCCTTGAGGTGTAACGTTCTTTGAGATGTAAAGTTAGTTGTTCATTTGAGATCTTTCTTTTTTCTTAATGTACATGTTTATTGCTATAAACTTCCCTCTTAGAACTACTTTTGCTGCATCACAGAAGTTTGAGAATGTTGTGTTTTCATTTTCATTTGTCTCAAGATACTTTTAAATTTCTTCTTTGTTTTTTCTTTGACCCATTTGTTGTTCAGTAGCTTGTTGTTTAATCTCCACATATTTGTGAATTTTCCAGTTTTCTTCTTATAATTGATTTATAGTTTCATTTCATTATGGTTGGAAAAGGTGCTTGATACGATTTCAATCTTCTTAATTTATTGACTTACTCCGTGGCCTGACATATGATCTCTACTGGAGAATGTTCCATGTGCACTTGAGAAGAAGGTGTGTTCTGCTGCTGTTGGATGGAATGTTCTATGTATGTTGTTTGGCTCCACTAGGTGTAATGTGTAGTTTAAGTGCAATGTTTCTTTGTTGGTTTTCTGTCTGGATGATCTCTTTATTGTTACAAGTGAGGTATTATTGCATTGTACTGTATGCTATTACTGTATTGCTGTCTATCTCTCCTTTCAGATCTGTTCATATTTGCTTTATATATTTAGGTTCTCCAATGTTGGATGCAAAAATATTTCCAATTGTTATATGCTCTTGATGAATTGATCCCTTTATCATTATATTATGACCTTCCTTGTCTCATTGCAGTCTTTGGCTTAATGTCTATTTTGTCTGTTATGAGCAAAGGATATAAGTATATATAAAACCCTTTGCTTTTTAAATTTTCATTTGCATGTAATATCTTTTTGCATCCCTCCACTTTCAATCTACTTCTGTCCTGAAAACTGAGATGAGTCTTTTGTAGGCAACATATAGTTGGGTCTTATTTTTGCACCCATCCTGTCACTCTGTCTGCACACATGTGGGTACACACTCCCTTCAGGGAAGCACTGGAGATTTGGTTTTATTACTGCAGCGGGATGAAGGGAGAAGGCATGAGAAGTGTCCTCCAGGAAAAGTGGCAGCCAGCCCCTGATGCTCCTCAGGGGAAAGCTGGGATTTGGGGGTTCCCTCCAGATTGTGTGGCACTGTGCCAGCGATGGCAAGAGTGTGTCTTTGTCTTTCCTACAGAATTAGCAGTGGGTATTTTCTCATTCACCTGAAGAATAGGAGTCACTCGGCTAGTCCCTGTCCCTCTTTCAGAGGGAACTGCTCCCTGTGTGGCTGTGTATCTGGCGTATCTCTGAGAGCACGGGAGCTCAGGAGCCTCCTACGTCACCATCTCTATTGGCTCCTGCTTCGTCGTCCTTCTTGACATGTTAGTGTGTTGGTGCATCAGGAAACACCTCCCACACTGAAGACTTTGACTTTACCTCCTGCACATCCTGATTTTATCAAATATACCTTGATTTTAGAAAAATGTTTAAAATTCCTTCTGAATAAACTGGTAAAATGTAGGCTGAATGACATTACTCTTAGGCAGATTCTCAGCAGATTGACTTACAACCAGAAATGGTAAATCATTTTTTCAGTATGGAAATAATTCATTGGTGAAATGCTATGGGGTTATATTGATCTTGTGGTCATCAGAATTATTTTAAATCAATGACTTGGATACAAGTAGGGAAAAAATGCCTATCAAATTTGCTGAATTATAAGATTTGAGATGGATAACTAATAGTATAGATAATGTTCAAGATTCTATATTATTTCATGTGGTTGGAATTCTGAGGTGAAAGCAATAAGACACAGAGATAAGAAAATTATAAACGTGGGCTAGAAGGACACTGTCTTGAATGGCGTCCAGCAGAGACATGATGTGAGTCACATATGTAATTTAAATTTTTCTAGTAGTCACATTTAAAAAGGTCAAAATAAACTGGGAAAAGCAATCTTCAAAAATTTTAACTCAGCGATTCCAAAATATAATCATTTCAATATGTAATCAGTATAAAGAATATCAATGGGATACTTTACCATTTTTGTACTAAGTCTTCCAAATCAGATGCGCATATGATACTTAGAGCACATCTCAATTCAGACCCACCACACTTCAAATGTTCCACTGCCACACGTGGCTGGTAGCCACCATATTGAACAGCACAGGTCAAGAAACTGATATATGGGGCTTCCCTGGTGGCGCAGTGGTTGAGAGTCCGCCTGCCGATGCAGGGGACATGGGTTCAAGCCCTAGTCTGGGAAGATCCCACATGCCGCGGAGCCACTAAGCCCATGCGCCACAACTACTGAGCCTGCACTCTAGAGTCCACCAGCCACAACTACTGATCCCAAAAGCCACAACAACTGAAGCCCAACACGCCTAGAGCCCGTGCTCCGCAACAAGACAAGCCACTGCAATGAGAAGCCGGCGCACCTCAACGAACAGTAGCCCCTGCTCGCCACAACTAGAGAAAGCCGCGCGCAGCAACGAAGACCAACACAGCCAAAAATTAATTAATGAATTAGTTAATTTTTTAAAAAAGAAACTGATATATGTAAAAATTATCAGATAAAGGTAGCTGATCACAAGTTTGATGTAAGCCACTATAATAGATAATCCAATCTTGGGTGGCACTAGTTATATGATATATCAGTTATCTATTGCCAAAATAACACTGCATGGAAAACAACCCTGAGACCTTAATGGGATGCAACACTAACCCTTTATTATTGCTCATGAGCCTACAGGTAAGCTAGGTGGTTATACTGATTGGGCCAGTCAGCCGACGTGACTGGGCCTGCTCATGTACCTGTGCTCAGTCACGAGGTGGGCCACCGCCGGCCGGTGCAGAATGGCCTCGGCTGGGACGGCCTGTCTGTGCCCCATGTGTTCTCTCATCCTTCCCAGGATAGCCCAAGCCTCTCCCGTGATAAGGGAGATTTCTAAGAGGAGATAAGGAAATTATAAACATGTGGACTAGACTCAGAACTGGACTCCACCCCTCTGCCACATCCCATTGACCAAAGCAAGTCTCAGGCCAAGGCAGGCTCACTGTCTGGGAAGTTGAGTCTGCCTTCTGATGGGAGATCTGTGAGACCACGTCACAGAGGATGGGGTGCTGGAGCCTGTTATTTGGGGCCACTGGTGCGATCAACCCAGCTCAGGTGGTCACTGCAGGCGTCTATGCTGAGCAAATGGATCATTCCTTCCAGGCCTGGGCACCACATCCTAGAAGTGATGTGAGCCGCGCTCAGGAATGCAGCCTGAACGGCTGAGTACCTGGGGCTGTGCCCCTTCATGAAGAATTACAGGAACTGTATGTGTCTGCTTCCAAAATGAGACGATCAGGGACGACCTGAGAGCTATCTTCAAAATTAAAGAGCAGGCCCGTGGAAGGAACAGTCTTGTTCTCAGTTCCCCTAATAATTTCTGAAGGTTAATTCTATGTCAGGAACTGTGCTAAACGCGAAGACAGAAGTAGAATAAGGGAAGTTCCAGTAGATACCGGCTCCCCCAAAGGAGAACTTTCTAACCGATGAAAAGAATCTTTACTGTCTGACAACTCACCAGCCTCAAGTGAGTTCTGAAGCTGGAGGCCACGTAAAGGGAATCCCTCCCCTGTGTGGGCCCTGGAGCTGCCGTCTGAGGGGTCTTCAGCTCCCAGTTCTAGCAGCGGTTGTACGGTTGTGGCTGTTTGATTTGTGGGGAAGCGCCTGAGTGTGCTTTGTGCTCACAGACACATTCAGACTCACAAAGTGCTCCAACCAGAGACCGACGACCGGCGTTAAAAGCAGCCCCGAGGGGCTTCCCTGGTGGCGCAGTGGTTGAGAGTCCGCCTGCCGATGCAGGGGACGCGGGTTCGTGCCCTGGTCCGGGAAGATCCCACATGCCGCGGAGCAGCTGGGCCCCTGAGCCATGGCCGCTGAGCCTGCGCGTCCGGAGCCTGTGCTGCGCAACAGGAGAGGCCACAGTGGTGAGAGGCCCGTGTACCGAAAAAACAAACAAACAAACAAACAAAAGCAGTCCCGAGTTATAAGGTGTTCAGGAGATTTTGTTGTACAGAAGGGTGACAAAGGACAGATGGTCAAGTGACATAGGTCACGTGAGACCACTAGCTTAAACTGGAAGTGAGACAGGCTGTGGCTACTGACCCATGCAGCTCACACGGTCCCCGGACTGTCTGACCGCAGCCCCAGACGGAACGTCCTTGCGTCCTGGGGTCTTGGGAGACCCATCGTTCTCCTGTGGCTGGTGTAGGGGTCTGTGTCAAGATAAAGAGCATCGCACTGAATTGTTGCTGTTTCTTTACAAATACAAGATAATCGCGAACCTTGGAGGAATTCACGGTGGGAGCTGCTGTGGAGACACAGGTGACAACAGCGGATATGCTGGAGGAGGTGTCACTTCAAGGGGGACAGTCTCCATTCTTCCGCAGCAGAAACAGTAGGAAGGCCTGGAACAGGTCTCCTTGGTTCTCAGAAGTTGTTACGTAACCGTGGGCCGCGCAGGCCGTGGCGGCCAGCTGCCTTGAGACCTTGTGCGCTGGCTCCGCTAGGCTGCGCTTGGACTCCGAGCATGCAACACTGTGAAGCTCTGGGGGGAAGCTGCATGAGGGCTGCCTCAGGGCCGGGGTGCCCCTAGCAGAAGAGAAATACCTTTCCTGCTTAGGTTCAGCAGGACTAAAACTTCCGATGATGCGGGAGGTCTCAGCTGAAGTCCACTGGCCAGGAGAGCATCCAGAGCTCCTGGGGAAAGAAGCCGTGAAGAAAGCAGGCGTCGCCTGGTGACCGGGACCCAACGCTCCCCCACAAGATGGGTCCGAGGCGCCTCTGCCCCCGCAGCGGGGAGCTGAGCGCACCGGGAATAAAGTCAAGCTGCGCGCGCTCAGAAGGCACCCACGCTCGGCGGTGCTACCAGCTTCCCGTGACAACCCCTCTGGCCTGTGCGACGCTCTAGACCTAGCACAGCAGGGGAGCGCTCGCCCCCCGCCACGATGCCTCTTCTCCCAGTCGCGGAAGCCGTGACAACGGAAAACGCCCCCCGCCTGTTCCAGCGAGGGGACGCATCAGAGGTCCCACTCCTCCCCCAGCCGTGCCTCTGCGAGCGGAGCGGGACAGGCCCTCGAGGACAAGCTCTCAGGATCCTTGGGGGATTGAGGTGTGAGCAGGGCCAGGAAACGGGAGCAGCGTAGATGCCGGGTCTCCTGACAGCGCGGCCGGAACAGCGATCAGGAAGTAACTCTGTGAACGGTCGGGACGGTGGTGGACTCGTACGTGTTTATCAGCCGGCTCCCCAGGAGTGGAAGAGCCGTGACCGGTAGGCGTGCCGATCCCTGCTGAGCAAATGCTCCCCCCACTCTGGCCGACGTCGAGCAGCCAAGCTGATGTCACTGAACGCAGGACTCTGGGAAGAGACGCAGCAGCGCCTCCAGGCCCAGGACACCCTGGATGCAAGGGCGCCCGTGGGAGACTCGGAGAGCAGCAGGCGCCCCAGAGGAGGGCCCCCTGCGTGAGGCCGTGACACGGAAGCTAGGGGGAAGCAGCTAACGTACGGTGACAGAAAAGCCGTCAGCGCTGCGTGGAGCGGGAGGGGCAGAGACCGACAGGCGAGGAGCGCAGGGGACCTTCGAGGGTGGTGGAGACACTTCCTGTTCCGGTTGTGGTTGTAGTTGCACTGGCATAAATTTGTGGAAACTCACTGAAACAATCCTGAAAATGAATGCGTTTTTGTTGTATGTAAATTACATCTCAATGAAGTTGACTTTTTAAAACACGTGACACCCCTCCCAAGCAGCTAAAGATGCAGGTAGGCCGATTTCCAGGACTGGGCCCAGGGGTAGGAGTGAGATCCGACGCCCGTTAGCTCAGCACAGCCTCATTCCCGCCTCTGCCACAGCGACTTGCAGACTTGCCGCCAGTCTCGCCCTATTGTTTTCCACTATGACTAGTTCTAAATTCCGTTGGAATTGATGAAAGAAAAGAGGTTCGTCAGGCTCCTCTGCTGGGCCCTCCTCACCTTCTCTCCCTGGACATCAGGCTGCCCTGGGCTGGGCCCTCTGTGACCTCACCTGGACCTCACTTCAACACTGTCTCTACCCTGAGACCCTGTATTGGTTTCCTGGGGATGTTTTCACAAAGTTCCACAAACCTGCTGGCTCAAAACAATAGGAATGTAACCTCTCACGGTTGCGGAGGCCAGAAGTGCAGGGTCAGGGCTGGTCCCTCCTGAAAGTCTGATGGGGAGGCCACCCCCGGGCCCCTCCTGGCTGTGGGAGGGGCCTGCAGCCCGTGGGGCTCCTTGCTCTGCAGACGCATCACTCCCGTCCCTGCCCGACCTTCACACCACCTTCCTCTCTGCGTCTGTGTCCCCTCCCTTAGCTTAATTACATCTGCAGAGACTATTTCCAGATAAGGTCACATTCCGAGGTTCCAGGTGTACATGAATCTGGGGGAGACACTATTCAACTGACTACAACCCCCAAACTGTGTCTACAGTCTGGACCCCTCTCTGGAACTCCAGACATAAGGATCCCTGCTCAGAACGTTGAGAAGAATCTCAAATATCTCCTATCTAAACCCAAACTCAGTTTTCCTCCCCTAAACTTGCTTGTCCACAAGCTCATTTCAGCAACAGGCAACCGAACCCCTTCCACCCCGGTGGCACAGGCTGTGGCCTTGGGGGCACTCCAATTCTCTCTTCCTCCCCACCAAGCACATGAGCCAATCCCCTCGGCTGCCTCCTCGGGAGGTAACGCAACTCCTGTATCCCAAATCCCTCAGCTTCTCACTCCTTCCCTGCCGGCCACTTGGACCGGTGCTTTCACCTTCCAAGGGGTCCCCCGCCCACTCCTGCCCTCTGCGCTCTGTCCTCCACGCGACAGACCTGTGGGACTTCTACAGTTATTCGAGTCATGTCTGTATTCTGTTCGAAATCCTCCAGGGTGCCCCCAGTACACGTCTGCACCCTAACCATGACCTACAGGGCACCCTAACACAGGACCCCCGCCCCACGCTCTCGCCCTCCCTGCTTTATCTCCCACCCCCTCCATTGTTAACGCCCGGGACCCTGGCATCCGGGCTTTTCCTTGAGTCTGCTCAGCACATCCCTGATTCAGGGCGTTCGTCCTTGGAATTTCTCTGCCGAGAACGCATCCCCCAGACAACCTCGGGGGGCCTTAGGTGTCTGCTCCAAGTCTCCTCCCTCCCTGCCCACTGGTGGGCAGTCGATCGGCTCCAGGCCCATTCTGCTTCACTGTCCCACCGGTCGTTCCTTTGTCTGCAGCCTCTAGTGTGCACATGCCCCAGAGAGAAGGAGGCTGCTGACTCCTGCAGATGCCCAGTCACCTGGAACAGGGCCTCACCACCGGCAGGGGCTCCAGAAAGGTTTGCTGAGTGAATAGACGACTGAAGTATGATCGGCACGCAAAAATTAAAGAGTGTGGGTTTTTCAAAAGCTTATCTCAAAAGTGCTAAAAAAACAAAAAAATCTTATCTCGTTTTTGCAGCAATCTTGAGACCTGATCAGGTCGTAGGTGGGGGAGCTCGCCACAATCTGGAACAGGCCGATTTTGTGATTTGTCATCTCGAAAGGGGAAGAGGTTTTAAGGTGAAGAGAAATAAAAGTAGGTGGCCTTCCTGTGCGACATGTGCTCAAAGCTCAGTGGGGCCAAGCAACTTCCCTTCCAGCTTGTCCTCCCTCTCGACCCCTCGCCTGCCACCTTACCAGAGGCCACAGAGATGCTACGACCGTCTCATCAGATGAAGCTCCTTAGTTTGACGGAATACACGAAGATTGGCCATTGGACAAACGCATCTCGGGGAAACAGATGGAATCCCACACTGGGCTACATTACTTTTGGACTTCCTTTTAAACTTAAAATGCCCCCTTGGTTAAACAAAGATTACAAGCCTAGGACATGAAAGTAAATAACCAGTAGGACACTGCAGGACGTGACTGGAGTGGGATGTGACTGGGGTAGACGTACCAAGACAGAGGTCCTGACTGGACTAGGGTGTAATACAGCTCAACAGACCTTGGAATTAGATCAGCATCTGAAGCTTGGCTCTGTTGCTTATTAACTGGGAGGTCTGTGTAAGTTACTTCATCGCTCTGAGTCTCTGCTTCCTCGTGTGTGACGTATGGGGACATAGCCACCTCCTAGGGAAGCATTTGACAGGTAGCGGATGTGACAAAGTGAAGACCTGAGAGGGGGAGGAACAGACAGGTGATGCCTAAGTCATCGTAAGAGATGAATGACGTAGATCTAATTTATGTCGGTCCAGCTTGTCAGAAGACTGTGAAAGACTTCCACTGAGCAGCTAAACTGCAGCTCCAGACCCGAAGCTGATAATGCCGTTTGGGAACCATCTCTTTAGAAGGTTAATAGGAGGGCTTCCCTGGTGGCGCAGTGGTTAAGAATCCACCTGCCAATGCAGGGGATGTGGGTTCGAACCCTGGTCTGGGAAATTTCCACATGCCGCAGAGCAACTAAGCCCGTGTGTCACAACTACTGAGCCTGCGCTCTAGAGCCTGCGAACCACAACTACTGAGCCTGCGTGCCACAACTACTGAAGCCCGCACGCCTAGAGCCCGTGCTCCGCAACAAGAGAAGCCCCTGCTCGTCACAACTAGAGAAAGCCCAGGCACAGCAATGAAGACCCATCGCAGCCAAAAATTAAATAAATAAATAGCCCTTTAAAAAAAAGGTTAATAGGAAAATTACTCATTCAGGTATGAGGTTTGCAGATACAACCACTGTGTCAGCCAGTGCTTTACAGAGGAACCCCCAAAGTGGAGGAAGTAGGTATGGAGGAACAAGAAAAGAAACAAAACAGCCACGAGAGGTGGGGTGGCCGCTCCTTTTCCTACCACCTGGCGGAAATCAAGGCTAGTTAAGGGGACGCCAGTTTCCATTCATTTGATTATTTAGCAGAGCCTAAAAACTTCCCCTTCTGAAGAGGAAAAAAGAATATCCTTCACCTGCTATTCCGTGGAAGGAGGGGGACAAATCCAGTTCCCGCTCCCATCTGAGGTCCTCCAGTGAAGGAGTCGCCCACTCCGTCCTGCCCACGCAGCGCGTTCCAAGAGCCCAGCCTGGATGCAGCTCTTGCTTGCCCGCCAACCTCACTTCTCCACTCATCGGCTGATCCCTATTCTTGGTGATCTGGCCCAACACCGAGGGCTACTTCTGCTCTCATCTTCACCTCCAGACCAAAGCCATGGTGGATTCAGGAACTCATGGCAACCTTGTCTGCGCAACCCTGGCCCCAAGGAACATGCTGCACACATGACCCAGAGCCAACCTGGGTCCCTGAAGAGATACTGCTGATCTGTGACCTCTGTCTGGAGGAAAGAGGGCAGTGGGATCTTGCCATGGCCCAGAGCCTTGCATTCTGAACCACACAGAGGCCCACACCAAGAGGCTGCTGTGGTCGACCACACTTGGCCCGCAATTTCCATGGTCCCCAGGTTCCTAGATTCATCAAGGACACCCAGTTGTTCCCAGGGATGCTGATTTCTCCACGCTGACCACTGCAAGATACGACTCCTTGTTAGAAGGAGGGGGTTCTCTGGACGTTAGCCCAGGCTGTAGTCTCTCAGCAGCTAGAACGTCCGTTTGCCCCTGAGTCTGGCCTACCCTGACTCGGCTCCATAACCAAGGACGCAGCACCTGTTCCCCTGAGGGTTGCCACCACGCGCTACAGGAGGACACACGTTAGGAGGGTCCATGTGAAACAGGAGGCCTTGCCTCGGGGAGATCCGCAGCACCGGGCCCAGAAGGTTCCATTTTTAAACCAATTCTTCCACATGATTCTGATGTTGGCTGAACTGAAGAACCACTGAACTAAATGATAACAAGTATTTTTTTTTGGTTTCCTTCCAATTTTAAGTCTCAGATTGACCCTCGTACATTATACTTTTCCATGTACAACAATGTTCATTGATACCAGCAACTGATCTGAAATGACTACTTTAAGCCTACATATTTTGTTTTGAAAATTTCAAAGTATCGTATCTTAGTAGTTTGCATTTACCTTATACTTACAACTCCTCCCCCTCCCGTCATCTGTGCAACTATTTTCATATACTTTACTTCTACATATGTTATAAACCCCATTTACTATTTTTGCTTTAGTCAACAATCTTTTAAAAAGCTGTAAGAAAAAACACTTTAAATATTTACTGTTATTGTTTCTGGTGCTCTCCATCTCTCTGTGTAGATCCAAATTTCCATCTGGTGTACTTTTCTACAGCCTGAAGAACTTCCTGCAACATCTCTTGCAGCACAGGTCTGTTCACATAGTTATCTCAGCTTGTTTGTCTGAAAAAGTTTAATTTTTGCCTTCAGTTTTGAAAAATATTTTGACTGGATTAATAGATTGTTTTTTCCTTTGGGTACTTTAAAGGTGCCACCACACTATTACCTTCTAGTGTGCTGAACATCTGACCAAGAAATCTATTGTAATTGTTTTTCTTCTTTTTGTAATGTTCCCCACCCCCATCCCCACCCCCGGATGCATTCCATATTTTCTCCATGTCTTTGGTTTTTAACAGTTTAGTTATGATATGTTTAGGCAGGTTTTTGTGCTTTTTGGGTTTAGGAGTCTACTTATTTATTTTTGTATTTCTACTGTCAGGGTTCTCTGAACGTCATGGATCTGGAGTTTGTTATCTTGCACTATTTTTCGAAAATTCTTAGCCACTATCTCTTTAAATGTTTCTTCTGCTCTATTCTTTCCCTTTTATTTATTATGCGGGGGCTCCAACTGAATGTGTTAGATTATTTGATATTGTCCCAGAGCTCTTGCTGGCCCTGTTATAGTTTTTTTCTTCAGTCTTTTCTTCTTTTCATGTATCACTTTTTACAATTTCTGTGGACCTATCTGCAAGTTCATTCACCTTTCCTCAGCTGAGACTAGTCTGCTGGTAAGCCTGCCGAAAGAATTCTTTGTTTTATATCATTTCTTTTTCATTTGTAGCATTCCTATTTGTCTCTCATAGTTTCTGTCTCTCTGTTGAAATTTCCCATCTGTTCATGCATACTATATATCTTTTTCTCTAGATAACTTAACATATTTATCTTGGTTATTTTATTTTTATTTATTTATTGGCTGCCCTGTGCAGCTTGTGGGATCTTAGTTCCCTGACAAGGGATCGAATCTGGGCCCACGGCAGTGACAGCTGAGTCCTAACTCCCAGGCTAACCAGGGAATTCCCTATCCTGGTTATTTTAAAGTCCCTATCTTAGACTTCCGACATCTGGGTCATCGCTAGTTCTGGCTCTGTTGGTTGCTTTATCTGTTGGCAATGATTTGCTTGGTTTGGTTTTGCTTTGCTTGTTAAAGTATCAACTTTGGATTGACTGCTGAAAACCATGCATAAAGAAACAGTAGAGACCAAAGTAAGTAGTTTTTATGCTCATAACAGATCATTGTATGTGTGGTTCCAGGGGTGAAGAGGTTGTCTATCTAGTCAGGAGTCGGGCTGGATTTGAGATTTTTGGGTCTTTAATCATTACTTCCAGTGCACTACAGGCTGCCTTCCCTTACAGTGGGTAACGTGCTGGTGGGTTTCTCTCAGTGTCCCTGCTCCATCCCCCCCCCCTCAGCCATTCCTGGGTCCCTGTGCCAGACCGAGGTTCTGTCTCCTGCCCCTGCCCCTCCTGCAGAAATAGACGGCTACTGTTTATGATTCGTGCTCAGCTCCTGGTGGTAGGAGGAGGGATTTTCTGTTGTCCTGAGCCTTAGGTAAGCCCTACGAATCTGGGCGTTGACATAAGGCAGGGGTCCCCAACCCCGGGGCCACCAACTGGTACCGGTCCGTGGCCTGTTAGGAACCAGGTCGCACAGCAGGAGGTGAGTGGCGGGTGAGCGAGCGAAGCTTCATCCGTATTTACGGCCGCTCGCCATTGCTCGCGTTACCGCCTGAGCTCCGCCTCCTGTCAGATCAGTGGCATTAGATTCTCACAGGGGCACAACTCGTACTGTGAACTGCGCACGCGAGAGATCTAGGCTGCGTGCTCCTTATGAGAATCTAACGCCTGATGACCTGGGGTGAAGCTGAGACGCTGATGCTAGCGCTGGGGAGCGGCTGCAAATACAGATTATCATTAGCAGCGAGTCTGACTGCACAGAGGCCATCATAAATCAATTGCTTGCAGACTCACATCAAATCTTATCAGTGAGTGGCAAGTGAAAACAAGCTCAGGGCTCCCGCTGATTCTGCATTCTGGTGAATTCTATAATTATTTCATTACATATGACAATGTGATAATAATAGAAATAAAGTGCATAATAAACAATGCGCTTGAATCATCCCCAAAGCACCCCCCACCCCCACTCTGTGGAAAAACTTGTCTTCCACGAAACTGATCCCTGGTGCCAAAATGGCTGGGAACCACTGACATAAGGTTTTCAAAGCATTCCTGCCCCTCCTTCCCATGGAAGCTCCACTCTGCCTGTATTTGTGGTTGGTCTTGGGGAGGAGAAAGTTTCCTGTCCCACCCCTAGCAGCAGCAGATCATTGTCTGTCCTTGGACAAGAGATTTAACAGCTCTTCTCTCAGTAGCTCAAGGCTTTTGCTTCCTGGCAGAAAAGGGTAATGGGAAAAGGACAGAGTTTTATGTCTGTTTCCCAGAACCCTGAAGTCCTCGTGGGAAACTGTGCCACTGAGTGGACTCTCTCCAGGGCCCTGCCCCGAGCACTCCTGTGATCACCTGGAGAGGCTGAAGAAAAGAGCCTGCAAGCAAGTATGAACGTCCCTGTGTCCCAGGCCCCGCTGTTTGAACCTGATCTTCCAGCCCATCTCTGGCCTTTAAGGATCCTTTGCGATCAGCTGCTCTCTCTGCCACGGTTCAGACAGCCAGCTCTCCCTCCTTCCTGTGCCGAGCCTGGGATCCTTCATGCATCCCATCTCTCTTCTACGGGGCTCTCCCTCTCTTCGGAATTCGGCCCACATAGCTGTCCTGCACCTGAAGCTCTCTGAAGGGCTTAAGAAATGCTGTGATTTGACAGATGACCTGGAGTCGCCTTGTTGTTAGGATGGGAACAAATCTCTCCTGAGGCTTCCTTCGTCGTAAAAGGAGGTGGACGTCCAACATCCGGCATTTAATACTAAACACCTGAGTGATTCCAGGGGCTGCAACAAACAAATTCAGCCCCTTCACGGAAGAAGCTCACGTTTTAACGTGTGTCCAATTGCCCGCCTCCTGGGGTCTCGGTAGAATCCAGAAGGGCCCTGAGCAGGCTGAGGAGACGATGCACCAGGGTCAAAGCTTAGCGGGGTTGGGAGGCACCTGGAGTCACCTGGCGAGGGTGACCAGAGGCTGCAACCCAGGACGGGCAGAAGGTGAAACCAGGGGCTAGCTCTCCGGAGCAGGGCCAGATACACGAGCAGCAGCAATGAAAGCTATGAATCAAAGAAAGGAGGTGCGGTCCATATACACAATGGAATACTACTCAGCCATAAAAAAGATTGAAATCCTGCCAGTTGCAGGAACATGGATGGACTTGGAGGGTATTATGCTAAATGAAGTAAGTCAGAGAAAGACAAATATTGTATGATATCACTTACATGTGGAATCTAAAAAATACAACAAACTTGTGAATATAACAAAAAAAAAGCAGACTCACCAATATAGAGAACAAACTAATGCTCACCAGTGGGGAGAGGGAAGGGCGGAGGGGCAAAATAGGGGGAGGGGAGTAAGAGGTACAAACTGTTATGTATAAAATAAGCTACGAGGGTGTATTGTACACCATGGGGAATACAGTCAGTATTTTATAAATGGAGTAAATAACCTTTAAACACTGTGAATCGTTATACTGTACACCTGTAACATATAATATTACAACTACACTTCAGTTAAAAAACTAGATTAATGCATAAGATGAAAGGAACAACACAAAACAAGGACAGCCCACAAGCAGATAGTTAAAGGACTGGCCGCGTCCTAAGATGGAAGCCCCTCTTACGCGTGCTGCTTCAGGAGGGTACGCTGTCCTCGGCTGGCTGACTTAGAGTGCTGCAAGTGCTGATATGCGGTCAAGACAGAGCCAGGGTGGCCGGAGAGGACGGGGCCCATGGACCCGTCTAAGCAGCAGAGGCAAGAACGTTCTCACGTGGTTGTCCTCCGGTCATCTGTTACGGGCTGAGCTGTGTGTCATCTCTCTGTTCCATGAGGAGTCCCGAGTGTGGTCATTAGAGATCAAAGTGTGGAAGAAAACAGAAGACATGTCTCCTCCTACCAGAAGTTTAAAATTCAGGCCTTGTGAAGCAGCCTTCTTTGATTAGCTGTGCAACAGCCCGTTCTTAGATGAGAACCCAGAAAACCATCATTTCTAATTCTGACAGTCTCGTGCTTCTCAAATTTAAGGAGCACATAAATCCCCTGAAATCTCGTGAACGCACGGACACTGGGACCACAGCCCTGGGGTGGGCCCGAGAGTCTGCATTTCTAACAAGCCCTGGGAGACACAGTGCTGATACAGTGCAGGGACCACTCACTGGGCAGCAAGTTTCCAGAACACAGACCGGGCGCTGATCCAGGATCCACCGAGCGCTCTTGGAAGGTCTGCAGCCCTCCCAGCTCTCCCACCACTAAATAAACCCTGGGAGGGGCAAGAATGTGTAACTAGAAACTCTGCAAGTTGACTAAAAGGATGTCTCAACTTGAGGACCTGAAACTGAGGCTTTTGTGAAGGGCCTCGCTGTAGCAACCGGGACTTCCCCAGGTTTCCAGGACAGAGCTAACACACAGCAAGAGCGCTGATGGAGTTCCATCAAAGCAACTGTCAAGCACCCAGTCTGAGCCAGGCACTAAGCATTTTTAGGTATGTTGCTGCCCCCCGTGTTCATTATTTACTCACTTTTCCACATTAATACACTCTACAAATGGGACAAAATACAAGCCTATTGTTTGTCAATTTCAGTTTGTCTGCACAGCTCTAATCCTTCCCCTAACCCCTGGAATCGACCCTCCCAGCAGAAGGATGTACCCTTGTCACTCCATTACTCACAATCCCCGAGTGTTTCTGCTGTGTGTCCTTCTATATTAAGTGACATCTCAATCAGTGGACACAGTTTATGCTAAAGCCAACCAGACATCTGCTGCTATCAGTGAGATCTTCTAAAATTACCACTTACTTGAAGATGTGTACACTGGGCACACATCTTAAGAAAGACCAGTTCCCAACGTAACACAGAACTCGTGGGGTCTTATTCAACAACAGATCTGTTGGCATGAAAGTTGTCACCAAAAAAAAAGTTCCTGTTGACACTTGAAGTGGGAATATGGTCCACATGAACCCGTTGTCTTTTCCTTAGAGGTTCTGTTCTCAGCCTCTCAGTGGCAAAAATTATTGAACACTTAATTTCTATTAGGAGCAATGATATTCAGCTTTTCACTTTAGATAAAATCACAGTTCCAGGCTCCAAGTCTCTAGGTCCCAAATCCATCTTTATCCGATCATTAGTTCCTCGAAAAAGCTATTCCTAAAAATCACTGTAAATTCAGCCGTGAAATGGTGGGTCTTGTTTGGAATTTTCCTCTGGGAATCAAAGAGGACCACGTACCCTGCCATCCCCCAGTGCAGCGCTGCCAGAAATGCAGAGTCCTTCCACGGGCGAGGTGGAATTGGTGTGCTCAAATGCCCTGCTTCTGTATACATGTCCGTACACATGCACAGGGCAGATTCCAGCTCCCCACCTAGTTGGTTTCCTTCGTGAACGAGACTGGAGGAGATCCCTCGCACTTTCAGGCAAGCCCCTTAAGTAGCCACGTCCTCTCTCCTCTCGTGGTGCTCCAAACGGGGGAGCCCTGTCAGCTTGCCTCCCCAAGTGATGGCAGTGTGGGCCAGGCCTGGGAGGGACACGGATCTGGGCGAGACATGAGGCTGCCACCGTAGCAGAATCTAGCCTACCCTGAGTGACCTGGTTGGTTTATCTTAAGTGACAAGTTTGGAAAACTCAAAAGGTAAACTAAGATCTCCCTAAAGAGAAATGATCTAAAATTTTCTTAACTTCTTAGAACACTTCTTCAAGAGGCGTACTTCAGTGGCTCTAAAGCAGGGTTATTTTAGTCCTTTCTGGCCCTTTGAAGAGAGTGGGCTCCACCTCCTAGAGGGTATTAGAAAAGCTGCACTCAATTCTGGGTGCCATGCCTGGGTCCCTACCTCTGCACCCAGCAGTGTGCTAATAAGCACTTTGCATGGGTAATCTGCTGTTTCCTCCACACACCTACGAGGAGGAAACATTACAGCTGAGAGCAGAGAGGAAACGTGCCCACAGTCACATGGCCAGGAAGTAATGAAACCAGGATCGGACCCCAGGACTCCGTTATGTTCTTAGTAAATGGAGTACTTACAACATACTGACTTATCTCTATACCCTCACCCTACGTACAGAAGACATACCATCTGGAGATGCTGACTTTATACTGGTGGCCCCACAGATCTTTGTTAAAATCCACACATATTGCTTAGGAATAATAAGTCTTCGAAAACAGAGGTGAGGGGGAGACGATGAATTGAGAACCCACTGTGTGCTGGGTGCTGCTTCCTTGCTTAGTATTCACAACCTTTATGCCAATGAGGTGCTATCTCCGTTTTACAGATGCACAAACTGAGGCTTGGAGGGAGATTAAATAACTTGGCCCTAATACATGTACTGCATATCAGAATTAGATTTCAGTCCAAAATCTGTCCTTTATGTGTCCCATGCTCTCCCCACACGTGATGGTACAAGGTGTTTCAGAAGTGGATTACAAGAAAGCCAAGTTTTTCTGGAGGTTGCTAGAAAGATCCGGCGCCTGGCCAGCTGCATCATGAGGAATAAGGCCACGGGACACACCAGGGAGGAGAAACGCTGTAAAGGGAGCCGAAGAAAGCTCGTCTGCTTCGTCTTTCCATCCCACGGCCAGGCCCACGCCAGAGCAGAGCTGCCTTGTCTCCCTCTCCGATCTGACTGAAATCAGAGTACTTTTAAGGGGAGTACTCAAATCGGGTACTCTTAAGGAGAAATCAGAAATTTAACTGGTTTTTTTTTTTTTTTAACTGTTTTTTTAATAAACTGATGAAGTTTTATTTTGGACAGAAAAAGGCAATTTAACTGATGGCCAGTTTTCCCACTAATTCTATTCTCCCCTTCTTTCTGGACACAAGGCACTCAGCTGGGGAACAAACTTTCAAAAACTGGAGAACCAAACCTGATTTCTATCATGGTTACTTTTAACTACGAATCAAGTAATGTTAACTAAACTAAACTAACTAAACTAACTAAAACTAAACTTAAAACTAAACTTAAATTATGTAAAATAGCCTATTAATATTTTTATACTTTTTGCATGATGAAGTATATTGGGTTATATAAATATGTTTTTGTATGTTGGATCTGTTGTGTTTGAGAAAATCTATTATTAAAATTAGTTTTACCTGAAAAAAAAAAAGAAGCATTATTATAGTAGCTACTTTGACGTCTTAGTCTGAACATTACGATTATTAATTAATGGATTTGCATTTTAAACATTTTTTATGTTAAAGTTTCCAAATCTTTTATTTAAAGGTAAAATTTAATTAACGAGAGCACTCCACCTATGAGTCATCTTACTAAGCAGGGCTTTACCGCATACAAGTATGGTGAATAAAGGCTGATGGACAAGGATACCTACAGTACGGTTGCTATTATGTAACAGAACACGCACTTAGCATATAAATTATTTCTAAAACCACAGAGGCCAAACCACAGTGGAAAATTCAGCTACTCTGGAGAGAAATAGCAAGATTATCTTCTGCAAAGTTTCCTATTCAGGCATGCATTCTAAGGTGGCCTATATTTCTAATGCTTCTTAAAGCCCACACGACGAGTTAGTCGCTATGAAAAAAATGTGTATTTTTGGAGAGTTTGCCTCTCTGGCCCTGTATTCAATCTCACAGACAGGCTTTAAATATTGGGAGATATTTAAAATATTTCACAGCACTACAGATCTCACTCCTTTTTCAACATGCAGAGATAGACCTCAGAGAATCCTGGAGTTTTTTATCAACTCGTTTTTTGAGAATTACTTAAGGAGTAGACATCACCTATAAAAATAGCCTGATATATATATATACCTCCCTCCCTGCCTTTCGGATTCTAGCAACCTCAGAACTGGACAAGGGAAAATCTGCTGGATTTTATATCTTGAAGCAAGTAATTTAGTAGATGATTTTGTCCACACCACAGCAGGTTGAGAATATTTCTTCCCAGGAAGTTTCTGCGGCTAATTGATCCCGAAAAGTCAATCACTGATAGAAGTGATAAGACAACTGTGTATGGTGGGTCACTACTGTATCAGCTGATGGCCCAGTCTCCTAAGAGGAAGACAAAGACAGCTTCACATTCCTTCCCTGCAGGAATCATCGATCCCCACCCCCCCCCCACCACCCCGCCCCCCGTGGTCACTCTCCTTCCTGGGGTCCAGCCCTTGCGCTTTCCTGCCCCCTCCTCCCGCCCCCCTCCTCCCGACCCATTTCTCTTTTTCACTTTCTCCCTTGTCTGTCTCCTGTGCTCTCCCTCTCCATCCTTACTTGACCATAATGAATCAACCAATATTTATTTCTTTGTTCTTATAAAGTTGGCCATTTTATAGCCTTACAGCGTTATAAACTTACAGAGTGTTTAAACACTCTATGGCCAAGTTTTTAGAGTCTTCTGTTTTCTCAGTAAAAACTTTTAAAGGTCCTCTGCTCTTTCTTAGGAGACCCATTGCCAAATGTCTGCAGAAGCCCGTGGTAATTATTCTTTTCTTTTTCAAAGAAATGGAAATAGCTGCAGATCAACTGCACCTCCTTCTCTAGTGCTAAGACTTCAGAGCGCATACTGGGTAAATGACCTAGTTTGACTCGCTCCTACTACTAGGCGTATCACGACGGATGATGTTATTTAATACCTGAACATGACACAGTTTTAGGTGGGTGGTTTTTTTGGGGGGTGGGTGGTTTTTTTGCGGGGGAGGGTTGCTTTTAATACACTAATTTTAGTAATTCCTCTCAGTAACGTTGAGCAAGACTCACTGGACAACAGTGCGCACACCCTGTCTTCTTAGAATATGCTGGCTGCTCGCGGAGAAGTCCCGTCTGCTTTCTTTACAAAACTTGCTTTCTTCCGCGGCGGTTACACCTTCTGGGCAGCATGCTGACGCAGCAACAGAGGCACGCAGCCCAGCAGCTTCCCCCAGGGCAGCTGTTAAAGGGAAATTCTTCTTTGCAAATATGAGAACTTGATTATATGTCATGGGCAGATAAGTGGCTTTCCATTCCCCCTCCTCGGCCCCTGAGGCACCCTGAGAGGCCTGGGCTCCTACAGCCCTGTGTGAAAACACGGAACCAAGGGTCCAGCACCCTCAGCTGACTCGTGAGAGGCAAAGTCCACAGGAGGGGCCGAGCTGAGAGGTCCAGAACCCAGTTAGTTTGACTACAGCCCAGGATTCCTTCTTTCAAACAGACCACTTCCAATTTCCAATGAGCATTCGTTCCTCATTATGTTTGTTTGCTAATTCCACCTAAAGTATATATCCTACTGGGCAAAAATTGACCAGTTCTTTTTCCTGTTTGGTTTCCAGTTCTTTTTCTCTAATGATTAGAGAAATGCAAATCAAAACTACAGTGAGGTATCACCTCACACCCGTTAGAATGGGCATCATCAGAAAATCTACAAACAACAAATGCTGGAGAGGGTGTGGAGAAAAGGGAAACCCCTTGCACTGCTGGTGGGAATGTGAATTGGTACAGCCACTATGGAGAACAGTAAGGAGTTTCCTTAAAAAACTACAAATAGAACTACCATATGACCCAGCAATCCCACTACTGGGCAGATACCCTGAGAAAACCATAATTCAAAAAGAGTCATGTACCAAAATGTTCATTGCAGCTCTATTTACAATAGCCAGGACATGGAAGCAACCTAAATGCCCATCGACAGACAAATGGATAAAGAAGATGTGACACATATATACAACGGAATATTACTCAGCCATAAAAAGGAACGAAATTGGGTCATTGTAGAGACGTGGATGGATCTAGAGACTGTCATACAGAGTGAAGTTAAGTCAGAAAGAGAAAAACAAATATCGTATATTAACACATGTATGTGGAACCTAGAAAAATGGTACAGATGAACTGGTCTGCAGGGCAGAAATAGAGACACAGATGTAGAAAACAAACGTATGGACACCAAGAGGGGAAAGTGGCGGGGAGGTGGTGGTGGTGGGATGAATTGGGAGCTTGGGATTGACATGTATACACTCATATGTATAAAATGGATAACTAATGAGAACCTGCTGTATAAAAAATAAATAAAATTCAAAACTTCAAAAATAAAATAAAATCATATCCACCTTCATCACACACACACAAATGAGTGTTGGTGAGCATGTGGGGAAACTGGAAGCTTCACAGACTTCTGGCAGGGATGTAAAATGATGCAGCTGCTGGGGAATGCAGTTCAGCAGTTCCTCGAAATACTAAACGTGGGGTTATTGTACGACTCAGAAATTCCACTTCTAGGTATGTACTCAAGAGAAAACGTTCTCCCAGAAACTTGTATGTGAATATGGTGCGAATATTCTTAGTAGTAGTATTCATAACAGCAAAAAGTGGAGACAACTCAAATGTCCATCCGCTTACGAACTGACATATCAAATATGGCATATCCATAGAGTATTACTCGGCAATGAAAAGAAATAAAGTAGCGATAGATGCCGCGACACGGATGAACCCTGAAAACATTATGCTGAGTGAAAGCAGGCAGTCACGAAGGAACACATACTATAACATATTGTATAACTCTATTTATAAAAGAGGCAACTCTCGAGAGTCAGGAAGTGGTTGTCTTGGGGGAAGGTCGGAGGGGTGGGGACAAGGGAGAATGACTGCCAATGGGTATGCGGTTCTTTTTGGTGGTGATGAAAATATTTTAAAACTGACTGTGGTGACGGTGGCACAACTCTGTGAATAGACTAAAAACTGTTGAACTGTACACTTGACAGGGGTGAACTGCATGGTGTGTACATATCTCAGTAAAGCTGTTCAAATTACTGGAAAGCGAGAGGAGCTGCATTACGGCATGTTCCGGCCTGCAATGCACACCCTGACCATTTTCTGGCCCCGAAGTTTGTCGCAGCTATTCCAGCTTGTTCTTTGGTGAGTTACAACCAGCAACTGGGCGTGGGACTGTAGGCTGCAGAGAAAATATTTCTATATTTCTACATGGTTAGGGCTTACGGAACAAATTTTACTGGGACCTTGGACAAAGGGCAGGTCTTCACTGAATAGAGATTCACCTTTCTCACGATCTGTGCTTACATTTCAAAAGGGTTTGAAGCCCTGGAGCCATGGAGATATTCCAGCAATCTCTCCTCCTGGAGACATTGAATTACATTCCAAAGAGTAAGAACCCAGGAGCCTGCCCCCTTTCTCCCTGAGGAGGATTTACTTATACTGGGAGAATCAAGTTGCTTTCCCTCTCTCAGGAGGAGAGGGGAACAGTGTACCTATAAGCCTGCAGATTCTTATTTCCGGGTTTCTCACCTACAGTACAGACCCCCGACAGGGGCAAGGTGACAGCAATCTGGCCCTCACCACCTCACCACAGAAGGGCAAACACTAGAGCAAAGGAAACAAATCTGGTTATCGCTCTTAGGGATAATCAGTCCCTACCCAGGAAACCCCAGCTCGACTTTCAGGACAACACAAATAACCATGGGCGTGGAAAAATTACCAAGGTATGTCCACTCCGGCCCTCGCCACCATCAGAATCAGGTCTAGGCCACTGTACAGATTTCAACCAAAACTTCAATGCAAATCAGTACCCGATGTGTCTGCAGCGAGCAGCCCCACTCCTCAGACTCCACAACTCGCTCTCTGAACTACGTCCTGGTTCTGCTGGTGGATAGAAGCCCTGCTCATCCTGTCAGAAAATGCTGAGGTCCCACCTCTACAACTTACACAGTCTTACCGCTAAAAGAGGAATAAGTAATTCCCCCTGAGCTGTTGGGAGCATCTGTCACTGACCTAAAGGGAAGGCGGTGACTGAAACAAAGTTCCTGCCTGGTGAACGCCCATCCTCCTGGGAGAGCGCTCCACCAACTGCAAAGGTTGTCTTCAGCTGTTTTTGCCTATTACTATGAATGGTGGTTATTAGTAACAGTTGCCAATGCAAATCGTTTTAAGAGGCAAGTAAAAACAAATGAGAATACATCTATCATTCCTTACATTTCTCTGGCATGTACTAAACAGTCTTGCTGGCTGAGAAACTTTCAGGGAGGGGTCTTTATAAAGGTCAAATTTAATACAGTCTGATTTCTGATGAAGGAGTAAAGGCAGTTCGGTGGAGAAGGGATAGTTTTTTCTCCACTGGTGCTCGAACAACTGAGCATCCAAGACGTATAGGGTTGGCCAAGAAGTTTGTTCGGGTTTTTCCATATGACGTTACGGAAAAAATAAAATTAAAAAATAAAAATCCTGCTGCGGTACCACCAGGCTGTTTCTTTACCCATCTTCCTAGGCTCCTGGCTGGTTTGACGCCTGATTCTCCATCCTGTATCTCTCCAAGAAACTGCATTTCTGTCTAAGTTAGGGATAGACTGAGACTGTTGTCTGCAACCAGGAAGCTTGCCATTGAACCAGAGGGTACACAACAAGCAGCTGACGGCAGCAGACTGCCGAGTGCCTCTGTGACGCTGAAACCCCTGGAGCAGGCGTGATGCCCGGGAGACGACCAGATGTGTCCCTCTGGACGGGTAGCCAGCAGGCCGCATGCCCGCTGCGTGAAGGCTTGTGAGAACGGGGAGAAGACGGGTGCCAACGGCACTGCGGACTCTCCCACCAGAGGTTCTCAGGATTCGAGTTTCATGAAGAAACTTTCAATATTTCTCATTTGATCTACAGAATCTGCTCAAATTTCAGATGCCTACATATTTTCAGTGACCAACGCTCCTTGATAACAGACTTAAACTGTTTTTCCGTCTCCACTGTTTTCCGTTGGCTAGACTCCTAGCCTACTGACTAGGGCAGGGCCTCGCTTAGCAGCCCGTAACATCTGGGATTACCTTCTGCTAGAGGAGGGATACGAAATGGCCTATACAAAGCTAGCTATAAACATACATACTCTGAAGAGACACAAGAGCCCAGCAAACTATAAATTTTAAAAGTCTGACAGATCGGCCGGCCCGGACCTAGGGGAGGAGAGCCGAGGGCGCTGGAGTGAAAACGAGTCTGCGGCGACGCCAACACGGCGGGCACGGCGGGCGGGAGACGGAGCTCTGTAACCACCTTGTCCCCGTGAACTGCCCTTTGGTGGAGGAGGAAGTTAGCAGCCCCAACTGGCGGGTTCCGATTATTGGTGCCACCAGGCTTCTTGGCAGAGCTAATAATTTAGCAGAATTTCAGCAGAATAATCGGCATGCCGTCGGCTGTGGTTTTAGAAGAGCAAAACCAAAATCTGAGCAGCTTAATCTCTTGGAGTCTGAAGCAGTTCATCACATCACTTATGACTTTCAGCCCCGTGTCCTAGTGCATTGTGCAGCAGAGAGAGGCCAGATGTTGTCGAAAATCAGCCGGATGCTGCTTCGCAACCTGACGTCGATGCTTCTGGGAACTCGGTGAAGAACGCAGCTGCGGTCGGAGCATTTCTAATCTACATTAGCTCCGATGATGTTTTTGCTGGAACAAGCCCACCTTAGAGAGAGGAAGACGTACCAAGTCCCCTGAATCTTTATGGCAGAACGAAACTAGAGGAGAAAGGGCCATCCTGGAGAACAACCTAGGAGCTGCTGTTCTGAGAATTCCTGTCCTGTACGGAGAAGTCAAAAAGCTTGAGGAAAGTGCCGTGACCGTTATGTTTGATAAAGTGCAGTTCAGCAACAAGTCTGCGAACAGCGACCACCGGCAGCAGCGGTTCCCCACACACGTCAAAGATGTGGCACTGTGTGCGTCAGTTATCACAGAAGAGGATGCTGGATCCATCAGTTAACGGAACCTTTCACTGGTCCGGCAATGAACAGATGACTAAGTATGAAATGGCACGTGCAACTGCACACGCCTTCAAGCTCCCCAGCAGCCACTTGAGACTGAAAACTGACAGTCCTGTCTTAGGAGCACAACGACGTCTGAGAAACGCTCAGCCTGACTCCTCCAAATTGGAGGCCTTAGGCATTGGCCAGTGAACACCATTTCGAATTGGAATCAAAGAATCACTCTGGGGCTTCCCCGGTGGCGCAGTGGTTGGGAGTCCGCCTGCCAATGCAGGGGACACGGGTTCGTGCCGCGGTCTGGGAGGATCCTACGTGCCGCGGAGCGGCTGGGCCCGTGAGCCACGGCCGCTGAGCCTGCGCGTCCAGAGCCTGTGCTCCGCGGCGGGAGAGGCCGCAGCGGTGAGAGGCCCGCGTACCGCGTACCGCAAAAAAAAAAAAAAAAAAAAATCACTCTGGCCTTTCCTCATTGACAAGAGATGGAGACAAACGGTCTTTCATTAGCATTGTGTGTTGTTGTTGTTTAAATGAGATGTGGCACTTTTTAAAGAAAAAAGGAAGCCGTTCTGTACCAGTGCTCTTAATTGTGACTCATGATCTTTCAGGTGAATGATGCTCTTGCACTGGTGAAACTAAGGAAACCAAGGACAATAATGCCTTGTTTGAAGTCATGAGTTTTCTGTTTATCATTTTGTTCTGGCTTAACTTGCTGTTTGAATATAGTAAATTATGATTCTCAAATATTTGAGAGCCAGGATGAAACACGTCTGCTGTAGACTTTTTTTTTGGATGAAA
The DNA here is from genome assembly GCF_951394435.1 of Stenella coeruleoalba. Classification (NCBI taxonomy): domain Eukaryota; kingdom Metazoa; phylum Chordata; class Mammalia; order Artiodactyla; family Delphinidae; genus Stenella; species Stenella coeruleoalba. The sequence goes on along the minus strand of NC_137158.1, from coordinate 88,065,801 downwards.
TGCATTGTTCATTCCTATAAATAACCTCTACATTTTCAGGACTTTTGCATCTGTTGGTCCTTTTCTGTTTTAAAGTGTGTTAAATAGTATAAAACTCATTGGTGTTCATTATTTGCTTTGCTTGAGCTCAGATCAAAATGTTTGAAGAAACTTTATTTTTGCAATTGAAGTGCAGTTTTTCCGCTTGAGATGTTTCAACTTGTCATGTATACTGGAACTCCTGCAGCTTGATGCTTCCTGCTTCTGGAGCGGTGAGTGGTGAGCCTTTGAGAGAACATGTGTATGTATTTTTTTAATATATATGAAACTGTCCTTTTCACTCCATGTCACCAAGTGATATTTCGTATGTGTGGTTATACTAATAGTAAGGAGCCTTGTAAGTCTTTTGACCATTCATGAACAATAATAAATAGGTACTGCTGGCATGATAAAAATATAAAAAATAAATAAATCTGACAAATACCACAAACATCGCAAAATACAGGAAAGTAAGTATTTTCATTAACTGCTGGATTTTGTAATACATTTTTCCTACATTGCTTTGACGGCACACTTGCTGATATCACCTCTTCATATCAGAATGACTTAAAAACATCTTCCTATGGACATAAAAAAATAATTTTACTCTAGGATGACTGATCAAAATGGTTTTTCAATTACTGACATATTTTAAGAGTTTCATCGATGGATGAGTTCAATTACAATTCATTTTGGAAACGTCATGCATGTAAGTTTTAGAACTGTCAAATTTTGGAAAACTTTTTCGAGTTCTTTTTTCACATGGGTTTGGAATTTATAGCGTTTCAATTTTTTTTCAGTGACTAGTAACATTTTAGTAACATACATGCTCTCTTTTAATTATGTCCATTCATCAGTTTTTCATTAATGTTCTTGTCATACAGCATATCATAGTGTTAATATGGTCTGCATCAATATATTGTGTCAAATCAGTAGTAAATCTAAATGTTTTTACAGTGTATTTATATGATGCACTCCTCTTCATTCATTGGGTTATCGAATAATACAAGAGCCTAGTGATTACTTCTATTCAAAATCTAACTCATGAATTACTACGTTTGGTACGACCTGAGAAAGTATCCCGTTACAATTAGCTTTTAACTCGGGATAACTTCTGATGTTCCATCATCTTCATCACACAGACCCCCAGCAGCAAGACTGAACAAAGATGCTCACCCTGTACATTCAAGCTTGAACCTCACCCTTAACAGCTCAGCCTGTAGTGCACTAAGAAGTTACTTCTTAATCCCATAATTCTCTTGTGAAAGGAACTACAACACATTTTGGGGTGTTAAAATCACAGCTGATGTAAACCTTTACGGCACACTGTGCCTCTTCAAACAGGCTGGTGTTGTCATCCCGTCACCACACCAGGTCTCCTTTCAGTGGTGTGCAGTCACAGCTAGAAACCCCCGTTGGGACACCACTGACGGGGACGCAAGGAAAACCCAGACCATGAACACGTTACACTGCGGGTAGCTCGAGGTGGGGGGAAGAAGGCTTGGTGGGAAGTGGCATCTGAATCAGGCCTCGGGAGAGGAACAGAAATTCATCTGCCATTACCCAAGGCGCTCTCTCTTCCCCTCCCTCCACATCCAAGTTAAACTACGTCCCGTGACTCTTACCTTCTTAGTAAAAAAAACCATTAATATTTACTGAGTATTATTTGCCAAGAACACTGCTCAACACTCTGCATACGTTACTTACGTAACACAACAACCGCCCCGTTCGGTCAGGCAGTATTCACTCCCCCTTGTACTGAGCAAACTGAGAACATTGATAATAAATAACTTGCCCGACAGCACTCAGCCAGGAAGTTAGGTGTCCAGGATCCTGATCTGTGCAGTGGTTGCAACATGTACACCCAACCCCTCTGCTACTCAACCCCCTGCACCTCTGCTGCCCCACACTTCCTTGCTGGTGACACCCTTCCTCCTCAGAAGGGCCCTTGGCTCATTCCCCGTGAGTCCGGCAACCCTGGGCAGAACCCATCAGCCCACCAGTTTCCAGGGAACCGAAGTCCAAAGATCATCTCGGGCATCATCTTTCTGGTGGTCCTGCTGTAACCTTCTCACAGGGCCCGTGAGCAGCACGCGGCGGCACAGATGTGGTATTTCCCAAGTCCCCGTTGCCGACTGTGCACAGAGCGTGCGCGCACCGGCACAGCACCTGGCACCCAGCACCTTAAACGTTTGTAAACATCGGCTGGAATTCTGGTATACTTCCCCCACAACGGGATGTGCAGGGAGTCAAAGGGACAGATGACAAGTACCTGGCACACAAAGGAGACAAAACACTTGCTTCCTCTAACCTGGGCCTTGAAAGAGGAGAAAGGGTAAGCATAGCCCAGGTGTGTGCAATGGGGAAGAGGGGTCAGGGAAGGTGGCACCCCAGCCAAACAGCCAACGCACCTGGGGCTGCAGGAGCGCCTGCCATCGAGACCCAACACCAGACTAAGGATGGTGGGCGCAGCACAGCATTCTGTATACCAAAATTTCAACAGAAGATCAGATAAAAAATCACACATCACATGGACTGAGACAGAAAGGGGAGAGAAATGCTAAATGCCTGAAGTAAAAATGCTAAATGCCTGAAGTAAAAATGCCTGAAGTAAAAAGGGAACTCATTCATCAAAAATTTCCATTTTGGAAGAGCTACCATTCAGTTTTACAAACTATAAATGATTTAAAAGAGAGTTTAAGGTCCATATCCAATAGTCTAGTGATTTATAAAACATGCCCAAATTGGCTTTTAGCAACTAGAAGGGTTTGAAAATTAAACATTTACGGGAAAAATAATTTCATTATCAAACCGTAAGATTTCATAAATTGCCAAAACAACAAACTCACGTGAAAATATCCAAAATGACCCCTGTATATAAGGCATGGCCCAGACACCTCTATCCTGCTGCTCCCCTGTCCCTATTCCTCTCCATCCACCCTGAGATGCAGGCCCGGGAACCCCCTGCCCTCTCTTCTCCTTCCTGGTTCCGGGGAAGCAGGCCCGACTTTACCCAGAGTTACCATTCTGCAGAGGCAAAGCCCTGGTAAAGGCCCAGTGTGCTCCAGAAGGTGGGGAGGGGTCCACAAGTCCCCTCCCACTGCCAGTAGCAGCACAGACTGCCCCGCGGAGACGTGACGTGAGCCTGATGCCACGTGAGAGGCCAGACCCATCTTGCCTTGCTTTGCGATCCATTTCCGACAAGGCAGGAAGGTTGCTTTTTTTTTTTTTCCATCAGGGTAGAAATTCTATGCTCAAAGTTCATTTTCCCTCCTAACTCTGTAGTTATTGCTCTATTACTTGTAGCAGCCGGTCAGGCAATTTCATTCTCATTCCTTTAAAATGATCACTAAGCAGGATCCACCCAGCCGTGGGCCTGGCTTTCACTCATCCAGACACTCAGGTGTCTCTGAACCTGTGCACGTTTCTGCCAATGTTTCCTGCCTCAGTTTTAACCCTGTGGATGGACACGTAGCTGCTGCAGTCCTTAGTCAATCCTCTGTCCGCATCTCCTGACCATTCTGTTTCCACCTTGGTCTTTTTGCTACACGTGCAGGGAGTTCTTTACCTTTGAGGTTACTAAGTTTTTTTTTTTTTTTTTTTTTGCATTATCCCATCATTCAATCCGTCCACCGAATGACTTGGCGCAACAATTTTTTAATCAAAAATCATTTTGGGGGCTTCCCTGGTGGCACAGTGGTTAAGAATCCGCCTGCCAATGCAGGCAGGGGACACAGGTTCGAGCCCTGGTACGGGAAGATCCCACAGGCCGCGGAGCAACTAAGCCCATGTGCCACAACTACTGAGCCTGCGCTCTAGAACCCGTGAGGCACGACTACTGAGCCTGCGTGCTGCAACTACTGAAGCCCACACGCCTAGAGCCCGTGCTCCGCAACAAGGGAAGCCACTGCAATGAGAAGCCCGCGCACCACAGCAAAGAGTAGCCCCCGCTCACCACAGCAAAGAGTAGCCCCCACTCACCACAACTAGAGAAAGCCCGTGCGCAGCAACAAAGACCCAACGCAGCCAAAGATAATTAATTTTAAAAGATCATTTTGACTGCACCTTTTTCATAGCGGCCTTTTGTAGGTACAAACGTTCTCAAATCTCAAGTAGTTCAATTAGGTTTTTACTTTAAAATTACTTTGTTCTCTGAATCGTTTCCCCCAAGAAAAGCCATTCTGCTGGTTCATCTCAGCCTTTGTCACATGCTGTTCACTTTCCTCCTCCATCCAGCGTGGATGACCCAGGAGAGTGGCTGCCCTCATTTCCTCTGCACTTGTTTCCACCAAATACGCCCCTTCGTACAATGGGGGCTGGCAGTGTAGACCATGTCAGGAGGGCGGCGTGGGTTAGCGTGCAAGGGCAGAGACCAGGTGGGGTCCCAGGCAGCCCGAGGCCGAGTCCAGGAGGGTCTGCACCTGGGCCGTGGGGCGTGCTCTTCCCCAGGTGAGCGCTGCCCTCCAGCACATCCAACGGGGCCGTCAGTGCACAACCTCGAACCCCGCTGCTGCCCTGTGCCCGTGTCCACACTGAGCCGCAGACAGGAGGCCTGCCCACGTCCGTCAGGAGCAATGCTCCGACCAGCCTGGGGGGGGCGGGGCAGCCAGGCCCGCTGTCCCTGAGCCACTCCTCAGACTTGAAGCGGGGGCCTCCCTGGGTTCAGGGTAAGGATGGCTGTCCCCCTGAAAGCGTACCGTGTCGTCCTCGGGCGGCAGCTGCCCAGCCCCAGCCTGTGCTTCCCAGACCCCTGGATCTGTGCATGTGGTCGCCTTGGATCCTCCCCGGGCACGTACTGGGGCTGACTTCCGCTCCAGGCACCAGGGATACACACTGCTTACAAAGTCCCTGCTCCAACGGAGCTTACGGATGATAACCCAGCGCATCTCAGACAGCAATGAGAGATGAAGAAAATACACAGGGCAAACGTGACAGTGACGGGAGGGAAAACGGGCACCCCCTTCCGGCTGGAGCTTCTCTGAGAACGAGACGGAAACAAGCCAGCCCGGCAGGATTCTGCGGGAAGGACGATCCACACAAGGAGAGGCAGATACACCCCAGACAGGACCCACCTTGGCAGCTCGCAGGTGCTGTGCGGCGCTGGAGCGAGGAAAGAGGGGCGAGGGGCAGAGGCAGGCGGCGGCCATCGGGGCAGGACCAAGGTCAGCACAACTGGGGCCTGGTTACTGTCACTATGAAATACAAAGGGCGTGAGCTTTCACTCACTTTAGTCGTCATCAATAAAACGAGACTTTTATTGACATCTGACACACAAAGAAACATTTGAAAAACTCCACCGTACAATACAGGTTTTACCATAAAAATGTTATTTCCTGGGTTAATGTTTCAATATGTACTTCTCAACAAAAAGGAAATGCTAATCACACTCAAAACCTTCTATCTAATCAAGGGACACATGTGGAAAGAGAGCTTTTTCACAGCTGAATTTTAAGCTATTAAAACTATCGGATCAGATGTATGTACTGCTGATGACAAAGCGAGTCTCATAGTTGGCATTTTCTCCCCATCCTCCCAGATACCATAAAAAGATCAGATTCTGTGGGTAACAGAAAAATGACAGATTTCAGATGCTACTATTCAAAAGTTTTCTGCAAAATTAAAGCGCCACACCCCGATGATCATTCCATTGAAACAATTTCAAATCATTGCACAGAAACCTAGCTCCTATCAAATATCAAAAATAAATCACACATTTGACACAGATTCCAGAGGGCCAGAACAGAACCACAATCTTTATAGAAAATGACTTTTTACAGAGATGACATCCAAGGAAATACATTTTACAGTGAGCACACTGGGGGACTTTTAGCAACAGACTACATCTTCACACAGCGCTATTTCCTCACGTGAAACAAAAAGCCTGACCGAGACTGAGATCACGGCCCACAGACTGAGGGCAGCTTGGCGGAGCGGCTCCCAGGCTGCCCTGGCCCACATTCTGTCCTGCTTCCTCTTGGTGTTCATGGCTCAGCTTCACTTAAATGGTATAAAATCAGATTCTAATGTCACATAACCTTGATCCATACATGATCACTTCCCTTTACATTTCGGAGCCTAGTAAATATTTCTGAAGTGTTTAGACTAGTATGCAATGAAAAACTAACATTATACAAACCACAAAGTCTGTTCACTTCTTGAGATCAGTGAATTAGGTCTAATTCGCTCCTTTTATTAATAAAGGTGACAATAAAAAGCTTTAATTTAACTGAAATTAAAAAGTACAAAATTTAACACAGTCACAGCTTTACTTACATCCACATGAACACGCATGCATCACTTCCAACTGTGCTTGTTGATACTTCAGGATCAGTAATGTCTGCAACCTACATAAACAGCAGCACAATGGGTAGAATGTAAACGAGACTGCCTGAAATGCTGTCATTGGCTCAACTTTTAAGGGTTACAATGAAACTATGTACAGTGTATAAAGCTTGTCAAACTGGATATGGTCTTAGGCCATTACTACTGTTACAGTCCAATTTGGATTTTAATATAACCAACTTATAGATCTGAAATAAAAGCACTGCTTACTGGTTTCAGATGCATTTTGGTATTTCATATGTTTCAAGGCATCTTTACAAATAATAAATTATGACTATGACAAGGAGAACCTGTGAATAAAGCTTCTTACGTGGACATAGCGCGGCGACTGCAAGTGCTGTCAGAGACAATTCCATGAATCAAAAGTCATAACCACATCTGGATTTTAATCTTTAGAACAAGCAAAACTAAGTAGCACACACGAGTAGTTTAATATAACCTTAATGGTCTAACAAACCTTCCAAATGGAAGGAAATATAAAATAAAGTCAACCTATCAAATGTAACTTACAGTGATGGGCTTCAGGACTGCAGAAATCCCAGGCCACCTGCCAACTACCTGCAGAACCACCTGCTGCCGAAGTGCCTGACCCCAGGCGGCTGCCCCACAGGTGCGCACGCGGAGCTTTGGGAACCTACGGCTTTACTGGCGCCTTCGTTATGCGCTTAATACTGGCATTTCACAGACTCGCTCCTTGTAGTGAATTTGAGCGTAATCAACTTCCATAGAGAAGCACGTAGCTAAACCACATTAAGAATATTGAATCTTCCACGCATGGTCTCAAATAGGAGTATTTTGTTTAGTATAATGAAAAGTTAATTTTTTTTTTTTTTTTGCGGTACGCGGGCCTCTCACTGTTGTGGCCTCTCCCGTTGCAGAGCACAGGCTCCGGAAGCGCAGGTGCAGCAGCCATGGCTCACGGGCCCAGCCGCTCCGCGGCACGTGGGATCTTCCCGGACCGGGGCACGAACCCGTGTCCCCTGCATCGGCAGGTGGACTCCCAACCACTGCGCCACAAGGGAAGCCCAAAAGTTAATTTTTTTTAATATCTGTAATCTTTTTGGAACACAGGCACCAACAGGGAGCAGACATTCCAGCAAAGAGAGATTGTCCAGGATAAAAAAAAAAGAACTGATCAGAGTCCTTTGTCCCTTTGCCGATTAGAATACTTCCTTCTTTCATCGCCTAGGCAACATCTTCCAGATAATCCGCAACGTCACTGAGCTGGGACACAGTCAGGTCCTGTGTCAGGTCATCAAGCTTCGTTGTTCAAAAGAAAGAAAAGAACTAGTGTCAGGATGCAAGCAGAGTCTTAAATAATGTTTAATGTCTACGCTGTAGCTTAAGCGCCGTCTTATGTTCTACAAACTGCTGCACAGGCAGAAGTCCTCGCCCTCACTTTCTTCTTCCTTTTCTGAGATTTTTTTGAAAGCTGAGCTAACAGTTGAACTCTACATGAACAAGAAGACTGGCTGTTAAAATAACCCATCTGTAGCTCTTTTCATAACTTTAAAGCAACATTTTCAGGCCTCTTTAGGATGGCATAAGGTAAAAAGAGAAAGACAAATTATTACAAACTTATACTGTCTCAAGAATTAGAGAAGGCACGTTATATATTATCACTTAACCTTCAGAACAAGCCTGTGAGGGAGGCATTGACACCTCCTCTCACGAATAAAGAAACCGAGGATCAAAGGTTGCAGCTCGCCTGAGAAAGCACATGCATGAAAGAATAGGAACGCGGGCCCAGATTCATATAAAACGCTGCTTCTCTCCAAGGCCTTCTCCCTGCATGACAGTCCCTGACAGTCACAAGCACTTGGAGAGTCTCTCCTCATTCTGGAAAGCAAGGTTCACCTCCAGGCTGTAGCGACCTACAACCTCAAAGGCAGACTCACCCCCAGTTTACCGTGGGCACTGATATCTGATCCTGAGATGCTACCTTACATCGCAGATCTATCATACACCTAAGTATCTGCTCTCTGCCCAAGAAAAGGTCAAATGTGATCTCCAAAACGCACTCCTAATTTTACACCCTGACTCCCCGTTTCTGCTGTCTTGTCTCCCTGCCTGCTCAGAACAGTCCACACCCCAGTCTCTGCTTCAGCTCCTGCATTCACAGGGATCTTATATACACACAAACCTTCGATACTGACGTCTCTTAAAAGGACCTCCTACCTACAGTGTCTACACCCTGAGGTGGTCGATTCTGACTCTCATCCTGACCCACCATGGCCCAGTTACACCCACAGCAATTGAAGCCCCAGTAATAACACGCCAGCATTTCACAAGCACTCAGTTAACAAAGCAGGCGACAACTGAAAACAATTTTACACATTCATTACAGACATTCTTTTTAGATTTGGACCAGGAAACTCCGTCATAAACTTTACGGAACTTTCAACTGCTTTTCTCCTAGTTAGTATAATTTTTATTTTATTGGCGTATAATTGCTTCACAACGTCGTGTTAGTTTCTGCCTCACAGCAAAGTGAATCAGCCCTACGCGTACACACACCCCTCCCCCTTAGACCTCCCTCCCCACCCCCACCCCACCCAGCTAGGCCATCGCAGAGCACCGAGCTGAGCTCCCTGTGCTGCACAGCAGGTTCCCACTAGCTATCTAGTTTACACGTGCCAGTGTATTTACGTCACACCTAATCTCCCAATTCATCCCGCCCTCCCCCCTTCCCCTCCTGTGTCCCACATCTGCTCTCTAAGTCTGCCTTTCTATTCCTGCCCTGCAAGAAGTATACAGTTTCGAAGCTTTACGGCAACTCAAGGCAACAGGCACAGACAGCACTCCACGGGAGAAGCACAGCATCATACTTGATCACTGGTATTGACGTCATCTATCTCCACAGAGAGGTCTTCCTCGATCTCTTCACCAATACTTAGCTCACTTTTTTCTGAGCGATGGCTGGTACTAATTTCAGGGGGAAAAAAAAAGAAAAATAAGAACTTTGAATATAAACATTTAGAGAGAGTAACTAGCATTCTTCAATCTTTCATGTAATTATTTTAATTCTTTAAATAAAATAGAATAAACTATTAACACATCATTAATTGCATACCTCTCATCTCACTTGAGCCTTAAAATAACTCAGCAAGGGCACAGGAATAGTCCAGTCCATTTACCAGATGAGAACACTAAGCTTCATACTAGTGACTATGGTCACAATGGCATGAAAGAAGCAAACCCAGATTTTAAAAATTTCATCTCTCAAAAAACTGTATGTTAGGAAGTAAACACAAATTCTAAATTGGGGGAAAAAAACTATCAGTTACATAAAATTCTCGAACTCTGATTTAAAATTTCTAATCATATCTACAACAAATATTACTTCCAAATTAATTATTAGCCAAGTCATAGGTTATATTTTCTTTACATATATAAAAAAATTACCTAAAACAAAATATTAAGAAATGTCACATGAATCAGAAAAACCATTTGAGGGGGCAATTTGTTTAAGCCGAATGTAGACAATTCCCCCCACTGAGATCAGAAAGGGGAGAACGAAAGTACTGACAACCCAGTGGCCCAACTGCTTCTGCTGGCTTCTGAGTTGATCCTTCAATGTTACTTCCTTTTCTTATTCTTATCAAGTTCCCTGCACATAATACAGATGTTCTTATTCTAATGTAAAATCAAAAACACGCTTCAAAGTCCAATGTATAATTCTGGATTAACTATCTTTCATTCACCTTCAATCAATATGAACAAGAGAATCAAAGACTAAAATAAGCACCAACGTAATTCTGTCATACTTTCCTGTTCAGAAACTGTTTACAATTTATGTATTTCTTGTCCAACCATTTTTCTTACCTGTTAAAATCATCAGCATAGTCATCTTCCTCTCCAGTCCCTGGTAAGTTTAAGAAAAAATATATATGTTATATTTATATAAACACACCTCACAATTTATCTACAATTAGACACACATTTCCTTCAAAAACTACACTACTGAATTATATGGCATCATTAAAAAGAACAGCTGGGCTGCAGTTTGGATTTGGGGGAAACTAACCACCCACTCCCCCACCTTCCTCCGGCTTCTGTAGCCAATTCAAGGACAAAATAGTCACTGAAGAGTGGGCTGGAGCCTAACATTAGCCTCTGACTTCCTGGTCACACATACAAGCCTGTCCTGCAGGCCAAATCCGCCCACAACCTGTTTTTCTACAGCCTGCAAGTTAGGAATGGCTTTTACATTTTCCAATGATTGTAAAAATACAAAGAACACTCAGAGACTACGTGTGGCCCACAAAGCCTAAAATACCCATTCTGTCCCTTTACAGAAAGAGTTTGCCGACTCGTGCTTTACACATGTGAAGCACCTGTCTGTGAACATGAGTGCCTTTGACTAATATTTTTGTCTCCCAAACTAAACTGTGCTCTAAAGCCTTATTCCAGAAGCGTCAAGGTTCTGAAAGCGGTACGGTGCCCACAAGTGGCCCAGGGCACTCGGAGGCTTCTCCTGCTGCAGGAGTACCGCTCCCGCTGCTGCTCCAGGCCACAGGACGGGGCACAACACCCCAGAGTTCCTGTTACACGTCCATCCCCATCAGACTGACTCCCTGGGGCCCGGACCACGTTCCGCCAGCCCCAGGGAAGCGCCTCTGCCTCGGCACGCACTATGCTCGCGGTCCGAACGGCAGGCTCTCCCCTCTGCCTGCCCCAGCAGGTCTCGCAGAGCAGTCACTTCCTGGGAGAGGCTCCCCCATCGCCAAGGCTAGGCTAAGTCAAACTACTCCCCGCTTCCGTAAGGCTGCGGCCTGACTCTTCTAACACTCAAAGTACCCGTAAGGCACCTGTTTAACACCCATCTTCCTGCTAGGTTTAAACCCCACGAGGACAGAATCCGCTGTGGTTACTACTCCCTCCACCCCTGGCCGACACAGTAACCCTGGATACATAAAAACCGTCCAACCATCTGTGCATGAGGTGCTCACGGTAGGCTGACTGACACTTCATTTAAGATTTTATTCTAAAAATTAATCGCCTTAGGGCTTTCCTGGTGGCGCAGTGGTTGGGAGTCCGCCTGCCGATGCAGGGGACACGGGTTCGTGCCCCAGTCCGGGAGGATCCCACGTGCCGCGGAGCGGCTGGGCCCGTGAGCCATGGCCGCTGAGCCTGCGCGTCCGGAGCCTGTGCGCCGCGACGGGAGAGGCCACAACAGTGAGAGGCCCGTGTACCGCAAAAAATAATAATAATAATCGCCTTAAAGCAGTCCATACTGCAACTGGAAATCTACTGACCTAAACCAAGTGATCCGATTTTATCATTGACCAATTTAAGATCTTTCAGAATTGTGTTTCCCCTTTTACCTGTGAACAGAAAAAAACAGTCACATTAAATTGACTTTCAGAATATAACAGTCTCTAAACCATGTCAACTTTTTTTTGCAGTACAGGGTTTGTTGATACATCATAACCAAAAACTAAGAAGAAAATTACAAACTGTGATTAATTGCACTGCATTACGCATTATTATGCATTACACAATAGAGTGCGCTTACACTATGTATCACACAGCCCTTTTTTAACCACACTATTACATATCCTTTTTGTAGCCATACTACTTTTTATTGGAACCTGACCATCAAAATCATTTTCTACCCAACTATCAGATATCAGCCTTCTATAAGAAGCCCTACTGGGTATGAATTCATGGACTACAGTTAATTATTCTCATCAGTTTTATTTTTCCTTTGAACTTCTAAATTTTGCTTCAATTTAATCGCTATTTCATTTACCAAACTTATCTCCTCATTGGTTTTTATTTCTTCAGTGCCCAGTTCTCAAGGCCCTCTCTAAATCATTATTTCCTAGTCAGTATTAAGAGTGACATGATCATGACACTCTGGATTCCTTCACTGAAGGTGACAATACCTGGGAAAGGAGAAGAAGAGGGAAACTGGGCCGAATTAACAGACTCATGGCTAGCTTACTTTATGTGCCCCGAGAAATCCTACTACAGTGGTATCACATAACACAAAATGGTTAGTAAGTACTACAAGATTATGCAAAACCCCACAGCAATTTCCTAATAAAGATCTACTCAAAGAGGCACATTTATACTCTAAACACTCTGCCAATTAAATCCTATATTTACTATGATATAGTGTACAAAGCTCATCTGCATGACTACATGTTTAAGGCTTTGCTTTTGAAATCCTTGGTCTTGTCACCATCTGTGTGCAGTAGGAGAGCCATTCCACGTCTAGCTAACAATCCCTACCTCTGCTGCATAGAAAAAATACATCTGATCCAAATCCCTAAAGGGAGAATAGCATTTTAACATTCTTACGATGATTACTGTGCTATCTACGGAATAAAGTTTTAAACAAAAAAAAAAGTTTTAAAAATTAATTGTAAGTAAATCCTACATAAGTCAATTTAAATGTCCAAAAAAGAGATGGCTTAAAAATTATAATGTCTATTTATTATAGAAGACGGTTAAAAAGTCAATTTCCTAAAAACATTTCCATGGCATAGGAAAAGCAGAATACAAAACAATAGAGAATATGACCATGCTCAAAAGAAATTTTAAAAATAAAATATTAACAGAAAATATCACTGAGTAGTAAAATTATGGGCTATTTTTATGATTTTACATATATTTTCCTGAAAAAATAAACAATGATCATACACTACTTAATTAATTAGAGAAAAAAATATCATCAGCATTCAAAGTCCACGTCTTCAGTCAGCAAACCTAGGAACTTCCAGACACTCACTTTCAGAGTCTTTCAATGAGGGAGCTCCAGTAAGGGAGCTGAGTCCACTTTTTAAGGGGGGGGCGTCCGAGAGCGATGCAAGGCTTCCTACTTGCTTACTAGGTTCACTTCTCCTAGCAAGAAACAAGTGTACAGTTAAATGGGATTCTTACATTCTGCCATTAAAACACAAGCAGCTTGAATATATCTTGTAGGCAACACAGGAGCTGGGCAATAAAGAATATACATTTCACAGATTCAAAATCATGAAGTACACCCGGCAAGGCAAAACAGACTAAGAATCACTGCAGGTTCACGCAGGAAGTTCCCCCTCTCTAGAACTGCGTGTGATGTCTCACAAATTAAACCGCTCCGCTTCATGGGCTTCACTGTCGGGGATTTTATCGGAAGTCCCTTCCGTGGCCCAGAGATGCAGGCAAGGGACAGCGCAGAAGCTGACGAACACAGCATGACAGCCCAGACGTGCCCCGGAGAGCGGGCCGCAAATGACGCCACCAGCTGACCTCAGCACACAGTCCTGACCGCCAGCCTGCAGCGGACGCAGGGCAGTGCCCAGCAGCCCGCAGGCTCGCCCTCCGGCCCGGCGCCCTCTCACCTCCTCCGGCGCCGGCACGGAGGTGCAGCATTCCAGGAATTCCCCTCTCCCGCTCTTACTTCGTTCATCTTTCCTCTTTAAAACCGGATCATTCTCATCAACACACGTACGTGCTACTGTTCTTCGCAGTTTAACATTTCTAGCCCCATGCCCGCTCTCCAGCCACCGCGCATCCCTCTGCACCCTGTACAGGAAAACTCATCAGGAAATCATTCTGCCACATACAGTCCTCTCGCCTCAGGCTTTCCTGAACCCACGCTAACCCTTTAACACTGCCCCAGGGCCGCCCGCGAGGGGCATCGGGGCTAAGTGCAAAGGGCGACTTTCAGCAGAACTTAACTCAGCTGCTCACTTGGGCCTCCTCCTCCAAGGACGCCTCTCCCTCCGGTTCTCTGGGTCCCCTTCCCGCTGCAGTGCCCCTTCCTTGGTGACCTCTTCCAGTCTCCCGGCTGTGACCTCAGCCAAGACTGATGCCTCCCTAACTGTCACCTCTAGCCCAGACCTCTCCCTGAATGCCCACACCCACACCCGAAAACAGGCTTCACCTTTCCACTGACGACCTTCTTGAACTCGCTGGTCGAGAGTGAGCTCTGGACCTGCGCGCGGCTCACCTGCGCGATCCAGCCTCGCTCCCCCTGCTCTTCACCTCGATCAGTTGGAAAAACTCCTAGTTACTCACCCTGGGAAGAACCCCGGAGCTGCCCTTGATATTGCTTTTCCTCTCGCACACTTACCAGCAAATCCTTTTGGATCCAAACTCAAGATACATCCCCTACCGCCTATTGCTCACCACTTCCGCCATCACCCCTCACCTGGAAAACCCTAAGAGCTTCCCGCCTGGAGACCCAGCGTCCAGGGGGCCGTGTCACTGCGCACGTCGGAGCAGTCACGCTGCTGCTCACAGCCCGGGGCTTCCGGGCCCCTCGGGTTCAAGCCAAGCCCTGCGGTGGCCCCGGCCCCTGGCCCGACTCCACCTCCTGCGAGCTCCTCTGCCGCAGGTCCTCGGACCCGCCGCACCACTCACCTCTGCCTGTGCGGGGCTCCGGCAGCCCAGCTTAACGCCTGGCCTGCTCTCCCCTCCATAAGCTCGCCCTTGAGGTGAGGCCTTCTCCAACAGCTACTGAGAACCGGCCGCCCTCCACACCCACACTCCCGCCCTCCGCCGTTCCATTCTCTCAGTTCCTGTAACACGGGCTGCATCTAGGCGACACAGCACCTGGGGACTCTTAACTTATTGCTGCTGCCGTCCAGAGTATGAGCTCCCGGAAGCAGAGATTTTGCCTGTTTCATCACTGTTGCACCTGTACCTGAAACGGTACCTGGCATACAGCAGGCACTCAGTACAAACCTACCTGCTGAAATCATTAACATCTAGGTCCTTCAAAACTTGGAATTGTTTGACAACATAAAAGGCTTTAATGACACAAAATCAGACTTACAAATTCACTAATTACAGAACCATTGGTAGCTCATTATTTCTTAAACATAAAACATTTAGAAATTCTATTTTTAAGCCGCTAGTCTGATAATATAAAAGCACAGGTTACTCACCAACCATAGGTTTTTTCTGGTTTAGGAATGGGATCATCAAAGAAAGAATCTCCTTCCATATCATCTTCATCTGGACAAGGACCAGCTTTGTCTTTGACATCTAGACTTTTGTTGCTTAACAAGGATCCAATTTTTGTTTCATGGGCCAGTAAGTGAAGACTACTTTTGCTCTTTGGTTCTGATGATGAGATACTGGTATCACTCTGACTAGCATCATTGCTGGCCTTCTAGAAAAAGAGAGGGAAAGAGAAAAGGTCTCCTTGGCGAAATAAAACTTTAATAAGACATCTTAAATAATAAAAAAAGTCACGTGAACATACGCAATTCTGTGTATGCACATGCATACACACGTGGGGTCTTGCAACTGCATGAGGTGCAGTGGGACCCCCCGGACCTACCAGTTCATCCCCAGGCTTCAGAGCATAACTAACTTTTGAAGGGGAAAAACGTCAAACATGTTTGTACCATTCCTCTCCTCCCTCCCTAAATGGAAATACCTTTACCCAGCCCATTTATACACAAACTTTCCCATTTCCTCTTACATATATATCACTGCTTCATAAATTACCTTAATATGTTTTCAACTCGCAAATAAAAAGCATTACTAATAAAGGATATAAGGAAGATTAGTTCATTATCATTAGTTCATCACATAAATGAACCAAGCATTAAAACAAAGCGGTCGTCAATAAAACTAGCAGTTTTCCATCCAGTGCCAAATACAGCGGACATCAAGGTGAAAGATGCCGCCTTTACCGTTCACATTTCTAAAGTAAAGTTTTGCTAGTTTTATCACTGGTCTTTAGACTTTCAGAGTAACTCCCCATTCCACACCTCCCTTCAACGTCCATGGATGCATGTATTGATGTATATGTTTCTATATATCTGAAACCAACATACAAAATTCTCAAGCATTTTTACTCCTGTCCTACTGATCTGGTGATGTTAGCAGAAAATATACTGCACACTGTATTTTCTTGTTTTCAGGTAGCCCTAACCCTCACAACCTAATTTTATTCTATCCTTGGTCAGATTTCTTTTTGTCTTTAGACACTTCTATGTCAACAACATAAAAATAATAACAACAAAACCAAAATATCATGATAGTAATAATAAAAGTAGCTAACATTTATGGAAAGTCTTCAAATGCTTCCCATGTGTTACCTCATTTTAATCCTCAAAATAACCTTATGGTGTGTGGGGCAGGTTCTGTTTTCTCTGCAGAAATGGAAAAGGAGATGTAGAGACACTGCAGTCACTTGTCAAGCCGGGGAGTAAAGGCGTCTGATGTCAAAGTCTGATTCCAGAGGTTAGCTCTAAAGGCTTATGCTCTGCTATTAGGTTGAGTCATATGAAACTGTAGTTTTTATGGGTTAAAAATGACAGTTTCCCAAGATTCAGCCTTCACACTACAGAGAGCAGTGCTGCGTCAGATGCCACAGCGTGTGAGATGAGCATCTCCTGAAACACGGAGTGTGTGATGTAGTCCACACTTGACTACTAACTATATGATTGTAAGGAATTTAATGTTCTCAGGCATGAATTTCCTCAAGAATGGAACCACAGTAGTCTTTTCCAAGTCCAATTATTACCAGGAGGTAAGGAAAAAGGGATGGGCAGCTGGGGAAAAGTGGTAATAACGCCGGTTAGAAATTACTCAAGGAGACACTAAGGATGACTGCACTTTCAATCTGTGTATAGACAGAAGGTACTATGCAGTAAGATATACACTTACAGTTTTACACGAATTAGAGGCCATGATTAGTTGACAGAAGGTAAGATATATGCTGTACAATTTTTAGGGCCTTGTATAGGGCTATACATTCCATATGTTATTAATACAGATACATCAATGGTTGTAAAAAGAGATGTCTGGAGAAATAAATACCAAGTCATCACCCTTTTAGACAACATAGGATATTTTCAAAGAAGCAGACACATTTTCAAACTTCCCAACAACTTTCTTGAAGTCTTCCTATTATTATCAATTATAGAGAAGCACCACCCACCTATGTATTTCTTAAGTGTATTCATGCCCGTTATAATTTCTCATTTATAAATATTTTAAAAATTGACTTGTATCTTTTCAAAGGAATATGCATTTGGAAATAAATACCCTGCATTCTTGTGCTGTTTAAACACATTTATGATTACAGATACTGAGACAGTGCAAGACTGTCTCCTTCAAAGCATCCGTGAGAAAATTCAAAAGGACACCTGACATGAAACGGACAGATACAAATGTAAAGCGCATTACAGGAAACAATCATTATTCCAACAAAGCCTTTCCTCCCCATGAATTCACAGCAACATAATTTAAGTCCATATGATGAACTATCTGAACTTAATAACCAATACAGATCCATGATTATTTTTGACAGGTTTTAGTCTTGCTATGAAACAAAAGACTAGTTTTAGGAAGACAAGTTTCATGGAGTAGCACATTATGATGTTCAACACAATACGTATTTTTTAAAATAATAATTTGTTTTAAAATTATAGTTCTATTTATCTGTGGAGTAAAATTAAACTTTAAAAACATGCAATCTGCTTTGGAAGCGCTGTCAAAATCAATTTCTAAATCACGTAGGAATGTGTCATCACTTCGTAACTATGGCTCATTTTTTATCAAAAAGACCATTACCTAACCGGGTTAGTAATGAATTCACTAAACTTAATTCCAAATATTTTTTACTATTAAAAAAAAATGCACACTAAGAGGAGAAGCATTTATCAAAACATTCTGTAGACTGAAACAAAAGTACTGCAAAACTTTAAGAGCAATTTTCCATGGAGGAAGTCCAAAGTTTTTGAGCAACAACAGATCAACTCACGATGCATATACCCTGGGATCTATTTATTTTTTTATTTTTTAGATTTTTAAATGGTAAGTTTAATAATGGAGATACACATGGGAGACACCAAATACAAACTTAAAAAAAAGGAAGCTTTAAAATGTCTTCTTGGAGGTAAAGATGTCTAAGCTGAGTTTTAAAAATAAACAGAACTTTGAAGACAGGAGTTAAGGACAGGGTATTCTAGGCAGTGGATTAGCTAGAGTAAAGGCACAAAACTGAGAAACAACGGATACGCACCAAGAAACACAAAGAGCTCAGAATCGCTAAAGTGTGAAGTTAAAGCGAGGCTCAGCAGAATAAAGCAAGACAGGTCCCAGATCACAGAGAGAGTTCACGGAGGAGTCACGTTTGCAGATTAGAAAGATCCCGTGACTACGTAAAAAACAAACTTGAAGAGCCAAAACCCTTAAAAGAGGAGAGCAGTTAGGAGGCTGTTTGAGTAAAACTCCAAAAAAAAAGGTACAAGGGATTTAAGGGATTTGTAGAAGCAGCTGGATGCTGTGTGTAAATCCCAACTCTTCTATGTAACTTTACACAAGGCCCTGATCTCCCTATGCTTCCATTTCTTTACCTGTAAAGCTGGCATAATAATGCTGACAGGAATGACACAGTATCATTCCATTTTGCCTATGAGGAAACTGACAGCTAGAATAAGGGTTAATTAGACGGGACAGTTCAGACAAGTCCATACAAGTTAAGTTAGCAGGACGTGGTAATGGATTTAATATGGGAACTGCGAGCGGAGTGAGATTTCAGAATGGCTCCCTGTTTCAATTTTGGAGACTATCAACTGATATTGAGAACACAGGAGGAAGAACTGGTCTAGTGAAAATATGGTCTATTTCTTATAACTGAAATTGAAATAGACTGGGATCTGTTTAAAAAACTTTTATCATGGCTTAAGACAAGTCTCATACACAAACTTCAGTTACTTAAGTCTCTATCACCTAGATGTGGACAAATTAAGACTCAGGATAAATCTAAACAGCTAAGATTAAGAATTGTTTAAAATAAAGAAATGCAAGCAAAAAAAAAAAATTCCTATGACAATGCCTTAGAATTCATTCCCTGGACAACCTCAGAAGCCTTGGAGGTTATTATGGGTTAAACTGCATCCCCCCAAAAGGTAAGTTGAAGTCCTAACACCCAGTACTTCAGAATGTGCAGTCATTTACAAGTAGGGTCACTACAGATGTAACCAGTTAAGGGGAGGGCACAGTGGAGGCGGGCAGGCCCCTAACTCAATACACCTGGTGTCCCAACAAGAGAGGACAGGCACACACAGGGAGAAAGCCCGGTCAACATGATGGCAGAGACTGGAGCGATGTGTCTACAAGCCAAGGAGCACCGAGGACTGCTGC
Source organism: Stenella coeruleoalba (assembly GCF_951394435.1). Taxonomy (NCBI): domain Eukaryota; kingdom Metazoa; phylum Chordata; class Mammalia; order Artiodactyla; family Delphinidae; genus Stenella; species Stenella coeruleoalba. The sequence goes on along the minus strand of NC_137158.1, from coordinate 88,046,337 downwards.
GAGCTGCGAGAAGCCGGGAGGGAGGCCGGCAACAGAGTCCCAGCCTCAGAAGGAGGCAATCCCGCAGACACCTTGATCTCAGACTTCCAGCCTCCAGAGCCGTGAGACAGTAAACTTCCGCTGTTTCGAGCTACCAACTTTGTGGTGCTTTGTTACAGCTGCCCGAGGAACTAAGAGGTAATTATAATAAAACATAACAAAGTCTTGTCTTTCCAGATCAGGAGGCCTACTGCACAGCACTACAGCAGTCACTTAAGCCCTTGGATGGACCCCAGGGTTAATAAGCTTTATGGTAAATTACAGCCAAACTGTAAGGAAGTTCTAGTGCATGTTTAATTTTCTACTAGTATACTTACACATTCAAGATTTCAATCATTTCTAGATTAACAGCAAATCAGCATCATAAAGAAGTTTCACAGAGAAATAACTACCAATTTTCCAGTAGCCAAAAACTGAATTATCAGTAGAATGTCTTAAAAACCTGGAAGAAATAATTTTGTTTTTCTAAACTAAAGGCTTAATCTGTACTGTTCATAACAGAGGAACAGCAAAGCCAAAGAAACATCCCCGTTTTGCAAAAGTATTCAAAAATACTTGTGCAATTCTAATTCTCTTCCCCGCCCACACTTCAGCCTGCAGCTCCCCTCCCCGACTCCGCCAAAGACAGTTTGTGACCCATGACTTACTAATGAATTCTTTAGAAAAGTAGTTTTACTACCATTGTATATGTGTGTAAAACACACATATATTTAAAGGTTTAATTTACTTATCTAGAAAGTAAACACTGTGGAATTTGAAAACCACAAAACAGACATACAAGCCCCTCTTTCCAAAAACTCAGTTTTTCTGTACATCCCGTATAAACAATCTGTAATTCCCACAGATGCACATGAGAACCAATGTCTGGCTGTGAAATCGGCCTGAAGATTACCCTCTGTCCAGCGGCTCTGCTCTCTTACCCTGTGCAGCCAGCTCGCAGGTTCAGCGGACAAGAAGTCTGGGATCTGAAGCAGAAGGCCAGGCACAATTATGGGTTATGGGCCAAGTGCTGGCATCTTGTTCACCCACGTGCATCCCTTCATTGAGGGGGTGGTGGGTGTGGGGGTGTGTGTGTGCGCGCGCGTGTGTGTACCGAGTAATACTGTTTTGTTCATCTAGAAAACCCTAAGGTGAGACTATACTTTCGGGGATCATTTCTACAGCTCGAAAACCCGAAGGCAGCCGCAAAAGATGCGGAAACACACGCTCCCAAACGTACACAACACGTGATCCCCATCAATGCCCTAAATCAACATAAAGCTGGGCTTATCCCAGAATTTTGAAAACAAGGAACAAATTTAGAAATGTCATTTATTAAGAACTTGAAGCAAAAAAACACCTCAACACAAATCAGTTTTAAAACACCTAAAAATCGATTATGAAAAGAAAGGATAACCTTCCATGCTACATTTAATGTGATGATTAAAACAGCTTCATGTTAAAAACAAACGAAAACATCAAATACCTTATTTAGTTTTTTCAACTGAATGGTAAAAACCTTAGTGGAGCCTACCAAAAGTCTGTTGTAATAAATAAAATGCATTTATTTTTTTCAGACAACTATAGCACCATGCTTGGTACAACAAAACGGTTCGCACCAAAATAGATTATTACGGATGATACCCTGGAAGTGTTAATGCACATTTAAAATGTTTAACTCGTTAAAGAAATGCCCTCCCATCTAATATTTATGCATCTTGTATTCTAACTCTTCTAGCATCCTTTATTGTCCTACAACAATAACAAAAAGAAACGTAACTTTTATTTTTACTCAAATTAAATTAGTTCAAAACCCTTAGATTTTGCTTTGCATATTAACGGGCTTACAATACTAAGTACAAACCAGTTAAACATGTAACTGATTTTTTAAAGTTTATTTCTGATATGAATATAGCTTCTCTGAAAACAGCCAGAAGTCTCTGAATGAGCAGTTAATACTTGTGCCTCCCCGCAGGCAAAAGAAACAGTAAGACACAGACACTTCCTACTGGGCGCCCTGGGCTACCACTCCCAGCTCTGCCCACCCGAAGGTGCCACTACCTACCCTGTGAACGGCTCCCCCTGGAGCCTGGCTGTGGACAACCCCCATGACCAGATGCAGCTCAGGATTTGGATTATTAAGATGTTAAGAAAGTTAGGATACTAAGGGTACTGGGACCCTGCTGCATGCACAGGGCAAAAGGTGAAGGCAGAGGGAGGGAGAGCTAACGGCTCCTCTGCTGGGCTGGAAACAGGCAACGCTGGGTACAACACGGACTTCTTATAGACGCAATTTGGAAACAAGAACAGGGAAATAGAATGGAAAAGGTTTCCAAGTTGCTGAGGAAGTGTTTTGGGCTCAGGAATATAATCGTGAAATAAAAGGGGCCCGACGTGCAGCCTGCAGCTCCAGAATAAGGCCTGTGCAGCCTCTTCAGTCACCCGCAGAGCACGTGAGAGGGAGGCGCCGAGGGGGGACGATGTCTGCGCCCTCGCCCCTGCGTCCAGCACACAAAGCGAAATGTGTCTCCTAGTGGCTTTGGTTCTACGTATCAACTTCTTTCAAACGTTTTAACTTCTTTAAAACTCATGACACCAACAAGATTTTTAAAATTTAATATTACGAAATATACTTTAAAATAGTACAAGAAACTGACTTAAAACATCTATAAAAAAGCATGCTAGTTTATATGCTTAATTATTTTTCTTAAGGTCTGTCTCACGTCTCCAGTTTGACCATAAACTGCTTAAGTGAGGACCCATGTTAAATCTGTCTTGCCCCCAGCACTTAACAAAGACTTTCACTATGTAAATGTTCAAACATACTCGAATACATTTAAAAACATCTTCGCATGTAGTAGTGCATAAAGAATAGTGTGAACAAATATAGTAACAGGAACTTACCATTGAAACCACTAGAACTAAAGCCAGCTAACACAGCAAATACAATTGTTCAAAAGCCTTTAATTTTGGAAGCCCTCAACTTAGTGAAAAAATCTACACATAAACCTACAGGCTCAACAAGGACTAGTGATATTCTCACACAGTTGAACGTTAAATAACTTGATCTTATTCGAAATAAGTGTAAGAACTATACAGATAATTAATGCTTCTGAGAACTCCAATACTTAAATTTTATAAGCAGCTCATCTACTAGCTTAGTCGGATTCTCAGATCTTTTGGGAAGGAGAAAAAGCAGCCAAGGCGGTGACACAGCGGCGCCCCCGTGAGTCTGCTGTGGGGCAGCGCTCAGAAAGGCTAACACGTGCAGGGGCTGACGAGCTGCTCAACACAAACAGAAGTGTCTTGAAGGAAACCAGGGCTGGCCTTTACTCATCGACTGGAACTTATCCAAAAAGTAGTCTGATGTTCTAGTTACCTCAGATAAAAATCATAACGTTAAGCATACATAGGTGACCATCCATTCAAGAGGAAAGTAAGTATCTTCAACTTGTTTTTGTTGCCAAAAAAACAAGGAATTCTCAAAGCAAAACCGAGAGCAGAGTTTTAAAATACAGCACTATGATTTTCACCTGGATAAAAACTGAAAGTCAGACTACTTTTTCTTTTACGTCACCATGACTTTGGCATGTTCTGATCACAGATAAAAGAAAGTGACATTTCGAAGGAAAACGTAACCCTAGGCCAGTGGGAACTCAGCGCCCGAGGAGGCCCGCGTGAGGCCGGCGGTCGGCCCAGCCCAGGCCGCTCTCCTCCTCGGCCGCCCCGCGTTACCTTGGCACCAGACTTCCGCCTGCTTGGCTTCTTCTTACCTTGTCCTTTATACCTTGGTATCTGAGCATGAGAATAAAATGACATTTTACCACAAAGTATAAATCTTTAAAAATAAACTAATTCATACCAAACCAATACAGATTCCTATTAGAAAATTTCTTAAAAATGGAAAATCTAACTAATATGCTTCATTTTGAAATCCACTGTTTTACTCTTTTCTTCACACTCTTCCTAAACTGGTTCAGCTCACGTTTAATTTCTCCCTCCAACAGTCCCGGGGTTCAACGTAGGGACCAGAGCCCCTGCTCAGCTCCTGTGGGTGGGGACGCAGTCCTGTCGCGCTCCGTCCAGCAGCGCGCTAAGAAAGCCAGCTGCACGCCTCAGCAGCTTCCTCTGGGCCCGCCCCGGCCTCACCTCTCCTTCCCCGGGAGGACACAAAGCGCGCTTCTAAGGGCCTGGCTGGACCCCGTGCTTGGCCCCAACTTCCCGGAACTCTTAGTGCTCTCCAGACCGATGAGGCGCCCTGTAGGCCCTTCGTAGAGCCCCCAAACCACTCAAAGACCTCAGAGAGAGAAGAAAGCGGGCAAGAAAAGGGTGGGGCAAGGGCTGGAATCCCAAATCCAGACTCTGTAGGACGACAGGGGATCTGCGGTCTAACTGCCAAAAGAATGCCTTGTCTTAAAACAGACCCCATCCAGCCCCACTAGAGACGGGCCACAGTGTCCGGAAGTGCTCACTGCGCCCGCGGGCCGATGATGCGACTGACAGCCCCGGCAAGGCTGAAAACCATCGGAAGGTGGCAGAAGCAGGGACCACCTGGAGACACCTTAAAAATTACCATCACCTCTCTGTATTTAGAGCAACATTTCCTGACTTAAAACTTAAGATTCTCTTGATAATTCTCATGATAGAGCTTAAAACTCTTTTTATGTAGAGAGCATACGGATATGTAAAACAGGCATTAACATTTTATCTTGAAGACACACAATATGTGGAAAATTAGTACTGCCAATATGCTTTAGAAAATAATATGCGAAAAAGAGGACTTCCAAATAACTCAATACTATAGGTGTTAATACGTGTTTTGGAATATGGTTAATTTTAATCCCTCTAAAGCCAGATATTTTCACAGAAAGCAAACCTTTCTTTTTACTAAGGCTCTTATATCTGGCACTTAATTTGAAGTGAATTTTAGATTCACTCACGACCTCGTTCTCCCTGTACAGCAGGTTCCAGCCTCCAATGAGCATCACGGGAAAATGCTTCCAAGACCAACCGACCCTATTAGGAAAGGCTAACTAGGCCTCGGGAAAAAGAACAGCTACCAGCAGCGTGAGAGCCTCGTTCCCAAGGCACAGCATTCCTCTGATTTCTAAATCTAAAAAATAAAAAGGAGCAACAAAATCAAAGAACCAGCAATAAACAGCAACAGGAACCATTCACTGGTGTCTACGCCCAGGCATCTGGAAAAGCAAGGAACCTAGCAGCACAATTGCTGCCCTCCAGACGTTCACCTAATTTAAAAAGACACAACTTGTATCTACGAATAACACAGCACCAGGAGCCACCTTGGGGATGTACTCCACGGCACCTCTCCAAACAGAAGTCAGAGGAAGTCACACAACACAATCAGACCCAAGCCCGCCCTGGGGTAAGATGGGCTGGTTCATCCACCGTGCTGTGCTCAGCCAGGCACAGGAAGATGCCTTTCCAGACCACCACCTTTCTATCCATTCCTACTATTACAGAGAGCCTTGATTTTAAATTCAAAGGTTCCACACAATTGTTTTCTCCGTTAATCCAAACCCCTGAAATCAGAAGGCCTTAACTTTAACAGCTCATACAAATATAACCAGAGTGCATAGACTTTTTATAAATCCTTAAAATATCTCATTAGTATAAAAAAATCATGGTCATTTACAATTCCAAATCTGGGCCCCTGTCTACAGTATTCAACATAACAATTCTATATGTTGGAGCCTGGTATTCTCAAATTACAGCAATTTATAAATGAAAAGTAAATTTCCTTGTTAATTGAAGGACAAAACGCTCAAAGCACCAAATGAATCCAAACATCCTACAATTCTGTTATTTAACAGCATATTTCTTTCTACGATACAATATTCAAAACAATATCAAAGCAAAAGAGTTTTCAAAAATTCAAAAAATTTTTTTAATAAATTCAGTATTTTAAAAATGGAAAGTATATACTGAGATCAAAATCTCACGTGGCTCAACATATAAATTGTCGACAAAAAATTTAAGAGCATATTTACGTGGCATTTTTAAAAACCTATTGTCTTGCAATAATGGTCCCAAAGGAGCTTATTAAAGTTTTAGAAGACTCTCTAAATAAATAAATAAATAAATAAACATTAAAATATATACTTCATCAAAGACAAGAAAGCACTTTAACAACAACAAAACTTGTAACAAGAGTAGAGACAGAAAGCAGAGCCCCGTGGAGCCTTAGCCCACTCACCTTACTGGGAGGAGTGTGTGCACTTGCTTTTCCTTCTGGTGACTTTGGTGGAGAATGTACATCAGATAGCTCTAGTGCACCCTGAAATATTTCACAGTTTAAAATTAAAACATTTAAAAATAAAGCATGAACATACCAATTATACCTCAACAGAATATCAGCATTTAAAACCACTATACAATATTGGCACTTTTATTTCTTCCTATTAATATAAATATCCTCATTAGATTTTCTTCAAATTTTACCAAAACACAAAGCAAACAGATTTGTGATTCTAATTACCTGCTGAGTATTTCACCCAAACACCTTGAACAGGCTATACTCAGGCCACATTTAAACATGCCCCCAAGCTTCCTTTCCAGAGTTATTTAACCTTCTCACTTTGCTTTCCCAGCTCGCCACACTAACACTGTCCTGTGATTCTCAAAGATCTACTCTTTCTACCTTCCCTTGACTTGCTTCCTTACTTCACTGTCTCAAAAAAAATCAACTAGCAACTCTCATAAAAACAGGAGTACATTCCAAAAGCGGCTCCTGGTGCTGCGTTATTCATAGATATAAGCGACTCCCATAAAAACAGGTAACTGAGTGGGGGGGGTGGGATGAACTGGGAGATTAGGATTGACATGTACACACTAATATGTATAAAATGGATAACTAATATGAACCTGCTGTCTAAAAGAAATAATAATAAAATTAAATTTTTTAAAAAAAACAGGTAACTATTACAACTATGCGGGATGAGGCACTAAATTACAGGGGCTGCCAAGAGGGAGTGAGTAAAAACAAGAGAAAACGTCCCCGAAGTCAGAGTCAAGAGAACATGGATGGTGGGGCTTCCCTGGTGGTGCAGTGGTTAAGAATCTACCTGCCAATGCAGGGGACACGGGTTCGAGCCCCAGTCCAGGAAGATCCCACATGCTGTGGAGCAACTAAGCCCGTGAGCCACAACTACTGAGCCTGCGCTCTAGAGCCCGCAAGCCACAACTACTGAGCCCGCAAGCCACAACTACTGAAGCCCGTGTGCCTAGAGCCCGTGCTCCACAACAAAAGAAGCCTCCACAATGAGCAGCCCGCGAACCGCAACAAAGAATATCCCCCACTCGCTGCAAGTAGAGAAAGCCTGCACGCAGCAAAGAAGACCCAACACAGCCAAAAAATAAAATAAATATACTAAAAAAAAAAAAAAAGAGAGACCGTGGGTGGTAACATTGCACAGCTAGGTATGGGAGAGGATGTACCATTTCAGGTGCAGAATAGATGAGAAAAGGGGGAAGGCAAGAAAGCAAAAGCCATTTCACAGGTAAGCTCCACCTGGCCTACGCACAAGGTTGCACATTTCAAAAAAAGGCGTAAGGCTAGAAAGCCAGGTTCGTGCCACATCACGCAGGATCTTCAAGTTGAGGAACCTGGAGACTATTCAGTTGCCATTACATAGTCACTGTAACGTTTAAAGAGGGAAGAAATAGAGGAAGAGCTGAATTAATTCAGCAATCATGAATAGAAAAGACTGAAAAGATGTGGGCATAGCAACCTGGTTTTTAAGGGGGGGCTAAAATGCACTTCTGGTACAAGCTTCACTGAGTTCAGTGGGCTAATCCACACCTAGTGTTCTTCTCCAGCATCACAAGTCCAAAGCCCATTACCTTCCACATTCCTACAGACCAACCTGACCTAAAAGCACACATTCAACCAGGTATCTGGAACAGTCACGATGTTGTCTACATCCATGAAACAGTATCTTTATGTAACACTAATGTTTGTAAAGGAAATCAGACCATTAATCTCATTAGCACGATTTCTAAAAAGAAAGGATAAGAAAGACAATGGCTAATCAAAAAAACGAAGTATGAAAATGTTTAGAAACTGCAAAATCAACAGCTTAGAGTTTTAAGCCTAGTTTAAAAAAGCCTTTAAGTTCAAAAAATTGTTAACTAGTCTATAATTCAGCCCTTCTACGTTTAAAAATAGTAGTAAAAGTAACAACCAACAATTGAGTGTTCTCAGCATTTCACATGCACTAACTCACGCGTGGACTAACTCACGCTTGTAAGCCCCACGACGCCTGCAACGAAGGCTACCATCCTATCCACAAAGGAGGACCAAGGCCGGAGGCTAGTTAGTGGAGGAGCTGGGACTGGCTCCACACAGCCCAGCCCCTGAACTCCCTGATCTGAGCATCACTCCCCAGGACAGGTGCGGCAGCAGCCTCAGAGCTACCGCATCTCCAATTATCATCAAAATGTGCATTTATACAATCTCTGAGTATGTCTTCTTTTGTTTTGAAGGCATAACCTCTTTTTATTTAAATCCGACTCATTACGTATGCACTAATCTGCGTGGCCGCACTAGACAGGCAATGACTGGAAAACAGAAACAGGTAACAAAGGGCAGGACTGTACTTACTTCCCCACTGGTTGGCCCTTTTTCTTTCTGTTGACAGCGTCTGATCACTTCTAATAATAAGGGTCCACCCACCGTACCTTCTGCTTCAATAATTCCTAAATCTCGGGCTAAATTCTCTCGACCTTCGAGACCTTGAAACTGGGAAAGAAATAAGATATAAAGAAGTATAAATGCACCAAAATATAGAAAAGTTATTTTCAGAGATTAAAGAAAAATATTTTCAGAACTTAAAGACATCTCTAAACTCAAAGAGGCCATTTTTCTAAGGAATGAAACATCCATTTTTAAGAATTATATATTTCTTTTACCAAGTCTCTGCATTCAAAGTCTCCATTACCAGGTATAGGCTTAGAGCAGAACAAGTTAACTCTATAACAACACTTCTGTCAAATTATGTGAAGCAGGGACACTGATGCCAGCTATCTGACAGCTCAGATGGCTTTTGAGAAAAAGATAATCAACTATAAAATATAATCTTTATGCAAGATTAAACTAAGTAAGTTGTCAAATTTTGTTAACTTTCAGCTTGTAATGAACCCATCTGTATCAAAGGCAGTTTCAGAGACAGACGTAAAAAGCATCATTCTTACTGTGCTAGTTTCAGGTTGAAAAACAGCCAAGGTAAAATCAAGATTGAAAAACTGAAGAAATTCGGCAACGAGACTAGCCACCAGCCGGCCTGCAAAGAGCAAAAGAGAAGGTGGGAGAGGGTCTTTAGGAGCCCGAGGCCTCCTCACTGACACGGAAGTAAGATAACTACAGTAAAGGGAGAAAAGAAGTTTCTCAATGTTTCAAAGTGCAAATTTCTTCTCTTGAATAATACAATGAAGTGATGAACATCTCAGTTCCGCCATTTCTGCATTAGGACCATTGGTCTGGAACTATCAGTAACACAATGTGACATTTCATAAATGGATGAGTGTTTTGCTTTTCACAGGAAAATCAGCTTTTTACAATAAAATTGGCTGTAACCAACAATTTCCCATGACCACTGATATTTAATGGCAACTCAGTTGTACAATAATATACAATTTAAAATGAGCACCTAGAAGAATCAGATACTTCAAAAACTAATCTGAAATTCCTCATTTCTCCCAAATGGAGTCAAGATTTGAAAATTCAGAGACAGACAAAATAAACAACAAACATCTTACCATCTTTCGTATTTAAAAACTTTTTCAGGCTCTCGTTGACTAAAGGAGTTTTGTTCTGTTAAAAAATGAAATATTTTGAGTGTTATACATTTATCCCCAAACGACTACAAAATGTAGACTAAAGTTTAATTTTTTGGCAAAGATATTAAGTTAAATACTGTCACCCACAAAATGATGGCTAAACCCATTCTATAACTACTGATTACTACAGGAACTACTTTTTGCTAAGGTAAGGACTGAGACAGGTAAGGACTGAGATATACTCAATTAGGAGATTCTTCTTGACAGCAACAAAAGAAATTACTTAGGTGTAGTAGTGATGGATTTAAGATGTTAATGAATTAGAGGGTGCCTGGAGCACAAGGAAAGGTATAAGACAGACACAGTCTTTCAAAACTGAGGAAAAAAGTTGCAGAGGTATTAAAAAGCAGAACGTGAGTCAAGGGAATCAGCTTTCTCCTCGAGAGAGACGTAAACATGTTTCCATGCTCAACAGAAGAGCCAGCAGAAAGGGAGAGGCCAAAGATTAACAGCGTATAGAAGAGGCACTGACCTAACACCTAGAAGGTAAAACCCAGAGAAAGTGATTATTCTTGGACAAGATAGAGTCGCCTCTACTAAAGCAGGAAGGAACGAGAAACAGATGAACACAGATGCAGGGGAGCTTTTTCTGAGATGAGTGACAGATTGTGGGGGAGGACACAAAAAATTAGGATCTGATGCTTCTATTATTTAGTGAAGGGAGAGACAAGACCGTCTGTCAACAGTGAAGGAATCAGGTGATGTAAGAGGCTAACGTGAAGGCGAAGTGGGAGCTGCTGAGCAGAGACGAGAATCAGAGTCAGCAGCTCACGGGCTCAGAGGCTGGAACCGCCAACCAGGAACATGAGCAGTCCAGCGCGGGGACCGCTCGAGCGCAGACGGACACAAACGGGGAGGGGAGTTAATCGGCTCAACTAAATGACCCTTAAGATTTTTCCCCAAATCAAGTATGGTTGGAAGGCAAGGTAGTGAGGATTTTTTTTTTTTTTTTTTTGCGGTACGCGGGCCTCTCACTGTTGTGGCCTCTCCTGTTGCGGAGCACAGGCTCCGGACGCGCAGGCTCAGCGGCCACGGCTCACGGGCCCAGCCGCTCCGCGGCATGTGGTATCTTCCCGGACCAGGGCACGAACCGGTGTCCCCTGCATCGGCAGGCGGCCTCTCAACCACTGTGCCACCAGGGAGGCCCGAGGTAGTGAGGATTTTTGAGATATGGACCATGGGGTCCAGACCAGCTAAGAACAAGAGGCAGCTAAGAGAAGACATGTCTGGAAAAACACAGAAGTGAAGACCTTCATGAAGTGACAGAGGAGCAAGGCATCTAGGTCTAAAGTGAGAAGGAGAAGAGGCTGATTTGTCACAGAGGAAGCTGAAGGCCTTGATTATGGAGTAACGCTTGCTGACGGCAGGTTCCAGGATATTTACTCAAGATGGTGGCAGGACGTGCCGTAGAGAGAAAAAACTAAATACACTTATACAGAGAGAAGTGACAGGACCTTTGACATAAGAAAGACTACATGATTTTAAAATAACTGAGTGGGGCTTCCCTGGTGGCGCAGTGGTTGAGAGTCCGCCTGCCGATGCAGGGGACGCGGGTTCGTGCCCCGGTTCGGGAAGATCCTACATGCCGCGGAGCGGCTGGGCCCATGAGCCATGGCCGCTAAGCCTACGCGTCCGGAGCCTGTGCTCCGCAACGAGAGAGGCCACAGCGGTGAGAGGCCCGCATACCGCAAACATACATACATACACACATACATACATAAATAAATGAAATAAAATGACTGAGTGACCGGATAACTTGGAGAAAAGCTGCATACGATATTCCTCCCACCTGGTGGGGATTCACAGTGCATATTAGCATATTAAAGGTTCTAAGGGGTCCCGCAGCAAACCCACTTACTGTGAAACCGTTTCTTCAGGTGTTCTGGATTTCCCCTAGGGAAAGAGATCTATGAGATTTACTATTGGCCTCAGAGTTGTGGTGCCTTAACTTTCTTTAGATTACTCCAAACCTCTAAAATATACATGAAAAGAGAATAATCTTGACCCTCTCCCAACAGTAAAGAAGTTTAATCCTTAGTTCAAAATTGTCCCTGGCTACACACTCCTCTAAACACTGTTTCAGAGTGGCTTTTAAGTAATTACAAATTAAACATAAACGAATACAGTCATTAAACTTTGTAGATTTCGTACCTCTACTTTTTCTTGCTCCTCTAGCGCTAAAAACACAGCTGCTCGGAGTTCAGCCTTGAAAAAAAGCGGGGGGCAGGGGTAAAGGAACAAAAATGATCTCAGGACATTTTCAGGACAAGAAGCTCACCAGCTGAAATTTCAAAAGGCAAAGGGAAAACTAGCAAGATGATAACGCTCAGCAGGCAGGTGCAAAGAGAGACCAGAAGGCGTCCCGAGAGGTCCTGACGAAGGGGCGCAGCTCTCTGTGCCCCGTGCCCACCGTCTGTCCCCCTGGCACTGTCAGCACCCATCACTCTGGCTGCGATCCTGATTTCCGGTCCTTCATGACGCCCATCGGTCGCGTCAAGGTTGCAAAGTACACTCCGAGAAGCAGCCCGCCACCCGCTCGTCACCGCCAGCGGGAGGGGCTCGCTGCCCAGCAGCAGAGGCCAGGGGCGGGGGAGACCCAGGGGCGGGGGAGACCCAGGGGCGGGGAGCAACTCGACCACCGGGCCTGGAACGGGACCAGAGTGGGTAGCGGGCGACTCGACCGCCGGACGCCGGTCGGCCTCCTCCGACGAAGGCTGGCCGGGCCCCCCCACACCCGCTCGCCGCCGCGCGGCCCGGAAGCTCCCCGGGAGAAACCCTCGACCCGAGCGCGGACCGCCCCGAGGTGGCCCGCGAGCTCGGACCTCAGCCCAGGCGGCCCGCCGGATGCGTCCCTTGCCCCTTTGTGACGCCCGCGGCCGGCCTCCCCTCCGCCGGCCCCCCGGCCTCCCGCCCAACCTTGATGCGGTTCAGGACCCCGCTGTTCTCCAGCGTCTGCACCAGCAGGTCCCGCAGCTCCGTGTCCTCCTCCGCCACCACCGCGGCCGCCGTCGCCGCCATCTTGCTTCTCCAAGACAACCGCCCAAGCCGCGCCGACTGCCGACGGTTGCCGCAGCCCGCACGGCGCGCGGCAACGCGGGCCAGCCCACGCTCCCGACGCCGGCGCGCAGCCAGCCGTCACGTCGGGGCGGGGCCTCGAGCGGGGGCGGGGCCTCGGGCGTCTCCGGAGGCGGGGGCTTTGGGGGCGGTGGGCGAAGCGGAGGAGGTTCGGGAGGCCGGTAAAAGCCAAAGCTGACACCAAGTCATCTCAGTGCTGACAGCTGGAGGCTGACCCGGGTGCAGAAAAGGTTCAGCTGAAAGGCATATGCGAGCTGCCTACAGACCTGCTGTACCCCTAATATCGTGAATGCTGCTGAGTGTTTTCAGTCAATTATGGGCAAAGTTTGAAAGATGTAATCATAATTGCAGAGGCGAATGCAAATTCTTGACAGTATAAAAGTAGAACTCAGACTTATAACGTTGGTGGGGGGGTGAGAGAGTAAATATACTAATTTCCTCATCTCCCTTTGCAGGGAGCCAATAGGGAATATGTAAGTTTCTAAATAATGACTTAGGTAAATAAAGTCACAAAATCTTCCACCATTAGAACTAAAAGTAATGTAAGTTTTAAAATTAGGAGCTGAAAGAGAAGATAAAATTTTATCCTTTGAAAATATGCTATTTACGGTTGATGGGTCAGGATGTTATTATTTAGAGTTATAATGAAAAGAACTAGAAGAATTAAAAACAACCTTAACTGTAGCTGAGTCTAGGGTATGGTACCAGGTGGTGCGTAGGGGAACAGGGAGGACTCAGACCTTTCAGTATTTTCCCCTTGTGTTTGTAACCACTGATATGAGTAACCTCCACAGCAACAAAACAAATGCAAATGGACCGTAGTCTAGTTACAAAGCATAACTGTGAAACATCCTTACACAGAATGCAGGAGTTAAAGAGAATGAGGCAGAATATATATAAATATATATAGAGAGAGAGAGAGAGAGAGCGCGAGAGAGAGAGGGAGGGAGGGAGGGAGAGAGATGATTAGGAATTATGACGTGAAATTAGTACATTAAAAGACAGTAAGTGGGGCCTCCCTGGTGGCGCAGTGGTTGAGAGTCCGCCTGCCGGTGCAGCGGACACGGGTTCGTGCCCCGGTCCGGGAGGATCCTACATGCCGCGGGAGCGGCTGGGCCCGTGAGCCATGGCCGCTGAGCCTGCGCGTGCGGAGCCTGTGCTCCGCAAGGGGAGAGGCCACAACAGTGAGAGGCCCGCGTACCGCAAAAAAAAAAAAAAAAAAAAGACGGTAAGCAAAGGATCCAAATTAGGGAAGTAGAAAAATTACTTGTGTGTTTGTAACATGTCTGTGAAAAGAAGCTGTCTGCCTGCAGGCAATGAGTGGGTAAGGAGCGCTAGCCCCTCGCCCCTGGGGTCAGGTGGCACATCTAAGTTGTGTCCACTAGCTTCCAGTGTTTCGGGTTTGAGCTCTAGTTAAACAGAAACGTGCTTGAAAACACAGCCTTTATTAGTTCCTTCCCTGCCTGGTCCCCTTTCCCTACTTCCCCACTGGTGCTTCCTGGCATCCTGTCCCAAATAAACTGCACCCAAAGCCTTATCTTAGGCTCTGCTTCTGGGGCACTCAAACCAAGACAGTCGCCCCAGATCGGGTCATGTGAAGCAGACCTGGGAAGGGGGTTCTGGAATCGGGGTACTCACCAGCCGAATGGCCACGAGGACCCACCCTTGGTAGTAAGCGGGGTGGCCATACCCCCCGGGGTGGTGTCACAGCTCTGCAGTTGTGACTAAGCGGGAGGGGATGCACGTGGGGCGGGGGGCTCTGACTTGTGCGATCTCTCCAGCATTTGTGGAAATGGGGGCAATGGTAAATTTTAAAGACTGTGGAGTCAGGTTTTTTTTATTAATGATAGAAAAATGCTGAAGGAAGAATATGACAGCCAACTATCAACCCGAGGCGTGTTCCCATGATATCACATTGGTAGATTGAAACCCACTATGGTAGGAAACACTAAGGAAACGGACAAATACTGTAAATGAGGGCTTTAAAAAGAGAAGAAACAGAGAGCCAGGTGTTAAACGTTTACTAGCACATCTGCCTTCGCTGGGTTTCCTGGGCCTGAGGACTGGTACCGTTTGTTACTTCTCAAGGCCTCTTGGCCTTTCTCAGCCTCGGTTTCCTCAGCTGTCAAGTATTAACCTACCTCATAGAGTTTTGTAATTTAAAATAACATAAATGTGGATCTGATTTGTTGCTGATGGGGGTGAGGGGAGATGGACGCGGGCAGAGGGAACTTGTGGGCAGTGAGTAGGCCACGGTGCACTTGATCTTTATTTGGCTTTTTCTAGGTCTGCAACTAGAGTTCCTCTTTCAGCTAAGCTACGGTTCTCCATTTCGATTCTTTTAGCAGCTTTGTAAGATAACTTTCGAAGTCACTAGGGTATTATTTCAATTACTACTCTATCATAAAAGTTAGTGTAACTCCTCACTCCCAGGGAGTCGTGTATACAACGGGGGAATTTGCCTTAAAACGCATGCGTTTTTCCTGTCATAAAGTCAACAAAGTAGCAGCTCTGTGCAAAAGCATTCACTTCCTTGAGCACTTAAGGCCGAAGACGTCACTATTTATCCTTTGTAAACATGGATTTTTAATACTACTGCTTAAAGTTTATTTTACTAACTGAAGGAAACATACCATTCAATTTTTTAAATGTCCCAAATAAGCCTTAAA
The DNA here is from genome assembly GCF_951394435.1 of Stenella coeruleoalba. Lineage (NCBI taxonomy): Eukaryota > Metazoa > Chordata > Mammalia > Artiodactyla > Delphinidae > Stenella > Stenella coeruleoalba. The sequence continues at coordinate 88,030,717 of NC_137158.1, read as the reverse complement.
TTAAGGAAGAAGAAATGGGAAATGCATTATTGTTTGAGTTGGGAGGTAAGAGAGCTATTCATTTATTAATTTCCATATCTCACCCAAACTGATGGATTAAAAGTTTAAAAAAAATACTTACAATGAAATGACAGAAAAGATCCCCTTAGATGTGGTACCAGTTTATGTGCTCACATTCCGCTTGTTCTTGTATTTTCTAATTTAGCCTCCGTGTTTTTTTTAAGAGAAACAGCACACAGTTGATGATTTGACATTATTGAACTCACCTCCTTATGGGAGTTATTCAGTGTATCACTCTGTTTGTCACAGCTTTGTGGAGAAATAATTCGTCGTACGTTCGTCCATTTAAAGTGTACAAGTCAATGATTTTCATACATCTGCAGAGTTGTGCAACATCACCGCATTCTAATTTTCATCCATGTTGTGGCATTGACTCTGTACTTCGTTTCGTATTACTATTAATAAGGGGTAATGTCGCATTGTATGGTTATAACATTTTATTTATCTACTCATCAGTCAGTGGACATTTGGATTGCTTCCTAGTTTGGGCTATTATGAAAAACACTGCTGTGAACACTCACGTACAACTTTTTGTGTGAACATATATTTTTCAATGTATTTCTGATTGACACCTAAAAATAGACAATTTGCTTTAAAAAAAAAAAAAAGAAGAAGAAGGGCCTGGACTCATGCTGCAATGCTGCGGAAGTGAGGGTACAGAGAAGATGGACTGAAGAGATGTGACTATGTTACAGAAACAAACTCTTTTACTAGATTCTGATAATAAGTTCAGGAGGCTGGAGCAGGGGAAATGCCTTCTGACTTCCTACTTGCATATTCTCGGCATAGAAAGTCCCTGTTTCTTTAATATCAAGAAATTGAAAATGCATATTGACTCATGGGGCTATAGTCCCTCCATCTGCACTCAGGAGTATTAATGCTTTCTCTCTTGAGGTCAGCCGTCCTGTGCTTGAGAGGTCAGGATGGTTTAGACAGAGGTGAAGAATGAACAAAGTGCTTCATGACCTATGAGTTCTCATAAATGCTTCATAGATTGTGCGAACGACACTAACACGCTGGAAAAGAGAAGTCTGTACTTCCCCTGTTGGCATATTCATCATACATTTCTGAAATTACTTAGTTCATTATTTCAACGAAGATTTTTTGATAACGGGTTTTGTGTCGTGGTTAAAAGTATGGAGTTTTGGGGCTTCCCTAGTGGCGCAGTGGTTGAGAGTCCGCCTGCCGATGCAGGGGACAAGGGTTCGTGCCCCGGTCCGGGAAGATCCCACATGCAGCAGAGCCCGTGAGCCATGGCCGCTGAGCCTGCGCGTCCGGAGCCTGTGCTCCGCAACGGGAAAGGCCACGACAGTGAGAGACCTGCGTACCGCAAAAAAAAAGAAAAAAGTATGGACTTTTGAGCCATGTTGCTTGAGTTCAGATCCTCTTACTGGTTGTGTTGACTGTAGCAAGTTCCTTAATCTCTCTGTGCCTTGGTTTCCGATTTGTAAACGGGGTAAAATTCTCCGTGTGTGGGAATATGTATAGTTAGAAAGATTGCTAGATAGTATTGAATGTCTAAAACAGAGAGCACGATAAGAATATTAACTATTATGAGTTGGTTTTATAGACAGCCTCATCGCATTTTTTCCATGATACTCTGAGCTAATTTTTGTGTTTTCTAAGCTCTGTTTTATGGATGAGACAACTAATGCTCAGAGAAGTTAGGCAGCTTACCCACAGTCACACAGCAGCTAAGATGAACCATCCAAGTCTACTTGGTTCTCAAAATAGTTTATGGAAATACTCCTCCCAATGTTTAGATAATGTAACTTGATTAAATCAAATGGAATTAAAGAAATAGAAAAAAATGATTGGTTGAAGACATGGACTGCAGGCGATAGGAAAGGGGAGTCTACCTTCTCAAAGATGCATTCAGAGCCACCGGGGGCAGCGTGCACCAGGACAACTGGCAAGGATCACCTTTCTCACTAATTTTCATTAACTGCTCTAAGATATGATAGCTAATGCTGTCAGATAATAGATTCACCACTTAGCTAATGCCTTTAAATTAGATGTTCTTCAATGCCAAGGACAATATGAAAGTGGTTTTCTTCTACTGCACGACTTCTCTCAGGTTTTATTTATTTATTTAGCTTTACAATGTTTAGCCCTCTTTATGAATTTAATTATCTTGTTGCTAAGTACACGTCTAAGCATAAGTGGCTGGTACAAGAAGCCATCTCTATGGTACCATATCAGTGTATGGTACATTCAAACCTTGGAAATGTACGTTCTCTGTGTTTTAGAAGCTGTGTACTACTCATTCTTGAAGAATTGAGATTTTAAAAAATCACTTTGAGTTGTCGTTCCTATTTTGATCCATTGTTTTAACCCATTAGTTAAATACCCTTGACGCTGAAGTTCAGAATTTGACCAGTATGTTAGAGCTAGGATAAATTAATTAAAACCATTAACTTAATTAAATCAAACAGAATTTAATACTATTATAAGTCCAAGATAGATGTGAATTCATTCTCTAAAACATGGGTGATATAGAAAATTAGGCTCCTTTAATTGGTGAATCTAAAAAATAAACAAGAAGAATAAAATATACACAACACACAAAGATCAGGATATGTCCATTGAAAGAAACCCCAGCTACTTCAAATGTCTCATATATACGTGTATATACATATACCATCTCTTTTTTGTTGTTGTTTTTGTTTTTGTTTTTTTGCGGTACGCGGGCCTCTCACTGCTGTGGCCCCTCCGTTGCGGAGCACAGGCTCCGGACGTGCAGACTCAGCGGCCATGGCTCACGGGCCCAGCCGCTCGGCGGCATGTGGGATCTTCCTGGACCGGGGCACGAACCCGTGTCCCCTGCATCGGCAGGAGGACTCTCAACCACTGCGCCACCAGGGAAGCCCTATCATAAGACATTTTAAAGAAAATTTTAAATCTTTAAGAAAGGCCACTTCAAGGGGCTATGAGAGCCTTAGACTAGAGAGCCACATCCTGTGCGACTTCTGCGAGTCAGTCATGTTTCCAGGGCTTCATAGCCTACAGCATATTAGAGTTGGAGCTTTTTGTTTCTGTTTTGTTTTTTTTAATTTAAAACGTACAGAAAGTGACAAGAATAGTACAAAGAACTATTTACCCAGATTTACCAAAGGTCACCATTTTGTTGTATTACTGTACTATTGTCTATCCCCTGTGAATGTGTATCTACGTATGATCGATTAATTGATCTATCTTGACCTGTTTGAGAGCAAGCAGCAGACATTGGGTCCCTTTACCCTCAAATACTTCCCTGTGGACTCCCTGAGAAAAAGAAGGTCGCCCTACACAGTAGAGTGACCAAAATCAGGAAATTGAATGTTGTCACAATCCAACTGTCACGTGGCATGCTGGTGCACTGGGGGTGAGGCAGGGGGAGTCCTAATTCCTAACACTTGCCACTTCCAGGGGAAATGGCTCGCCATGGCTGACTTCAAGTTACCGACAATTTAACACCCAGTTTGCAAGATTCCTCAATATTTAACCGTAAGCTCTGGGCCACCTGGGCCCACTACCACTGGTATCTAATCTGCCATTCATAGTCAAACTTTGTTCCCATTTGTTTGTTCCCATAGCAGACGTTGTTGCCATTTCAGGATTCAGTCCACAGTCACCACTGGTCAAGTCCCCTTAGTCTCCTGTAAGCTGGAGTGGCATCAGCCTTTCTTGTCTGTCATGACATCACCGTTTTTGAAGAGTACAGGTTAGGTCTTTTGTAGAATGTCCTTTAATTAGGGTCCATATGTCCTCCCACACTGAACCGGGAGGACATAAGTGTGCAACCAGTGGGATGCGAGGGAAATGGTGACGTCTGGCTTCGGAGGCTGGGTTCCAGAGAAGGGCGCTCTCTCCTATGTTGCTCTCTGGGATCACTGGCTCTAGGGAAGCCAGAAAGTCACGCCTCCCACATAGGTGGGAACGATAATCTGATATTTTAAAATAAATTAAGGTGGAAATTATTAAAGGGAAACCTCACTAAAAGAGTGGGGTGGCCAGAAGGGGGCGCCCTCATGCACGTACCACTCAAGGTCAATACAGACGCCAACAAAAAGAGATGCAGCTTGCATCTCCCCCAGGAATGGATGCTACTTCACTATCTCCCGCAATGGGGAGAAAGATTTTTTTTCTCCTTGTCTGGAAACAGCTCAGCCAATGAACAGCCACTATACTTTAAAGTAATTTCCTCCAAGGGAATTTTGTTTGTTACAGCCTCCAACGTCCCCTTGTCCTCTAGAAAAGAGTTTTCTCTCATTTGCTTTACTGGGCTTGCATGTGGTTCACCATAGTTGCCGGTCCCAAATAGCAATTCTTTGCTGCTCCTGAATAAACCTGTTTTGCTGGTAAAATAACTGGCTGTTTTATTGTTTTAGGTTTATAGCAGACATAAAGAATGACATAAGATATGGAAAAGCAACATATGTCAGATTTAGAAAAACTCAGAAAGGAAGTGACAAACTCAGGAAAGAATTTAAATTTGTATGTGTTAAAAATAACGCATGAGGGCTTCCCTGGTGGCACAGTGGTTAAGAATCCGCCTGCCAGTGCAGGGGACACGGGTTCCAGCCCTGGTCCGGGAAGATCCCACATGCCGCGGAGCAACTAAGCCCGTGTGCCACAACTACTGAAGTCCATGCGCCACAACTACCGAAGCCCGCACATCGCAATGAAGAATAGCCCCCACTCACCGCAACTAGAGAAAGCCCTCGCGCAGCAATGAAGACCCAACACAGCCAAAAAATAAAATAAAATAAATAAATTTATAAAAAATAATAACACGAGAGCAAATTAACCAAACTGATAATGCATTAAGAGAAATAAGTGAACAAAATTAGGAAGATACAAAAGATATGTAAGGTGGCCAGAATAATGGGTACCCAAAGATATCCGCATACTAATCCCCAGAACTTGTGTATATGTTTTCTTATCTAGCAAAGCAGACATTGCAGGTGTGATTAAATTAACGCTCTCAACACATTACCCTGGATCATCCGGATGAGTTTAATCTAATCACACAGGTCCTTAAAAGCGGAGAATTTTTCCTGGCTGTGGAGATGCAAATACAGCAGAAGTGAGAAGTGAACGGAAGTCCTGGGAGGACAGGTGTACAGAAGGGTTAGGAAGAAACCTATTTCTACTGGAACGGAGGATGATGCCAGAGAGACTAAAACAATAACTCCCCGATGTGCTGATATGCTTGGCCATTTGGAAATAGCAATTAGTTTAGTTTTGTTTTTTAACATAATTCTTTTGGCGAGCCTAAGAAGAGAAATGATAGAAGACACCTAAATTTTTAACCCTAGGAAAAGCAAACACTGTAAAAGAAAGAAATAAGAAATAGAATCATGGTATACAACTTGTCTCGCAGGAAAAAGTACTTATAGTTTCATAAAGGGTAAATTAATGTTGTTTTAATCCTTACTGCATGGCAGGAAAGGGGAAAATTTGGGAAGATGATGAGAGAAGCCATTAAGTCTTTATCTTCCATTATTGGATGACCACCAAGAATGTCTTAAACAGAGTGAAGTAAGTCAGAAAGAGAAAGACAAATACCGTATGCTAACACATATATATGGAATTAAAAAAAATGTCATGAAGAACCTAGGGATGAGACAGGAATAAAGACACAGACCTACTAGAGAATGGACTTGAGGACACAGGAAGGGGGAAGGGTAAGCTGTGACAAAGTGAGAGAGTGTTATTGACATATATACACTACCAAACGTAAGGTAGCTAGCTAGTGGGAAGCAGCCGCATAGCACAGGGAGATCAGCTTGGTGGTTTGTGACCACCTAGAGGGGTGGGATAGGGAAGGTGGGAGGGAGGGAGACGCAAGAGGGAAGAGATATGGGAACATATGTATATGTATAACTGATTCACTTTGTTATAAAACAGAAACTAACACACCATTGTAAAGCAATTATACTCCAATAAAAATAAATAAATAAATAAAAACTTCACTTAAAAGTAAAAAAATAAATAAATAAAGTGATACAGGGAGAGATGTAAGTACAAACACAGAATGAGGGAAATGAGTATCTGTGGAAACAGCAAAAGGAGTTGAAAAAGGCTGCTTCTGGGAACAGTAAGATATGACTGGAAACTATTCACGAATCAGTTGGGACATAATTTAAAATAACTTTGAAAGGATAATAAAATGAATGTTTTAATTAGAAACAAAGTATGCTCCACTTTAAGATTTTCATTTTACTTTAAGAATATTTCTTCATTAAGTGAAACTATTATGACACATGTTATAACATTAAAATGTTATACTTTTTTCATTTACTAACTTCTTGTGTTTAGTATATATTTTATAGGAAATTTCACGTGGCAGACACTGGCCTCCAAATGTTACTTAAAAAAACAAAGTATTATTCAGACGGATAATCAGTCATTTCGTGCAGCTTGAAAGATTTTAATTTGGAGGTTTGATTGAGCGTTTTTCTATATACTTCTATTCTGCTTTGAGTGAGAATTCTATGCCTGCTTTTCAGTATTGTGCCCAGTATTCTAGAACAGCTAAGACTTGTGAATTTAATTAGATTGACAAGAAACCAGATGAAGATGAAGTTTTATATTTCTAGATTTTAATTTTTTAAATTATATCTCTGTTTACGAAAGTAGCATGTGGTCATTATAAAACCTTGGAAAATAAATAAAAGAAATTTTTTCAGAGTTTTTCTCTAGGCTTTTTCTCAATACATATATATTATGTATACACATATGTGTTTACATCTATATTTAAAACATCATTATTTAAGACAAAACATTCTTAATGAGAGAACTTCTAGAATGTCATTTACATTCGGCCAACCCCGTTATAAAGGGACAAAAGGTTACAAAGGAAAAAATTAGTTTGCCCAAACCTGAGTTTTATATTTAGGGCTTCTGATACCAGAACAAGGGCTACACCTAGATCCAGATGGATTTCATGGGGTCCTAAGTTTCCCCAAACCCAAAACTAATCGCCAACTGTGAGGTTTTCTTGGGATAATTGGTTATCGCAAAACTGGATTCCAAATTTCTCTCTTAGAGCCAAACCTCTATATGTTTCACTCAACAGTAACACCGCACACCCAATTTTATGGGAATAACTGGATGACATGGCTTTCAAGGCCATGTCAAGAAAGTTTGATGAACCCACCTTCCCTTGGGCATCTCAGTTATCACGTTCCTTTTTGTACGTGAAAAGGAAGGGAATGCCCTGTGGTTACTCACCCCAAAACATGGGGACCACCATTGACCCATAGGTTATTATCCCTCAAAACTAGACCCTCTGGCACAGAGCTACCCCCTTGCCTCAGAGCCATTATTGCCTTTGCCCTTTTGGTTAAGGCCACCGACAAAATCCTGGTGGATTCTCTGTAACCATTTTTACCCCAGGCAGCGGAAGCCCTCCTGAATTCCCACCACACTCAACATTTCTCAGCCAGCCACCTCACCTCTTAAGAAGCCCTTCTGTTAACTGCCCTCCACATACCTCTTTTACACTGTAATAACCTTACCCTGGCTACTTCTCTGCCCTCCAACAATGACAAAGTCCCTCATGACCATTTAACACTGATGGACCACATCCTGATTCCTTGTGATGGGCCACAGGCAATTCCATGGTTCACAGAGGGTTCTTATGTAAAAGATGACAGAAGAAGACATTGTGCTGGGTGTGCTATTCCAACTGCTTTTGATGTCGTCTGAGGACAACAAGAACCTATGGCTTCTTCAGCCCAACAGGCTGAATTATATACTCCCGTGCTTTAGCCAAGGACAAAACTTCCAATACTTATACTCTTAGTAGGTGTACATTTGGAGTAGCTGATATTGGAATCTTGTGGAAGCAACGTGGCTTCCTTACTTCCAGTGGAAGTAAAATTTAAAATGTTCCCTATGTTCAGGAATTATTAAATGCAATGCTTTAACCTGCCACTTCAGATATTAAGATTCCAGGGCATTCTAAACTTGACCCTCTAGGGATCAAGTTAATATTTGAATAATTATTAACTTATTAATAATATATTAGGAATGCCGCCCTTAAAAGGACCTACAGAAGCCAAACCTCTGTCATGGTCCAAAGGGAAATTTCCCCAAATAATAACCTAGAAAAATTGCCTAGAGAAGGCCAACAACTGGCTTCAGAAAAGGAAAAACAAGATTGGAAATTCAACAACTGTTGGTTTGATAGAAAGAGAAACTCTGGTTGGGACCAAATAAGCCAGTCCTACTGGAGACTCTGAAGTTCCCACTCTCCACTGCTGTACATGCATCAAAACATTGTTCTGGCAAAACGATAGCTATTATGAATCAATATTGGTGGGGAAACTTTTTTTTTTTTTTTTTTTTGGCTGTGTTGGGTCTTCGTTGCTGCGCATGGGCTACCCTCCGTTGCGGTGCGCGGGCTTCTCATTGCGGTGGCTTCTCTTGTTGCGGAGCACGGGCTCTAGGCATGCGGGCTCAGTAGTCGGGGCACACGGGCTTAGTTGCTCTATGGCATGTGGGATCTTCCCGGACCAGGGCTCGAACCCGTGTCTCCTGCATTGGCAGGCAGATTCTTAACCACTGCGCCACCAGGGAAGTCCCTAGTGGGGAAACATTTTAAAAGGCCGCAAAACTGCCTACCTCACTTGTCCCACTTGTCCAAAGTACAACCCAGGGAAGACAACTCACACTGCCCTGGACATTTAAAACTGCCCAATAGATCATTCAAGTTCTGGCAAGTGGACTTCATACAACTCCCTTTATCTCTTGGATAGAACTATGTTTAGTCATGGTCTGTATGTTTTCACACTGGACTAAAGTCTTCCCTTGCAGACAGGCTACTGCCTCTTCGGTGGCTAAAGTCCTTTCAGAAAAGATTGTCCTCTCAAACTGTACAGTGATGGAGGAACCCACCCCTTGGCCAGGTGCTTGGATAGGTCTGTGCTGTCCAGCTGCTTTTACAATGCTGCCACTGTGCTAACCACCTTCAATCCTCTGGTTTCATAGAACGTGCTAAGGGAATTCCTAAGACTCAGTTGGCAAAACACCTTGGCCAGAAGTTTGCCACTGGTCCTTCTAAATCTCAGATGCATGTTTTTTGTAATTCACAACCTCTCACCGTTTGAGAAAGTCCCAGGGACTCAACGCACTTGGCTCCTCCTTCTTTTGACCCACAGCTGATAAAAGGAGAGATACTCCAACACTGTAAAGGCCTACTTGCTTCTATTTCAAAATAGCCATGTTTTGGTAAAGCAGTCTTCACAGTGTGCCCTCAGGAGACAAAGACTTTAAGCATCACACCTTGCAACCTGGAGCTTTGGTCTCTTGGAAAAGTCACCTCCAGAAGAACTCTCTTCCATCTCACTGGAAAGGTCCCTATCGGGTGCTGCTAACCCACCCTTGTGCCACCAAACTCCGAAGAAGAGACTCCTGGGTTCTCATGGTGCACCTAAAAACAGCACTGAACCCTGACTGGACCTGCATGTCATCTGGTGACCTGAAAGTAAAGATTTCCCAGAATTGAGGAGATAGCTTTCCCAAGATATCTAGACCGGGCCGGTTGGAAGTTTGTCTCCAAACCTTTGAAGATGACATAGTGCTTTAGATGATCTCCAGTGTCTACGATCCTGATAACATATAGAATTTTTTTTTTTTCCTGCAGTACGTGGGCCTCTCACTGTTGCGGCCTCTCCCGTTGCGGAGCACAGGCTCCAGACGCGCAGGCTCAGCGGCCATGGCTCACGGGCCCAGCCGCTCCACGGCATGTGGGATCTTCCCGGACCGGGGCACGAACCCGTGTCCCCTGCATCAGCAGGCGGACTCTCAACCACTGAGCACCAGGGAAGCCCACATATAGACTTTGACAAAAAGTGTCTGAGAGTTCTCCCTCCCTCCTGGTCCTCCTTGCTACTCAAATGTGACCTCAATAGGTTTCCAATCTGTGCACTTTCCCTCCGACATAGGACACTACACGCTGAAAAGTCCTTCCTGGCATTGAGGGACAAAAATCCACTGAAATATAAAACCTGACTCTTGATCAGTGATGCTTTCAGAGAAAGATCTTGATCAAAAGGGGAAATGTGAAAAATTAATACACAGAAACCTCAGTTAACCAGGGTTGGGAGACCAGAAGGAGGAGCTCTCACTCCCTGTGATGGTTGATGGCAGAGCCCAACCGGAAGAGAAAGAGGCATCTTCTTCACGCAAGGACTCAGCCAATGAAAAGCCACGGACTCTTTGTTTACTGTAGCCCCCGCCCCCCAACTTCTTTTTCCCTCTATAAAAGCATTCATCATCCCTTGCTGTGCAGGGATTGCATGTGGCTCACACCATGGTTGCAGACCTTGAACTGCAAGTCTCTGCTGGTCCCGAATAAACCCATCTTTGCTGGAGAAATATCTGGCAGCCTGTTTGTTTTAGGTGGACAGCCCCGTTCAACCTAATTTCTCCTCACTCTCTGTATGATTTCTGCTCTCAGCCACATTGAGCCATTATTCACGTGCCCTGATCACAGCATGATCTTTCGGTATTCTTCATTCTCTCCACCCAGAACATGCTTCCTTGAGTTGTCTACCTGAAAAGTCCTCATCCTCTTAAGATTCAGCTCAAATGCTGTCTACTCTGAGGAACCTTCTATGTCTCATAGGCAACTTGGCCATTTCTTTTTCTGCATCCACATAGCACTTAATCTACACTTTTATTATAACATTTACTACATTTCTACAACTATTTGTGACTCATCAATAATTTACACATGTTTGTCTCTTAAGTAGATCAGGGACCCTTTTAGGAAAGAGAGCATTTTCTTTTCGTATTTATTTCCCCATAATGGATGCCTGGCAGAGTAGGAAATAAATTTGTTGAGTGAATAGGTAAGTGAAATAACTTCAGGGTCATAATGTTTAGAAAAGGTATTTTTCAATCAACACACACACACGGTACCTGTACATATATGTAGGTGCATGTGCATATGTGCATGTATGTATATCTCACAGGCAGAGTTTTGTGAGAAAAACCGGGTGACAAATAGAAAATCTGTGCATTTTTCACTCTTAGTCATTTCTATAGCTTTCATTTCTGTTTCCATTCCAGTTTGCTGAGACATTTGAGTGGCTTTCAGGACAGTTGCCTTGACCTTGAGCTTTCTGCACCTATGATTAATATCCATTTTATGTCATTTAAGTAATTCAAAGCTGAATTTCTGAGCTCATAATTAGGATTTTAGAAGCTTATATAAGGCTGTTCTTTCCAAGAGAATTACTTCTTAGATTTAGAAGCAGATATGGACAGAAGCATTTAGATGCTGTCAAAAGATATGTGTGTGTGTGTGTGTGTGTGTGTGTGTGTGCGCATAACCTCTCATGAAGACTGACATTACTTCCAAACTAAGTTACATGACTGTAGCTTCTCAAAATTGAACCAAAAAGAATGTGATAAAAACATAGAAGGATAGATGCTTTCTGTCTAGTGATCAACCTCTATAGTTAATTTCACTGGATAAAATTAAAATACTCTAAGTCAAGATTGTATTTATTCATAAGTCAGTTATGGGAGAACATTCTTGTGGAAACGATTGAGCCTTTTCACCCTCAATTTAATGTTTAAAAATTTGGTCAATTGCTGTTTTTCAGACTCTTGTCCATTTAAATCTTACACAGCCCATTGCTCCATACAATAAATGTTCAACATATGAGGCTGATTCACTCTATATTGCTTCACGTGCTATTCTTGTTTTAAATATGAGAAAGTTACTGGAAACAGTTGGAAATTCATAAAATATTTTCAACATTTCTAACAGTTTTAGTTTCTTCTGGTCCAAAATTCGAGCCATCATCCTTTTGCAGAGACATAAGAAGTAACTCTCACATAGAGCTAGAATATAGATGTGATTAAGGCTGAAAGCTTTAGCAGGTGGACGCTGCCTTTTTGCGAGGAGGCTTTAGAGAAAGAGCAAAGAAGCAAATCATGCACATATTGCAACACAGTAGGACTCCTGGGGAACTTCAGATCACCCGGATCAGCCTTCAGGGTTTGTGAGAAATAAGAAGGACTCTCAGTAAAACCCCGAGGCATTATTGTCCAGGCAAATTCTTTTTCTTTCCAACTGAACACAAAAAGGCATTGCCTAGGTTCATCAACTGGGGTACTAAAGAATGCACTGCATAATCAATTACCGGAAAGAACTTGCTTCCATTGGGAATGGATGTTAGTAACATAGGAGGGTTAGAAATAACAGGGTGTCAGGGATAATAATGTAGTTTATTGTTCAGAGGTCCTGGACAAGCCTTCACCCTTGGCCCTTAGGCTTTTCTCATTGGTAAAATGGGAGTGTTTCAGGAGCTAGTACAAGGGGCGATGAGACCTTGAGCCTTGTAATCTTCTATTGCAGGCTGTATGCTTTGAAGGGCTTCTTTACTTATAGGGCATTGATTAATTCTGGGGAGAGATTTTTGAGGGGTCTGTTAGAACCTCAGTGGGAGATGTGCTGTTAATTTTGCCACTTGGAGATTTTGCCCATAAGGTGGTGGTAGCTGATTCGATAGGGACAGGTGATCAGTGCTTTCAGCATCAGCTCTAGTACAATGAGAGACAGAGGAAATACAAGACGTCAAAGGGTCATTTAATTCACTTGGTGTGTTACTTGATGACTACTCCCAAATTCTAGAATTATTTCCACCTTTTGGGAGAAAGAAACTGTGGCATGATACTTCTCTAAGGAGTCTCAGCCTGATAAATGTCTGGAGAGGACGAACTAAGGAGAAAAGGCTGGGTATTTCTCAAAGGGCCTAAACAAAAGGGAACAGATTCAGAGACAGGAACCTTTTTTTTTTTTAATTTTTATTTATTTATTTATTTTTATTTTGGCTGTGTTGGGTCTTCGTTTCTGTGTGAGGGCTTTCTCTAGTTGCTGCGGGCGGGGGCCACTCTTCATCGCGGTGCGTGGGCCTCTCACTATCGCGGCCTCTCCCGTTGCGGAGCACAGGCTCCAGACGCACAGGCTCAGTAGTTGTGGCTCACGGGCCTGGTTGCTCCGCGGCATGTGGGATCTTCCCAGACAAGGGCTCGAACCCGTGTCCCCTGCGTTGGCAGGCAGATTCTCAACCACTGCGACACCAGGGAAGCCCAGAGACAGGAACCTTTTGAGGTTCATTAGAGATCCCCACTATTTGAACTGTGTTAGTACTCCAAGGCAGGGACTGTTTTCCATCCATAGTAGTGGGGCTGAGCACTGAGCACGTGACTCCAGCATCAGTTAGGACTGGAAAAGGCTCATCCCCATCTGGAGAGATGTTCAGGCCAATTAAGAGGGAGGGTTGGGAAGAGCCCCTGTAGTTCCTCGGACCCCGTCACCGGGAACTGGGTGGACCCTGGAGAGGCTGCTTGGAGAGCGGAAGGCCCCTGACATGCTCAAATTTGTAACCCTCTCCGTTCCAATGTCCTGGCTCTTTGCAACAGGAGCAGGAGCTAAGAGGGTCTGGGGTTTGTTCAGGAGCCTTCATTTGCTGGAGGTGAAGGTGAAGAATTTTCGTGGTCTTCCTTGGAGGTGAGTGATCTAGAGTGTGGGAGAGCTGACTTGGCAGGGTGACCAAATCTGGAGTGGACACAGCCTCCCGTTCCAGCCTGGCCCTTATTACTAGAAAGATCCCAGTTCAGCCTATTAATAAACAGAACTAGAAGCTACCCAGGTGGAGTCAACATCTGAAGAAAGACCAGAATTTTCTTTAAAAACATGCTGAAGTCAATTACAATAACCATGAACAGTTCATCAGATTTTTGTGTGAAGCTTGAATTTTGTTCCAGGCAACAGGCTTTGGAGAAGCCCTGGGAATTGCTTGAACCTGATCATATAATAAGTTAGAGGGCTGGTCTCCCAGTTGTGATTCTAGACACCTTTTGGGACTTTCCAAATTAGCAGTTTTCATTGAATCTGGGCCTGACCCTCGCTGATAAGCATCTGAACTGGCTGCTACGAGTCAGAGAAACCATGTTGATAAGTTTGACTGACTATATTAAACTCCTCGGCAAATCTGTGAAGATCTTCAGTCACTTTGAGAAAATCCTTGGCTACAGTTTGCAGTTCAGCTTTAGTCCAGGGAATATGAAAAATGAAGGGTTTAGTCCCTGGATTCTCAGAAGGCTTAATTTTAAAGGGACGGGTTCTGACAAGTTCAGAGGAAGAGGGAGTGAGAAAAGAGAAAGTTTGGTGGGAAAATTTGTGTGACCGGATGGAGGTTATAGCGAGGCATAGGTGGTTTAGAAGGAAAGGAGGAAGGTGGCCCTGGAGTCAGAGCCCGAGACAAAGAAGCAAAGGAGAGGAACCTGAGGCTTCCGGAACTATTTTGTCTTTTCCTTTGCTCACTTCAGTTAATCCAGCCCGAGACCCATTTTCATCTGCAAGAACCACTGAGAGACAAGCTGGTTGTTTAGATTTCAGTATTTAGGAGACATTTTTCAAGAGTGCATGAAGTTAGTCTGTCACTTCAAGGAAAACCGCTGACAGTATTTGTTGCCAAGGATAAAATTAAAGTTTTCAAGTGAAAATTTTGGATAGCTGCTGTGAGTCCTTGAAAGCTTCCTAATATTTAAAGAGTTTTCTGATGAAATCAGTGTGATATTAATGATTCTCTGAGACTGTGTAATGAACCACGTCAACACTGGGAAAATCTGCACGTAACCCAGTGAACCACTACTTTCCAAATGACCAGCTCACGACATCACAAAGTCTACATGGTGTCGGAGTTTCCCATTGCTGCTGCAACAAACCACCGCAAACTTAGCGCCTCACACAACACAGCTCTGTGATCTTGCAGTTCTGCGGTTCTGCCGTCTGACACGGGTCTCCCTGTGCTCCTTTCTGGAGGCCCCAGGGGAGAATCTGCTTCCTTGTCTTTGAAGCCAGCAATGGTGGGTTGAGTCCTTCTCCTGTTACATCTCTGTCACTCTCTTCTGTCCGTCTGTCTCCCTCTCAGTGTCCCTCACAAGCACATCAGCAAATGTCTCTTTTGCCACATCTCCCAGGTTCAGGGAAGTAGGACGGGGATGTGTTTCGGGGCCATTATTCTGCCTACCACACGTGGACAAATGATGCCCTTCAACGTTCCAGAAAGAGCAATGGATTCCCAGGTAACAGAGTGCAGAAAGTTCACTGATAGAGCTTCAGATTCCACATTGCAGCTGAGCTTTTATCACTTTAGATTATCTGTCCAGTTTCTAAAAGGCTATTAAAATACTCCTCCCCTTTCCAACTACATACCTGCGTGGGCCTGGATTTTCTTTATCCAAGCAACCTCTTGCAGCAGACTAAAAACAGAAGCAAGTATAAGAATCCAATTTTCTTCCATTAAGCCAGACGTTAAGGACATTTGCAAAAATGTAGAAACAATGCCACTCTTCTCACTCAGTTGGTTTTGTTTTGGAACATATGTTAATTTTTATTAAAAATATGTTATCTATGTTAATCCGTGGTGGGCTTTTGCCATTATTTTAAAATTAAGTAATAAACTTTTGGACGTTCCTCAGTTTTAATTTCAAATAAGGTAAATATTGTTAATATAACACATATTTACAAAAGTTCTTTGGCGTCCTCAATAATTTTTAAGGGTATAAGGGATTCTGAGACCAAAAAGCTTGAGAACTGCTGTTGCAGAGAATAAAGCATCCTTGGGGGCCTGTGAGGTGATGTTCCAGGATGACGTTCAAAGGACCTGGAAGCATCTTTTTGCGTTATCGCCAAGATTTTAGGTAACATTTCTTACACATTTTCTAGAACTATTGGGGTACAGGAGGAAGAGAAATCTGAAGGCTTACACTGGCTCTGCCGTTGGCTCACCCACCGAGGAGCTGTGTCTTCGTCAGGTGCTGGGTTTCTCAAGGCCTCACTTTCCTCCTTTTGGAAAAGGGACGTAAATTCCGGCTCTGTCCACCGTCAGGGTTGTTAGAAAACGAAGTAAGATAATGGAAGTAAAATGCTTTCTAATCCAGAAAGACTATAGAAATGTGAGTTGGGTTTGGTGGGGGTTTGGTTTGCTTGCTTTGTTTTGAGTTTTAGCACATATGGGGCATATCTTCCGACAAAGTGCGTTTGGCTGAATGGGACGAAAGCAATAAACTAGCTTATTAATAACTATTAAGCGCCTGCCCTGTCACAGCACAGCGGAGACATGCAAGGAATGAAAGACACAGCTCTGTCCCGAGGAGTTTATAATATTGTGGAAGAGAGGGATAAATCAATACACAAGAGTATATTTTCAAAGACTTTAGCCTACAAGAGAAATTAGAATTCAGGAGCTGGGGAAATTAGGTGAAGGAGGTCAGCTTTCAGGAAAAGGATGAAACCTGAGTTGTATTTTGAGGAATGGAGAGGGTTTGAAGGGCAGGAGGAGACAGAGCTCCCAATAGAGATGTGAAAATGAAACGCTAGCACTGCAGGAGGGAGACGACTGGGAAAAAGCAGGATTTCTGGTGTTCTGACCCCACGTACCACGGATGCCTTTACGTTTGGGGCACTGCCAGGCTCTAATCCTACTACTGGTCTAGCAGGAAGCAGCCTCTACTCTCTTCCTGGGACCCCCTTTTATCTCGTCTTCCCCTGCGGCGTTTGCTGTTGTATTAACAGACCTGGAAGGAGAGTTAACAGCAATGATGTGTCAAATGACCCCGTACTTCTTAAGGTCATGATGAAAGGCAATTGAGGATGACATTTTGCTTACTTTAAGCTAGTTAAGACAGGTTATGAGTCGGCATCTTAATCTGGTCCAGGTAAACTACTCTGTGGTTTAATCAGTTTCCCAGGCCAAAATCAGCCCCAAGGGAAAGGTAAATTACTTCAATGACTAGCTCTATTTTGAGGAAGCAAGATAGCATGTAGACTAATAGAGTCCCCTTTTTAATCTGTGGCCAAATAAATGCTTGAAAGACATTAAAGGGAGACACAAAGATACATCAAAATAAGAAAATAGCAAAGCTCTTTCATCCTGAATTTGATTCATAAATGTCAGAATGAACTCATGGTCTATTTTCTTTAAAAAACAAACAAACAAAAACCAAAGGACAAACGGAAGTTATTTCCTAGCTCTGTCCACTGGAAAGCACTAGGACCAGTGACTAACACAGTAGCAATGAGCACCAGGACTGTGGTCTCCAAATACAAACGTCCACTGAACAGAGCCAGGGTGCCTTCTAACAAAATAAGGCAGGAATAGCAATATGGATATCACTGATGTGAAATCTGAAGCAAGTGCATTATGATACAAAAGGGACTTTTTTTAATGATAAAAGGGAAATTGTGTAACGAGAACCTGAGGCTATAGCACCAAATAACCTAAAAGCAAAACACACAGAAAGGTAAGATTGTGGCACGGCTGCTCCACAGGCGGTGAGGTGGGTTCTCTGCTTGTCTCTGTGTGACGTCATGTGTGCTTGTCTCTGTGTGACGTCACGTGTGCTTGTCTCTGTGTGACGTCACGTGTGCTTGTCTCTGTGTGACGTTAGTATTGATCGCGGCTGCTGACAACCTCAGACTGACCCATCCATTGTAAATTTCCCTCTCAGCTTTCCTCTACTGCTCTAGCTTCCATTGATGATCATACCCCAGGATTTGTTATTTTATGTGGGGTTGCAAAGTGGTAATATTGTAATACTATTATTTCATCTTTTATCTGGAATTCCATACAGAAGAACTCTTCCTCCTCAATTATTTGATTAATCTGAGTTGTGCTTCTTATGCAGGACAGGAATAAATACGCAGACATAGAGAATGGACTTGAGGACACAGGGAGGGGGAAGGGTAAGCTGGGATGAAGTGAGAGAGTGGCATTGACATATATACACTACCAAACGTAAGGTAGCTAGCTAGTGGGAAGCAGCCGCATAGCACAGGGAGATCAGCTTTGTGGTTTGTGACCACCTAGAGGGGTGGTATAGGGAGGGAGGGAGGGAGACACAGAGGGAGGAGATGTGGGGATATATGTATACCTATAGCTGATTCACTTTGTTATACAGCAGAAACTAACACACCATTGTAAAGCAGTTATACTCCAATAAAGATGTTAAAAGTTATAAAAAATTATAAAAAATAAATAAATGAGTGATTCTTACTTTTTATTTACAAATTTTCAGAATAACAAGTTGCTTCTGTTGCCACTCAATCCCCAAGGGTGACCAAGAGGATTTGGGAGGGGAGGGGTGTCATTATGCATTCATGGATTTTAACAGATTTAATGTATTTCAACCCATTGTAGTCATTATTCTTTGCGATGCCCCCAAATCATCCCCTCAGGCCCGCCTGTGAGTTCTCTGGACGGGGCCCCAGCAGCTCCCTTGCTTTCCGATGCAACAGTGTGTTCCAGGCTCGTGTCCAACCTTTCCTTCTACAGACCTGGCGGCAGCCATTTCTCAGGGAGCCCTGGTTCCTTTTGGAGACCACAGTCCTGGTGTTCCTTGGTACTGAGCTGGTCCTTGGTACCAGGACTTTTCAGTGGATAGAGCTAGGTAGTAAGGCTTTTTGTTTCTCAGTTGTTTTTTCTCTTTTCTTTTTAAAGAAAATATATCATGAGTTCACTGACATTTACAATTCAAATTTAACATGACACAACTTTTAAGTTTTCATGCATTTCTTAATTTCTTTAACCTCCCTTTTTAAACCGACTTTCTCGCAGAGTTAAAACATCCCTAGTGGCATTAATATCATGATTTATTTGCTGTGTTTATTTTATTTATTTAGTTTCACAGTAACAATACTCCATGCTTAGTAACAAAATGGAAATGGAAAACAGTGTAAGTTTCCTCTGCCTGAGGATATGTGCCCCTAGGAAGTACTGGGAAGTAAAATCACTGTGTTTAAAAAATACTTGAAATACCTCTTCCTGTGTGGTCAAGCAACCTACCCAATACCGACAGACACTTCTTCCACTTTGCTTTTAGTTTTGAGGGGTGGCCTTTTAAGAATTTTTATGTAAAACATTTATTCTACACTGTTCTGAAGTTAAATCTACCAGACAATTACAGTCAAAGAATTCCGGCGTCCGTCCGGTCCCTTGGTTAGTTTCCTCCACTGGTCACCAATTGTTCCAGTTACTGAGGCTACAGCACAAAAGGCCCCAAACCTAGTGCCGTGCACCGCCGTCCATCACACTCGCTCATTGGGGCCGCAGCTCAGACGCCCCGCAGGGTGACTTGACTCTGCTTGCTGATGCGGGGTCTCAGCTGGAAGAGTCAGGTTGGGTGCTGGGGTCACCTGGGGCAGTGCTGCTGGCTCCGGTCCTTCCTAGGTGGCCGTCCCACGTGCCTCTCTGCCTGAGTCTGCGCTTCAGCGCCTGGCAGGCTTGCTCCGGGGAGCATCCCAGGAGAGAGAGCCCAGGGAGGCTGTTAAGACCCCAGAAGCCACACAGCGTCCCCTCCGCTACGTTCTCCCAGGCAAAGGGTCAGCAATCCCACCCAGGGTCACTGAAGCAGGGGCCTCCATAACTCCACGGAGCAGGACAAGGTTCTGGAAGAGTCTCTGGGCTGGCAAGAACGCCGTGGCCACTTTGGAAAATGACACGACACTGGGATGCGGTTCGGTTTGTCCGTCCGTTTTAAATGCTTGAAGATGGGAGAAGAATGGGGACAGTTCTGCAAAGGGATTCCACGAGGCAGCGGATCCAGGAGGGGACTTGGAAGGATGGACGGTGCTGGGGGCAACAAGGACAGGGGCCCCAAGAAGGGGGAAGCGGGCGCGAGCAGGAAGCCAGAGCTGCGCTGCAAGGCCAGCAGGAGGCCCACGCTTCTCATTCCTTTCAGGGAAGGAGGAATCCCATTTGAATGAGCTGGGATTTTTTTTCTTTGAAATTGACTTGTCAGTGCCTGTACATAAGGGATAATTATTTGGGACTTATATTCACAGCAAGCACAAGCTTGCACGAGCTTTTTTCTGCACGGCAGCCTCCTATATAACGCCTATGGGCTCCAACTACCCATCTCACTCAGAGGAGGTCTTTGTAGGAAGGCAGGGCCGGTGCACTGAATGCAGGGTGCCAGGCCCTCTCCCGGGCATGCATGGGCACAGCTGGAAACCTCAGCTGCACCTGTTCAAGGTCACACAGTAGCTTTAAGGCCACTCGATGGCTGACTTCAGAGCCCTTTCCAGTATGTTTGAGCATTAGTTATATGTATTTATATCGGCTACTAAACCCTATTGATCAAGACTAAATATTAATAGAATATCCACTACATTAACTGTTAATGAATATTCAACTATTACTTGTAAGGCAGAAGTGCTTATCTAAGGGAAAACAGCTCAGTCGTGTCGTAAAATCTCAGAAGTCTAAGTCTGCTTAATTTTTGGTTTTCTTCCAGTTTTATTGAGATATAATTGACACACAGCGCTGAATACAGTTGAGGCGTACAGAATAATGATTTGACTTTTGTACATCCTGAAATGATGACCACTGTAAATCTGGTGAACGTCCATCATCCACATAGACACAAAATTAAAGAAATAGAAAAAAGATTCTTTTTCTTGTGATGAGAACTCTTAGGACTACTCTCTCAACAACTTTCATATATAACCTGCAGCAGTGGTCATTACCTTTATCATCCTGTACATGACATCCCCAGTACTTACTTATCTTATAACTGGAAGTTTGTCCCTTTTGACAGCCTTCCTCTAAACCCCCCCCTCCTCCTCTGCTTAGTTTTTTTTTAAGATAAGTAATTTTTTTTTTTTTTTTTTTGCGGTACGCGGGCCTCTCACTGTTGTGGCCTCTCCCGCTGCGGAGCACAGGCTCCGGACGCGCAGGCTCAGTGGCCATGTGTCACGGGCCCAGCCGCTCCGCGGCACGTGGGATCTTCCCGGACCGGGGCACGAACCCGTGTCCCCTGCATCGGCAGGCGGACTCTCAACCACTGCGCCACCAGGGAAGCCCAAGATAAGTAATTTTTAAAAACATCCAAGTAAACAGTCTCTTCTAATATCCATGTAGGAACGTGTGTGGGATGTGTGCACAGGTGCACACGTGTGTGTCAGTGAGCTCATTTTTTTCTTTCTTTTTTCAGGAAGTGATACATTCTTTTATTTCCCATTAGAATATCATGCTGTTTGGCTTGTTGTAGTCTTATTCTCGCTTCCAAAACGTTTCTTCCCTATAGTTCCAACTATTAAAGTGAATCTTCAAGAAAAACGACACCATGAAAAACACTTGGCTGATCTTTTTCTGATCCTTTCTTGTTCCTGTTTTGTCGTAACCACAGCTCAGAGTAAAGCAGCTCCGCAGAACAGCTCCCTCGGCAGCCGGGCTGGCACGGCAAGGCCACACGTATTGGTCCTATGAGAGTCGGAGAAGGGTCAGAGGGAAAACACCCAGAAAGTGTCCCAACTTTCTCAATATATAAATAATTTAGAATGCAAAGGAGTTTTTAAGGAAAGAGTCCCCAAAGTGTGACAAAGCTACCTAAAGCTTCAGAACCTAAAAAGATGCCACAGAGACTGGAGACATTCTCTCCTGTTACGGCTTTTAACACACAAGGTCTAAAACCAACGCCCACCGGCACCAGACTCAGGGCTAAGGCAGAATCGCCGAGACCCCCAGGAGCCCCTTGCGGTCCTTCCCTCCCAGGTGAGGGTCCACAGGCTCTGTCATAAGAAACAAAGCAGCACTGGGCTCCTAATACGTGCCAGGCGCAGTGGGCTCGCACTAAGCCGCTAACGACACTTTTTTGACCATCATGACAGGTCCTCAGAGCGCGTTGCTTTCCTATTTTACAAATGAGGAAGCCGAGGCTTCTTGAAGCCAGTTAGCTTACCAAGGTCACACAGGTCATAAGTGGAGAGTCTGAACTCACCCCCAGACAGGCCCGTCCCCAACCGCTGGAGACACCTGACCCAGAGCCCCCGTTCACCTGAGCCTCCCCTGGCCTGGACGGGGCGGCAAGACTGGATGACGCCAATGAAGGTGAGCGGGACCCCAGCTGGCAAGCCCCTCCCGTGGCCCCTGCGGGTCACGCGGCCCCCAGCGCCGGGCTCTGTTCCCTGAGAGCCAATGCAGACATCAGCGCGGAGTGCACTGTTGGAAAACTTTGCTCTGACGTTCAGCACAGGTGCCTGCTCTGCAGCTGAGCGCTCAGTGTTTATCAGTTCGCATCTGACAAGTCCCCCACCAGCGGGTGCTGCGCGCCCACTCGGGGCTTTTCAGCCAAATCTGTGCTGCTCCGTGGTTCCTGTTACTCCGCCCACTGGGCATCTCTTGCGGGGCGGGGGCGGGGGGAAGCAGGGGCACACCCCCGGCCAGCACAGATGAGCAACCTGCGCCCACCTCCCACCCTCCGCTTGCCCACTTGGCTTTCCAAGGCCTTCTTTCCGCCTCCTCATTGACGGTGGACCATGTTACTCTTCCCAGCTATTGGCTGACGTTCCCCGTACGCTCTCAACATTTGCTCTGTGACTACAATGCCCTCCCCTGTGGGAGGTGTACACTTCCTTCCTCGTTGTCACCACGTTTGGCCATGTGACATGTTCTGGCCAAAAGAATTTGAATAGAAGACCAGATGTCAGATGCTGAGGGATCGGAGCCCGGGTGTGGTTCTGCCACCGCTGGGCCGTTGGAAAGGCAGGTACCAGCTCCAGCTGTTCCTTCGGCCTGGGTCCCAGAGTGAAAAGAACCTGACCCACCGCCAGCATGGAACACGGGCAAAGATTGGCCTTTGTTGGTGTAGTTGGTGAAGGCCTGAGACTTGGGAGGTGTTTGCTGTCGCAGTATAACCTGCAGAGTTTCCTGAGTTGGGAACAGGAAAGCAAAGGGAGTTAAACCAATAAGAAGTTGTGTAATAAAGGTTCCTGAGAGTCTGAGGCATCAGCACTTGTTTAAGGCCGATCTGGTCATTGAAATGGCTGTTGCCATCTCGTCCCCTGCCTCCTGTGGACATGCTTCTTCACAAGCTAACTCTATCTCTTAAACAGCATGATGGCCCTGTGACAACTCGCCAGCTTCCAGAGCCCCAGTTTGGCCTGGACCCCAGCTGCCCCTCCCACCTTTTTTTTAATGTTTTTTTTGTATTGAAGTCTAGTTGATTGACAAGGTTGCGTCAATTTCTGCTGTACAGCAGTGACTCAGTCAAACATATACATACATTCTTTTTTTATATTCTTTCCCATTATGCTTTATCATAGGATATGGAATACAGTTCCCTGTGCTATACCTTCTTTCTTGTATGTTTACTGGACTCTCCCCCTGCTCTGTTTAGGATCTAGCTAGGTGGACAGTATTGAACAAGATGACATCCCAGGTCCAGATCCAGGTTTGGGGGTTGAAAACTTGTACAATTTGGAGGTCCCTCACTGAGAACCGGAACAAAAACCCATGAATAGAAAATGAGGGACAGGGCCTTGGAGGCCCATGCCAGTGAGGGGCCTGAGCTGAACCCTCATCAGCTTCACTGTCAATGCACCCTAGGGGTTGGGGTGAGGAAGGGGTGGAGAGGATGAACACAGAGATAACAGGAAACTCAAAGGCGATGAAGAGAGCCTTGCTGAAAATAAACAAGGTGATGCAGTGGGAAGTAGCCAGTGGTGACGATGCTGAATGTTACTTGAGCCTGTGATCCTGAACCACAGCGAAGGTTAAAAAGTCCCTCTGCCCTTTGTGTTCCAGAAAACAGCTCACTGCAAGGACTCAGATACGACTGCAAGATGCCCCTGTTTACCTGGGACAAGGCCAGACACGGACCCTCCGAATTCCCATTCCTCAACGCACTTCAGTCCCCAGTGGTCATTCGGAACATGACGCTCAGTAACCAACCTTCCGTTCAGCTTCTCTCCTTCCTCCAGGCCTAGACCTTTGGCCCAGCCTCACCCAGAGCCAGCAGGAGCCCCTCCTGAGCACACGCAGGCCAGCAGGAGCCCCTCCTGACGTCCTCTCCTAGGAAGCCACCCTCCCAGCCCATCTCCCACCCCCGGTTCTTTCTAGCTGTGTTTACCCCTCTCTGTAAAGAAAGCCCTTTTCGCCTAACCCTTGAGAAGCTCGCAGACCTTCAAGTCAGAGCTTTCTGCTGTCGCTAGAGTCCCCTCGCCCTGCAGTATCCTCGAGAATAAAATCTTTTCTAAGTCAGGTTCTGTTTTTATTTGGCTGTGGTTAGGAAAGCCCTCCCCATGGAGGAGTGATTTACACAGATGGACAATGGTTCAAGGGAGAACTAGGTTTATGGGAGGTGATTTTGTTTTAAGAAATGTATATTTTTAGCCTGAAAGAAAAGAGAGGGAAGAGGACAGAATTGTGGGGTGTGCCTAGGTTGTTTAGAGGAAGTGGTTAAAGGAGCCTGAAAGAGGCAAGCAGTTGGAGAAACGGGGAAGGCAAGAAAGGCACAACGCTGCATAAGACCACGGAGGAACTCATGCATTCCTTCCACAGGCGCTATTTTACTGAGCACCTACTACTTGCCATCCATCGTGCCAGGCAGTGGGGACTCGGTGGTGAGTAAACTAGATATGAGTGTTGACTTGCAGTCTACAGGGAAAGACAGAAGTGAAAGGAATAATCACACACATATTTCATTTCAAACAGTGGTGTGTACTATGTGGGTGAGTAACAAGGCAGAGGGCACATTGCCCGTGCACTTGGACAGTCCTGGATGGCAGAGGAACCTGAGGAAGGCATATTTTACTCAAAAGGTAAATATGAATGGGCATTAACTAGGGTAGCATGTGGGGATGGGGATGGTGTGAGGGGAGCATCTTAGCAGAGACAGTGGCTGAGGAATGACAAGGCCAGCGTTTGTGGGGTGCAGTCCACTACCGCCTGCTCTCCCCCGCCCATGGAACTGAGCATCGCTTTGACGGATCTGCACTTCCCTGGCTCTTAGACCCAGGACATTCCCTGTGTGTTTGGAGGAGGGAGCCGGCACAGGCTTGATTTGCCGTTGCCCGTTGCTCCTGGGGGCAGGCTCAGCCCCGACGGTCCTGCAGCTCTAAGTCTGTGAAGTGCTGCACACAGCGGGGGCCCATGTGAATGGAGCAGAGACCAAGGGAATCACGTGGGGTCACGGCAGGGGGGCCCTCTGCAGTCTTGGAGCTGGTCAGACATGATTGCCCGGGGATCGACGGCTGCCCCTAACACCCCTGTGGTGGGGAGGACATGGCACACGCGCCTCTCTGCCTGCTGGGTCCCGAGGGTCGCACCTCCTTGAAGACAGCATGGCCCCAAGGGAGCAGCCTCCTCCCCACACTTTTCTGCGGCCCCAAGCCGCTGTCTCCACACACTGTCCCACTCCTTGACGGGCTGGCCACTTGGCCCTGACCGCACCGGCTCCCGGGCAGCTCAACGCCGGGAGGAGGGGCCGCGGCACCGAGGACATCAGAGAAGGTGGCTTTAAAGTCGACTTCACGGGTCCGGGCCAAAGGCGGTCGGGAACTAGACCGAAGGGGAAGCCGCGTCAAAGAGGCGAAGGGGCAGAAGGACTGACCTGGGCCGGGGGCTTGTCCTCTCGATGGGGGCGCGTCCTCCACAAGGGGCGCGTCCACCACAAGGGGCGTGTCCTCCAGAAGGGGCGCGGCGTCGGGGCCTCACGTGGCGTGTTCGCCAGCCGGGCGCGCGTCCGTCGCACAGGGGCGTGGCGTTGGGGCGCCCTGGGCGAGTCCGAGGCTGTGGGCTGGGCCCGGGCTGGGGGCGTGACGTCAGGCGCCCGGGGCGGAAACAAGCAGGGCTCGGCTTGGGTCGCGGGGTCCGGGCGAGGGTCTCGGCGAGGGTCGCGGTGCGCGCGGGCTGGGACTGCTGTGCGCCTGGAGGTCCCGGTGAGGTGGCGGGGCCCCTGGGGCTCCCGGTGGTCGGCGGGCGGGGTTCCGGCGCCTCTCGGGGGCCCGCCGCGTCCTCGGCCGTGGGCTGGGGTTGGCCGCGCTGTTCGGTGGCCGCCGGCCCGGTGCACGGTCGGCTTAAGGAAATCTGCCCCTTTTTAGGGAAGCGCAGGGCCTGGCGCTGGACAAGGCCTCGCGCCCTCGGAAGGCCGCGCCTTGGTACCCCTGCGGGGTCCTCCGCCGGGTTCGGCCGATGAAGCCCGGGGCCCGCCTGGGCGCCCTGTGCCTGGCGCTGTGCTGCCTGGGCGGCGCGCGCGGGCTCTGGAGGAGGTGAGCTGCGGAGGGGCGCGGGGGGGCGGGAGGGCCTGCAGGGGGACACGGGTGCCCGGAGCCACCGAGCGTCTCCCGGAGGCCTGGCGCGCACGCTTTCCGTCCAGGGTCCGGTATCCTGGTGAGGTGGTCGTGGTTCCTCTTTCCAGGTTTCTTTCTCTCGCCCTTCCTCCGCTCCCTCTCGTTCCCTCTTTCCATCCTTTCTGTTGCAGCTGACAGTGTAAGGGGTAAACAGGCTGTCTGGGAGAGGAGTCTCATTTTACTAATGTAGTGGAGACCGAGATTTGAGAACCAGATTTTAATTTTCTTCTGTTTTATTTGGGTAATGCTTCAGTTAACAGAAGGATTTCATACTTACTTCGCAGGCCTGGGAAAAGGTCAGTTTTCTTTTTTTAAAAAATTGGCGTATAGCTGCTTTACAACGTTGCGTTGGTTTCTGCTGTACGACGAAGAAGTGAATCAGCTGTATGTATACACACATCCCCTCCCTCTTGGACCTCCCTCCCACCCCACCCCCCATCCCACCCATCTAGGTCAGCGCAGAACATTGAGTAGAGTTCCCTGTGCTATACAGCAGGTTCTCATTAGTTATCTGTTTTATACATAGTAGTGTATATATGTTAATGCCAGTCCCCCAATTCATCCCACCCTCTTCTTTCCCCCCTTGGTGTCCATACGTTTGTTCTTTGCATCTGTGTCTCTATTTCTCCTTTGCAAATAGCTTCATCTGTACCATTTTTCTAGATTCCACATATATGCATTAATATACAGTATTTGTTTTTCTCTTTCTGACTTACTTCACTCTGTATGAGTCTCTAGATCCATCCACATCTCTACAAATGACCCAACTGCGTTCCTTTTTATGGCTGAGTAATATTCCATTGTAGATATGTACCACATCTTCTTTATCCATTTGTTTGTTGATGGACATTTAGGTTGCTTCCATGTCCTGGCTATTGTAAATAATGCTGCAGTGAACATCGGGGTGTGTGTGTCTTTTTGAATTAATGGTTTTCTCAGGGTATATGCCCAGTAGTGGGATTGCTGGATCATATGGTAGTTCTACTTTTAGTTTTTTAAGGGCAGTTAATACTGTTCTCCATAGTGGCTGTGTGGAGAAAAGGGAACCCTCTTGCACTGTTGGTGGGAGTGTACATTGTTTTTCTTTTTTAGTGGACCGCCGTTGCTGTTTTATCACTTTAAAAAGTACCATTAAATTTCAGTTTTCCCAGGAAGTGTATTTTCTGAAAAAGAGCTCCATTAATTAACTAATTGTTGCTGTCAAGTTTTGCTGTCAAGTTAAGAGTGTATCATCGGAGACGTAGTGCGGTGCACGGGTTGAGTATGAACTGCTGGCTCATATCCAGCTGTAGGACCTTGGAGCTCTCCATCAAGGTCGTTCATCCTAAAGCCGAGAGAGTAACAGCACCTGCCTCCTAGCCTTGGTGCCAGGAGACATCAGTTAAAGTACAGAATGTGCTTAGAACCATGCCTGCCCGATAGTAATCAGTACATGTCAGCGAAGACGTTAGGCTGTGGTACGTGTAGTATGTGGTCACCTCCAGCTGATTCTCGCGATTCATGCCACAGATACAATTGGCGAGAACGTGCGGGTGATTCAGACCCTGAGGGCCTCACGGGTCAGCGGGTGTTTTCCCAGGTCCTCTTTCTCTGCTTAGTGGGCCTTTCTCTTTACAGCACAGTCAGCATCTCCGCTGCCTTGGGAGGATGTTTCTCTCTGGGTCGTAGGTGGTTATTGTGTGACAGACGTTGTGAGTCTTGGTAGTTTTATTGTAAACTGCATCCTGCTGGTCTAGTTTTCCCGGCCTCTGCCTGACCTTCTGGCCTCAGTTTCCACCTATGTGAAATAAGGTTTTCGTACCCAGAAAAACAAGAAAACAAAAAAACCCTCTTCTAATGCTTCTCCCAGCTGTAATGCTCATGCTGCAGTTCTCTTTTCTCTTGTACTGAGCACTTGCTCATTAGTTCAGACTGAAAAAAGTTTCGAAATATCGTGAATTCTCTACTTATTCAGCAGTACTCAACTATTTACAAAACTAATGTGTAGCAACTTAATACTGTTTTGCTGTTGAGTCTTTGCTTCTAAAAACGCATTTATCCTGAATTACGTGTCTGCTCGAGTTGTATCCCCTGTTGCTGCTGCTGTTTTCCGTCTGTACAGCGAGTTTTTTCACAAGCCGGCCTTTCTGCCTCTGTCTCTGTGTGTGCCAAGCCTTGCACACCTGGCGGGAGGGAGGGTCCCCGTGTGAATGCTACTCCACGACCCCTCATAAGTCTCAGGGAGGGACGGGTGGGTTTCACGGGGACGTGGGAAGGAGCCCCTAGGATCAGACGTCACCCATCCTGCAGAGAACGAGTAAAGCTTCCCGGTGGGTGGGGTGGTGACAGCAGCCTCGCGTGCCACCCTAGTGCTGTTCTGTGGCCGTGAGCTACGAAAACCATTCTGTTTTCAGGCTTCTGGGCCTCACAAATGCTGCCGAGGGGTAAGGGGTCTGTGTCTGCACCGCGCAAACACCTGAGGGGAAGGGCGCCTTCTGGTTCATTCCCTCCCTGCCGCTCTCTGCTCCCCTTCAGCGGGGGCCCCCCCAGCTGCCTGATCCAGCATCTCCACCCTCTCCCCACCTGGCAGGCCTGCCGTCCTCCTTAGTCACAGCCCTTGGCCCTCGGCGCCGTGCGTCCCGCGCGTCCTCAGTCGGCACAGCCGTCGTCCCCCTCACTGGCAGGTGGCAGGTGCGCTGCGGGACGGTAGGGACCCGGTCCGCCAGCCGTGTCAGGGCCGCGTGCGCAGCCGCAGCGCCGGCCCTGTGGCGGGCGCCCCGTGTTCCCCAAATGAACGCTGGAGTGAGTGGATGGATGAATTGACCTTTCTGTAACTTTTTAAAAAGCTCCTGAAAAATACGTCCCTTGTCTTTTAACAGTGACAGCCATGAGTGGCATAAACTAATTATGGTTCACCACTGGCCTGCGACAGTGTGCAAGGTGAGTTCTGCCTCGACCGGCCCCTCTGACCAGTGACCCCCTGCCCCCGCCCCCGGTGAAGAGGAGGTTGCCCAGCAGGTTTTCTCACCGAGCGCCTCTTGCTGACCGAACCTCCCGGCCTGTCCTGCCTCACGAGGCGACGCCTTCCTGGCCGGAGACCATCCCTCGGGGAGGGCCTTGCATAAGGTTCTGGGGGCGGTGACACAGGCCCACAGATGGCGGGGGCTGGCTCAGGCATCACGAATGTATCCTCCCAGTTCTGGGGGTCAGAAGTCTGAAACCAAGGTGCGGCAGAGGCCCCTTCTGGAAGTTTCGAGGGAGAAGTGCTCCAGGTCTCTTCCTGGCTTGTGGCGGTGCCGGCGCTCCTTGGCTTATAGGACGCCTCCGCGCCGTGGTCTCCATCCGTGTGTCTGTTTCTTTTTTTATTTTTCCATGCCTTTTTTTAAAAATTAATTAATTAATTTATTTATGGCTGTGTTGGGTCTTCGTTTCTGTGCGAGGGCTTTCTCTAGTTGTGGCAAGCGGGGGCCACTCACTATCGCGGCCTCTCTTGTTGTGGAGCACGGGCTCCAGACACACAGGCTCAGTAGTTGTGGCTCACGGGCCTAGTAGCTCCGTGGCATGTGGGATCTTCCCAGACCAGGGCCCGAACCTGTGTCCCCTGCGTTGGCAGGCAGATTCTCAACCACTGCGCCACCAGGGAAGCCCCTGTGTGTCTGTTTCTTATAGGAACCCCAGGGATTTCACTGAGGGCCTACCCTCTTCCAGTCTGACCTCCTCTTAACTTGATGACACCTGCAGAGACCCTGTTCCAGATAAAGTCACCTTCAGAAGGGCCTGGGATTAGGACTTCAGCATGCCCTCCGGGGACAGGCCTTGACCTGTCCCCTCCGTCCACTATCGCAAATCTCGTTAAAATGTCTCCGCCGGAGCCTTGCCAGCCTCCTTTGCTCCGCTCGGCACAGATGGCGCCTTCCCTCCTTCAGGGTGGCCTCCGTCTGGCCCTGCCTCGCCTGGTGCCCTTGTCCTTGTAGAGCGTGTTGCAGAGGCTCTGTCCCGAGAGCAGCCAGCTGGCGCCCCTCCTGCTGCCTGCGGGCCGTGCCCACCCCCCGTCCATCTTGGGGGCAGTTGTCGCGCCGATCCTGGTATTGGTGCCACGACTCTAAAGTCGTTTCATCATATTGCTCAGCTGGCCCTAATTTTTTTGACAGTGTTTCTGAAATTTTGACTTGAAAATTCTCAATTTTGAGGCCTTTTCTTAAGTGCTGGGAGGCGGAGACATGTGTAAATGGCAAAGCCTCACCACCTTAGCGTTAGCTACCACCCGCCCATCACCCGGCCGCCACATCTTTCTTGTGGTGAGAACATTGAGGTCTGCTCTCTTTGTAGCATTCAAGTGCGTGAAACAGCATTATTCGCTGTGATCACCATGCTGTTCGTTAGATCCCCAGGCTTTTTCACCTTATAACTGGAGGTTTTCTCTCCCCGTTTCCCCAGCCCCGCCCCTGGCAGCCACCACGCTGCCCCTGGAAACTCATTTCTGACAGGGGATCTCTTACTGTATTAGACTGCTCTGGTTTTAGTTTCCCAAACTTTACAACTTCCTGTGTCTTTCTCCCTCTGGTGCTGGTTCTTCGCTCCAGGGTAGGGAGGACAGTTGGCGGTGGGCAGAATGGAGTTGCCTGTAAGCTGTTTTCAGTTTTGTTGGGAATCTGGCTCTCACTCCTACGTAGTGAGGACGCATGGGAGCCGTGGGTTCCTTCAGGAAGGACCTGTGTGGAGCTCCTACCCTGGGTAACGCTGGGAGATTTGCCTTCAGGGCCTGGGACGAAACTTGTGGGTGTTCCCGTGCGCTGACTAAATATGCATGGAAGTGCATTCCTGCCTCGAGGCTTCAGAAATGAGATGAAAAAATCAATTACTAGCAGAATACCATTCTTAGGGGATTCATTTCGATCCAGGGCGGCCATGACAAGGGTCCTGCTATCCCAGTCAAGCGTCATCCCGGGGACAGGGCCGTCTCTGGGCTCCTGCCCCTGTGAGCGATGTACGCGTCACAGGTGCAGGGACAGGTCTGTCCTCAGTGCTCAGCACGGCCCCTCACGAATGCTTGCTGACGCGGGAAAGGAAGCGGCACCTTGACCTCAGTTCGCCCCGTAGAGGCTCATCTGAGACGCTGGGTGTAGAGCTGAGGTGGAAGATGCCCGCTGGGGCCTGTCTGCCCGTCCCCAGCCTCGCACTGTGGGAAAGGGCCCGCCTGCTTTGCGTGTGGTTTCCTAGGGGATGAGATGAAGTCCACGACCTCTCGCTCTGATCCCACACTTTGTCCTCCCGCCCTCTGCCCCCTTGTTCTGTAGCCTCACATCAGACATTTCAGGCACCTAAACCAGGCCTGCCCTCATTTCCAGACCGGCCGTAAAACACAGCAGCCTCGCTACATCAAAAGGTGATTCAAACAGGAGGGCCTTGCGCGTCGGCAGGTGATTCAAACAGGAGGGCCTTGCGTGTCGGCAGGACGCCTCAGCACTCCTCACCAGGCCCGGCATGCACTATTCATTTGCTTATTCACGGCGGGGCTACTGGGCCTGGCTTCTGACCCACTGCCTGATAGCTGAGGTGATTATTGTTTTGGAAAAGCCCCATTTTAGCTAAACAATTTGGAGGTCCCTAAAACGTGTTACACTGAGATTTTTATCTCTAGAGTTTATCTTTAATGTTAAGGATATGCTCCTATTCTCACCTTGGCATTTTTCTTGGCTCCAAATTTTCAATACTTATTGTTCCACTGTTGTATTTGGGCCTGGTGCCTGAACAAACTTGAGTTCAGCAGGATACCGTCAGCCTCTTGTTCTCATTTTTGATTGTATGACAAGAAAATTATTCATGGGTAAATATGAGTGTATCCATCAGATTGACTTAATTTTCAAGCACATAAAAAGAACAAAAGTAGCTATTAAATTCTGTTTTCCAAATCGTTGGTTCACTCATTTCCAATGAAATATCCAGCCGCCCCCCCCCCCCCCGCCGTGGTATTCTCATGAATACTGCTCATGGCAAATTACCACGGAACTTATTTCGTGTTAGTCGTGTATTGAATCTCAGTGATATTTGTCAGAAGAAAGGAAGGTTGTTAAGTGTATTTAACAAACAACTAACCAGTTGTCTTCTCTGTCTTTTCTCCATAGGAAGTTAAGGACCACTGCAAAGACCCCCCAGATTACTGGACCATCCACGGATTATGGCAAGTACTTCGTGCGTTTAAAACTTCAGCGGCCTCAGCAGCTGGCTGACCAGGAGATCTAGCTTGAGTCTGATCCTGATGTGTATACTTGTGATTTCTGTTAGGAGTTTACTCAATAGACCAGATCCTTATTGAAGAACATCTCTAGTCTTTCTAACATAACCCTACTTCTGCCGTACTTGAGTTCTGTTTTGATAGAACAGTAACAGTCTAGTTTAAATATGCATTTGAGGATTCTCGGTACATTTTAGATCACTGAATCTTAATTTTCTTATTTCCTTTTGGGGCCAATAAGTAAATGCATAACAATAAATAAATAAATGTGTGTCTATTACATATATATATGATGTGTTTGTATAGTATACGTACTTCACAGACACCCAAATTTATTTTTCTGGTTTTGCCTGCATTTTGTTTAGTTTATTTTTTTGTTGGATGTGCGTATACTTGTGACGTTAAACTACGTGTGCTAATTTGCCCAAAGGGATCGGCCTGGTCCCCCTTCTCCCCGAGAGGAGGGACATCCTGGCTTGTGCTGGGCTGCTCGTCCCTCAGGGACAGGGGTCAGCAGGAAGCAAATTAAACCGGGGCCTGAGGACCTGGCCTCATCCCATCTTTGGGTTTCTGGGATTTTGCTCACGTCCTCGGCTGTCCTTGAGCTGGGGGACGGCACCCAGCGCTGTGGGAGCTGGGCTGGTCTCGGGTGCTGGGCTGGCCTGCCGACCCTGGAGAAAGCAGGTTTGGTCCCTCATGATGTCAGCTGCAGGTGGAGGCTGAGAGTTGACACGTCCAGAATTAGACACATGAGGACAGCGTCACATGCGCAGGTCGGGAGGGTACACGTGCTCGGTGCTGAAAGAAACATACCAGGCACTTCTGAGCACGATACATGTGTTGTCCCATTAATCCTCGTCGCCTTTAAGGAGACGGGAACTCATGCTCTTCTCACACTGTGGCTGATGAGGGGACATTTGCAGACTCAGAGCCCGGCCAGAAATCCCCGCCGGGCCGGCTCCGGGGCGCCCCCTACCGGCTTGTTTACTGTGCTTCCTCTGCTAGGAAGTCGGCCGGTTTGCATTGTGCCTGGGTGTTTTGAACGACTTTCCACTTTGAAAGAAACTCCAATAGTGACTGCTTGTGCCCGAGCATGACTCACGTGGCAGAAGGAATTCCCAGTTAGAAGTCACCTCCCTTTCGTTCTCTACAGACCTTAACGCAGGTGTTTTCTCATGCCGTTTGGAACCAGCCCAACCAAGACTAATTTCTCTTTATTTGTTCAATTGTAATTTCAAGGCCTGATAAAAGTGAAGGATGTAACCGATCCTGGCATTTTAATCCAGAAGAGATCAAGGTATTAACTTTTTTTTACTTTCTATTTTATATTGGAGTATAGTTGATGAACTATGTTGTGTTAGTTTCAGGAGTACAGCAAAGTGATTCGGTTATACATACACATGGGTCTACTCTTCTTCAAATTCTTTTCACATTTAGGTTGTTACGTAATATTGAGCAGAGTTCCGTGTGCTACGGTTACCCGTTTTAAATAGAGCAGCATGTACGTGTCAATCCCACTCTCCCAATAGATCCATTCCTCCTCTAAGTGTGCCCTCGAAGTCATGCTTTAAGATGTATTCACCAGCATTTACTGATATCTGAAATAGTCCCACAAGTTAAATACGATTTGCATTTAGTTAAATCCTCCTCTGCCCTGGGCCCGAAGCGCCGCAGTGACTGTGTGAGGTGACCCTGGCCCCAGCCCGCGGCCCGTCATCCCTGCTCCGGGACTCCCGGCCGCTCGGCTTGTGCTCAGGCGTGTGTGCGCGGCCCTGGCTTGCAGAGGCACCGTGGCCCCCAGGCTGTCCTTGCTGGCTGCGGGCAGGATGGGTTTCTCAGTGGGCCCCGTGAGCAGCGAGGGAGCGGTGGGCCTTTCTAGGACAAAGGCTCGTGGTACAGAGGGACTCCTGGCACTGGGAGAGTTGGTAGCAGACGCTCCTTCCGCACGTGCGCACACACCCACACGCGCACACGTGCACACGCGTGTGTTCGCCTCTGCACAGGGTGCTGACAGCCCCTCGTGTGACTAGTCAGCTGTCGAGGTAACTATACCTGGATTCACAGGGCAGGGCCTGTGCGGCTACTGAGGCCTCCCTGAAAACATGGGGTAGAATTACGGACCCTTTCCAGGACTGTGTGGCCCCCAGGAGGACAAGGTAACGAGTTCCAAACCCATCACAGGTTGTAGTCCAAATGGAATTGTTTCCTCCTCTTTCCTTCTCATGAGGACCTTCAGTGCTGTGAGCCTGGAGGCCTGACAGGCCGGAGCCCCAAAGCCTGGTGAGGTCTCTTTCCTCAGACATACTTTTCTCTTCCCGGACTGACTTCGACTCCCGCTAATGTTCCTGGTTAGAGTCTTGTGATCCTGCAGCGGCATGCAGGTTAATTTACTCGCAACAATGTTCTGCGCGCCTGCAGTGTATCGGGCGCCGGGCCAGGGGCCGGGGACACAGGGAGCAGAGCAGGACGAGGTTTCTGGCCACCTTGCCTGCAGCCGGGAGCCAGCACACACATCACAGAGTGACAAGCGGAGTGCCTGGGGGGAGAGCACTTAGAGCTTAGGACGGTGGACCTGGGCCAGGCTCCCCTGAGGAGGTGATAGAGGGCTGGAATCCGACTTAACCAGGAGATGGGAGAGGAAGGCTGGGGCAGGAGCATGTGCAAAGGCCCCGGGATAGGACGGAGCTTTTGGGAAACTGGGGGGAAGCCAGTGTGGCTGGGGGGTGAGCCGTGGGCCGGGGCAGTGTTGAGGGCCAGGTCCTACAGAGCCTGTGTACTGGTTAAGGGTCGTTTGTCTGCGTGAAGACCCAGAGGGAAGTCGTTGGAAGCATTCAAGCTGGAGAGTGAAGGAAGCCAGTGTGGCTTTTCTGTGGTTGCCCCGGCTGCCTGCCTGTTAAGTGAGGAGGCTCTGCAGGGTCCCTGCCAGAGGCCAGGAGCCTGGAATAGACGGAGGCTGTGGGGATGGAGGGGGAGGAAGCACAGGCAGGACCGACTCCGGGTGGGGGCTTGTCTAACTAGGGGGGTGTCAGCCTCCTTCCCCGGCCCAGGGGACCGCGCCTTGGCGCATGGGATCGAGGGTCAGCTGTGGACACACTGAGTTTGAAGTGCCCTGGAAGCATCCAGGTAGGGTCAGTGTGTCAGGAGAGAGGTCTGAGCTGGAGATGAACTTCTGCATCAGCGCAGTCAGTAAGGCGTACGCGTGAGTGCGGATGGGGTAGTGTGGAGCTGGCAGGGACCAGCCTCCAGTAGCCCCGGCGTTTAGAGCAGGAGGGACGAGGGCCACGCAGAGAAGCAGCCAGAGGGGAGCTTCGCGAAGGAGTGTAGCCAGGGTTCCTGAAGGGAAGGCAGGGGGCCCTTTGGATGGAGGGCTTGCGGGCCCAGGCCAGGAGGTGACGGGCAGCAGCCCTTCGTTCAGAACAGTGCCGCTTTACTTGCTTTGTAGCAGAGCGTCCAATCTAGCATCTGTCCCAAACAAAAGCAGCCTAGTTTGGGCAATAAATTATATCGTCGCCCTGCTCCCCCGAGGGCTATGGGGGCAGGCGGAGGGTAGGTGGGAATGGAGACAGTCGGGGAGGGCAGCATCCGGGGAGATGTCCGGCCGTGCGGGGTCGGGGGCAGTGTGTGAAATCGGTTCATAGCTGCTGGGTTGATGGGAAGGACCCATCATGGCGGGAGTGGTGGCAGGACTGAGAAGGTGAGGTCATCCTGGGCCTGGTTACACACCTTTTTTTAATGGAACCTTTTCTGGCCTTGTGGGTGTGTGGGAATTGGAAAGTAAACTTGAACGCTGTTCAGTTTAGGGTGACTGACCAGTGTAGGGCTAAGACTGCCCAGCCCAGACAAGCTCTTCTCTAGGGAGAGCGAGAACTTGTATTTTGTGTTCGATTTCATTAGTAGACACTATTTTTTTAGAGCAGTTTTAGAAACCTAAAACGGAAAATTTAAGTGGACAGGACAGAGTTCCCATACACTTCCCCCCATGCCCCTACCCTGTACAGCGTTCCCCAGTCCAAACGTCTGCGTTAGTGAGGTACACGTGTTACAAGTGATGAGCCAGTGTTAATACTTTATTACCGACTAAAGTTTATAGTTTATGTTAGGTTCGCTCTTCGTGTTGTGTGGTTTTTATGGGTTTGGACAAATGTGTAATGACATGTATCCACCATTATGATATCACACACAGTAGTTTCACTGCCCTAAAAATCCCCTGTGCTCAGCCTGTTCATCCCTCCCCAGCCTCAACCCCTGGCAGCCCCTGACTTTCACTGTCGCCATTGTTTTGCCTTTCCTAGAAGGTCATGTAGTTGGAATCATACGGCAGGTAGCCTTTTCAGGTTGGCTTCTCTACCTCAGTGATGCGTGCTAAGGTTCCCCCATGTGTTGTCATGGCTTGATAGCTAATTTTTTTAGTGCTGAATAATATTCCATTATCTGGATGGACACAATTTGTTTATCCATTCACCTGTCAGAGCTTGTATTTTCAAATACACTTTCATGATTACCCAGATTTCACGTTTAGATGTGTCTTAAGAAACACTTCATGCCAAATAAGCCCAGAATCACCGGACTCACCTGAGGGGTACTAATCCGCAGAGCTCAGTTCTGTTTATGTATTAGCTTCTCAGGTTTGCCTCTGGGTTTTGAGTTGTTAGGCCCTACCTCGATTTATTCTCATTGCTGTCACTCTGCACAGGACCTCTTGTCAGACATGAGGATGTACTGGCCCGATCTGCTGCATTCGTCTCCTAACCGCAGCCTCCATTTGTGGTGAGTCTGAGTTCTGGGGGCCGTCACGAGCCTGAAGCACGGGTGAGAGCTTCGGGGCTGTTCCGGATGCAACTACGGGAGCACAGGTAACGTAGAACCTGTCTCCCAAGGCTCAGAGCTGGAGTGGCCTTGCACCTGCTGTGCCGTTTGTGGAGCTGGCCTTCAACGGATAAAAAAATGAGGGCAGGTAGAATTTACTTGTAAACTTGCTTTTTAATCTGTTAGATTGTTCATGACTTCGTTTTAAAAACTTCCTCTACTGAGGCTTAATTAAGCCAAATACTTGCATATCTAAGATGCCATCGCTCCAAATCAGACAGGAGAGAGTGTTCCTCAGAGCAATGGTGCTGTTGTCCTGAAATTGATGAGAAAAAAGAAGACGTCCTCACAAGACAATGACCTCTCTCTTGTGACTCAGGGCAGAGAGAAGGTGAGGTCTTCGCGGAGGCTGAGCCCTGTGCGTCCCAGTGTCCTCAGTTCAGTGGGAGCTGAGCCGAGGAGAAACGTGCTCTGTTTAATTCAACAGACCTTTTTAAATGGTTGCTTTTGGAGAAGAGAAGGTTGACATTCCTTTTATTTACATTGCGTTAACCAGAGATAATTCTTCATTTTCTCCCTCACTGCAGGGCGGCAATTTATAATTCACATGACAATGAGTCAGATTTTGTCCCAAGTGATTAATTTAACTTTGAAATATTTTTGTGTAGACTCTTCAGGAAGAGTTAAATCTGGAGAAAAGCTTTTTGAAACAAAATGGAGTGACAGTGACGTCTGGCCCCCTGGTTCACTGGTGTTCGGTTTGAGTTCACTTGAGGGTGCGTGGCAAGGAGAGGTGTTTTAGGACGCGCGGGTCTGGGTCTGGAGGCTGCCGTGCCCCCTGCATGGGAAGAGAGAAGCCCCCTTGAAAGTTCGGGAGACGAGTGGTCCAGGTCTCCAGTGCTGGCTCTGTGCGGCCTGTGTTCTAGAAAGCGGTTTCAAAGTAGATTATGGCCTTGATGAGTTGAATGTGAAAAACAATAGAAAAAATTTCAGATAGCACTTCACAGTATACTTCAGAGCAGAGTCTTTGGTGACTAAGTGAGCAAAAGAGAATAGTTCCAGTTGTTAGGATGTTCCGTGATAGAGTCAATCAGATTTTTGTCAAGTGACTTAAAAATCCATCACTAAACGTACACAAAGATGGCCTCCCGTGAGCTGAGTCCTTCAAGATTTGGTCCAATGGTGTGGGCAGAATACACATTCAACTTTGTGTTCTCATAAAGGCAAAATGATTTACCTCTTCAGGATAAATTACACACTTAAAAACTGTTGTTCTAAATGGAAGAGGTAATATTGCACTCGGGTGAATATTTATGCCTTTGGATGTGGACTCGGCCCCCGTGGCCCTGCCAGTACCGGCTCCCTGGCTATTGCACTTGGGCAGCTGTGGCCAGGTCGCCTTGGCGCGCAGGCGACAAAGCGTCCATGGAGGCACCCCGGCCTCTCCTGTCCTGAAGGGGCAGAGGCTCACGTCCGAAAACTGCGCTCTTCAATCTCAATTAAGACTCGTATGCGAAGGAGAGGGTCTTGATATCTCTTGGTGCTCAAGGTAATTCCCTAAGATTAAATCTATTAACACCGTCAGCCATCCTGAAAAATACTATGTGCGCGGCCCTCTGCAAAGGAGGATTTTTGTTGGTTTTTTGATTCTTGTAAGAAAAAGAGCGAGAGTTTGGTCATTCCTGGCTGGCGATGCAGCCTCACTGTGGATGGTGTCCCTGGGCCTCAGCAGGAATCGTTGCCTCTCATCCCCGAGACAGGCCAGGCCAGGCCGTGGCGGAGGGTGACGTGACATCACTCAAGTGCCTGCTGGGGGTGAGAGGGCCACACCATAGTCGCGTCTGATCGGTGACAGACAATTTCGTGTTAAATGGAGAGTGTCCGATTCCAAAAGATGTGTGATTCGATGTTTTGAACGATAGTAATATCAGGACTTTAGCATCCTCTTATCTCTAACGTCTGTTGAGTTAAACTTGCTCCAGGGAGACTTCCCTGGTGGCGCAGTGGTTAAGAATCTGCCTGCTAATGCAGGGGACACGGGTTCGAGCCGTGGTCCGGGAAGATCCCACATGCCGTGGAGCACCTAAGCCCGTGAGCCACAACTACTGAGCCTCCACTCTAGAGCCCACGAGCCACAACTACTGAGCCTGTGGGCCACAACTACTGAGCCCGTGTGCCTAGAGCCCGTGCTCTGCAACAAGAGAAGCCACCGCAGTGAGAAGCCTGCGCACCACAGCAAAGAGTAGCCCCCGCTCGCCACAACTAGAGAAAGCCCACGCGCAGCAACAAAGACCCAACACAGCCAAAAATAAATAAACTAAAATTAATTAATTAAAAAAAACTTGCTCTAAGGACTTCCCTGGTGGTGCAGTGGTTAAGAATCCACCTGCCAATGCAGGGGACACACGTTCTATCCCTGGTCTGGGAAGATCCCACATGCCGCGGAGCAAGTAAGCCCATGTGCCACAACTACTGAGCCCGTGCTCTAGAGCCCACGAGCCACAACTGCTGAGCCCGTGAGCCACAACTACTGAAGCCCGTGTGCCTAGAGCCCGTGCTCCACAGCAAGAGAAGCCACTGCAATGAGAAGCCCGCGCACAGCAGCGAAGACCCAACGCAGCCAAAAATAAATAAATAAAATTTAAAAACAACTTGCTCCAAGAATAACAGCAGTGGACATCTTGACTGTTATTGCAGGCTAGGAATGTTTGGGCGTGTGTGACGTGCTCTGTGGGCTTCAGCCCCTCACTTGTCCAACAGCCCCTGCAGGGCGTTCTAGAATTGCTGCCCCTGTCCTACAGAAAGTGAGGCACCCATAATTCAGTTACATGTGCAGTTAGCTGGAAAGAGTCTCCTTTTTCTACTTCATAGAATTTAGAAAGTGATCAAATACATCACCCTGGAAGCTGTTGTAGATGAAGAAAGTTAATTACTTATCTACTTCTGTTTTTCCTCATGGCTTTCTTAGGTCTGAGAGACTTGTAACTTACAGCCATTGCAGTCGCGTAGGATCGGCACCCGGGCGATGCTACCAAAGAATTAGCGCACATGTAGATTGCATTTCTGGGAGACTGCATGTGGGCGCCTTTTGAATGCTCGCATGAACATTTTTTGTGAACTCCTCATGAATTAATCACTGATAAAGCTGAGGAAAGCTGATGCCCGTTTTGTTTTTCCCTGCTAACCATGGTTACCATCTGAATTGACAAATTGTCAGTCATTCTAAAGTGGGTATAAATTACGTTCAGCAATTGATTGGATGGCAGTGCAAGGCAGTGGGAAGGGCCCTGAGCCTGGGGTCGGGTGCAGGTCAGGGGCTACCTGGCCGGGTGGCAGGTAAGCCAGGTTCCTAGCCAGCCCCTCTGAGCCTCGGTTTCCCCGTTTCTAAACCAGCAGTAATGTTTTCACTTTGCAGAGTTGTGAGAATCAAATGAAGACTGGGAAGACATTTTGTAGCACTTGAATCGTTGATAAGATGTGAGGAGTTACGATCAATAGCAGTGCTTTTCTTGAATACAGGCAGGTGCTTGTTTGCAGACACTGGGCTGGGCTGTTGCTTCAGAACAGGTGTCTATGTAGACGGACGTCTGCGCCGTAAGCAGGTGCGGAACTGGCCCCAGGCAGTGTTGGTGATCAGTGAACCTGCCTTTTCTGTGCCAGTGGCTGTTCAGCCGCTCCTGTGAAATCCCCTGGCAGGCAAGCCGTGGCTTTCCGGGAGGACGCCCAGTGCCGTGTGATTCTGTGGGTGCCTGAACCATGGTGTTCTCTTTTTTCTCAGCTTGGGTTTGTTGTTAATTGTCGAAGCGAACTGGAGCAGCTGAGCAGAGGAACGCCTGGAGAGCAGTGATGAGTGCTCGTGGAGCTTGTGCTGGGTTCAGGGGTCTCGGTCCTGAGCGGGGGTGGGGGGCTTGGAGTAGCTGCCCGTGTTGAGGTGAGGAACTTTACCCCTCCCGCTTTGTGAAAGCAGCAGCGTGCCTGCCCGGGAATGCCCTGCACAGAGAGGAGCCCGTGCAGACGGTTTACTGGGAGGTAGTTTCATTACTTTTTAACCAGAGATTTTTTTAAAAACATCCTTCCAGGAAGCATGAGTGGGAGAAGCACGGGACCTGCGCCGCCCAGCTGGAAGCCCTCAATTCCCAGAAGAAGTACTTCGGCAAAAGCCTGGATCTGTCTAAGGAGCTTGCCCTGAACAGGTGGGTGACTTGGTCCTGTAGCCTTGCCTTCCTCGCCCCGCTCTCCCAAGTCACCCCAATCCCGGAGCAGCGTCCCTGCCTCCGCTGCCGGGGACCCGGGGAAGCGTCCAGTGGGGTCGGCCCTGAGAAACAGCCACTCCTCCCCTGAGCCTTTCCAGATGCCTGGGGGCCCCGGCCACTCAGAGCAGGCTGAGAGCCTTGGGGGGCTCATCAGACGTACTTGAACCTGAGGCGGGCAAGACCGACGGGGGCACGCCTCTTAGATGTGGATCCTGATAGAAGCGTGTTGCATTATCAAGACCC
Source organism: Stenella coeruleoalba (assembly GCF_951394435.1). Taxonomy (NCBI): domain Eukaryota; kingdom Metazoa; phylum Chordata; class Mammalia; order Artiodactyla; family Delphinidae; genus Stenella; species Stenella coeruleoalba. The sequence continues at coordinate 87,988,998 of NC_137158.1, read as the reverse complement.
GCACGCCCGGAATCCTTAGGTCTTCGCTCTGGTGCCCCGCGACAAGCAGGAGGGGGTTCGGGGTGAGGTCCTTGAACCCCTAGCGACGATCAGGCCCCGGGTGAGCTCTGGGGACTCGGAAACCCAGCGAGGGTCCTGCGGAGAGCCAGGCTCGACCCAGGGAGCTGGGGCAGGCCGGCCCGCCATATAGGCAGCGTTTCTTCCTCTCCTTCATCTCGGTGCTCAGAACAAACTGGGAACTAGTGTAAAAGCCGTGGCGGGGAGGTGACACAGCTCACTTGGGCCGAGCAGAGCGTGCCCGAGTCCTGTGGAGAACCTTTGCGTCTCCTTGAGACGAGGACACCCCCATCGGTTCCTTGCACCTGCCCCGACGCCCCAGCGTTGGGGGCTCCACAGGATGTGTCCCCGTCCCACACCCCGCCCCGCTCACTGCAATCAGAGCGGAGTGACGGCTGGGATCTGGATGGGAAGGATCTCAGGCCGAGGCGGGAGGGGAGCGCCCTTGGGGAGACGGGGAACCACAAGGCACACCCGAAGTCAGGCGCTCAGCACCCCGGCTCCTGATGGGGGCCAGTCGTGCAGTCGTGTAGCTCCTCCCTCCTTGGGTCTGCTCGCTGCTGTGAGGTGCTGGGGGCTGCCCGCGGAGCCCGAGGTCGCCTCCAGCTCTGGATCTGCAGGGCTGAGTGCCCGCGCTAAGGATGTGATGGAAATGGCAGCCTCGTACACGTCCTGGGTGTCCTGCAGGGGCTTCGTGCTGGAAGCAGAAGAGCAGGCCCTGTGAACACATCTCCCCACTGCAGAGGTCCCGGGGAGAGGCAGCCCAGGGCGTGTCGGGCAGCGCCCAGCGCACGAGAGCCACGGGTGCTTCCCACCCACCAGCCCCTGAGGGAAGGAAGGTGCCCTCTCTTTCCCACTACGGACCTCACGGTCCCAATTCATGAGCAGCGTGAGTCCCACTGCACAACAAAATGAATCAGCCTTACACGTACAGGTATCCCCTCCCTTTGGGACTTCCCTCCCATTTAGGTTACCACAGTGCATCGGGTGAGTTCCCTGTGCTATACAGCGTGTTCCCATCAGTTTCTATTTTATAGAGTATCAGTAGCGTATATGTGTCAATCCCAGTCCCCCACTTCCTCCCACCCCACCCCTTTCCCCTTGGTGTCCATACATTTGTTCTCTACGTCTCTGTCTCTATTTCTGCTTTGCAGCTAAGATCACCTGTACCACTTTTCTAGATTCCACATATATATGCGTTATTACACGACATTTGTTTTTCTCTTTCTGACTTACTTCACTCTGTATGACACTCTCTAGGTCCATCCATGTCTCTACAAATGACCTAGTTTCATTCCTTTTTGCAGCCCAGGTTTTATTGAATCAAACAGGAAAAGGGGAATAAACCGACATGCTGACGGTTTTAAAGTCAAATATCTGAATAATTCGTCCCTTCATCCAGCAGCTATTTATTAAGGACCTCCTGCTTAACGCTTTTTGAATGCCGGTGGCTTTACCTTTATACACACAGGTGCAAAGCTGCTGAATTCTGGAATCACTGGAGTGTGTTCACAGGGGCCCACTGAGTGAAAGGCACTCCTGGGAATACAACGTCTGTTAAAAACTATGTAGAGGGCTTCCCTGGTGGCGCAGTTGTTGAGAGTCCGCCTGCCGATGCAGGGGACACGGGTTCGTGCTCTGGTCTGGGAAGATCCCACATGCCGCGGAGCGGCTGGGCCCGTGAGCCATGGCCGCTGAGCCTGAGTGTCCGGAGCCTGTGCTCCGCAGCGGGAGAGGCCACAACAGTGAGAGGCCTGTGTTTCGCCAAAAAAAAAAACCAAAAAACTATATAGAACAACCACAGAGAAATCCTATTCTTTCCCAGTTTCTCCAAGGAAAACCTAAACTCTTAGTACTCATAAAATTAAAATTGAGTCAAAACTTAAACATCCCTTCTATTTTTCTCTAATTATAAACCATTACTACAGATTGTATTTTTCTCAAACGTAAGCTTGTCACATTATCATAAACTAGCAGTTTTAAATTCAATTTATAATATAGAGTAGCAAACCTGGAAAAATGTGAAATATCTTGAACCGAAGCTCTCAGATTACCCACAGATATGGACCAGGGGATTAACGCCAAACTAATCAACTCGGTAGGAAGAATTGTACTCTCTCCTGGTCTAGATTCCAGGTCTCCCCCAGTATTTCTCTCTCTCTTTGCCGTATTTCCTGGATGCCTTAACCCAGGAGGGTTCTAGAGCAGTGTTACCCCAAAGAAATAGAACTCAAGCCACATACGTGGTTTTAAATTTTCTAGTAGCCCGATTAAAAAGAGCAAAAAGAAACATTGGTTTTATAGTGTATTTCGTTTAACCCAATATATCCCAAATATCACTGCAACTGGTAATAAATACTTAAAAATCATTGAGAAGTTTTGCATTTGGGGAGCATAAAGTGTTTGAAATCTGGCATTTATCCTACAGTGACAGCACAAGGACGGGCAGTGGGTGTGTGTCTTCAAGGACCTCTTCCCGCTTGTTCTAGGACCACACAGCAAAAATCCATAGGTCACCGATGTGCAGTCTCTAGAGAAACTGTCTCGTTAATGCTTTCGCCAGAAACCATGACTGACGGAGGCAGGGCCCGGCTGGAGTCCTGTTTCCCTCAGGCAGACCCCTGTCTGACGATGTCAGCGCCTGGGGTCCCTGCATCTTCTCCACGTGGTCACAGCTGGGATGATCCAGAGCCGTGATGGGGGATACAGAGCATTTTTGGAATTACTTAACCTGAGAATATTTTTACACCGTACTCTATCATTTAGTAAGTTAACCATATCATACTATGATTAGCATTCACTAGAGCTGGTTAAAACCACGTGCTTTAGGAAGTGATTTCAGGCTGTAGGGGGGATTGAACCTATTTTAAAGATCTGACCAAATGCAAGGTTGTTAGGATAAGGCTAGAATCCCAAATCAATTGCTAAGTATCGTTTAGGACAGGCGTGGCACATGCGTGGTTATGTGATAGCAGCTCCAGTTGGTCGCAGCCATCCGGACCGCTGCCGAGAGGTTCCGGGGCTGGAAGGGGGGCCCAGATCAGACACGCGTGCGCCCAGGGTAAGGGGAGGTCCAGGCGGCCTGAGCACCATTTATGTGCTGCCCTTGTCAACAGATTTGTTGCCCCAGGTAATAGAAAGTACACACTTTCCTTTAAGTGTCTTCATTTTTACTGTGAAATATGGTAAGAAAAAGAAAGGAAAATGGACCTTCATTATAGTTATTTTGTTTTTTACTTTAAATTTTAGCACGCTCCAAAAATTGGGGATAACACCGTCTACTTACTACCAGGTAAGTCTTGCTTTCAGCTTAATCAAATGTGTATCCGCTAACTGGGGACACCTGGCCACGTTCAAGTGTCCCATCAGCCTGTGAGCTACACTCAGGTTTTAAAGCGACCCAAACCAGACCCTCTGACCTATTATGTTTCCAAATAGGTTTTATTTAAATCTTGTTTTCCTCTGTGTTTTGAGTGTAAACCAAAGGCTACTTAAACATGATTTTGAAGCAGATTGATGATTTCATGGTGAGAAGTGTGTTCCGGGTTCTGAAGACGCAGGTAGAATATGTAGTTGGAAACCACCGTTTTATAATAGTTTGAGGAAGAAAGTGAAAATTTGTTTTTATGATGTAACTATGCTTTGTTGCGTGAGAAAACTAGAAGTTTAAGCATGGCAGAGCCTGTTGGCTGGTGGCCTCTACAGAAGGTCATTGTTTCCACCCAGGGTGACCCTCTGTGAGCACAGCTGTGTTTGTGCTCAGCCGGGCCACCCCTGGCATCGGTGGCCGCCAGACCGCAGGCGTGAAGCCTCTGCTCTGTGGCCCTTTGCAGATATAAAAAAGCCTGAAGCTGTGGCTATAAAAAAGCCCGATATAACATATAGAAAAGCCTGACAGTCACTGATTTTCGCAATTCTGAGTTCGGTGCCATGGCTGGATGCTGAACCATCATTCTGGTCTCGTGACAGTCGGTGGAGCTAAGTCTGCGCTTGAGTCTTGCTCTTTGTATCTGCTGTTTTCGTCCCTCCCTGGAGAGTAGGGACCAGAGGGAACAGTGCCCTTCAGGAGTGTCAGCTGCCCTTTGTCCATCCTGCCAGGAGGCCGTGAGGCCGTGTGCTTGCCGGCCCCTTGGTTTCATCTGGACTCCCGTTTAAGTACATGAAGGGAATTTTTTACATCCTTGCTCAGAACTTGACATTCAGAGAACTGATTTCGATTCTAGCAAAAGCAACAGTGACAGCACATGTTTTCTGAGCTCCTCTGTACTGGAGACATGAGGTTTGGTGTCTGAAGTAGCGTGATGCGCGGCACAGGCAGGGTCCTGACCTCTGATCTCCTAGCAGGAGAGTTTGTGCTTTCAAAGGCACGCGGCCTCTAGGCCCTGGATCAGGACAGCAAGGAGAACGGAGACCCTTGTAGAGCAGCTTGTGTGGATTCCAGTCTGGAGCGGGGAGCCCAGGGGGGCAGCCTCGTCTCCTTCGGGGATGGGGGGGGTGGGGCAGTTCATTCACCAGCATCATCCAGTTCTATCTGTGAGCCAGGGGAGCTCAGGGATGACGCTGTTGTCGGTTGTTTGCGTTCGTGAGAGTAGAAACCAGTGTCACTCGTTCTGAGTAAAACGGAACTGTTCATTTTCTCTGTTGAAGTTTCATTTCTAATGCACTTTATCTAATTTCAGATTTCAGATATTAAAGATGCCCTTGTCAGTGTGTACGGAGTCGTGCCCAAAGTCCAGTGTCTTCCAAGACAGGTCAGACGTGTGCTGTTCTGTCATCCTTTCTGTCCCCATCAAGAAGACAGTTCAGCTTTTCTGAGAGCTTTGTCCTCCCCGTGAAGTTCCCGGGACAGAGTGGTATATGTGTGGGTGTGCAAACGGGCCTGTGCTGTGTGTGCGTGGGCGCACGCGCGCGCGTGCGCACTTTGAAATAATAAACTGTCTGTTGACACCGTGCTAGGATGGGGCTCGTTTCCTGGCAGCTTCCCCCTAACAAGGCTCCTGTCCTGGAGGGGTGGTGCAGTAGGGGCGAGACAGTGTGGGTATATTTTGCAGGTAAACATTTCTCAGTGTTCGCATTGTTAGTCTTAGATGTTTCAGTTGTAGTTACCTGTCCAACTCACAGATGGATTGTACTTTCTTTTGTCAGCTGATAAAGTCTTAAATTCATTTAGCGATAGGGTGCTGTTTACCTACTTATCAACAAAAAGCTGTGTCTTCTCCTGGGACAGTGATGCAGATGCGGTGCGTCCGGCTGTGTCTGCAGGCACCGTTACTGATGTGTAAATTTCTAAGATGAAAGTGGGGTCCCTGCCCTCACGCCGCCAGCCTGGCGCAGGGGAGTGGCTGGATGGTGACCCCAGGTGCTGCCTTGGGCCCCAGCCCCACTTCCCTGCTGGAGCTAGGCCTGCTCCTGGAACATGGATCCTGGGTCCAGAGCCACCGCTTTTGTTTTTCTTCAAGTTCTAAAACTCGCTGATCATAGAACCGTCATGATGATCCAACCTGAATTCTAAGACGTCTTTTGTTCCTCATTGCAGGGCGACGAGGAGGTGCAGCTCCTTGCGCAGATTGAGGTGTGCTTCTCCAAGGACCTGCAGCTGCAAAACTGCATGGAACCCGGGGAGCCGGCGCCCCGAGGGCCGGAAGCGAGGCCGCCGGCGAGCCTGGGGCTGGAGATCTGCAAGGACGGCGTCCTCTTTTACCCCGCACTCAACAAGACCAATCACTGATGCCCACATTTTGTAAATAGTCTTTATTTTGAAAAGCAAGAGGAATTGACAAACCACTGCTTTTTAGAAAGCAGCTCCGAAGTGAAATCTGCTGTTTACAGCCTCTTTACCTAAGCCTGTTCTGTTTGTCTTGCTTTGCACTCCGTGTCTGGGAGTTGATTTTCATGGTACATGTAAAGATGGGGTGAACTTTGGGTACGTTGAAAGGGAGGAAAGTTCCCCGCCTCTTGGCTGCTTTGTGACTGCAGTAAAGCTGATGGTTTTCTTTTTCTCTCCTTTATCAATCTCTGTGACAGCCTTGGAAGATAAATCTGGGCAGATGGTACTGATTCAGGAGAACTCTCTCCTGTGTCCCTCTCAGTGAGCTGCCTTCTCGCTCTGAATACTCCTGGGGGGCCGTTGGGACCATCCCTCGAGCAGGAGCCCAGGCCGCCTCGCAGGGGGTGCACAGGAGGGCGTCTCCACTTCCGACCTCAGGGCTGCCGGCTCCTGTTCCGTGGTCACCCACCAGCGTCTCCCTCGGTGACCTGGCATGGGTGGGCATGGGCGTGTCCTCTGAGGGTGAGATGCTCTGTGGAGGGGGGGAGGGGGGGAGGCGGGGTGCTGCAGGCTTCTCTCTTCTCGCCAGAGGAAATCTGGGTGCATGACCGAGTGCCAGCCAGCACCCCCAGTCAGTGGGTACTCCTCCCTGCAGACCAGAAATACTGTAGGTCAGTCTGTATCTGCTTTCGTTTCCTTCTGTCGGAAGGCAGCATCAAGCCTTAGAGCGCTGGGGCTGATGTGGCCCCAGGGGCGGGCTGCATCCTTGGGTAGTGATGCCGGTGACAGGGCTTGTCTCGGAGATGATGCGAGTTCCAGGCTCAGGTGGGCTGCTGCATGCATGGTCCTTACCTGCTGAATGGCATTTCACCTGTAAAGTGAGGATACCTAAAGTGGTCTGTGAAGTGGACTTCCTGTGCTTTATTAAAACTACCTTTTAACATTATTTCTCCCCAGTCTCAGTCCTTTTTTAAAATGCTTTTAGCTGTGTGGGCTAAACTGTGACGCCCAACACTGTCTTAATCAGGTTGACATTGCCCTGTTTCTTTTACTTAACAAATTAGAACTTACTATGTGCCAGGCATTATGTTAAGCACTTAAAAATGTTATTTAATCCTAAGAACAACCATATTTTCAAAATAATCCTATCTTTAAAAAATAACCTTGGGGGCTTCCCTGGTAGCGCAGTGGTTGAGAGAGAGCCCGCCTGCTGATGCAGGGGATACGGGTTCGTGTCCCGGTCCGGGAGGATCCCACATGCCGCGGAGCGGCTGGGCCCGTGAGCCCCGGCCGCTGAGCCTGTTGCTCCGCAACAAGAGAAGCCACCACAATGAGAAGCCCGCGCACCGCAACAGAGTAGCCGCTGCTCGCTGCAACTAGAGAAAGCTCGTGCGCAGCAACGAAGACCCAATGCAGCCAAAAATAAATAAACAATAATTTTTAAAAAAATTAACCTATTAAATTGAATCACTATGAAAGGTGACACTTAGGAATAAAGCCTGCTTCTTCATGTTGTATAATTATTATTAGCTAACAAGCAAGTGGGATTGATTCTAATAGCATAAAGGTTTTTTTTGAACAGTGAATTTCTCATCAGAGGAAATCCTAATTTTATTTCCATTCCGGTGAGTCTCCAAGGCTTTTTGTGTCTTCCTAGGGCTGCCATAGCAAATTGCCACAAACGGGCCATCTTGAAACAACAGAAATGGCTTCTCTCACATTTCTGGAAGCCAGACATCTGGGGACCAAGTGTCAGCCTCGCACTGAAGGCCCCAGGGGAGGATCCTTCCCCGTCTCTTGTGGCTTCTGGCAACCCTCGGTTTATAGACATATTGTTCCAATCCATCTGTGTTTTCACATGGCTTCTGTGTGTGTGTGTGTCTGTCTGTCTGTCTCTGCATCTAAATCTCCCTCCTCTTTCTCTTAGAAGGACACAGTCATATGGACTAAGGTCCACCCTAACAAACACATTCTAACTTGACTATATCTGCAGAGACCCTATTTCCAAATAAGTTCACATTCACAGGGGATTCGAATGCAGACATCTTTTGGGGACACATTCACCCACAACACCTGCAAACAAGCAGGACCCGTCGGGCTGTGCACCTTTGTACCCTTTCGAGCAGACCTTGCTCAGTGCCTTGTCTAGTTTCTCCACTGACCTATTAGCCTCATAAGAAAATGAAGAAGGAAATCTTTGAAGAAGCAACACAGGTAGAACCCCTGCAATTGAGTGGCTTGACTTGGTCAGGGCTGAAGGGGTTTCTTAGACAAGTTTAGGGTTATTCTTTGTCACTTTTGCCTTTGTCATAATGCACGAGGACTAAGATGAGACAGCAGCACCTGAGATGTGTCTGTTCTCACAATGTGTACGTTCAAGATGGGAGTAGCTTAGTTACAGCCAGGTGGGCCCTCGGGTGAGCTCTATATGCGTGAACTTCTGGAGGCAAAGGAGGCAGCAAACAGCCCAACCCCGGGGGCAGAAGGTGAAGGGGGGCGGGATGGTTGAGAAGGGCTGTGAAGGTGGGTTCCATGGGGCCGGTTGGCTGGGATGTGTCTCAGCGATCATTCTGGTTCAATCTCTCCTGGTACCCAGTGGGTCCTTTCAAATATGTAGGTTCATGTCTTTTATCTCTAGAATGTTTTCAAGGGTTATAGTTTTAAATGTTAGTTCTGTAATGTTTTAATTTTCTTCTTCGAGGACACCAACTGTAACAGGGAAGGACCAAATCTGACTACATGTTTGATCTGTTTCTTTTACTTGAACCTTTGCTTTCAGCCGCTTTTGTTCACTAAAAGGATACTGTCTACACATAATGGCCTGCCTCAGGGAACACTGACCCTCTGCCTGAAGGTTAAATCAAAGTGCCTTTGTTCAGGGAAACATCCGGACCCTGTCCACCTGGGGATGGCTGCAATAAAGAAGAAATTAACACATTCTCTCCCCAAGGCTGGCCATTCCACCGGATATTTGCAAAACTTATCGCCTTTATACTTTACTTCCCCATCTCCTCCCCTTCTCTGTGCTATAAAAGAAACTGGCATCCAAACCCCGATAAGATGGTTATTTTGAGACTTATTCTGCCATCTTCTTGGTCTGCAGGCCTCCCGAATAAGGTCGTATTCCTTGCTTCAACACCTCATCTCCGATTCACTGGCCTGTTGTGCAGCGGGCGAGCAGAGCGAGCTTGGACTCGGTGACACAATTACACTGTAAAGAGCCTTAATATAAAGATTATCACTAGAGTGAAAACACAAACCTTCCTAAGCACCAGAATAAATGAACAAAGTAAAAAGGCACACCACACAGGGAAACAGTAAATGAAACATAATGCACACCGTAATTGCAACGTGATATAACTCAGAATTGAGACCAAACATAGCCATGTAAATACATGTGAGTGGACTTCACTTGTGGGTTTAAAAAGAAGAGATTTTTCAAATTGGCTCAAAAGCAAGACCTAACTCTATGGTGTATGAAAGAAATACACCTGAAACTCAATGATTCTTTTTTTTTTTTTTTTTTTGCCGTATGTGGGCCTCTCACTGCTGTGGCCTCTCCCGTTGCGTTGCGGAGCACAGGCTCCAGACGCGCAGGCTCAGCGGCCATGGCTCACGGGCCCAGCCGCTCCGCGGCATGTGGGATCTTCCCGGACCGGGGCACGAACCTGCGTCCCCTGCATCGGCAGGCGGACTCTCAACCACTGCGCCACCAGGGAAGCCCTGGGTGCGCTTTTTAATAGGCTACTCTTTTTAAAAATAAAGTCTTTTTAAAAATTATTATTATACAGTCTGAGCATTTCTTGAGGGTAGACTGGGACTTCAGCAGGATGGTGTAACAGTGTGGGGGGGTGATCTGAGGAGGGAAACGCAGCACAGTGTAAAATGTCGACGGTCATGTGATTTCAGAGCTGTTTTGTGGACCACATGGGATAAATATAAGAGCAGGCTTAGCAGTTCGTAACATGCTCATGGCCCAGTAAATGCTTATGACTTTTAATCAACATTTCTGTGTGGCCTAGAGCATAGTAGCAGGTAGTGATGACATGTCTGATAACTTGGATCAAATCCAGTAAGCACCAGGCCGTAGGCGACAGGGGAGGTAGAAGTCGGTGTTCAGAGCCTGAAACCCAGGGAAGGAGCCAGGGTCATCAGGGAAGGCCTCACTGAATATAATTTTGCACAAGAACCTGAAGGAAGTGAGGCAGCCAACCATGGAGGAAGAATCTTCCAGGTGATGGAAACAGGAAGTGCAAAGGCCCGGGGGCAGCACAGACCTGGTGTGTTTGAGAAAAGCAGGGAGGCCGCTGCGACTGGCCCACTGGGCTGTGAGCAGGCAGCAGTGGGGTAGGGCCTCAAAGGTCATCTCAGCCTTTAAAGGCAGGGAGTTATTTCTGTGCCCGTGGAGTCACCGAAGAGTCTGGAGGGGCATTAGCTCAACACCAATGTTGTCTAGTCATTGTGTGAATAAATGAATGAACTAATGAAGGAAGAGATGCATGTGGCAGAGACGTCTGTGAAGCATGTTAGCTTACATCGTGCCCAGAGGAGGAGGGCTCACAAATTGTCTAATTGTCTGTTTTATCTTTCTGTGGTGTTTTGTGAACTTTCAATCAGGAATACAAAGAATTTAATCCAGGGCCTAAGGCAACTGAAATTGTACTGTGTTTTTTTTCAAAATTCAGCTCTATTGGCTCTATTCATCACTGCAGAGGGCTGAAAAACCCTTAGGGGAAGATAAGAAAGCTGCTTTTCCTCACAAGATCTGGCTCAGGAAATGAAATGAGCAGGACACAATCCCCGGTTTTAAATCAGTATTTGTGCTTCTGTAAGAAGATAAATCTATTGCATCATTTATGGGATGGTCTCAGTTTCCCATAGACGGGAGGAGGGCAGTGACTAGGATTTGCTTGTCCTGAGCAAAACCTTTGACAGATAGTGAGAAATGCTGCAAGTTTACATAACTTTTGGGATGGGAATTCCATTTTTCTGAGTGACTATAGTGAGTCTTGCATTGGCTATAGTTAGAAAGGACAGGTTTAGCATCCCAGGCTCGGATGAGGTGAGGTTATTAGGAAGCTGGAGATGTCAGGGTGAGGACCTGTAAAATCCTGCAGTGACCCTGCACAGGTTTGCTTTGAACGTTTCAACCTGTGCAGCTGTCATACATTCACGGGCCCTTTTTTTCTGGAGGAGAATTATGCAATAACTTTTCCTATTCCTTTTTGATGTTGAACAGCCCACAGAGTAACACAGGCCAATTTTTACCAGCAAAGACATTGACCCAGCTTGCACAGCTGGAGTGACCCGATCCCCACCTGTGCTGCCCTCTTGGTTACTGGGGTACCTTCGGGCCCCACCACGAGATGTGAGCTCTTCCTGCTGCCTCGGTGTCCTGACAGCTGCTTGGACATGGTAGGTACTTAGTAAATGTTTACCCAGAATTGGGGAGAGACAGTCAGCAATGGATCAAAGATGACCATGTTCATCAGTGGCCACTTAGCGGCTGAAAATAGAAAATTCAGCCAATCACCAACATGTTCCCCCTATTCAGGTGTATGGTACCCCATTCATCAGAGACTTGAATGTCACCTGAATTGTTTTTCTGTTTTAGAGCAGACTAGAAACAGCCACAGCAAGAAATATTTGAGTGGCCCCATCCAGGGCGCTAGGTGTCTCCCTCCCGGGTAGGCAGCTCTATTTAAATCCATGAATATCATTTTTTTTTTTAACAAATTTATTATTTATTTATTTATTTTTGGCTGAGTTGGGTCTTCGTTGCTGCGTGCGGGCTTTCTCTGGTTGTGGTGAGCGGGGGCTACTCTTCCTCGTGGTGTGCAGGCTTCTCATTGCGGTGGCTTCTCTTATTGCGGAGCATGGGCTCTAGGCACGTGGGCTCAGTAGTTATGGCGTGTGGGCTCAGTAGTTGTGGTGCCCGGGCTTAGTTGCTCTGCAGTGTGTGGGATCTTCCCGGACCAGGGCTCGAACCCATGTCCCCTGCATTGGTAGGCAGATTCTTAACCACTGCGCTGCTAGGGTAGCCCCATGAATATAATTCAATGTTGCTATAACTGAGGGTCTAATCTATGGCAACACCTAGAAACCCAGTGGTTTTGGCGATGGGGGGGACAGTGGGGTGCCACTTACTGCTGGTGAAAGACCTGAGGTGTAGAATATTACCCGGCAGGCAGCAACAAAGGAGGATTTACTAGAATTAGGAGAATCTTCCCTTTTAAGTGTGTTAGTGATCCATGATCACATTTATAGGTATTTCTTTCACGTTCATATATCACCATCATAAATATAAACATATGCCTTCATGGAAACATGATATGCACGTATGCTTATCAGTTAGGACACTTACACTTATAAATAACCAAAAAATGGAAGCTTTCTTTAAAATGATGGGAATTAATTGGTTCAAGTAATTGAAAACGCTACCTTCAGGTACAGTTTGATCAGGGGCCCAGCTCCATTACTGCACAGTTGGCTGGGCTCTGTCCTCCTCCACATGGTGGCTTTTCCCTGAGCCTGGTTTCCATGTGGGACAAAACCGCAGCAGCTGTGCCAGGCCTCCAGCCCACCTGGCAGCAGGTTCCAGGTCATTTCCTTTGTAAAGCAAAACAACTCTCTCCTGAACCGAGTCTCCCTGAACTCCTTTTTCTCTTTCATTTCTTCTGTAGAAGACATAGAAGGACAAGTGGTCCCCTTCTTACAGGCACTATTCAGAGCTGGGGGATTCCAGCAGAGAAACCACATTTTATGTTCCGTGCTTAATTGTAATACCTAATAAGCGCCTAAAGTCACATACGAGCTATTTTACATGAATGTTATTTGATTCTTGTAACAACCCTGCAGGGTGTAATCCTTGCCATTTTAACTAAGAACAGAGGGAAAAAAACGTAAACCAACTTGCTAAGCACACAGTGACGGTTACTGGCATGAAAAATGCATTGGAACTTTTAGAAATGCCAGCCGAGCACACTCCCGGTCCCAGGGCAGATTGCCCATCAAGTTTGTGAAGGGCGGAAATGGGTGACCAGCCTCTGCTCCCAGGCCAGGCTACTCCCTCGCCAGCCCTCCGGTCCTGTTCCCAGGCTGGCGCTGGGGGCACAGGCTCAGCCGGACAACCCGGGCCGATTGCTGGGGCCAGCCTGAAACAGCCTGGCAGAGGTTTGCCTGGCAAAGATGGGTTTCCTGGGCTTCCCTGGTGGCGCAGTGGTTGGGAGTCTGCCTGCCAGTGTGGGTGACGCGGGTTCGAGCCCTGGTCCGGGAGGATCCCGTGTGCCGGGGAGCAGCTGAGCCCGAGCGCCACGGCTGTTGGGCCTGCCTCTGGAGCCCGCGAGACACAACTACTGAAGCCTGTGCACCTGGAGCCTGTGCTCCGCTGCAGGTGAGGCCACCGCAATGAGAGACCCGGGCACCGCAAGGAGGAGTGGCCCCCGCTCACCACAACTAGAGAAAGCCCGTGCGCAGCAACAAAAACACAACTCAGCCAAAAATAAATAAATTAAAAAAAAAAAAAAAAGATGGGTTTCCTGGGATCAGCAGAGAATCGCAATGCAGGGCCGAGGGCGCGAGCCCGTGCGAGTCCCCGAGGGGCAGCGGGCGGAGAGCGTTCGGGAGGAAGAGGAAGTGGTGGGAGGGCCGCAGTCACGGTGCGCATGGTCATTGGCCGAGTTCTTCTCTTCCCGTCGGGCTCCGCCAAGGTCACAGGGCACAAGGCTCCCCCCTCTGGCCGCCCAGCTCTATTTGGTCGGAGTTTCTGTTGAGTTTCTACAGGGGCGTCTCCAACTTTCTTTAACTGTGGGTAGAGGCCCGAGGTGTGGCCTTGCGTGTGTCCCCCTCTCCTTTGGGCCCTGCTGCGCGCAGAGAAGTTCCTGGACTTGGTGGAGGCTGCCCTGGGGCCCGGGGGCCCGCTGGCCGGGGCAGGGCCGTCCAGGTCCCCAGAGGTCGGGGCTCAGCAGGAACAACCCTGCTGGGGTTCTGCGGACACAGACCCCCGGACACCTCCTCAAATGGCTCTGTGGACGTCTGGGCAGGGGCGCTCTGGCCACCTGTGTCCCCGGCGGCTCCGATGATGCAGTGACACCGGGGTCGCGTCCTGTCCGGAGACAGCAGGCTGCCCTCGGCCCCGCTGCTGGCGGGAGTGCTTTACATCCGGGGCGGCTGGTTTTGTGGTGACGCCTTTTCCCCAAGTTCTTCGCTGGAGCAGAGGATAGCGCTGACTCGGGCCTGCGACGTCTGCTCCACATGTGTCGCCTGCAGCCAGCACAGCCTCGAGGGCGCTGAGTCTCAGGAGGACTGGGTGGCCTGGGTGCCTCCTTTTTTGTGGGAAGCACGATGACAGGTTCACTGACACCTTGGGTTCCGGGGACAAGAGCCCTGAAGACGATCTGAGCCTTTTTGGAAGGAAAGCGTTTTCCAGACTGTGTCCTGTCGGCCTCACACCCCAGTCCCGGGTCTCTCACCTCCGAGTTGTACCCAGTCTGGCCAGCTTTGAGGAAGGGCAGCACGACCATGTCTATCGATCAGAAGGTTCGAATGGTAACTTCCCAAGGTTGTGACGGCAGGCAGATGGCAGGTGAGTGTGGCTTGTTACGATAAAATTAGTTGTTGGTTCCTCTTCGCTCGGCTTTGCTGTTGGCATCGCTGTCACTTCCTGGTTTGCAGAAGCGTCTGGGTGAGCAGCCCACGATCCGTGAGCTCTCCTCTACCTTCCTCCCTGGTTGCTGGGATTCACGTCTCACCAGGGACTTTCTGTGGTCGACAGTGTCTCTAGGAAGGAGTCTGCCAGCCTTGTAAATTCCACAGACAGGTCACTCATTCCGCTGAGCTCAGGACGGGTCTGCCCTTGTGTTGTCTTTAACGCTACGGGGGGCCGCTGTGCTATCCATCACACTTGGTAACGCAGGGGAACAGGGACAGGGAGGTTTGAATATGTCGCCGCACTCGGGCCGTAGCCATGAAGTTCAGGCAGTTTACCCTGTATTAAAACAATGAAACTATATCATGAAAAGACAGCCTAGGAGAATTGAAAATTTATTTTGCTTTCCTTTTGGGCTTTGTGGTCAATGTCTTGATCCTCTGTGATGGTTCATTTATTGTGTCAGCTGGGCCGGGCCACAAGGCCTAGATATGTGGTCAGACATTTTTCTGGATATTTCTGCGAGGGTGTTTTTAGATGAGATTAACTTTTAAAGGGGTGGCCTTGGAGTAAAGCAGATGGTGCCCCCACTGCGGGTGGCCCTCAGCCAATTAGCTGAAGGCCTGGATAGAGCAAAGCCTGATTTCCCTGAGCAACAGGGGACTCCGCAGCAGACTTCAGACTTGGACTGCCGGTTTGGGGCTGGCCAGCTTCCATCATCATAGGAGCCAGCCCTTAAACTAAAATCTCTCTCTCTTTCTCTACACACACACGCACGCACGCACGCACGCATGCACGCGCCCGTTGGTTCTGTGTCTCTGGAGAGCCCTGGCTAATGTATACACTTCGGGTTACGCGTTGCCTGTTTGACACGTGCAAGGCCCCCGCCAGCTGAGCTCCTGGGTCTCCCTCTGAGCTGGTTGTTTGCCGATGTTCTCCTTTGTGGGGCAGATGAAGAGATCATCTCACGCTTTCATGCCGGGCGTCCTGCAGGGTCCCCAGCTCCAAGAAAGAACGAGCGTGTGCAGATACAGACTGGGATGCTTCATGCTTTGTGTCAGCTTGACTGGGCTAAGGGTGCCCAGGCTCCTGGTTATGTCTGTGAGGGGTTTCCGGAAGAGAAGAGCTTGTGATTCAGTGGCGTGAGGTGGGCCCGGATGAAACAGACAGGTTAAGAAGGGCGAATTCTTCTCCCGCTGAAGCTGGGATGGCCACCTTTTCCTGCCCTTGGGCGTGGGAGCCCCCGGTTCTCAGGCCTTCGACCTCAGCCTGAGTCACACCATGGGCTTTCCTGGGTCTCCAGCTTTCTCATGGTCGACTGTGGGACTTCCGGCGTCCCTAACTGCATGAGGCGCTTCCTACAATAAATCCCCTCCTACGTGTATCTCTAGCCTATAAACCTGCAGGTTTCCCTGGGGACCCTAATACACAGATGTTACTACCAACATGAACAGAATAGGTGGAAACAGGCAAAACGTGGAACCGAAGTATGTGGTGACCAGTGGCCCTCCCTCCCGATCCTGCCCCTTAGTCACTCAGGGACACGTGGCCACCTGACACCATATCTCTTCCTCTTTTTAACGAGTTTTAAGTATTCAGGAAGGTTGCAAGAATGGTGCAAAGAACGTTTGCCCCCTGAAGGCTTTGAGAGTGAGTTGCTGCCACGACACACATCACCCCCAAATGTTTACTGTGCGTTTTCTACAAGGAAGGACATTCTCTTCCACACTCACAACCCAGCCGCCTGGGTCCAGACAGCGGCCCTGATGCCCCACTGCTGCCCAATCCACAGACCTCACGCCACCTCCACTGATTGTCCCGACATCACCTTTGGAGCAAAGCATCACCCAGGACCCCCTCCCACACCTAGTGGCCACCGTCCGCTTCAGTCTGGGCCGTTCCCCGGGACTAAGGTGCCTCTCATGGTCTTGGCACCTGGGAACTCACAGGCAGGTATTTGGTAGGCTGTCCCCCGCGTGGCTTCGTCTGACATTTCCTCGGGTCACGCGTCTTTGTCACGCCTACCGAGTCTCCGCGGGCCCCGCTCAGCGGGCGCCTGGTTCCTACGTGACCCGTCAGGCGGGTGCCTGTCAGCACCCCCGCAGGTGCCAAGTTCCTTCTTTGTAATTAAAAACTGCTTTGTGTGTGGACAGATTTGGAGTTATGTTAATATCCCGTTTCTTATCATCCTTTCAGTTTAGTAATTGAAGTCACTGTGGACTCAAGGCTCCTGTGTTCCTCCTTGAGTAGCAATCCATTACTTCTGTTATTTGTTCTAATGTGCAGACAGCCCCCAGTTTGGCTGGCGGGAGCCTGTGGGCTGGCCCTGTTCCCTCCACACGTCTTTGTTATCAGCTGAGCATTTCCTGACTTTCTGGTACAACAGTGTGTCTCAAGGTCGTGTCGTACTTTCCAGCGCTGGAACCAGCCTTCTCTCCAAAGAAAAAATACCTTTCTACCGTTAACATCTACACATATTTCTGTATTGATCCACGTCTATGGCAAACCATGAGTTCACACCAACACCTCCAATTCCAGTCGAATGCTGGAGAGCTTACGGAGGAGAGGTAGTGAGGGAAGAAGCAGGAGGACCAGGCCTGGGGCAGAAGGAGGCTGGGGCAGGGCAGAGCTGGACCCGGCACTTGAGTGAACGGTTGTCCACTGCAGGGGTTCAGAACCATTCATGGAGCTTGTGGAGTCGAAGGAGGGCGTGTGGCTGTGGCTGGGATGGGTGTCAGGGGCCGCAGCACATTCTGTTGGGAATGACTGAGAGGCTGTGCGAAAGGTCCCTCCGGAAACCCCAGACCGAGAGTCACCAGGATTCCTAGTAGCTTCCTGGACAAAACTTATTTTACCAGAGTGTCCCATCTGTCCTAAGGAAAAGAACGCATGAACTCTGGAGGGAGGAAATGTACATTGGATCCGCGTGGAGCTGTGTTTTACATTTCTGTGATGGGTGGTTTGTGGGCTCATTATTTATGGTGATGGACGTTTTCCTAGGGAGGGTCTGTCACCCTGTCCTCTGCAACTCCTGTGCTTCCCACCCAGTGTCGTCTTCACTTGTTAATTCACTTATTCAACAGCAGTTCACAGAGTGCCTGCTGGGGTGAGGGGTGGTGAGCCCCAGGCTGTGGACACATGTGAGCAGGGGAAATGCGGCCCCTCCCTCTTCCTGCCCATCAGAGAAGATGACACTTAAATGCTCCCATGTGAGGTGTGAGGTCAGGGTCGGGAGGCCCTCAGGGGACGTCCCACGTCACAGAGATCTTGCCCAAGTCCCCAAGTATCCCTCTTCTATCTGCTTCCACATTCTGTTTGGTTCCTGCCCTGTGTCTGTGGTTTCCAGAACAGAAAAAAATTCAATCTCTCTCCAAACCTCCGCAAAGACCTTCAGGAGTTTAAGACCACTGGGTGTCCTTGCCCTTCTGCTGTGGACGTTACGTAATGTGTTCTTGCAAGTGTCCAGAGCCGAGTGCTGTCAGCCGTTGCACCTCCATGGAAACCCAGCTCAGCCTTGGGGCCCCTCCCACCACAGCCAAGGCTGGAGCAGAGGGAGGAGGTGGGCCAGGACGAGGAAACACAGAGCCACAGGCTGGACTTCTTAATCTCGGTGCTGGGAATTGTGACCTGAATTTCAAAGCCCACATCTATCGAGTTGGGCTGAGGCTACAATTGCGGTATTTTGCTCCCCAGACAGTCACTGCACCGAATGGCCCTGCACCCTTCTACTGGGTCACGGTCCTGCACGTGCTGTCACTTGCTCGGAGCCACGTGACTGGGTAGACCAGAAGGCCCAGCTGACCCTGAGCTTTACTTCTCCAGCTGGGACTTGCTGGGCAAGTGTTTAGTGACTCTAACATCCTTTTAACATTATAACCCTCAAGGAGTAAGGGAGAGACCAGAAGTGACACACCTTTTCATCCTTAAATTACATCCCAGCTGAGATGCTCACCTGGGATTTACCCGGCATCCTCTTGCCCCCGGCACCGTACCAGCCGAGCTGCTGGTGTCCATCTCACCGTGTCGGGAGCTGACCAGGGCACTGTCAGCTGGGAGCCATGTCTCGTGGGTGCTTTTTTCCCCGCCGGCTCCTGCGGTCTGCATCTTTTTCTTCTGTGTGGCCTGGCGGCCAGCCGGCCCCTGCTGTCAGCCTTCTGAGCTAAGATCTCCGCTCTGGTTCCTCAGGGACTGACAGCAGGAACCCAAAAGGTCCCTCCAGCAGCAAATCACGGAGGCGTGGGCAGAGCTTTGATTTCACTGTTTCCTCCTGCTGCTACTCACCGGGTGCTCTGAGCGGCTCTCGGGAGGGAGTGGGGCAGGTGTACTCGTGCTCATCCTAAAGGATGTGAAAAACAGCTCCTAGAGGTCATGGCACTCCAGTGTGGGCCCCGGGCCAGCAGCATCGGCACCTCTGGTTAGAAATGCAGAGTCTCGGGCCCTGCCTAGCCCTGCGGGTCAGAGTCTGCATCTTCACAGGGTCCCAGGTGATGACGGTGCTTGGTGAAGGGTGAGAAGCATGGTTTCAGGCTACACACCAGCCAGGGGCCTGGAGCTGGGAGGTCTCGTGGCCTGCGTGACCCTGCCCCGTCCTTCCCACGGGAAGACGAGAAGCTTCCTCTCTGCGCCACGCTGCTTCCGGCCAGGCAGATGTAGGACTGGGCTCTAGATCTAGGGCATGGACCCATGTATATTCACAACCACTGAGACAGCAACCAGAAGGCTGAGTCAAGCCAGGAACACAGACAGGGTCGGGGGCTGGGGGCAGTGAGAACAGCAACAAAACCCATAGGCAGGGGCCTCTGATCATGAGGGTCCAGGAGGGATGCAGAGCCCTGGGTCTGCCTCCCAGCTGCCTACGGTACCTACTGGCTTCCTGACTCACTTTCCTCGCTGTGAAATGGGACGCGTTAGGGAGTGACAGGTATAAAGGGCTTAGACTGACTCTGGCACGAGCTGAGGTTTCGCAGTTATCACCCTGGTCCGGGAGGCGGCCCACCCTCCTGCGGGTGGAGGTCCCATCCTCACCCACGCCCCCAGCCTCCTGTCCTCCTGTTCCACGTTGCTGAGGATTCAGCATTCCCGCTACGTGGCTGCGTTCCAGCTTGGATGTGACTGCCCATCCCCTGTGGTGGAAAAAGAGTTGCTGGTTAAACGGCAGTCGGACACCTTTGCATGAAAGGGTGTCACTCCACCACCATTTCCAGTCTCCCACAGCCCTTGTGAAGCCAGTGGGTGACATGACCTGTGGCCTCATTTCCAAGGCCAGGGTGATAATGACCTAACATCACTGGCCTTGCGTCTCACCGAGAGAAAGTTCAGATGGGCAGAGCTCTGTGAACCTGCCGGAGGAACAGTCCATGCAGCCTGACTCGGGCTGGCCCAGAACCGCCTCTATCCCCAGGATGGCACTGTGATGCCGGGGAGGTGAACAGAGATCGCAGGGCGCCAGCCATCCACACCAGTGTGCAAACCAGACTTGTTGATTTGCAGAGACCCCTGCTCCCACCCCTTGCCTGGCGTGTTCTGTACCACTTGGGCGATCTAGCTGCTGTAATAACATACCCAGCGTTTCAGCGGCTCCCCACCCTGCAAATTGAGTTCTCACTCCTGGAATGTCCAGCACCCATGTTTTACTTGTTGGGCAGATTCCACACGGTGACTCGGGGTCCAGGCTCCTGGTGTGGTGGTTCCGTGGGTCCCCTTTCTCCTTATTGGTGGGCTTCATCTTTGTTTATGCCATGAACCCCGTGTGGTGGTCTCGTGAATGGGCTTTTTCTCAGAATAGTGTTTTTAAATACATTTTCAAAAGCACATAGGATAGCAAAGTATGTAATATGAAAACGTGATTTCTATTAATACAAAATCATTCATCCTGGTGCAGCTGCGTTTTTTGCCTGCGTTCATAACTGAAGGAGACGCTAAAGATCGGGTAGAGATTAGAAATACAAATGTCATTTTCTCCTGGCGCTCGAGTTCACAGACGCCCTTGAATTCTGACCCAGGTTCAGACCTCCGGGCACGAGTCAGGGAAGAAGAGGCAGCGAAAGCACAGCCACTTCTTATGCCGGTGCTGGAAGGACACCGTCCCTCTCACACCCACCGGCCAGAGCCAGCGACAGGGCCACGTCCAGCAAGTGGGTGTGGTAAATGCTGTCTGTCTGACAGTCAGTCTCTCGTTTCAGTGTCTCGTGTCTGTCGTGTCCCGAAACACGGACGTTTAGTGAGGGATCCAGCATATGCTCTCTAAATGCTGGGAGGGAAAATTAAATTGGGGGGCCTGCTCAAGTCTGTCCGTAAACCCACCAAAAGCTGTTTCCAGTGAGTGATACCAGGCAGAGGTCCCCCTCAGTTCTGCATGGGGTTCAGCCTTCAGGTGGCACCAGCCAGAGGTGCGGAGTGAAAAAGCCTGCACGTCGTCTCCACCCAGGAAAGACAGACCAAGAGATGGTCCTTGTATCCCTGTTCTGAGAGCCCATGAAACACAGACCGAGGGCCCCGGGGAAGAGAAGGAACGATCGTGGGCCTTTTCAGAACGGCAGCCCCTCTGCACTCCCTCTACCACAATCTGTCCCTTCTCCCTCTGCACAGGGAGTGAGGCCGGCGCGCACCTTCCAATATTCAGGAGTCACAGGAGAAGAATCAGGTTGGTCCTCGGGGCATCAGGCCACCTTCCGCCCCTGTCACCTGCTCGATAAACCCTGTGAGACGTTCCGCTCTGCCTGCAAGGGGAGAGGCTCTTGTCAAAGCGAAGGGGATGCAGAGATGCTGCAGAAACCTGCCCGGGGCTGGGGCTCTAGCTGTTACTCCCTGGTCACTGCCTGCCGAGATGGCAGGCCTGGCAGTTAGCACAGGATAGAGGTGGAGCTAGAGTGACAGGTCTTGCTTGTCTTAATTCCCGAGGCCTGTCATAACAAACGACCACAAACGGGTGGCTGAAAATAATGGACGTTTCTTCTCTCCCAGTCCTGGAGGCCAGAAGTCGAAAACCAAGGTGTGGGCAGAGCCGTGCTCTTTCTGAGACCGTAGGGAGGATGCTTCCTCGCCTCTCCAGGCTGCTGGTTGTGTCTCACTCCAGTCTCTGCCTCTGTCTTCACGTGGCCTCTCCCCTGTGTGTCTGTGTCCAAATTTCTCTCTTCTTGTAAGGTCACCAGTCATTGGATTAGGGCTCACCCTATTCCAATATGACGTCGTCTTATTACATCTGCAAAGACCCTGTTTCCACTTCTGGCTATGAAATGTGTGGGTGCCCCCCCCCCTCCCAGCACCAAGCGATTCTGCAACACCAGCTGGGTGGCCTACAATTCAATTCAGTTCTGACACCGTCTACCAGGAGAGAGCACAGACTCCACAGGTGAAGGGCGCAGTCCCTCAAGGCTGCCCTCACGCACCACTTCAGATCCCAGACATGCGTCCGGGCTGTCACCTGTGCTTCTGTACATCAGAGGTTTCCACAGGCTCCTCCTTGAGTTCCACTGATTTGCCTGCTCGGCTCTCAGAACTCAGGAAGGCGGTTTTCTTACTATTACGGAGTATTGGCTCATTATAAAGAATTATTCTGTCGCAGGGCCCAGCAGGTGAGAATTAGAGGAACACAAAACTGTAGCCAGCACTCAACTGACGAATCACGGTTAATTGCACACAGTGAGCGCACAACACAGGTTAGTGAGAGTAGGGAAAGGGGGAGAAGAGCCTCTCCAAGGAGAAGTCGGGGACGAGGCATCTCAGGACGAGCAGTGGCTCCGGTCTGGCAAGGGTCCCATGACAAGCCTGAGGGGTACGTCCCCTCCTCTCCCCCAGGGCCTCCCGTGGAACCTGGACCAGCTCTCGGTGACTGGGGTCGGGTCCTGCAGCCAGGAGCCTCCAGGTCACTGGGCTCAGTGGTCTCCTTTTAAGGAGTGTTACCCCAGGGGAGGGGTCTTGGCTCTACCAGTGGTCTGTCTGTCCCGGTGACGTCCGTTGCCCATCAGACTTCTTGTCTAGAGTAATTTTTCTTAGAATCACTCTAAGACACTCACATCCTACAGCGGCTTTGTCAGAATAGCTAATGTGGAAATTCACGTTGGCCGCTGTGACTCCATTTTGAACTAAACATGTCTTAAACTCTCTAAGTTTCACACAAGATGAGTAGGAATTCTTAACAACGAAGAACGAAGAGCGTTTTTGCTCACCACCCACTTCTACAAGGATGGAGTCGCACCCTGTGGCAGGCTCTGACCCATGTGCCCTCTGAGACGGAGTTAAGAGGGTAACAGGATGCTCTGTGCTGTGGACGAGCAGCCCCTTAGGCAGGTGCATGTCTGTCTCAGGAGGAACTCAATGAGCCCAGGTTCTTGTAGCTTCCCAAACACAGAAAAGCACTAAAATCATTAACTTGAGATGTCTCTTCTTTGTGACTAGCAGTAGTCCTTTACCAAGATGTGTGTACTTGATGTCACACATTCCCCAGACAAAAAGCACCTATAAACTGGCTTCCCCCCTCCTCTTCAGAGCAGCTGCTCAGAGCTACTGGGAGGCCGTCTCCAGGGCTGAAGTCCTCAGTAAGGTCCCCGAATAAAACTGAGACTCACAACTCCTATGTTGTGTGTTTTTCTTTAAGTTGACAGAATCAAAACACAAAAAGTCTCATCATCATAAGACTATTAAAGGCTACAAATGAGTAGCTGGATGAGGAGGCACACAGGGTAGGGTCCAGGGGCTCCCGAGCACAGGCGCTGCTGTTGCCCACGGCGTGTGCCTGCGCCACCCTCCGGCACGAGGACGTGTTCTTGTTCATCAACCTGGAGGCTGCCTGAACCCCGTATCCCATTTTGTTCTTAAGGAGGTTTCAGTACGTAGGCCTGACATTAAATCCTTGGCTGTTGGTGATTAATTCAGCCTCCAGGCCCCTCCCCTCCCTGGAGAGTGGGGGTGGAGCTGAGAGTTCCAACCCTCTAATCACATGGCTGGTTCCCCTGCCAATCAGCGCCCACCCCTATCTAGGCTTTGCAAAAGTCACCTCATTAATGGGAACTCAGAGGTTTGTTACGAATAACAAAAAAACCCATTTCACCTTTATCATTCTGAAGCTATTTCAGGAAGCAAGGCCTCCGAAAACCAAATATTATGACAAAAGATGCCCCTGATGCTCTGATCACTTAGGAAATTATAAGGTGTTGGGAGCTAGGAGCCTAGAACTGTGGACGAAGACCAGGATCTATATTTATTATACGACAACATTATACCTCCCGCCTCCATCTTCAAATCCTGCCCTGGCCCGTCAGGCATTCGCACTGCAGCTCCCCGATTTGCGTTTGCCTCCCTCTGGGACTTTTAAAGACTCGTGATTACACGGGGCCCACCTGGGTAATTCAGGGTACTTGCCCTGTTTAAGATGAGTTGGTTAGCAACCTGAATTCCCTTTGCCAAGGGAAGCCGAATAAGCTGGGCTAGGCACAGTTTCCGGGGATTAGCCCTTGGGTGTCTTTAGGGGGCATTTTCTGTCTGCCCGGCCACATCTGCGTGGCAATCGTGAGATTTACCGTCTTGTTCATATCAGTCGTTGCTTCCTTTTTATTGCTGAGCAGTATTTCACTGTATCAGAACAGTTTATTTCTCCATTCTGTTGATGGACAGTGGGGATTTTCCCCATTTTTGGCTACTACGAATAAAAGCCATTTTGATTATTGTTGTTCAGACCTTTTGATGGGCATATATGTTGCTTCTCTTGGGTAATTACCTAGTATTGGAACTGCTGGGTCAGAGAATAGGTATCTGTTTAATTTTTGAGAACTGCAAGCCTTTTCCCAAAGTGGTTATGTCATTTTATACTCGCGCCAACAATGTGTAAGAGTTCCGGTTGCACCACGTTCTTGCGAACATTTGGTGGCACTGCTGTTTTTATTCTTTATTTTATATATATATATATTTTTTAACATCTTTATTGGAGTATAATTGCTTTACAGTGTTATGTTAGTTTCGGCTGTATAACAAAGTGAATCCGCTATATGCATACATATATCCCGTATCCCCGCCCTCTTGCGTCTCCCTCCCACCCTCCCTATCCCACCCTTCTAGGTGGTCACAAAGCACCAAGCTGATCTCCTTGTGCTGTGCAGCTGCTTCCCACTAGCTAGCTATTTTACATTTGGTAGTGTATATATGTCCGTGCCTCTCTCTCACTTAGTCCCAGCTTACCCTTCCCCCTCCCCGTGTCCTCAAGTCCATTCTCTACATCTGTGTCTTTATTCCTGTCCTGCCCCTAGGTTCTTCAGAACCACTTGTTTTTAGATTCCATATATATGTGTTAGC
The DNA here is from genome assembly GCF_951394435.1 of Stenella coeruleoalba. NCBI lineage: Eukaryota > Metazoa > Chordata > Mammalia > Artiodactyla > Delphinidae > Stenella > Stenella coeruleoalba. The sequence continues at coordinate 87,964,240 of NC_137158.1, read as the reverse complement.
ATATGGTATTTGTTTTTCTCTTTCTGACCTACTTCACTCTGTATGACAGACTCTAGGTCCATCCACCTCACTACAAATAACTCAATTTCGTTTCTTTTTATGGCTGAGTAATATTCCATTGTATATATGTGCCACATCTTCTTTATCCATTCATCTGTCAATGGGCATTTAGGTTGCTTCCATGTCATGGCTACTGTAAATAGTGGTGCAGTGAACACTGTGGTACATGACTCTTTTTGAATTATGGTTTTCTCAGGGTATATGCCCTGGGATTGCTGGGTCATATGGTAGTTCTATTTTTAGTTTTTCAACGAACCTCCATACTGTTTTCCATAGTGGCTGTATCAATGGACATTACCACCAGCAGTGCAAGAGTGTTCACTTTTCTCCACACCCTCTCCAGCATTTATTGTTTGTAAATTTTTTGATGATGGCCATTCTGACTGGTGTGAGGTGATACCTAATTGTGGTTTTGATTTGCATTTCTCTAATGATTAGTGATGTTGAACATCCTTTCATGTGTTTGTTGGCAATCTGTATATCTTCTTTGGAGAAATATCTGTTTAGGTCTTCTGCCCATTTTTGGATTGGGTTGTTTGTTTTTTTGATATTGAGCTACATGAGCTGCTTGTATATTTTGGAGATTAATCCTTTGTCAGTTGCTTGGTTTGCAAATATTTTCTCCCATTCTGAGGGTTGTCTTTTCACCTTGTTTGTGGTTTCCTTTGCTGTGCAAAATCTTTTAAGTTTCATTAGGTCCCGTTTGTTTATTTTTGTTTTTATTTCCATTTCTCTAGGAGGTGGGTCAAAAAGGATCTTGCTGTGATGTATGTCGAGTGTTCTGCCTATGTTTTTCTCTAAGAGTTTTATAGTGTCTGGCCGTACATTTAGGTCTTTAATCCATTTTGAGTTTGTTTTTGTGTATGATGTTAGGGAGTGTTCTAATTTCATTCTTTTACATGTAGCTGTCCAGTTTTCCCAGCACCACTTATTGAAGAGGCTGTCTTTTCTCCATTGTATATTCTTGCCTCCTTTATCAAAAATAAGGTGACCATATGTGTGTGGGTTTATCTCTGGGCTTTCTATGCTGTTCCATTGATCTATATTTCTGTTTTTGTGCCAGTACCATACTGTCTTGATTACTGAAGCTTTGTAGTATAGTCTGAAGTCTGGGAGCCTGATTCCTTCAGCTCTGTTTTTCTTTCTCAATATTGTTTTGGCTATTTGGGGTCTTTTGTGTTTCCATACAGATTGGCACTGCCCTTTTTAACTGTAGGAATTCTAGTAGGTTGGTGGTAGTACCTCGTGTGGTTTTAATTTGCGTTCCTCTGGTGACAAATCATGTTAAGCTATTTTTCATGTGCATATTGGCTATGTCTGTATCTTCTTTTGAGAAGTGTCAATCAAATCTCATGTCCATTTCAGGGGATTGTTTGTGTTTTTATTATTGTGGTGTAGAAGTTCTTTACATGTTGTGCACACCAGTTCTTAGTCAGATATATAGGTTTTGTAATTTTTTGAAGTTGTAGCTCGCCTAATTATTTCCTTGATGATATAGTTTTTGTTTTGTTTTCTGTTTTTGTTTTTTTGACAGTGCCATACAGCACGTGGGATCTTAATTCCCTGACCAGGGATTGATTCCGCGCCCCCTGCATTGGAAGCGCAGGATCTTAACCACTGGACCGCCAGGGAAGTCCCTCCTTGACGATATGTTTTGATGAGAAGTTTTTATTTGAATAAAATCTAATTTTTTCTCTCATGGTACTTCCCTCTGTGATCTATCTAAGAAATATTTGACTATTCTTAAGTCACAAAGGTTTCTTCTTACATTTTCTTCTGAAAGTTTTGTGGCTTCAACTGTGATCAAATGCAAATCCCTTTTTGTGTAGAGTGTGAGGAGTCAAGATTCCTTTTCTTACCACATGTTTATACAGTCATTCCTTTCCTCATTATTGTTTTGGCGTTTTTATTGAAAATCACGTGACTACATGAATGGGGGTCTGTTATTAGGGTCTCCATTATACTCCATCTGTTTGTCAGTACTTCTGCTGCATCATACTGTATCCTACTGGCTTCATTCCTGTAGCTTTTGACAAATCCTGAAGTCAGGTAGTTCAAGTTCTCCAACTTGGTTTTCCTCTTAAGGGATTTCTTTAGATATTCTAGGTTCTTTGAATTTCCATGTAAACTTTAGAATCCGCTTGCCAATTTTTATTTTAAAAATCTGCTGAGATTTTGATTGTGTCATTGGGTTGAATGTATAGATCAGTTTGAGAAGAGTTGACATCTTAACAGTACTGAGTGTTCCAATCAATGACTATGATGTATCTCTCCATTCCTTAGAATTTCTTTAATAGCTCTTAAAAATATTCTGTAGTTTTCAGTGTAGAGATCTTGTGCATCTTTTGTTGAATTTATTCTTAAATATTTTATTTTTTGATGGTATTTTAAATGTACTTGTTTTAAATTTAATTTTCCATTTATTTGATATTAATACATTAAAATATGAATTTTGTTTTTTAACCTGATTACCTAGCACTATTTTTTTTTTATTTTGGATAATAATTTTTTTTAACATCTTTATTGGGGTATAATTGCTTTACAATGGTGTGTTAGTTTCTGCTTTATAACAAAGTGAATCAGTTATACATATACATATGTTCCCATATCTCTTCCCTCTTGCATCTCCCTCCCTCCCACCATCCCTATCCCACCCCTCCAGGCAGTCACAAAGCACCGAGCCCATATCCCTGTGCCATGCGGCTGCTTCCCACTAGCTATCTACCTTACGTTTGTTAGTGTATATATGTCCATGACTCTCTCTCGCCCTGTCACAGCTCACCCTTCCCCCTCCCCATATCCTCAAGTCCGTTCTCTAGTAGGTCTGCGTCTTTATTCCTTCCTTACCCCTAGGTTCTTCATGACTTTTTTTTTTCTTAAATTCCATATATATGTGTTAGCATACGGTATTTGTGTTTCTCTTTCTGACTTACTTCACTCTGTATGACAGACTCTAGGTCTATCCACCTCATTACAAATAGCTCAATTTCGTTTCTTTTTATGGCTGAGTAATATTCCATTGTATATATGTGCCACATCTTCTTTATCCATTCATCCGATGATGGGCACTTAGGTTGTTTCCATCTCCTAGCACTATTTTATATTCACTTATTAGTTATAGTAATTATTTCATAGATTCTTTAGGATTTTCTATATATAGAGCATTTTATTAATAATATCCTTTTCTGTGAGATATATCTATTTATCTATCTATCTATCTATATATATATATATACACACATACATACATACATATATATATTCTTTTTCAGGTTCTTTTCCCTTATAGGTTATTACAAAATATTGAGTATAGTTCCCTGTGCTATATAATAGGTCCTTGTTGGGTGTCTATTTTATACACAGCAGTGTGTATATGTTAATCCCAAACTCCTAATTTATCACTCCCCCCCTTCCCCTTTGGTAACCATAAGTGTGTTTTCTATGCCTGTGGGTCTATTTCTGTTTTGTAAATAAGTTCTTTTGTATCATTTTTTCAGATTCTACATATAAGTGACATCGTGTGATGTTGCTCTCTGGCTTCCTTCACTCAGTATGAGAATCTCTAGGTCCATCCATGCTGCTGCAAGTGGCATCATCTCATTCTTTTTAAAGGCTGAGTATATATATGTCCCCCACATTCATTGGTTTTATTTTATTTTGTTTATTATTTTTGGCTGTGCCATGTGGCTTGTGGGATCTTAGCTCCCCGACCAGGGATCGAACCCATTCACCTTGCAGTGAAAGCATGGAGTCCTAACCACTGGACCACCAGGGGATTCCCTTCATTGGTTTTTTTTTTTTTTGGCCATGTTGGGTCTTTGTTGTTGCGCGCGTGGGCTTTCTTTAGTGCGGTGAGCGGGGGCCACCCTTCGTTGTGGTGCGCGGGCTTCTCATTGCGGTGGCTTCTCTTGTTGCAGAGCATGGGCTCTAGGCGAGCAGGCTCAGTAGTTGTGTCTCGCGGGCTCTAGAGCGCAGGCTCAGTAGTTGTGGCGCACCGGCTTAGCTTCTCCGTGGCATGTCGGATCTTCCCAGACCAGGGTTCGAGCCCGTGTCCCCTGCATTGGCAGGCGGATTCTTAACCTCTGCCCCACCAGGGAAGTCCCCCCTTCATTGGTTTTAAAACCAGAAATTCTAGGTGCTGTTATCTTCCCAAATCTGTTTCCTTAATTCAGGGGGACCACCAGACTCTGTTTAGACTCTTATTTCCTGCTCTGTCGCCTGGACACTCTTCTCAGGCAGTAATGTGGGGCAGTCCTAGGCTTCACCTTATCTGTTTCTCTTCTTTCAAGCAAGTGGTCCGTGGGATCTGTGTCCTGAGCTGAAATTGAATATGTCCAGTGTCCAGTCAAAATGCTCAGCCAAGCAAAGGAGCAGAATATGATCCACATCCATTGTTTCACATATTTTGAAAAATATATTTGCCTCGTATCTTTTCGTTTCAGCTCGGAGGGCAGATCCAGACCCTGTTACTTCATCCTGGCTGAAAACAGAAATTCCTGTGGGTTTTGATCAGTTTTAGCTGAACCGTACTGTGACGATGCCCAAAAAATCATCAGACAAGAAACTCACCATGTGTTATTTCTTAATTCCAAATTTTGTTTCCCTCCCAAAACCTGCTTTAGTTTATTCTCAGAGCCTTCGGGTAGTTGTTTTAGTATTTTGTATACAGTCAGTGATTGTTACTTTCAGGAGGTTGGTTTGTTGAGTGATGAAAACAAAGTTTATCTTTTCTGAAAAAAAAAGAGCGTTTTACTTAATCCTTAAACACTATCCCTATCAATACTGTCAACCAATGTGAAAAATACCCTCGTGCTGTGGTTCTTTTTCGCCTGGACCCAGTGTCAGTCCAACCTGTAAACTCCCCTGATAAACCCATGCTAACTTCCTCCCCTACCATCTGGTCTATTTTCTGACCTGTGCTGGTCCTTGGACCACTTGACACACAGCTCCAGCTGGAATGAGGTTTGATCATTCTGTGATGGAAGCAGTGTTAAAGTTATAATAATAATTCACTTTATTAATTCATTGAGCAAATTCCAAGGCATTCTGTAGGTGTTAGAGATAAAGCTGTAGAATTAAGGTCTCAAATCATTTGATTCCAGGTCAGAAGACTGAACAGGTGGGCATAAAGCATCAGGGTGTGAAAGTAAGTGCAACACACTTAGGTAATTGTTATAAAGGTCCTAACGAAATCCAGTGCGGATTTAAGAGAAGGATTGTGCAAAGCAGCCTGGGAACAGGGTCACTGCATACAGCTGTGTAGGCACAGGACAATGCTAGTGGCACCATTGACATTACAGCTCCCCTCCCGCCATGAGTTGTGCACAGTGGTTCACAGTGGCCTTGGAAGAATACAGGAAAGCCTCAAGGAGAAGAAAAGAAAGCCTCAAGGAGAAGCAAATTCTGAAGGAAGACTTGAAGTATGAATAATCAGTCACCAACAGTGATAGAACACATTAATATCTGTATAGTTGATCGTGATAGACAAAAGCCCTCCACACTTCCACAGGCATTAACATACTTGATCCCCTAACAACCTGGTGAAGTTAATAGAGGTGAGAGGTTCCCGTCCTGCATGCCCAGCTGGGGCTCCCATTCAGGAGGTGGTGGCCGGCACATGGCGGAGGGAAGACCAGCCACCGAGAGCACCGCTCTCCCAACCCAGCAGGACTCACTGTCTCCACTTATTCCAGACGCTTCACTGAGCACTTAGCTCCCTCACCATCTGACCCATGGACAGCTTTCAGGGGGCAGCCCTTCCTTCCTGGGTTCTGGGTTTGCACCACTCTGTAACGTAAGTGGGAGATGCTCCTGCCTGTCTTGGAGCCGGGAAGCTCACTGATCATCCTGGGTGTGTTATGGACCAGGATTCTTGGCCTCTTTAGCTGATAAGAGAAATTGATAAGAAGCCAGACAGGAAATCCACGTGAGGCTCTATTGGGGCCCCTGCTGCAGCAGGGCAGAGTGAGGACAAGTAACAGCTTCGCTTGCTCGCTTGCTCCAAGGTGTGGGGAGGGTCAAGCTGGTTCCTTATTTGGGGTGGGGGGGGGTCATTAGGTGGTCTGCCCACACCTTAGGTGGTGGTGTGTGCAGGGGGCATGCGCAGTGCCCTGCTTCTGCTCCCAACACCCTGTTTTTGCTCCTGGCTCTTCAGAAGTGGCAGTTGGGTTTTTGGTGTTTTTGTATCTTTTTGTCCATAATTTTCCCCAGCTGCACATGCACAGTTATTTTTAGTCCCTTATAGTTTCTTTGTATTTTGTTGCTGGAGGAGACGTGTGTCCAGGTGCAAGCCCTGCAGCAAAGGCACCCAGGTCCCAGGTCCCAGCCTGTCTCTGGTGTGAGCTGTGTGTCCAGCAGGTGCGGCTGCCATCGCTGGTGTTTGTAAGGCCGACATTCTTGTTGCTGTGGCGGAATTGAAGCCCAGAGAAGGGAAGCCATCAGCCGGGTCAGGAGATGAGTAAATACAAAGCCGGGGCATGGACTTGGGTCCTGGGCTTGGACTCTGGGGTCTTTTGAGCCCAGGCTGTGTTCTTCCCACAGTGCATTTAACACCTTCTCCTTATTCACGCTCAGGTCATGAATCATCTGCTGAGTCATCTGCTCAGGGGCTCACTCGCCACCTTCCCCCACCTTCCGGATTCTGTATTTTATGTGGGGACTGTTCTGCACCGCTCTGCTCTCGCCCTGAATCTAGCTTTTCTGCTTTGTTTTGTTTTGTTTTGAATCCACTTGAAAGTTTTCCTCAAGGCTACACGGTGATGTACGTCCCTGTCCTTGGGAAGAGCACTCTGGACACACTTGTACATTTCACCGGCTCACCTTGAGCGGCCTGTCTGGGGTCCTGTGTCTAAACGTACAGTTGCATCCTGGTTTCTCGGAACATTTAGATCAGATGGTAACCGTTAGATCACCACCAAGAATGTAAGCAAAAAGAAGTCTATAATTTACCCAATTACTGATTTTTTAATTTTGAAACTAATTTTTGGACAGATGGTTCGTTAAAATGTAGTAGAAAACATCAGAAGTGTTACAGACATGTAATGAAATATACGGATAATGCTTCAATTTCATGTCCCCGCAAATAGGAGAAAGGCAGAAACTTTTGTTTCTAAGCCAAAAAGGAGAGGGAAGATTTCATAAATATGTTCATATTAACAACGATGTGGATTTGTCCATCTATTTCAAATGTAATTACATGAATTATGCAAAGGTGGTCGAGACAGACCTTTTCTGTCCACTTTGGGATTTTAAGTATAGTCTTTAAATTTTTTTAAATTTTTGGTCACACTGCGCGGCACGCAGGATCTTAGTTCCTCGACCAGGGATCGAACCGGCACCCTCTGCAGTGAAAGGCAGAGTCTTAACCACTGGACCACCAGGGAAGTCCTTAGTCTTTAACTTTTATGTAGACAAATCTGGTAGTCTATTCCTTGGTGATTTATTCCATTTTTATGTTTAAAAAGTTATTCCCCAACCAAGTCACATAAATATTCACCTATATTTTCTTTTTGTTGTTATGATTTCATGTTTTATAATAATGATTTTAATTATCCCTAATTTTGTGTATTTGGGAAGTGAGATTTAAACTACTTTTTTTTTTTTCCCAAATGGTCAGTTTCCCCACAACGGTCTCAGATAATCTGTCGCTTGGTAATTGGTACTCAGGATTTCTTCTGTCATACTTTAAGTCCCTGCATATTTTCTGCAGCTGCTAACTGAACTGCTCTCACCCACGGTTTATGTGTATGTTTTTGTCCCATTACCACTTTGCTTTAATTAACGTGCCTTGAGAGTGTATGTTGTGTCTGATACAGCAGGGGTTGTTCTTGTTACTGTTCTTTTGTTTAAACTCTCATCTATTTTGCTAAATAATAAACCACAATTGGATTTTTCACTGTAGTCACAATACAATTACAATCAGTTTTTGTAGACTATACACATGTACATTCTTCAGCTTTTCTAGTCAGGAACATGGCATAAGACTTAATTTATTCATGTCAGTAAGTCAATCCGTTTAATGCTCCCGTATCTACTTTCATGGAAGTCGGCCAGGACGGAAAGTGTGTCTGAGCTGTAGAAATCTTTCAGGACACTTCTAACATCACCCAGAGAAGCAAAGCTCGTGTCACCTATTGTAAGACGAACCTCGCATTAAAAGCTATTTTATTGTAGCGTATAACAAGAGGCGTGAAAACGTTCATAGCCATGTACCTTGCAAGGCCACATTTGGGGATTTTCTGAAGCACAGCACAAAAGCTCTGTGCACAGAGGTGTTCACTGGAGCAGAAACAGTCCTCTGTGGGGAGCGATTCCACAAATTCAAGTATGTCAAAATAATGGGATGTTACATAGATATTTCCAGTGATTTTGAGGATGTAATGGCGCTGGAAGCATTTTTAGTATGCTGTGTTTTGAAAGATGCCTGCAGGATGGTGCGTCACTTGTAAGCGTTTCTTCCTTACGTTTCCTACTTCTTCCCCTTTCGCTCCCTCTCCACCATCCAGACCGCCTCCCTGATTTTTCTCACACTTGCACACGCCGAGGTCATGGCGCCCTCAGGCCTCTGCACCTGCTGGCTCTGCTGGGATGGTCCCCCCACCGCCAGACGGCGCCTGACCGCTCCCTCGCCATCTCCAATTCTTTGCACAGACTCTCTTCCCGTGCGGACCTCCTCGACTGTTCCATCTGGAATTTCAGCCCCTGCCTGGCTCCCCATCCACCTGCCAGTCGTCATGTGTCAGATACAGAGTGCTTAGCTATTGGTTTCTCGTCGCTCTCCTCCAGCTAAAATGTGACCTGGACAGGGAATTTTGTCTGTTTTGTTCAGGTCCTATACCCAGGCCAGATGGAAAGGCACCTGGGCACATAAACAAGCGCTGTAAGCAAAGTTGAAGTGATAGAGGGCCTGGGACCATCGTGTTATTGATTTTCTCTTATTTTAGCTACATCAGCTTGTCAGTGAGGATGGAGAAAGCTGGCTTGGCTCCTGCTAGAAGCAGCTTTGCACACCCATCCGTATTCACTACTGAGGATCTAATAGATAAGAAAAAAACTGGGAGGAGGGACAGGGGCTGACCCGAAGGGGCTACAGCCGACCAGTTTCTTGAGGGTGGTCTCAGAACAGCTGGAAGGGTGCTGCTTCCCAGGGTGAGAGTTAGGTGGGAAGGGTGTCGCCATTTCAGCAGCGGAGGAGCATATGCCCTCCCCGCGCCCCTCCCCTCCCTCACTCTGGATTGGGCTGGAAAGGCTCCCAGGTTTCAAGCAGGTGTGAGGACCCTTACCTATGAGAGTGGCCCCTGCTCAGGACACTTCCTGCCCCCCAGGGTCTGATGACTTTTGAGTCGGTCAGGGAGGGAGAAGGCAGATGCAGAGAGAGGCTCAGGGAGCGTGGCCTGCGTATCACGCTGGCCAGACTCAAGCCGACATCTCAGCCTCCTGCCCTTCTCAGAGGAAGGCATGGTTGACAGCTGGGCATCGCCTCTCACACCCCCGTCCCCCAGGCTGGTCGACCAGATCACCAGTGACACACGATCTAGACGTCCTGAAAAGCTATTCTCCCTCTCTTCCGGCTTTCCAAAAAGTTGTTTAGAAACTATTTCTTCAGAGACAGTAAAGATTTATATGGATGAGGGATCGGCATGTGACAATGCAGAGAAAATTCCATAAGCTCCAATCAGAAAACATCTATTTTTACCGAAGAAAAAAAAAGTCTAGCTGAGCCTTCTCAGCTGACAGAAATGCCACCTAAAAAGGCTGCGGTGATCAGCTGTGCGGAAGAACACGAGACCAAAGGCTGTTTTCAAAGAAAATCAAGCCAGATAACAAAAAAGCTGGATGAGATAAACAAATCAGAAGGCTATTTGGCTTGTTTTAAATAACCCAGACTTCAGTATTTTTATGCGAAAGGAATCCAGGATATGAAAACACGTAATGAAATCGCTGGCAGAAAGTGTGAATGTTCTGGTCCCACGGTTCGGGCTCCAGGTGGGTCCAGCAGGTCCCCAGAGAGGTGGGACATGGATTTGAATAAGCACTTTGATTTTAGCTACACTGTGGATGCGACGTGCTGGGGATCAAATATAAAAGCTGGAAAGAACAGCACAAAGTAATCCTCTTTCATTATCAAAGGTGTTCAAGCTTGCCCAGCTCCACACCTGATTTTGTCATTCAAAAGCCCAGAAGTCTGACAGCTGTGAGATCACATCCAAGGCAAGGCTGACCCCCTGTCCATCGCAGGGAGAACCTAACGCGTGTTAGAAGACCCAGCCTGTAAACACAGTTGTGCAGAAACCGTTGCATTTCTTTTCTATAAATCGAATGAATTTTGAGATTAAATCCCAGACCCCTGGGGGACCTCCGGAGGTCTCCCCCTAGTTATACGATGGCTGTATAGCACTGGGGTCCTCTCTGGTCACCTACTGCCCCTTCTCCCTGTTCCCTCCAGGTCCAGCTGCTTCCCTAGGCATCTGTGTTCATCCACGGGGAACCTGTGTGGCTGCGAGCTTGGGGTGGTTGGGAGAGGAAGGGGTGTGCTGTGGGCAAACGGAGGCCCCTGAAGCCATGGATCCTTGACGCAAACTCCTGCTAAGGCCCAGAGGGCCTCCCTCACTGGCTGGATGTCCCAGCTCAACCCAGGAGCTCTATCTGCCATCACCTTGAAGGATCGGTTTCCTGGGGACTTCAGGGGGAAGACCCGGAATTGGCCTAACCGAAGACTTCTTATCCTTGCAAGAAATGCATCCTGCTTCATTCCCTACATTAATTTGAGAATTCAAGGTTAGGTTGAACTGTTCTCAAGAAATACCTAGCAATACTAAAGGGACACTTCCATTAAAAAAAACCAATGTCCTGCTATGAAGATTCCTTTCCCAGTGTTTTCATTAATGCACTCAGTATTCATCTTAAAGAATTTGCATTTAAAACTGGGGGAAAAAATCATCACTCTTCTACCCCTATAACTTTGGCAAAATCAATGATCAACGCATGCATCCTGGGAGATAGAGCTTGCTGGGTCCCATCCATTGTTTTTATGTCCTACCCCTGCCACTCCTAACAACCAGCCCCTCAAATATCCCTTCGTCCAGCAAAGACTTGTCCAAAGACAAAATGTAGACCCAGTGCTGTGCTTGTCTGCTAAGTGAGAGTCCTGCCCTCAGGGAGGGGCCCACAGCAGAGTCACAGCCCACATTGTTTTGCTTGCAAGAGTGAAGAACCCGACAAAAGGGGTAGAGAGTGCTTGGTAATTCTGGAACTTCATTTTTTCCAGGAAGTGCATGGGTTACATGTGCACAAACACACACACTATTTTGCTGACACCTTAAAAAAATCCCCTTAGCAACTAATCAGTTATCATTTATTAAGTGCTGCCACATATTCAGCACTGCACTGGGTGCTTTGGTGAACGCAGAATAACTTGTCCTCTAGCATTTAGTGGCATCTTGGCTTACGTTAATAAACATAAGCCCTGTTCCTGAAGGAGGGACAGAACTACCCCCACCAGCCTGCAGGTGAGACGGAGGCTCTTGGGCCCACACACGGGACACCTCCAGTCTTGACCAGGGGAGGACTGTCACTGCACCATGTTCTCACAGACCCCCTGACATCCCAGCCTGAAAGGGCACCTCTCTGGTTCGGAGGAATTTTAATGCGCCCTTTGAGACCCGTCAGGGTGAGAGTGAGTACGGTGTTAGGTGTGTTGGTGGTGGTGGTCCTTTGGTCTTATTAGCTTATTATCCTAAGGGTATCTTTCCATGCTTTTGCTCTGCAGAATTCTTTTCAGATCTCAAATGCCGATGCAGAAATAGCCATGGCCATTGTTTTTACTGGTCTAGTCATCCCTTAAGCTAAATGCTTCAAAGAAAACCTTTCTTCTTGTAAGACCTTGTGTCAAGGTTAGCTTGTTCACTCTGTTCTTACATTTTCCTAACAAGATAAGCAAGCGTGAATCTTTAAAAAAAAAATCAGATGTAGACAAAGTTAAGAGCATGAAGAAAAACTAGTCCACACAAGCAGAGGAGCCAGAGCTGGGGCTCCCGGCACCTAGAATTTGGGTGTGTTCTTGCAGTTGGAGAAGTGCATCTCACATTGGAAATGCTCCTGCCCTTGGGTTCCTCTCTTAAGGAGCCTAATTCAGTTGTGGTTTCAAATGGCCCATCTCATTTCCATTTTCTCCAATAAAACAGAATTCTGTACCACTATAGTCATTATTCTGTAATCGTGACTATTATCATGTACTTCAAATACTTTCACCAGGAGTAGATACTTGATTCCATAGATTATTCGGAAGATTCCTGTGTTTCTAGTGGTTGTTTACATTCTAAGAGAGTAACTGTCATGGTTCTAAGAATTTACCAAGTACCATTTGTGCATATGCTTAATTTTCTTATGTCAGTACAAATTATGACTGGTTCCAATTCCTTCCAAGGTCTAGTATAGAGTCTGGGGCAGAACGGTCTTCAAAGTTTTACTATTTATGGTCTTTAGTTATTTTTATTGTTTCTCGCCTTCTTGCATTCTTAACGTGATAACTGATGGTCATTTCTTTCTTAGTAAAGAGACTCAACTATTATTAAAACATAAGTAAAACTAGAAATAGAGCTATTATATGACCCAGCAATCCCACTCTTGGGCATATAACCAGAGAAAACTGTAATTTGAAAATATACATGCACCCCAATGTTCATCGCAGCACTATTTACAATAGCCAGGACATGGAAGCAACCTAAGTGTCCATCAACAGATGAAAGGATAAAGAAGATGTGGCACATATATACAATGGAATATTACTCGGCCATAAAGAGGAATGAAATTGAGTTATTTGTAGTGAGGTGGATGGACCTAGAGATGGTCATACTGAGTGAAGTAAGTAGACAGAGAAAGACAAATATATGATATTGCTTATATGTGGAATCTAAAAAAAGGGGGTACAAATGAACTTCTTTATATAACAGAAGTAGAGTCACAGATGTAGAAAATAAACTTATGGTCACCAGGGGATAAAAGCGGAGGGGGGAAGATAAATTGGGAGATTGGGATTGACATATACACACTACTATATATAAAATAGATAACTAAGAAGAACCTGCTGTATAGCAGAGGGAACTCTGCTCAGTACTCTGTAATGACCTATATGGGAAAAGAATCTGAAAAAAAAAAAAAAAAAGAGTGGATATATGTATTTGCATAACTGAGTCACTTTGCTGTCCGAATCATCGGTCTGGGCTGGTTACTGATACTCTTCACTTCTCCTCAAGGCCAGACACTGTGTCTACGGTTTCCACAGACTTCACACTGTCTTTTTAAAGAGGTATTTTATATATTCAGCTTATAGATATCAACATTAATATTTTTGTTTTCAAAAGGAACCTGAGTTGTTTCAACAGGGAGCGGTTTTTTAAAAAATCTAGACATATATTTATTTTCCTTTAACATTCTTATTTTATTTATTTATTTTTTTGCGGTACGCGGGCCTCTCACTGCTGTGACTTCTCCCGTTGCGGAGCACAGGCTCCAGACGCGCAGGCTCAGCGGCCATGGCTCACAGGCCCAGGCACTTCGCGGCATGTGGGATCTTCCCAGACCGGGGCACGAACCCGCGTCCCCTGCATCGGCAGGCGGACTCTCAACCACTGCGCCACCAGGGAAGCCCAGCATTCTTTCTTGAAGGCCATGGTTTCTCACGTGAATGCCAGCAGAAATGCCTGGTATTTGCAAGGCCAGCATCTTTCAGACGAGGACTGGCTTAGGGGAAACGGCAAAGGTCCCACATCTTTCATATGATGTTTTGTTCCTGTGGCGTTAGCTGATGTGCTGTATGATTAGCCTATGAAAGTGGAAATAAATTTTGGAACAAACATATGTGGCTCAAAGCTAAATTAAATAAATCCCTGAAAATTACTTAATTGACAATTACTGCAGAGTATACCGAACTAGAAAAGAGGACAAGCCCGGCAAGTTAGTAAGACTCCCAACCGGGAGGCTGCACATCACCAGGTGGTATTTTTTTTTTTAACATCTTTATTGGGGTATAATTGCTTTACGGTGGTGTGTTAGTTTCTGCTTTATAACAAAGTGAATCAGCTATACATATACATATGTTCCCATATCTCTTCCCTCTTGCATCTCCCTCCCTCCCACCCCTCCAGGCGGTCACAAAGCACCGAGCTGATATCCCTGTGCTATGCGGCTGCTTCCCACTAGCTATCTACCTTACGTTTGGTAGTGTATATATAGTATTTTTACAAGATGGTGCTAATTTCTGGGAAGCGTTACATGTGGGCGAAGGAGTGAGTTGAAGAGGTCAGTGTAGCTATTTCATCATTTTTACTGTCTTCTGTATTTGCCTGTGCATGTTCTTTCTTATGAACGACATTCATGCGGCTGGAGCCCAGGGCTGTGTTTCTACCCGGAGGCGAGGTGCCTTCACGGCACAGAAGACCTGGGGCCCAGCTGAGGCGAGCAGAGCTCCCGCGGCCGGGGTCACACTGACTTTCCCCAGCAGAGACGAGGCGTTAGCTGGGAAGCCTGCAAACAAGGCTTCTTCTTTAGAATGTTCTCCTAGCATATAATTTACTTTTCATAATAAAGAGATGCTGTTTACTCTGTGCTCAGCCGTTTTTTCCTCCTCGTGCATAATTTCTTCTGGAAAGAAGCCGCGGCTCTGGTTCAGCGTCACGACTCTGTAGTGTTGGAAATGGGGCTTTGGATTCCAGTGAGCGTTTGTGTCTTTCTGGACCAAACCGCAGGATGTTAGTGTATAAAGTGGCTTCTGGAAGCCTCTTTGGAGGCTTAGGCTTCTTGGAAGCTTAACTGTCGCCAGCTGAAATGTTGTCCCCTGTGCCCTGGCTCGTCCCTGAAGAAAGAAGGCGTGAACCGGGGTCTCCATGAACCAATCTGACTGGACCTTTGGGTCCTGCTCACTGTGGGACTCCTGATTCATTGTTATAGCCTCCCCTGGTCCCCTGGGGGGGTGTTAGCTTGGCTGCCATAACAGAGGACCACCAACCGAGGGGCTTAAACAATAGACATTTCTGTCTCTCAGGTGTGGAGGCTGGGAGTCTGAGATCAGGTGCTGGCAGCCGGGCTCCCTCTGAAGGCCGCTGGGAGGGTCTGCCCCAGGCCGCTCTCCGGCTCTGCCAGCTCCCTGGCTGTGGCAGCAGAAGGAAGTCTTCACGGGGCCTCCCCCTGTGCCGGTCTGTGTCCACATTTCCCCCTTTTGTAAGGAAGTCGGTCGTAACGGATTAAGGTTCACCCTACGCCGGTGTGATCTCATCTTTGCTAACTACAGCTACACAGACTTTATTTCCACATAAGGTCACACTCTCAGGTAGTGGGGTTAGGACTTCAGCGTGTGAATTTTGTGGCAGAGGGAGCTGCGGAAAATACAATTCAGCCTGTAACAATGGATACCATGCCTTTCTGTTAAAATGAAAATTAATTTCGTTTTGAGGTTTTTGGAGCAATTTGTGAAACCTGGAGAGTGAAATACCAAGGCTGGTGATCACTTCACTAGAAATGAGTAATTCTCTTCACTTTACCAAATCCTTTGGTCACAGCAACCTGCAAAATGGAGCAGCCCTGGGTAAACCGTTGGGTCATTTAGCGCGGACGTCAAGCCCGCCTTATCATCTCAAGTACTGGGTAACTCGAAATCAGCCGGGGTCCCTTCCTTTAGGTCAGGAGACACATTTACACACACATTTCCTGCCGTGTTGTTTGTGAGAGAGACCCCATCATGCAGACGAGAAGGTGAACTGCAGAGAAGTTGGGTCTTGGTGGTAAAGTGGGGCCGCTATCAGATTTTCTGATTCCTACTTCTGTTCCGGGAAGAGTCCTTTGGCTGTGGAAATCCACAGGGCGAATGCGCTCTCTCCCTCCGCCGCCCCCCCCATCTCCCTCCTGCCCGTCTTTCTCAGAAAAGAGACCCCTTTTAAGATTCAAGGCGTAGTGAGTACAGGAGGTGCTGGGAGTTTTTCATTAGTTCAGGAGAGAGAGGATTTTTGTTGGGGGCTGGCTTCTGTGAGTTTGATGTCAATTCGTACATCTCGTTTCACAGTGACTGTGACCAGGGGCCCTTGAGACACTCCCACTGCTTTTAGTCTGCAGGCTTTGCTTCGTGAAAGACTCATTTCTGCAAGGATGCTTCAACTACTGTTTCTTCTTGGAAATTGATGCTTGTGTGGGGTTCTTGGGAATCAGCTTCTTTAGGTGTTGTTGAAAAAGTTGTTCAAGTTTTCTTGGGATTTAGGACTTAATTTCTTTGCCCTTTATTTGCACCTTTATCCTTTTAGTTATTTGGGTGTCATCATTATTTCCCTTCTGAGAAATAGTCCTCCTCTCATTGTTCCCGTTTCCTAATTCGAGCTTTACAAATGGGGCTAATCTTTTACTGGACAGATACATCTTTTTGAAAGTTGTCTTTTTTACTTTATTTTATGTTTTGGTTTCCTAGGTAGTCTGTTCTTCTTTCCTCTCCATCTGGGACGCTAGGTACCCTGTCTGGGCAGGTGGCACCCATGGAGGCAGACGTGGGAGGAGACTTCACTGAGGTGGTTGTTTGCTTTTGAGTAACAATCTTTGGTGTTTGAAAGGCAGCCCTGCAGAGTGCAGTGGGCAGGGACACGTGATCCCAGGCTCCTGGGTACAGAATCCAGTCCCGCCCCCTTGATTGATCACTTCACTCCTCCAAGGAGCCTCTGCTTCACCTGCGAAACCGCTGAACAGACTTCAGTCTCTTTATTAGTGTCACATTTGCATAGTTTAAAAAGAGATGACATGCTAAACGATGCACTGTGTTTTCAGCAACTTCTAAGATATACCTTTAATATGAGCTCTTTTGTGTCTGCAGACAGCTCGTCTGATCTGTACGATTCCAGCCCATCAGCCCAGGGATGCAGGCGGCTGGTCCATCACAGGAGGTCCCGTCCAGCGTTCCTTTCCCCCTTGCTCCTCCCCCAGATGAAAGGACCAGTGTTTCCCTTCAGTCTGCCCATCTCAGAGTACTTGTGGAAAATTCCAGAAAGTGTAGGCTTTATGAACTCCCAGTAAGGAGCCCCATTTTACTTTTCTCCCCACTGCCCTTCAAGATCTCCCTGTGCTCAGTCCTTCAGATGGAAAAGTCTTGACATCTCGTCAGCACTACTTTTTACATCAGTGATTTCCCTCCCTTTATTACACAAAACCATTTCAGTTTATCTGTTATTAATCTGTGACCTTTTACTTTATGCCCCAAATTACCTTACTTTGGTGAACACATTGGAACCCTTCGCTCTGATCTGTCAATCAGTGAATGCAACCTTTGAAAACAAACAATATTGGTATTATTTTTATTTTAATGGAATTAATTTTTAAGATCCTTACTGGTCCCATTTTATAGAAAGATAAAGTGACTTTTGTAAATCAACACTAAGAACGGAAACTTTACTGTTAATTCGGACTATATTTTATCCTCTGAAACATGAAGTATCTGGGATTTGAACGAGTTTGTTGTTTTTTGCTTTGATAGTGAATTGGATTTCTTAGGGATTTTATTTAAAAATAAAAACACAGAGATTACTGATAAGTTTTGGAAGAAGTAAGCCATTTTCTTAGATATTTTTCCCAGAGATAAAGGAATTTTCCATAGAAATGAATACACTTCTTCCAGAAGCAGCATTAAATTGTATTAGACTTTAACACCATTTCCCAAAAGAGGGAATCAAAAACAGATTAGCCTCAGAAATGTGGGGAGATGAATGTATTTCCATGTGCACATGTCTTTTGTTCTAAGACAGAAACGGTGTGAGAAAATAGACAAAAGAGACCAAGAAAAAAAAAAAAGAAATAAAGGAGGGAAATGTTCCCTAGAAAATTGCACTCCTGGTTTCCCTCCTGCAGAAAACTGGGGTCATAGATCCTCAGCTGAGTCAGCCGGGACTTCACTTCCGGTTCTGCCACTGCGGGAGTGTGTGTCTCTCTCTGAGCCTCCGGGTTTTCTCACCTGTGAAATGGGACGGTAAAATCCACATCAGATGGAAAATTAAATGAGAAACTGTGCGTGGTGCACGCGGCATCTTTCCTGGAACTTAGCAAACGGCTGATAGTGCGTTGTTTGGATGAACGTTCCTCCCTGCCCAATCCCTGTCCGGACTTCAACAGATCCCATCGTTTGGGAGTTTAAGCAGCCCACCCTCTTTTCATCCTGTCTCCCGAGAACAGCACAGCTGCTACATTGCCGAGGTGCTGCGGCCACACTTCTGCCCCAGGGCGGCTTTGGCTGGAGCAGGACAAGCCGAAGGCCTCAGGGAGAGGCAGCAGGGCGCCGGGACCCTGGGCTCACTCCCAGCCCTCCTGGGCCCTCCTTTCCTTTTCCCCGAGGGTGTCGTCCTAACGCTTGGGGGGCGGGCGGGGGGACCCTCTAGGGGAGAGGCTGCTGCTCCAGCTGCCCCGTCAGCGGCAATTCCACGATGCAGGGAGTTTCTGAAATATTGATGCAGGAAAAGCAGCTCCCCGGCACCTGGCCTCTTGCCTTGGCCCCCAGTGCTCCACGGGGCTCAGAGGAGTCCTTGGCAAAGGGAGGGGTGTGTGTGCGTGAGTGCACGCGCGTGTGCGCTGGGAGGGATCAGGGCAGAACCTGCTGCAGGCCCCCTCCTCTCCTCCCCTCTTCCCCAGCCCTCGGTTGCTATGAGGTTTCTATGGCAGCGGCATCCTCAGACCCAACTTTCACCCATCATTTAGAGCCAATTAAGGTAAAATAGTGGGGGAAGGGGGGAGGGAGTGGCAATGTAAGGGGGAGGGGGCGAAGCAGGCAATCCAATCCGAGGCTGCGAGGGGAGCGCTCACTCCGCCAAAGTCGCAGCACGGAGTCTGAAGCTGCAGCTCGGTCTCCTGCTTCCCCCGCCCAGCCCGAGCGAGCGGGACGCAGCCGCAGCCCCTGGCGCAGCCCCAGGGCCGGCGTGGGGCGGGGGAGGACGCGCCAGCCGAGCAGCCGTGTTGAAGCCGCACGACCCCCTTCGCACACCAGCACCCCAGGGCCCCGCCGGCGCCCGCGGTCGTCCCGGCTTGACTTCGCCCTCAGCAGCCCCCTTCCTGCCAGCAGCGCCGGCCTCTGCCGCGGGCTCTGACGTCCTGTCTGGCCATCTCTGTGCTGTTTGGGGCCTCTGGTTATCATCTTTCTCACTCTCAGTACTTGATCAGAGGGAAAGTTTTCAAAGATGCCGATTGCACAGTTGCTGGAGCTATGGAAAAAGATAGAGGTGGAACCTATGGAAATAGAGGTGAGTAAGGGCGAGAGAAGAGTGTCCTTTTCCACAGTATCCTGAAAAACCCTGGCTCTGCGGCCGGCGGACGGTCTGTTACCGTAATGAATTCATGTTTACTGAGTGGCTATTACGTGACCGAGTCTGGGATTTTTAA
The DNA here is from genome assembly GCF_951394435.1 of Stenella coeruleoalba. Lineage (NCBI taxonomy): Eukaryota > Metazoa > Chordata > Mammalia > Artiodactyla > Delphinidae > Stenella > Stenella coeruleoalba. Next base: position 87,944,788 of record NC_137158.1, on the reverse strand, counting down.
CGAGCATAGATGTGTACGTGTGTACACACATATGAACAGTACATATCTGTGTGTACACGCACCCACACAAGGCGTCGTGTGTGGTGTAACAATATGAATGAAAATGAGTGAATTGAAGAAAAAAAAATGGTTGCTCTTAGGCCAAACTTCAGGGTGTTCTTAGAGTCTGTGTTTGCCTTAAAGGAGTCACGTGCTTCCAAACTAATCTGCATCAGTGTGATTTCCTTCAACAAGTGGCTTCAAATGCTAAGCCCTCCCCAGCTGCTGCAGTGCAGGATAAAACCAGAAGGGAGAACCAGTGATGAATTCTTGTTTAAGAAACAAGGCATAAAGATTATGCAGCCTTAATAGGGTGTATGTTTGAATAAAGGGGAGCGATTGAAGATGAAAAGATAATGAAATGAATGTGTCAGGGCTGGCTGGCCTGTGGGGAGCACGTCTGACACCGCTTAACTATATTCTCCCCCAGGGACATGGAGCTCTCCTTGCATGGATTTTGATTTGTTTAATTTGAATCAGAAACAATCAACGTATATTTTTCCTAGAAGAGAAAGTTCCCCGAAGTTATTAAACCTATTAAATTGGTATGCCTGTGCTGTGTTTATAGCAACTCAAATCGCATTTATAAATGGCAGATTTTAATAACTGACTACCTCTTTGCAAAATCCAACCTTTAACTTTTGCCTTATCTCCTGTATGCGGCATTATAAGTTCAATTCTTACTATTCTAAATGTTACTTATTTTTATATATACGTACTGTATACTGAGACAGTCACAGAATTTTAAAGAGGAGGATTCTGTTTTAGAAGAGAAGTTAGTTAATATTTTATATTTAATACTCTTTCGGAAGTCCGACTAACTTATTCATGCTTGGAGCGTATACTTGGGTCACAGGGGACTGTCGGCGTAGCACAGGTACTAAGCCTGGTGTTTAGATGGAGATTGTCTGGTGTAGCACAGACGTTAAGCCTAGTGTTCAGATGGAGCAACACGGACGCTTTGCTGGTGAGAAGCACCTCAGTGGAAGGAGATGACAGCACGGCTCTGCGGGGCTATTGATGCCTCTGCACACGATGTTATTCTTGGTGGCGGCGGCAGTGCCTGAGAAAGAGCCTCCGCTTACAAAGGTTGCCAAATCACGTTTATTTTTTTCTTTTGAGAAAGATTGGGTTTTTAAAAGTTGAATTAGTGATGAGCCAGAAGTCCCACTCTTACTTCCTGCTGCTTCTCGAGCCCCTCCTGGTTATCTGAACTGCTGCTGGTGGTAGAGGCCCAGCTGTCAGCCCCTCAGCAGCCAGGCCCTGTGAAGGAAGCCCTTCTGTAGGGGGAGGATTTGGCCCTGGGCTTAGAGAAAAGGACGGGGGCGAGGAATGAAGGAGGCTTGGAGAGTGTCTCCTGGGATCTGGACTCTACATCGCGGCCGCTGACCCAAGCTCTGAGGGCAGCGTGCGCTTTAAACCCTTCCAGAATGATTGAAAGTGGACCAGCAATAAATATACTCACGTCATTAAAAAATGATATCATGATCCTAGAAAGACCTTGCAAATCGGAAGAATCTGAAGCAGAGCTGGCAGAGAGACTGCACGGCCTTGCCACCCCATCGAGAGGGCAAATTTATAAGTTTTTGAGGTTGACGTGTATGTGCAAAAACAAATAATAAAAATGCTATAAATTAAATGGTCCTGAGGCAAAAGAAAATTTCTTCAGGCTTCCTGGGTAAATGTTTTAGGATAGTAGATCCTATGTAGTGGGTTAAGATAGAGCATTTAATCCCTGTTTATTTGGAACCCAGAAATGAGAGCTCTTTCCACAGAAAGATTAAACCTGAACTATTAACCCTGAGATATTTCAAGTTCTCAGGAAAATATGAAATCTCTCTATTTCGGAGCTCAGAGGCTGATTTTATTTTCCAGTTTTGCCCATGTTTTATGTTGTGTGATGTTAAAATAGCTCACATATCAGGAAATTGGGCAAAACTAGATGGAGTACATTTGGCCTCTGAACTCCAAGTTAAATGTCATAAAATCCTTGCATAAAAAGCATGCGTGCTTTTTATGAGAAAATCTGCTGCGTGATGTTAGTGCTTACAGTATTTGCTTTTACACGCATTTAACATGACCGATCATTGGTTTTCCAGGGGTAGCAATCAACGCTCTTGGATTCTAGGTTTTTCCTGCCTCTATGAGTTGCTTCCCCTTTAATTTCTTTTCTCATCTGCAGTGAGAGGGAACTGAACTAGGTTGGATTTGAGGGTCAGTGGACTGTATCCTTGTGTCCTGTATCCTTGTAAAAATCATTTCTGCTTCAGCACACAGACCAGGGGAAATTCATTTCATTGTCTAGGAAACGCATTTATGGTTTATGAATTGTTTTGAGGTATTTTGGAAGGCGTATTTTACCCACGAATGAGGCATGTTGAGAAGGAAACGTATGCTAATTAAAAACTGGGACCGCCATAAAATCCCGGAAGGAGCTGGCATCAGAAAGAAGCGTGCAGTGCTGTGTGAACGGTGTTTCAGCGCGTTAAACGCACGTCTCCGAAGCAGGACTTTTCAGTCGCTGCCTTCAGCGCGGCCCCAGCGCCCAGGGCGTGCTCTGGGGAGAGGTGAGGACACCGGAGGTGTCCTGAGGAAGGCAGTGCGGGAACCACCCCACAGGGGCCGGCGGCCCATTTTGTTTGTTCCTTCCGAGGAGTGAGCATGATTTCTCCTTCGGGGATGTCATCGCGCATTAGAGAAAGGAGAAGCCGCATTTTTAAACGGTGCAGATCCAACAGGACTCCCTGAAGTTCACAGTGTAGCTTGTACAGGGACGATTGTCTCACGGCTCCTGGGCTAGAAATGAAACTAGGAGAGTTGATGACAGCATCCAACTCTGAGTGTCCACTGCTCACTCAGCAGAGCCAGTGCTAAGTGCTGTGAGGTCTTATTTCCCTGAATTCTGTCCGTGTCTCTAGGCGGTAGATATTCTTATGGTCCTGATATTATATATGGGGAAAGTGAGGTGTGGGGTAAGCAATATTGCCTAAAGTCATTAAGTGGTAAGCAGAGCTCAGACCCAGACCCTCCTGTTCAAGCCTTACCTCGTGCAGAGACACAACGCTTTACATTTTTATGAGCCGGAGACTTGACTCTCTCTGATTTAATTCATTCTCTGAGCTTTGGCCTGAGATTCTGAATTTGTTCCACTCAGACAGCTCCCCCGTAACCTGTTTCTGTCCTGACAGCCCGAGTCTTTCAGGGTCATGTAAATCTACACCCCGCCCTCACCTTGCTGGTCAGGGCTTTATGTAAACCACCTGCTTCTCCTTGCAGTTGTGGTATAAGCCACACACATTTGACTGATCTAGTAATTTGTAATCATGGATATAAACACTCACTGCCTTATTTGCCTCCTGTTATATAAAGGATCTGTCTTTGGCATGAAGCATCGTAGGGTTTCAAATAAACTCTGGGGGAAGGGGACCTTGATGCCATTCCCATGTCCTGCTATCCTAATACTGAGTGTCTAGTTGGTCCTTTGCATTCATTACCTGTGTGATGCTACTTACAAGAATGTAGGCATGCTAACAGCATTTAATGTGTATCTTTTGTCATCAGGCCACCGCGGAGGACCTGAACCTCGACTCGGAGCCCACCGTAGCAGACGCTGTGGAAGAAGTAACTTTATATAGTTTATTATCTGGGGGAGGAAGGTGGGGTAGAGGGAGGAAATGGAAGATTGAAATTAATAGCCCCCAAGTGGTTATTTTAGTGAAATATTGTATATATACATACATAGGCACAAACACGCGTGCACACGGATAGGTTGCATGCATATTATAGTCAACAATTTCCCTCAAGAGGGATACTTAGAACATAGGAGGAAAAATTACCAACCAAGGTAAGATTCAGAGCCTTCCAGTGTGAACTTGTCAAAGGGGAAAAGGCAGGTCACTGCCAATTAAGGCAAGTGTGGAGAATAGCCAGTCGGGCATAGAGAAGTGATGAATCATCTTACCTGCCAGAGGTCAGGTAATGTAGCCTCTTAGAATGTTTGGTGACATATGGTCGGAGCCCCGGGCGGAGGTGCGCTCCCTTTGCCAGGAAGCAGCCCCTGCAGCGGTGGCGGAAGGAGAGGCGTGCGCCGGCGGAGGGCCGAGAGGGTCTGGAAAAGGAGTGATAGGCGTTGCCGGGAGGGGGGTGTCCTGCGGTGGACGTGGAAGGTAACAAAGCGCATTGGCATCGCTGACCGCCTGGTCCTCCACTTCCTGCCCGGGCGGCAGGGGCCCGACGGGCTCTCGCCGAGGGGAAGGTCCAGGCGGCATCGGCGTCGTGGGGGAAACGTGACCGACGAGCACTCTCAGATGGCACCTAGGACACCCAAGAGCTACATCCAAAGTAGAATGACGCTGTAGTAAAGGAATCCTGTTTACGCAGATGTATTTCCACCCCTTGTAAAGAAGTTCCCTCAGCAGCTGGAGCCTTGGAAAGTCGACAAGGCAATTAAATGGAGGCCTCAGCTACCGAAGCTGCTCAGCCCTGTGCCACTTGGAACCGTAACAGTTGTAAAGTTGTGCAACTCTGTGGCCTTTTAAAAATGGCTGGTGAGGGAGGTCTGCTGGGCTGGGAGGGGCAGATCTGTGGACACTGCTGGCTTTGCGAATGGTCTGCTGGGATGCTGAAAAAGCGTGTCACTTCCATCCAGATGCGTCCGCACCGCACACGTTTTAAGCCCAGTGCCCCTGGATCTTATGATCACATGACATATCATGTGGGTTAAATAAAGAAGAAAAGCGAGAAGCTGCCTCACCCTTAGCTGGCTGCTTTCCTTCTGTGCTTTTGTCACTGATCTGGGAGCGTGGAGCCCAGCTGTGCTCCTGGCTTTGCGGTCATCTTACTGCGTTCACGAAGAGAACATTTGGGGGCTTCCCTGGTGGCGCAGTGGTTGATAATCCGCCTGCTGATGCAGGGGACGTGGGTTCGTGCCCCGGTCCGGGAAGATCCCACATGCCGTGGAGCGGCTGGGCCCGTGAGCCATGGCCGCTGGGCCTGTGCGTCCGGAGCCTGTGCTCCGCAACGGGAGAGGCCACAACAGTGAGAGGCCCCCGTACTGCAAAAAAACAAAAAAACAAAAACAAAAAAAACAAAAAGACAAAACAAACAAAAAAAGAGAACATTTGGCTGGTAGGTGTAGCCCTGCTTTTGCCAGTTCCACAGAGGTCAAAGGGTAAATAGACAGGTGAGCCCCTGGCTTATTTGAAGAGATGGATATTCAACTGCATACCTGCCCAGGGGCAGGGGCAAGTAAGGGAGGAATACCCACCCCTGCAGATGAGCGAGGCCCCAGGCCAAGGTCTCCAAGGACCCAAGCCACGCTGCGCCTGCCACTGGGGTGTGTGGGGACTCTGATTTCCAGGGAACCTTCGGCGTATTTCTTGCATACAGACTGCTTAGGTCCTTCAGCTGTCAGCTGCCAGAGGCAGGCTCCGTGGTGCTCACGGTGGTGATCAAACTGGCGACGCGATTGCCTGTGTACCAGGATCCCCTCGACATGCTTAGTAACTAATAGTCTGTTACTTCATGAACTACAGTGATTTCCTGAGACCTCCTGGTCTCAAGTCATCTGATCCCTCACACTTCTGATGGAAAGGTAGCTGTTAATTTAAGGCAGTCAAATCAGCGGACCCCCTTGAAGTTATTATTATTATTATTATTTTTGCGGTACGCGGGCCTCTCGCTGCTGTGGCCTCTCCCGTTGCGGAGCACAGGCTGCGGACGCGCAGGCGCAGCGGCCATGGCTCACGGGCCCAGCCGCTCCACGGCATGTGGGATCCTCCCGGACCGGGGCACGAACCTGTGTCCCCTGCATCGGCAGGCGGGCTCTCAACCACTGCGCCACCAGGGAAGCCCCTTGAAATTATTTTTGACAACAGAACACGAGATAGAGGCAGTGATTACAGTTTCCCCATGTCACCTAGTCCGGATGACAGAATACCAGTATGTCTTTGGCTCTTAATGAATGCAGAGTATCTTAGGAGTATTTTACAGGATGTGGCGCTGATGTGTAGGTGCATTCGTAGCGTTCTGGGAACTGAAAGACGCGGGGTGTCCAGCTGTTGGCGGCTGCTTCCGACAGACGATGCTGAAAACTCTGCTGCAGGTTTCAGCCCAGCAGCAGGTGAACGTCACCCGGGGGTTCTGAGCGGTTGTCTGATTTGTACTGGGGCCAGATTTTCCCTGTACGTCCCCCTTAGCCTTCAGAGTGGCGCTCTGCAATCCATCTATAACCGAAGGATTTGTGGCTCAGACCAGTGAAATCAGATGGCAACTGAACTGGGCGTGAAAGGCGTCACAGCTTTTGCCAGTCTGAACGTGTACGATGACTAAAAAGTCTTGTTTAGGAAAAAATATCATTCACCTCAGCAAGGGTGTGTTCATTCATTCAGTCAATCAAGAATATTTATTGGAAGCCTGTGGGTAAAGCCTCGTGCTCGGTGTGGAAGTACGAACAGATGAACGGGAGTGACTGTGAAGCTTCCAGCCTTGTAGCGCCTTTAACTGATACGGCTTCTTGCGTGTGGAACGTTCTTCAGGTACACGTGTGCGTGTGTATTAATACATATATGTATAAGGTATAGGACACACTTGGGATGTTTTATGCATAAGTGTCTCCACGTGTGACTCTTGTCCACTTGTATCTCATACCACAGCTCTGTCCAACCTCTGAAAAAAGAGCTCTGGTGAAGGTCAAGACTAAAGATTGAAAATGAGACAGGAGTCGGTGTCAGAAGCTGCGTGTTCCTGCCACTTATCTTTTCCTCACCTCTGCGGAGGGAAAGGCTTCCTCTCTCGGAGAGTCCGTGTCGTGCAGGGATTTGTGTCGTAAATTCACAGGGGGGCGACTCAGCATGATTTCACTTGACCCGTCAGAGGCCATCACCCTTTATACTCTGGAAAACAAAACAAAACAAAACAAAAAAGCCTCAGCAGATCCCATTAGGAAATATTCCCTCAACTACTTGTTCGAGGGGTTCCTGGAAGGGCCAGGCAGAGAGAACAAGTCTGAGGCACCTGCTCTGTGGGGTTTTGTGGTCCTATTTCCCTGCTCCTTTTGGCAGGTGGTGCGTAGCAAAGCCAGTGGAAATGCTGGGAAATTAGGACACCGAACAGAGTTAAAAGTTTAACACGGAAGTACATGCCTCGGTGGGCTGGGACACGGCGGTGCAGAGTGGGAGCCTCTGGAAGGTTAGTCCCGGGGTGACCGCAGCCTCCCAGCCCTGCTCACGAGAGCCCCCTGGTTGATCTTGAAGGTGGGGGCGGGGTGCTGTGTGGAAGGGGGAGCGCAAGGCCAGGGGAGCGGCGGCCCGTGGCTCCCGGCTGTTTCCACGTTGCAGAGGTGGAGGTGCTGAGCCTCTTGGTGCTGGTCAGCAACAGCTCCTGCATCCTCGCTCCATCCTTCAGTCTTCCGTCTCCAGGTATTTCAGACACATGGGGGATTTTTAGGCGAGTTTCTAATTTCACAGAACAACCTGTGGAAAACATTAGAACTTGTTGCATGTATTTTCTAAAGTGCTTAGATTTCAGGAGTCTGTTTATTAATAAAGACCATTTTCTTCTCTGGTCAACCTTAGAGACCAGATCCAGAGAAGTTGTTTCCAACATTATCGTGGTTTCACCTTATTTCCTCGTGACTCCTGGGGTGTTTCCCTCTCCTCCTAAAATTCTACCCTCGGTTTTCATAGCAGAAATTCTGGCATCTTGGAGACAGAATGGAGCGGGGGTTGGGTGGCAGTCCTGTTGTCAGCCATCGGTTGGCAGGAGAGTGCTGTTGTCACAGAGACCTGCCCCCGAGGGGTGTGGAAGAGGGAGGCAGATGCAGCTCTCAGGGCCGAGTGAGGATGCTTCAGGATGGAGTGCCAGCTGCCCGGCCCCTACCCTCTTCTCGGGGGTCAGGGGATGAGTGGGCAGTTCCTCGGGCAGGTGTACCGTGACTCCCAAGCATCTATCAGCGTGACCTCCTTCAATGGCCAGCCACCTGACTTCAGAGCAGCTGCAGCTTGGACGTCTGCAGTTCTCTGCTGGGGAAGAGGGGCGAGGGGCAGGACAGGGACGAGCTTTGGGGGAGCCCTTTAAGCTTGAAGGAGAGAATGACCCAAGAGTGTTTTCAAAGCCCTTTGGCCTAAGTCATGGGAACAGCAAGCTCTCGGCCAGGTCAGGACTGAGCCGCCTGCACCCAGGTCACCTGCAGATGCCAACAGGTTGCCTCTTACCTGTCCCGCCCCGGGAGTCTAGACAGTTTCATTGCTCCTTAAAAAAAAGAAAGACGGAAGAAGCAATCCAAACTGGATTGCATAGAAATGAGACAAGCAGAGTAATGAAACCTCAGAACGAATAAAGCAATTACAAGCAGTGCAATTACAGCTTAAGAAGATGGTTGGGAGTTTGAAAAGAGATGGATAGATGATCTTCCCAGCCTGCTTGTTACCTGCCGGCAGTCTGCCTTCACAGCATCCACCTGTCTCTGGGGGCTGGAGTCGGCAAAGGCATGTCGACCATGTCACTGTTTGCATTTGCGTTCCGTGTTGTTTTCTGCCCAGCAAAAGGCAGGAATCCCCCTAAGCCTTACGGAAAGTCTAGAAAAGAGCAACGTCAACACAGTGCATTTTGGAGAAAGGCTAATGCCCTGCACGGCCGTAACCGTAACATTGGCTTCACCAAACGTTAGCACTTACTGGGGCAGACACGCAGGAAAAGGCACGATTTGGGGCTGAAAATTGGTGGAGCGTATTTGATGTGTCAGTGGTGGTTATTTGCAAGAATCACTGTGAGCCAAGCAGCCTGGCTCTGTCATCAGGAGACACCGGCCTTTTCGGTTATCACATCATCCCTAAGTGTCCGCCGTAACCGCTGTTGGAAGCCGGAAGCCGGCTTGCAGCTGTTTTCGGTTTCTGCGATCCTTGTCTTTCTGCTTCTGTAGCCAAGTCAGCAGGAGCACGTTTCAGAGTGCTTTCTCTCTGAGAATAAAAGGACTACTCCGTGCTAACAGGAACAGTCTCTAGAACCCTGGGCACCCGTGTGGGACGCTGTCTGCTGCCGCCCCATCTTTGGGCGAGCAGAGCGAATTGTTCACATCTTATTGGGTACCAGCTGTCGCCCGTGTGAACAAGCCAGCCGCCTGCGTCTTCCTGACAGCCCTGGGGGGTGGGGCTTTCCCTGCCAGCACAGTGACTTCACGGGTGGTCTTGCCGGGAAAAGGTGCCCACCCTGTCATGGCCAAGAGTAACCTCCTGTGTTGAGATGGTTGCCAACTCATGAAGCAAAACCGCTAGTCAAAGCTGCCCTTTCCCTGCGATTTAATGCATAGCAGTGGCTTGGAGGAAGCCCTGGGATCAAGGTAGGGTGTCATTTAGGGCCTCCTGTGTTTGAAGCCCATAGGAATGACCGTGCACCTCTGCCTGCAGAGATGCTCTGTAAGGACCCTGCTTTTAATGTATCTGATTTATATCCTCTTCCATCTTCCCAGACTCGGGGACCTGGAAGGGAGGTCTGTTACTTTCCCTATTTTTCAGGTGGTGAAACTGAGGCATCAAAAGTGATGTAATTTGCTAATTATAGCAGAGAACCAACGAAAAGGGGACTTCAAAGCAAAGCTTTTTCTACTGACTTATTTTCTCTTCCTAAAATCACTGATTGCCCTCAAGATACCTGACGTTAGGTGGTGGATTGTTGGCTAATGGAATCAGGGCCTGGGGTCAAAGGCTATGCTCTGTCCTCTTCTCTGGGTTTAAAACATTACAGGTGCCTCGGGGACCCTGCCCCGTGTCCCCGGGGGCTCAGAAGCAGCCTTGCTGTAGCCCCATCTGTTTCCAGTGGCCCTTGGAGCCCACCGACCCTGCAGTGTCACTCTGCTTCTCTCCCCTTTTCTCTTTTCAAAATTCTCTCTCCTTCTTCCTTCAAATTGGGAAAATAGAAAACTTGATCTTTTTTTATGTGTATGGAAAACACAGGGGAGCTTGAGCTGGAGGTCCTGTTGAAAGATTACACACCCCACCCCTGCTTTTTTGGCCGGTGTCTTTGTCATGGGTGGGATACATTGTTGACTTACTAGAATCACGAAAGTTTCTTATACTTTATTAACATCAAATGGATCATTTGAATAATTATGGTAAGAGAGGATATATATATATATATATATATATATATATAGAGAGAGAGAGAGAGAGAGAGAGAGAGAGAGAGAGAGAGGGAGGGAGAGAGAGCGCGGATTTTCCTCCATAATAATGCTGTACATGTGTGGGTAAGATTCAAAGTATGAGATAGAAAATTGTGTAGTGTCTTATCCTTCAGATATTTTGAAGTAAAACAACCCCCTAAAACCCTGGCTCTTGTAACACAGATGCAGCTGGGAGCTGGGTGCGGAGACATGGACTTTGCAATTTATGTGAGTCATACAAATCTCTACGGAATCATTCAAACACTTCTTTCCGAGATGTGGCACCGAAACAGCCCACAGTGCCAAGTGCACGTTGAGCGAGCGCCTGGCTCATTGCAGCAGACGCCTCCCGACTGCTCCCTCCTCCGGGCACCTCTGGGGACACCAACCGGGGGTCCCGGCTCCTCCATCCCTAAGTCGGTTCTCACCTTCTGTCTCAGGTAGAATGAACGGAGCAACCGCATGTAACATATACGGAGAAGACAAAAGAAGGATTCCAAGTCCCGATTTGAGGATTCAGACACATAAGTGCCTATTTTTAAAATAATAGGATAAATACAAGAGGGTGATTTGTAGCACCCTTCCTAGAACAATGGACGGTCTCAGGTGTATCCCGGGTGGGTGTGGCAGCTTGCCTTGGGCATCACAGCCCACGGCTATTCATCTGGCTCAAGCCAGTTCTCCCTCCCCCGCCCCTGTCCTCCCTCTGCCTCCCTTTTCTTAATTCTTTGGGCAAATGTCTACTGAGTGATGGTGCCGAGCCTGGCACTGTGCCAGGCTCCTGCGACTCAGTGATTCAGATAAATGAGGCCAGCTAGAGTCTCCGCAGCACGCACCTTACATCTCAGCGTTCTTGCAAGTGAACAACTGACTAATAAGATCATTCCGTGTAGCCATGAGGGCTATGGAGGGAGAAAGCAAGGAAACCGAGAGTGATTTGAGCTGGGGCCGGATTAGCAGAGCAGTGGTTAGGGAAGGCCTCATCCAGCAGGTGGAGTTTAGGTTGGGACTTAAACGATGGAAGAGACCAACCCCCCAGACCTGGGGGAAGATGGTTCAAGGCAGAGGCAGCCGCAGGGCAGCTGGGGGGCGGGGGGGGGGGGGGCGGATGGAGCAGCCCCTGCCTGCAGCAGGCCCAGGCTGGCGGGAGCTGAGGGAGGAGAGGAAGGCCCTGTGAAGGGATGCGGAGACCCGGCAGGCCTTCGGATTTTATTCTGAGTTTTCTGGGAAGCCACTGGCGACTCCTAGGCAGGAAAATGGTGTGATGGCGTAGATTTTCTTAAAGCACAGTCCCTCTGGTTGTTGGGTGGGGAAGCAGGGAGTTCGTGGGGAAAGAGTGAAGGCAGGGAGACGGGTTAGGAGGCTGCTGCCAGGTCCCGGCGAGGGGCGGGGTGTCGGGGTGCAGAGTCCCGAGGTGTCGCTGTGTTGCAGCCGGCAAGGGGCGGGGTGTCGGGGTGCAGAGTCCCAAGGTGTCGCTGCGTTGCAGCTGGGCCTCTTGCGGCTGTGGTACCGGATCCTTTCCTGGGCTGCAGAAGGAAGTTCCACGGATGGGGCAGCTTAGACAACAGCAGTCCGTTCCCCGGCTCTTCTGGAGGCTGGAGGTCAGATCAAGGTGTCAGCAGGTTGGTTCCCTCTGAGGCTGAGAGGGCGAATTCGCCCCAGGCCTCCGCCCCGGGCCTCTGTGGCGGCCGCGGTCCTTGGGGCTCCTTGATGTGTGGACACATCACGGGTCTCTGCCTCTGTCTTCCCGTGGCCTCTTCCTGTGTGGTTTTCACCTGGCCGTCTTCTGATGAGGACACCAGTCGTATCAGAGCGGGGCCCACCCTGATGACTCTCCTCCTAACTACACCCGCAGAGACCCTGTTTCCAAATAAGGGCACTTTCTGAGGCGCTGGGGCTTAGGGCCTTGACAGATCCTCTGGGGACAGACTTCAACCCATAACAAATATGACACTTGGGATTCTCAGTTTTGTTGGGTTCAGGTCTCAAAAGTCTTGGCCAGAGACCGTGCTTTTCCGGGCGTGAACTAAACCCGTGAGTGTCCACGGACTGGATTTCTGTGGCCCTCTCTGGCTCCCCCGCCCCCGCCGGGCCGTGTGCTTAGTCCCATCTGCTGCGCTCTGCCCAGCACACACTTTCACGCAGCAGAGGCTGGGTCACTTTTGAGGCTTGTCTAAGGACACCAGAGCACAGGCGAGCACCCGAGACTTGGGCCACCCCGAACTCCCGGTGCTGGGGGCGCCCAGTTTGAGACCAGAGAATACTTTGCGGTGGTTTTGCATCAGACCCCTGTCCTCTACCTGCACGACCCTTACCCTGGCCAGTCCTTGTCCCATTTAGAGGGTAGTCAGCTGGGTGTCACACTGACACCAGTGAAAGGGAGGAACACGACACAGGTCCTGTCACTGTGCTGTGGACACCCTCTCGCGCCTTCTCTCAGAGAGGGAGCCCGACAAACAGGTCCTTTTCTGACCCGGCCGCCATGCGTCTCTGGGGGCCCAGGTGCAGTCCCCGTGTTGTCCTCTTACACACCTGTAAGAGCTGCAGCCTCACACCTTTTCATTTCTGTTTTCTTGCTCTGCAGTTAGGTTCCATTCTTGTCCCGCCATCTTTCTTCCTGTAACTTTGAAAGGCTGTGTCTTCCGCAGCTTTCCTGACACCTGACTCGCTCGTCTTCCGCGCTTGGTGGCTGGTAGTCCTGACCTGAGACCCCTGCCTCCCAGCGGCCACTGCAGAAATTAGAACACGTTTGCGGTTCTGTGTCCGGAGCGCTGCTGCTGAAACTGACGAGGAGAAGTCCGGCCCCTTCGCGTTACTCTTGGCTTTTCGTGGCACGTTGGAAGCCACCCCCACCACCATTTGCCCAGCCCTGGCACAGGCTGTGCCAGGCAAGCTTCCTGTGGTCTTCGGGCCTGGGCTGCCCCACAGAGGGTCAGCTGTGCCCAAGCTGGGAGGAGGGATGAGAGGGAGGAAGCCACCCAGCTCCCCGGAGGTGCGGACCCTCCGCGGGCATCGGGTCCTGTTTGCCGAGCTGGAGAACCCCCTGCAGATGTTGCGAAGCTGCACGTCAGCCTCAGTGGGCCTCGGTGGCCCGAGAGTCTGCATTTCTAATTGGCTTCCTTCCCAGGGATGAGGTTCTTCTGGTCCTTGGACCACACTCCGAATTCTAATGGGGACGGACCCTCAGAACAAGGGCACGGCACTCAGAGAAGGCGCTTCTGGAGCAGAGGAGCCGCCTGGGGCAGTCTGCGAGGACACTGTCACTGGCTTCCAAATCCTTTTTTCTCCAAGCAAGTGGCATTGTGGCATCTGCTTTTTTGTTGTTGTTGTTAGTGTCTACTTTTATTGCTATGTCACAAATATTTTGCTAAACATGTGACTAATACTAATTTTATTCAGTGGTTCAGCTGATGATCTCCTGGGGAGGTAGGCTTTTGTCCTTTTCTATTTTAATTATTACTAGTTTTAAATAACACAAACTGGGACTTCCCTGGAGGCGCAGTGGTTAAGAATCTGCCTGCCAATGCAGGGGACGCGGACCTCTCACTGTTGAGGCCTCTCCCGTTGCGGAGCACAGACTCCGGACGCGCAGGCTTAGCGGCCATGGCTCACGGGTCCAGCTGCTCCGCGGCATGTGGGATCCTCCCAGACCGGGGCACGAACCCGTGTCCTCTGCATCGGCAGGCGGACTCTCAACCACTGCGCCACCAGGAAAGCCTGGCACAAACTTTTAATCTCACAGTTCTGGAGCGCAGACATCCACCGTCACTTACATGGGGCCGTAATCATCGTGCTGGCAGACGTGTGTTCCTTGTGGGAACTGCGGGGAGAATCCGTTTCCATGTCTCCTCCCACTTCCCAGCCGCCCACACTTCTTGGCTGGTGGCTCCTCCTCTATCTGCAGAGCCAAGCACCCTCTCTCCTCTCTGACTCCTGCTTCCTCACTCTGACTGTGACCTTCTGCCTCCCTCTTTTAAGGACACTTGTGTTACACTGGGATGGCATTCGTTTTTAAACCGGTAAACTCAAAAGTCTCCGTTCTAAGATGAGAAGTAAGACAGTTTAGTTTACATTTAGAAAATCAATGTAAAGTAACTAAACTCTCAGATATGGTGTATTTCCCCATTTCTCCTTACTCCATCTTCTTTTATTTTTCTTAAAAGTTACTCTAGGAATAGTAAACATTTATCCACTTATTTATCTAAGAAATATTTCTTCAGCATCTGTTCTGTAAAAGCAGTTTACAAGACCCGGTGATGAATGACACGTGTCCACTGGTTTCAGGGTGTTTGTTGTGTAGGAGCAGTGATAACTATGGTACAAAGTATACAGTGATAAATGCATAAAATGATGCAGAAAGGTACTTTATTTTATTTGTTTTTTTTTTTAACATCTTTATTGGAGAATAACTGCTTTACAATGATGTGCTAGTTTCTGCTGTAGAACAAAGTGAATCAGCCATACATATACATATATCCCCATGTCTCTTCCGCCTTGCGTCTCCCTCCCTCCCACCCTCCCTATCGAACCCCTCTAGGTGGTCACAAAGCACTGAGCTGATCTCCCTGTGCTATGCGGCTGCTTCCCACTAGCTACCTATTTTACGTTTGGTAGTGTATATATGTCCATGCTTCTCTCTCGCTTTGTCACAGCTTACCCTTCCCCCTCCCCATATCTTCAAGTCTATTCTCTAGTAGGTCTGTGTCTTTATTCCTGTCCTGCCCCTAGGTTCATCAGAACCCTTTTTTTTGATTCCATATATATGTGTTAGCATACGGTATTTGTTTTTCTCTTTCTGACTTACTTCACTCTGTATGACAGACTCTAGGTCCATCCACCTCACTACAAATAACTCAATTTCGTTTCTTTTTATGGCTGAGTAATATTCCATTGCATATATGCGCCACATCTTCTTTATCCATTCATCTGTCGATGGACACTTAGGTTGCTTCCATCTCCGGGCTGTTGTAAATAGAGCTGCTGTGAACATTTTGGCACATGACTCTTTTTGAATTATAGTTTTCTCAGGGCATATGCCCAGTAGTGGGATTGCTGGGTCGTGTGGTAGTTCTATTTGCAGTTTTTTAAGGAACCTCCATCCTGTTCTCCATAGTGGCTGTATCAATTCACATTCCCACCAACAGTCAAGAGGCTTCCCTTTTCTCCACATCCTCTCTGGCATTTATTGTTTGTAGATTTTTTTATTTTATTTTTTTTATTTTTTGCGGTACGCGGGCCTCTCACTGTTGTGGCCTCTCCCGTTGCGGAGCACAGGCTCCGGACGCGCAGGCTCAGCGGCCACGGCTCATGGGCCCAGCCGCTCCGCGGCATGTGGGATCTTCCCGGACGGGGGCACGAACCCACATCCCCTGCATTGGCAGGCGGACTCTCAACCACTGCACCACCAGAGAAGCCCTTTGTTGAGTTTTTTGGTTAATTTTTCGGTGAATATTTTTTGCTTAAGTATTTTTAGGTGAAGTGTGTAAACCGTACGTTTCACTCCTAAATATTTCAATATGCCTCTCTCAAAAGGAAGAATGTTTTCCTGCATAAGCACAATGCCCATCGTGACTGAGAGGTTGATGCTTTCATTCTGCCTTCGCCAAAACCGCTGAATCAGGAAGGTCAAAAGCACTTCACTTTATAAGTTAAAAGCTACCCACCCTTCTCTCCATGTCATTTTACTTCCTTGAAAAAAAATCAGTTTAGCTAAATTGTACCTCTGTTGGACAGAGCATTGATTTCTAGCTGTTAATTTTAACTGAGAGCATTCGCTGCTGACCTCCTCCTCCTGCAAGGCTTTTAAGGATGGGGGTGCCCAGCCCATGACTCAGGCCTTCTGTGTCTACCACGCGGAGATTTGGGGTTTGTGGCCTGCAGCCTTTGCCAATGAGTTTCTGCTCATGCAGAGTCAGCGCTGGCTCTGTGTGCCTTGGAAGCAGGAGTAAAAACTAGCTCTTAAGCTAACTGTGAATTAGGACAAATTCTGCTTCTTGAGTGTCACTTCTCACATGCAGGCTGTATTTAATTCTGAGGGGAAAAACACTTGGATAGGTTATCAGTAAAATCAGTAAGCAAACAATTAACAACAAAATGCTTTGTTGTTCTGGCTCTGCTTAGGATGTAGAAAAACAGAACATCGTCAACAATGAGAAAAAACCAGGTAACCTGCAAAGTTATAACTTTCCTTGAGCCCATCAGAGAGCAAGGCGACCAGTGAACTTCACCCTAAAGGATGACAAGCCCCTTCAGGGAGGGCTGGGGCATGATCTGTTTCTCCTGGGCAGAGAACAGGTAGAAGATACGGCCACCATGAAAGTGGGTGAGAAGGAGACAACCGAGTGTGGGCTCGTGCACCAGCCTAGAATCCAGGGGCCCCAGGTACGGGATCCCACCCTCCCTCACATGTTCTCTCCGCGGGCCTTCCCTGGAGGTATGTGGTGTAAGGTCAGGGCCTGCCTTGAGGGAGCCCCTCAGTGTGCACGGCACAAACCCCTACCCAGCACGTGATGCAAACGCCTAAGACACTGGGAGGGCGTAGGACACAGAAAGCATAAAATATAAAAGAAGAAATAGATATGGCTTCTAAAAAACTAGATTTCTGTCCTTGAAAAGACACATCAGAAAAATTAAAAGGCTGGCCACAGACTAGGAGAAAATATTTTCAAAACACATAACTGGTAAAGGACTTATATCCAGATTACATAAGGAACTCTTAAAACTAGAAATAAGAAGACTAACACCCAGTAAAAACTGGCAAACTATTGGAACAGGTATTCTAACAGTGAAATCTAAGAATGGCAAATGAGCACATGAAAAGGTGCTCAACATCCTTAGTCACTTGGGAAAATGCAAAACCACAGCGAGATACCACCTCATACGTAGTAAGATTAAAAGTCCAACAATGTCAAGTTCTTGAAAAACTGTGGAGCAACTGGAACTCTCTTGCATTGTGGATGGGAATGCAAAATGGTGCAGCACTTCAGAACACGGCTGGCAGCTTCTCATAAAGTAAACATACACTCACCATACGAGCCAACGCTTCCACCCTTAGGTATTTACTCAAGAAAAATAAAATCTTGTGTCCACACGAGTACTTATATGTGAACATTTACAGGAGTTTTACTCATAATAACAAACAGCTGGAACTAGTTCAGATGTCCACCAACTTGTGAATGGAGAAACAAATTGTGTCACACCTCTACAAAGGGGATATTTCTCAGCAAAAAAAAAAGAACTAAAAAGAACATGCAGCAACATGGCTGCATCTCAAAGTTCTTATGCCAGTGAGAGAAGCGAGACCCCAGAGACAGCATGCTCTAGGATTCCATTATAGAGGGACAGAAATGAGATCGGTGGTTTCCAGAGAATGTGGACTGCAGAAGGGCATTGACCCCAAAGGGACGTGAGCGAGCTTTTAGGATGAGGGACGTGTTGTATATCTTGATTGTCGTGATGGTTACATGACCAGATGAATCTGTCAGAATTCATTGACTTGCATACTTAAAGGAAGTGAATTGTTCTGTAGACAATTTATATTTCAATAAACCTGACTTTAAAAATGTATAAACTCTGGGGAGCTACAGTTTGAAAGATTATGTAATAAAGGAAAAGTCCACACTTGCAGCCATAAACTCCACGAATGAGGCCCTCATCAGTACGGACTGTGGATGGGTGAATCTGTGCTGCTTCTGACCCTTCCCTTTGTTGGTTAAGAATGGTCTCTCAGATCACCTGGCTGGACCTATTTCATACCTTCGCAGCTGTGTGACCCTTCTGTGCTTCAGTTTCATCATGAGTGAGTGGGGATAACATTTGTATCCACTTCATGTTTTGAGGATTGAATGAGGTAATACTGTGCAAGTGCCTGGCTAACGGCCTGCATACAGTAAGCCCTCAGTAAATGTTCATGCTAAGATTACTGACCTCGTCATGGAAGGAAAAGCTTGCGGAACATCTCAGCTAGGCAAATTAAATTGCTCTTACCTAAGGGAGCATGCGGTTTTCAAATACATTGGCAAGATGTACTTACGATGAGAGATTTTAATGTGAAGGTTACAGAATTCTGCTCTTTCAGGCGTCGTGGACAAAGCTTCGGCTGAGCAGTGCTTTCCCAGTATTTACTTCCTTTAATTATGAGGGCTTGAAGGTAATAAAGGTTCACTTAGAAAATACTATGCATCGGTCATGGTTTTTATTAATTCAGGCTGTTTGTTTTTCCACTGAATTCAAATTAATGACAGTGAACATTCAAAGACAAAAGTTTAGGAACACATCTGTCAACTTTCTGGTTCCTATATGTTTTTTAATGTCGAAATGGTGGGACATTTCGATTTTCCTGGCACACTTTTTGAGACTTTCTGAAGTTCAGAAAAAATTTGTGTTCAAGATGAAACTAGTTTCTCTTGAGTTGACCTAACAGAGAAAACACCAACGTGATTCCCACTTTTCTGCTGTTTATTACTTTTAAGAGCTTGTTGTTTCCTGTGTGTTGTGTTACGGTCTCTAGAAGCAGTAGTGGTGGACCAGGGGCAGAATGCCCGGGGCTCCAGGCCTAGAATCTAGGGCCTGTCAGAAGTGGATTCGAACTGAATTCAAATCCTGGCTTGGCTTCTACAAGTTCGAGTAATTGCAAATAGGCATCAACAGTCTAGGTTTCTACTCCAGCTCCACTGGATGATGCCCCAGCTTCATGCCCAGCATGTCCAAATCTGACTCCTTGTGACCCCTCCTCTTCCTGTCTTCTCCAGGCTTGCAAATGCCGTCACCACTCTTTTCTTCCTGTGTATTCTCTTTCCTTTAATCATTAAAAGTATTCCCATGTCTCTCTCAAAGCCAAACCAGGAATCTGGTATGCATCTTGTATTCCACCTCTGTTATACGATTCATCCCACCCATTACTGTGTACACATTTCCTGTCTGTCTGTCCATCTGTCTATCCATCCATCCATCTATTATCTATCTGTCCATTATCCGTTATTTATCTATCCATCCACCTATTGTCTCTGTACTGATACCTGTTTATCCACCTGTTATCTATCCATCCATTATCTATCTATGCATCTGTTATCGATCTATCATTTGTGTATCTGTCTATCCACCCATTTATCTGCTATATATCAATCTATTATCTACCTACCTACCCATAGGTAATCACATAATTATGTGATTATATGTATGTGTGGTGGAATATCATTTGTTCGAAATACTTGCTGCTGTCATTGCCATTCTCAGTCTCAGAATTTCTCTGTATAGTCTTTAGCTACTTGACTAGGCACAGGGAAGATGAGAATGAACATTGCAAGGAAAGAAGAAAGAGAATGTGTGTCCTAAGGGAACTCCCGCCAGGAAGGGTGAAACCTTTTCTGCAGGAGGACCACTGCTGTCAAGAGGTGCAGAGAAGGACAAGAGAGTCAACTCAAGGGCTTTGTTCTCGTTGCGCGTAGAGTTGATCCCTTTTCTTTTGGCGGGGGAAGGGGAGGTGTGATGATTGTATAGAGACACGCAAAGAGGTTTAAGGGTAAATTTGAGTGGGAGGGGTATTTATCGCCTCTCCTGGCCGGCCCTAGAGTCCACTTGCTTCTTCAGGTAAGCTCTGTGGTCATGATCTCCAGGGTCGAGGAAGGTCCTGAGGGAATGGTCTCTGACAGGGCCTCTGGTTTTAGCTGCCTGGAACTCAGACTCTGAGATGAACACCTGCCTTCCAGTAAGTTTCACAGGAGTGCTCTCTGGGTCCCCACTTGTGGGGATGAAGGGAAAGATTGGGCAGAGGGAGAGGTTGTACACACGTGTGCAGTCACAGCACAGGCTTCACTAATCCTAATAGGAGGGAGGGACCGGGTCATTGCACCCCATCCCTGGATGTGGGATACCCCAGGAACGGGGCGAGATTTGCGTGAGGGGTTTCTCTGAGCTGAAGGCAATTCCTTGGAAGGTGTTAGTACCCCCAGCAGCTGGAGGGGGTATGTGCTCCCATCCTGCAGGGATGGGGTCGGCGATCTGGGCAGCACCTCCCAGTCTCCAGTCAGGCACCTGGTGATTCCACGGTTTCAGGGAGGCCTTTCCTATAGATGTTAACACCCCCACCGCATGGCACGGTCCAGCTCCAAAGACGAGAGAGGGCCTGGCCATGCGCATTTCCTGGTCAGGGCTCTAGTGAGATGGAAGGAGTATGGGAAACAGTTTTAGTGTAGAAGGGAAGGGGAAAGTAGAAAAAATACCGAAAATATCAAATAAAAGATACTAAAATTTGGCGCAGAAGTCAGCATGGAAGCCCACGGGTCTAGGATCCCACCCCGGACCTGGAGAGGGGAGGTGAGGCAGCAGCGCCAACTCCAGACCTGCTTTCAGGATCTAGAGCTGAGAAAGCAGGGACTGGGTGGATGGAAAGCACACCTGTGGGAATGCAGACTGGTGTGAACTTACTGAACTGCACCTCCAGGACGACAATCCTTGTTTCACTTGCCTTGTAGAAGGATGTCCATGAACTTGGTGTATGTTATTTCTCGTGCATGTATTGAGAGAGATCCTTCCTACTTTGGATCAATGATGTCGTTCTTTGGGGGGGATGGTTTTAAAATCGTGGTAAAATACACGTAAGATTTACTATCTTAACCATTTAAAGGGTACAGTTTAGTGGCGTTACGTACATTTGCATTGCTGTGCAACCATCACCACCAGCCATGCAAGAAGATTTCTTTATTTTGCAAAACTGAAGCTCTGTCCCCATTGAACAGTAACTCTCCATCCCCTCTTCCGTCACTCTCTCCCCCACAAGAAACAGACATTATTTTACTGTCTGTGTGATCTCGACCACTTGTGTAAGTAGAATCATACAGTTTTTGTCCTTTTGTGACTGGCCTGTTTCACTGAGCATCATGTCCTTTAAGTTCATCCATGGTGTCGCAGGTGTCAGAATTTCCTTCCTTTTTAAGGCTGAATAATATTCCATTGTGTGTATAGACCACATTTTGTTTCGCTATTAATCTGTCGACAGATTGGGTTGCTTCTGTCTTTTGGCTCTTGTGAATAATGCTGCTGTGAACATGGGTGCACAGACATTTGAATCTCTGCTTTCACTTCTTTTGTGTCTATAACCAGAAGTAGAATTGCTGTAGCATCTGATAATTATATTTTTAATTTTTTGAGGAACCTGCATACGGTTTTTCACAACAGTTGCACTATTTTACGTTTCCAGCACCAATGCACAAGTGTTCTAATTTCTCCACATCCTTGCCAACATTTGCTATTTTCTGTTGTTTTTTTTTCTTTACGGTAGGCATCCTCCTGGCTGTGAGGTGGTATCTCATTGGGGTTTGATTTTCATTTCTGCAATGATTGGTGATGTTCACCATCTTTTCATGTGCTTATTGACCTTTTGTATATCTTTTTTGGAGAAATGTCTATTTCAGTCCTCTGTCCAGTTTTTAACAGGAATTTTTTTGTTGTTGATTTGTAAGAATTATTTAACATTCTGGGGATCAGCCTCTTAACTGGTATATAATCTGCAAATATTCTCTCCCATTCCCTGGGTTGCCTTTTCACTCTGTTGAGTGTGTCCTTCGATACTCAGAAGTTTTGAATTTCGAGGTGGTCCAGTGCACCTGTTTTTTCTTTGTTGCTTTCTTTTGGTGTCATATCCAAGAAGTCGTTGCCAGATCTCATGCCGTGAAGCTTTTCCCTGTTTTCTTCTTTAGAAGTTTGTAGTTTTAGGTTTTATGTTTAGGTCTTTGATCTGTTTCGAGTCAGCTTTTGTATATGGTGTAAGGTAAGGCTTCTTTCTTTAGCGTGTGGATATCTTGTTTCTCCAACACCATTTGTTGAATCAACGATGTCACTTTTTAAGGTACGTTGAACATTTTTGTCTCTGGCCTTCGTAAGGTTTTTTTGTGATAAATTTATTCTCATGAGCAAAGCACTTTCTTCACTTCTACCGTGGAAATAGTAAATGCAAAAAGAATTCTGGAAGGAAGAGTCAGGGAAAAAGCAGGGTATGGGGTGAAACTAGATGGTTTGTCATGTGGTCCTGGGGACGGTGCTACGGCAGCATCTTGCTTGAATTCTGTGCTGGGGCAAAGGTTGGGGTGTGGAGTCCAGGAGGAAGGGCTAGAAGGGCAGGCTGGTGGGGGTCGCCTTCCATGCCACTCTGGCTGTTGGGCACAGATTCTGCTCCCACATCCTATGGCCATCAGAGGAGTCACCACTGGCAACAATATGGGCTAAGGCTGGACCAGGACAGGGTGAGCACGGGCATCACGTGCTGGATCCGGGTGCTGACTTTCTCCATTGTGAGGTTTTATCCGTGGGGTTTTATGTTTTCCCTCCAGTGTGTGTTCGTGGTTCGTGGTACCACATTCTGTGAGGTTGACTTGCAGCATGACATCTCTTCTATGGAATATAGGCATCTGTGTGGTTCTTAAATACGTTTGTATCTACCCTACATGCCAGGAGGAATCTGACCCACGTCATTAACGATGCTCCCAACACAATAGCCTGAAACTGAAAACCAGATCAAGGTGATGGGGAAGATGAAGGCAGAGAGTGAAACAGGAGATAAGTGTGCGCCATCCCATCCTCCCACCTGTTAAAGGAGGGCTTAGCGTTTAACTCTGAGCTTCCCGGAGGCTGATGCCAAAGGGGAAACATTATCAGTTGTGCAATTCACAGCATCTACACATTAAAACACAGGAGAATATAGCCTTTCTTAGAGCTGTGTGGTCTGAAGTTAATTCTTCCGTTATGTGCTCATCAAGGGTATCCTGTATAAGGCAGTGGACATCACCCTCAGAAATAAATCTCCACAGTGAATATAGCATTGAATTTTCTATAATCCCTCATATAGTATTTATAGATATAATCTGAGAATTTACGGCAAAACAGAGGTCAGTGAACAGTTTCATGGGAGACAAGGCATGTGGTGCAAGGTGGAGCCTGTGATTTCTCCAGCTTAATTTAGGGGCAACTTTCTGCCTTGTAGAAAAGTGCATGGGTGGAACACTTTTCTGGCAATCTCCAAGGAAAGTGATTTACCTACTAAGCTTTTGTAAGAGCCAATCAGAGTTCTCTGCATGCAGGAGGGTGGCAGAGCCCTCCCTGAATCGTGCACCCCTGACTCAAATCCTTGACCTTCCTTTCTGAGGACGTGGGCTCGCGTTCCCCACGGAGTTAGCACCCTGCTTGGGACACGGTAGGGGCTGGACAACTAACCGCTCTCTGGGTTGATTGTATATGATAGAGTTGAACATTCTAAACGTAACAAAGATGTGGACATGGTCAACAGGTATTACTACTTTCTGTTTCTTCAGAAGAAACAGAAACCTTCCGATGAATTTTTAGATTACAAACATAAACACGTACTGACTTAGAGTTGATTCGGAGAAAACAAGGGACAGATGGGCGGTGCTCCACTTACTCCAGCCACTTAATAACCTTTGCATCTGTTGTCCCCAGTAAAGCTTAAAATACCCACCAACCTAGAAAATTTGCCCAAAGAGAACGTCTGTTTATGTCCACAGTGTTATTTAATGACTCATTGTTGTATTTGCCTTGATGCATTCTTTCAGGTTGATTGAATCCCGTTGTCTTTATTTTCTCTCAAGATTGCTGACCTTAAATGCAGGACAGTAGGGTGACAGCCACACCAAGGGCCCCGGTCTTTCCTGCGGGGAGATTTGGTTTGCAGGGTCCAGGGTCCCCCACACCAGGGTGACGTCTGGCTGAGTCCGGGCAGGGGTGGGTGTCTCTTGAAACACGCCACTACCTAAAATAAGAGTTCCAAGTTACCTCCTTTTAGAACACTTTGCCTTCTGCGCAGTCCCAGCTCCCTAGACTCAGGGGTCATGGGCTGTGGGGAAAAGCAGCAAGTTCACCTTGGCTTCTGTTCCCCGGGGTCTGGTCCTGTCCCTTCCCGGCCAGTCGGTAGGTGCACAGACGCTTTCCGTTGTCCGCCCAGGGCCTCCAGCCCAGGCTTCTCCATTCACTTGGAGATCCAGCAAGTCAGCAGGCTGGGCGGGCAGGGGCAGGGCGCTGGGACTGCAAGGCAGCAGATGATTCTGACGCCTGTGATGCTTTGGCTTTTAACTGTCGCAACGGGACAAGTTCAAGGTTACACGCAGGCACATGCGCACACACAGCCAGAAAGACTTGACCTGAAATCAGATTAAATACTCAAGTGTTATTTCAAGTGCAGTTGGGAAATGTGTCCCTGCAGCATCTTACAGAATGAAAATCTGATTCTACCTGCTGACACAGCCCAGGGCTAACAGGCTGGACGGGCCGCAGGCTGGCGTGAGTCACCCAGCAAAGGGGGCTGTTCTGTACCTAGTGGCAGAGGATGGCCTTAGTTCCAGCGCTGGTTTTGGTTCAAGCCACACTTTCATCGCTGGTCCATGCGCAGCTCTCCTGACTTGTTTACTGATTTATTTATTTTCTACAAACATTCTTATACACAACTCCTGGAGTATATGCAGAAGAGTTTCTCCTGGATGTGTTGTGTGTGTACAAGTACATGTGTACACACACACACACACACACACACACACACACACACACACTCGCTCTCCCTCTCTCCCTCTCTCCCTCTCTCCCTCTCTCCCTCTCCCTCTCTCTCTCTCTCTCTCTCTCTCTCTCTCTCTCTCTCTCTCTCTCTCTCTCTCTCTCTCTCTCTCTCTCTCTCTCTCTCTCTCTCTCTCTCTCTCTCTACCTGAGATGGAATTGCTGAATAGCACGCACATGGAGAGTGTAATTATTCACTTTAGGAGGAGTGCCACGCCATCTTCTAAATCCGTTGTGCTAATTTTCACGCCAACAGCAAAACACAAGAAATTCTGGGGCTCTCCACCCTCTCCCACACTTGGTATAGTCAGACTTTAAAATTTTTTTGCCAGTTAAGTGGGTAGAACTGCACTTCTCAGTCAAATAAATTTACGTCCTTTTGTATTCGTAGTTGCTACATTGATTTGTCTCCTGTGAAATGCCTCTTCATGCCCTTTGTGCTGCATAGTTTCTGTTTTTATACATACATTTATTCAGGAAGATTTTAAGCGATGGGGGACTAACATAATGGACTTGTCTCATCCACTGCACGGCTTCAACAAGTGTCCCTCAGAAAACCTGGTTCACTTCCCCCACCCCTTTCCCCCGAGCCCAACTCCTCCAGATGGTTTTGAAGAAATTCACTACCACATCATTTCAGCTACAGCTATTTCAGGCAATGTCTCTAAAGATAAGATGTCTCTTTAAAAACACACACATGTGCAAAAATCCAGCATAGTGAATAAAAGTTTATAGTTTGTCAATATCATCAAGGGTCAAGTCTGCAACTTTCCCCAGTTACCTGATTTTTAATACTTTGCTTGAAGTAGGATCCAGGTGAGGTCGTATCTTGTGACCGGTTGATAGGTCTGTTAAGTCTCACTTAATCTGTAATCTCCTTCCCACCTGTTGTTTTTATTGCCTTTTAATTTGCTAAAGAAACCGGATTAGTTGTCCTGTAGCGTTTCCAGTGTTCTGAATCTTACTTCCTCCTTACGGTGTCGCCGGACGGGTTCCCCTGTCCCCTGTATCTCCTGTAATGTGGAAGTTGGATCGTGAGTCTTACTGATATTCAGGTTTGACTTTCTGAAGACCTCGCTGGTGGAGACACACAGTGAGTGAGGCAGACAGGTGATGTTCTTGTGCTGATTTCCTCATTGGCTGAGAGCAGCCCACAAACAAATACAGCGGCTGGATGGCGTGGTGGGGACCACGCTGGACGTGACCTGGGCACAGCACAGGAGCCCCAGGACCAGGAGTGTGACTTAGGCTCGGCCCTGAAAGCCGTCTGCGCTGGTTCGCTCGGGCTCCATAGACGTACACCAGAGACTGGGCGGTGGATGAACAACAGAAATCTGTATTTCTCGCAGTTCTGGAGGCTGGGAGTCCAAGGTCAGGGTGCTGGCAGGCGGGCGCCCCTGAGCCTCTGTCCTTGGCCTGCTGCTGCCGCCTGCTCTTGCCTCTTCATGGGCTCGTCCTTCTGCCCACAGTGTCTGTCTCTCTGCATCTGGGTCCTCACCGCCTCTTCCTAGAAGGACACCAGTCACGTTGGATCAGGGCCAGCCTAATGAGCTCATTCTACCTTAATCACCTCTTTAAAGACCCTATTTCCAAATACGGTCACATTCTGAGGTCTTGGGAGTTAGGACCCCAGTTTGGGGGACACACTTCAGCTTCTAAGACTAGAAAATGTCGAGCAGTGCACAGTAATGAGCTGATTTCCTTACAATTGATTCGAGCTGTGAGGACAAGCCCGCCAAGGTGCAGGGGAGGCAGGGCGCCGGCCAGGAGGCCACTGCTGCTCCGGAAGAGGCACCAGCGCGGAAGCCTGGGAGCAGCGGCTGGTGCTGGAGATAAAGGGTGAGGCCTCGACCCGGCGGACGCCCCGGGTGTGGTGGGGGAGAGGAATTCAAGGAGGGGCCTACACTGTTAACTGGGAAGGGGGACGGCGGAGAAAAGTCTGAGAGAGAAGACTTTCAGAGTTGTGGTGTGAACACCTTAAGACGTCCGTTAATGACCAGCAGAGAAGCCAAGGATTAGCTCCAGAGAGAGGTCTTGGAAAGGTCAGGAAGCAGTAGAGTAGGTGAGGCTCAGTCCCCTCCCCTACATCCAGAGCTTTCTTCCTGCCACCTGCGCCCCGGGGCCGCCACCCCTCCACCCCTCCACCCCTCCACCCCTCCTCCCCACCACCCCTCCACCCCACCACCCCTCCTCCCAGCCGCCCCTCCTCCCAACCACCCCGCCACCCCTCCACCCCACCACCCCTCCTCCCCTCCACCCCATGATTAAGGAATCATGCTCTGGCTTCAGGCTCAAGTCGCAGCAGCATTTTCTCATGTCACTTTGCCTCAAATGTCCACAATACAGGGGACACAGAAAGGCTGAAAGAAACATACACTGAGTCGTGTGGCGGGTTTTCCAGATTTCTGCCTGGGAGGGTGTGTCAGGCTCTTCCTGTGGATCTTGGGGAAAGGCAGCTTGTTGACTGTTCCGCAGGAGAGATTTCTCAACGTCCCCTGCAGCACAGCAGGGCCTCCTGAGTGCCTGTCTGCTGCCCCCTCGAGAAGCTGCAGATTTCCTAGAGATCACACTTTCCTTCCTGTTAACTAGGGGTCGTGTGACAAACTCTTTCCCACTTTGCAGGAAAAAAGAGAGCCAACTTCTAATATCAATGTACCAAGTCATTTGAAGCATTTGAGAGTTGATGGGATTGATTTGATCCTTGCCTGTCAGATCGGCCTGAATTCACCATCTCCTCTCCAGCTGCTGAGAGGCGAGGCAAGGAGGTCTTGTTTTGTACTCAGTACTTATAAATGATTTCCTGTACTTTTCACACCAGGGTGGATTCAGTGCCATCTGCATAATAAAAGACATTCCTGGTTCACTGCGATACAGTCTTCTCTGAATGGGTATCACGTGAATGTCACCTGTCATTCCTGGAGTGTTTCTGATGGAAAAGGAGATTACAAAAATGCTTGTCTAGGTGTTATGTGGTCACATCTATATTTTATTTTATTTTATTTAAAAAAATTTATTTATTTTATTTTATTTATTTATTTTTGGCCGCTTTGGGTCTTTGTTGCTGCGTGTGGGCTTTCTCTAGTTGGGGCGAGCGGGGGCTACTATTCGTTGCGGTGCACGGGCTTCTCATTGCGGTGGCTTCTCTTGTTGCGGAGCACGGGCTCTAGGCATGTGGGCTTCGGTAGTTGTGTCTTGTGGGCTCTAGAGCGCAGGCTCAGTAGTTGTGGTGCACGGGCATGTTACTCCGTGGCATGTGGGATCTTCCCGGACCAGGGCTCGAACCCGTGTCCCCTACATTGGCAGGCGGATTCTTAGGCACTGCGCCACCAGGAAGCCCACATCTATATTTTAAAAATAAAGTCATTTGACAGTTTGAAATAACACTTCAAATGTGCCTAATTTACACTCTTTCATCCTAATTAATGCATAGAGCTCACACATCCTATCTCAGCTGGCCTGTGAGTATAAATATGGTTCCATCAACATAGATGCTCAAATCTTAATAGCTCTGAGTCCCTAGCTTTCTCTGTGATAAAATACTATTTTGTGCTATGTCTAAAAATTTATCTGTTGGAGATACTTATTACTTTTACTTACATAGAATTTAGGCAGGGAGGAGAGATTTCAAATAATGTTCCTAAACTAGCAATTAACAGGGTACTTTTAACTCAGCAATTGATTCATTATAATTTAAGGCTATCATAAGTGGGTTAGTTATTTTTTGTTAAGGAGGCGGTTTACTCTCTTGTGACAAACATAGTTTAAAATTTCACGGGCGCAATTCTTCACCACAAATCTGAGGAACTTGGTTTCCTATAACATGTGTATAATTCAGGGGTACAAGTCAACTGTTCTTGGAATCGTGGAACAAACCTTTCAATATTATAAGAAAGGGTTTGGTTCTTTGCAGCAAAGAGACATTCAGTCGCTCAACTTTATGGTGCTGAGATAAAGGGCTCGCTTTGAATCATACACTGACAGGCACGTGAATGTTTTTTATCTTTTTGACCAGCCTGGGGGCTTCACATTCCCAGGACAAAGCCTTGCCTGCTCAGGCTTTTCCTTAAATTCCACTGATGCAGCCCAGGAATCCAAACATAATTTAAACCAAGTTCAATCCGATAACTGGGGCTCAAGGGAGAGGCACTGAACTCATCTCAGGTTGAGGTAGAGGAAGGAAACTGGGGAAGACTTTACGGAGGAACGGTCACTCCTCGTGGCGTTACTTGTGTTGCCAGTTACTGGAGACAACCTAGACGTCATCCTTAGGCAACTAATGGAATAAACTGTGGGGCATCCACAGAATGGAGTGCTGTGCAGCCCTGAAAAAGAATGAGAAGGATCCCTGTGAAATATTACGGGGCTGATCTCTGGGATTTGCTTTTAAGTTTTTCACTAAAAGACTTCATAAAGTATAATATGTACATAGCGTGTTATATATATACCTTTTGTGTAAGAAGTGAGGGTAACGGAAGGGTGAGCTGGGACAAAGCGAGAGAGTGGCATGGACATATATACGCTACCAAATGTAAAACAGATAGCTAGTGGGAAGCAGCCGCATAGCACAGGGAGATCGGCTTGGTGCTTTGTGACCGCCTGGAGGGGTGGGATAGGGAGGGGGGGAGGGAGGGAGACGTAAGAGGGAAGAGATACGGGAACATATGTATATGTATAGCTGATTCACTTTGTTATAAAGCAGAAACTAACACACCATTGTAAAGCAATTATACTCAAATAAAGAAAAAAAAATAGAAGTGAGGGAAACTTAAAATGTACATATATACTTTAAATATTTACAAATATTAAGTATAAATATAAATAGTTGCTTATTTTGTAAAAACAAACACCACACAGAGGGGATACACCAAAACTGAATATAGAGTGAGTAGGAATGGTGCAGAAAGCATAAGGAGTAGATTGAGACTTCCCAGATACTTTTAATATACTTAAAACAGTTGTTTTTGACTTTTAAACGGGGTGTTAATATACCAACAGCCATAACTTCATGGCTTTGTCCACTGACAAGGGTTTGCAGGAGGACACCCCAGTAGTCAGGAGAGAACCTGCACCTAGATCTTGTTTTCTGAGTTACATCCCCACTGAAGGGGACGGAGGACGCTTGGAGTAGCGGATGATTCCAGGTCTGGAGCAGGCAAAGCACAGGCAGGCCTGGTGGAGACGTGTAGGACAGGTAGCCTTCTTTAGAAGACCTGTTAACCAAATTTTGAAAAGTTATGCAATGAAACAAATAATAGTGGCAATAGATTATCAAACCTAGAATTTAAAAAATTGATGAATCTATTGTGATACTAAAAGGAAAGAAAAGTGAGAGGGGCCTCTCACTTTTTTTTCCAATTTTTAAAAATTGAGGTTTAGTTGATTTACAATGTTGTGTTAGTTTCAGGTATACAGCAAAATGGTTCAGTTTTATATATATATATAAAAATTTATATGTGTGTGTCTCTCTCTCTCTCTCTCTCTCTCTCTATATATATATATATATAAAACTGAATCAGATCCTTTTCCCTTATAGGTTATTACAAAATACTGAGTACAGTTTTCTGTGCTATAACCTTGTTGGTTATCTATTTTATATATAGCAGTGTGTATATGTTAATCCCAAACTGCTAATTTATCCCTCCCCTCCTTTCCTGTCTGGTAACCGTAAGTTTGTTTTCTATGTCTGTGGGTCTATTTCTGTTTCATAAATAAGTTCATTTGTATCATTTTTTTAGATTTCCACATAAGTGATATCATGTAATATTTGTCTTTCTCTGTCTGACTTACTTCACTTAGTATGATAACCTCTAGGCCCATCCATGTTGCTGCAAATGGCATTATTTCATTCTTTTCATGGCTGAATAATATTCCATTGTATATAGACAACTTCTTCTTTATCCACTCCGCTGTCGATGGACATTTAGGTTGCTTGCATGTCTTCGCTATTGTAAACAGCGCTGCAGTGAACATTGGGGTGCATGTATCTTTTTGAACCAGGTTTTTCTCCAGATATATGCCCAGTAGTGGGATTGCTGGGTGGGATGGTAGTTCTAGTTTTAGTGTTTTAAGGAACCTCCATACTGTTCTCCATAGTGGCAGTATCAATTTATATTGCCACCGAGAGGGAGTTCTTCTTAATAGAAGGAAGTTAGTTAATAAATGACAAAGGAATGATAGAATTCGAAAATCACCATTTCAACCTCCAGTTACTAAGGAGTACAGGCAAGGATCTTGGGTGGACACTGAAACCACCGGGTGACAGGTTGGGAAGCAGGGCAGTCGCACAATCTCTGTGTATCGCCACACAAACCACTCGTGACCAGGGACTAGGAAGGGCACCTTTGCAGTGAGAGGTGTGGCAGACACCTCCTTTATCATCCGATCACCCACAGCATGAGCAGTAACGTTCCTCTGATGAGCGGCAAAGGACGATGCACAGCACCACTTCCGCAGCCTTCTCGCCAACAAAAGCCTTGGCCAAAAAAAGGTCTAATCTCATTCTAACAGGAGGAAACAAATAGAAAAATTCAGGTTGTGGAGGAGTCTGCAGTGCAACTAGCCTGGACTCCTCAGAGATAAAAGGGTGAGGGTTTTTCTAGATTAAATGAGACTAAAGAGCTGTGACAGCACAATGTAGAATAGTCAACATTTTGATCCTGGCTTAAAAAAATGCAGCAAAGGACTTCCCTCGTGACTCAGTGGTTAAGAATCCGCCTGCCAATGCAGGAGACACGGGTTCGATCCCTGGTCTGGGAAGATCCCACATGCCGCAGAGCAACTAAGCCCATGCGCCACAACTACTGAGCCTGCGCTCTAGAGCCTGCGAGCCACAACTACTGAGCCTGTGCACCTAGAGCCTGTGCTCCGCAACAAGAGAAGCCACTGCAATGAGAAGCCCGTGCACTGCCACAACTAGAGAAAGCCCGCATGCAGCAATGAAGACCCAACACAACCAAAAATAAAAAAATTTTTTTAAGAGATTAAAAAAAAAAAAAGTGCTGCGAAGACATTTAGGGACAATTGGAGAAATTTAATTAGAAACTGTACGTTTTATAATATCATTAATTTTAAATTTCTCAGACATGATAATATTATTGTGACCATGGAGAACATCCTGGATCTTAGAAGAACATGCTGAAATATTAAGAGGTTGAAATGTCAAGACGCTTACAAGTTACTTTTGATAGGTTTGGCCAAAAAAAATTCGTATGTAATTATATAGAGAGAAATAAAAGAAATATTGCAAAATGGTAGCAGTTGGTGAACCAAAGCAAAGAGCACATGGGTGTTTGTTGTTCTGTCCACCTTTCTATGGGTTTGTGATTGTTTCACATAGAACATTTGGAGGAAAAGCTAGACTCTCAGCAGATCTCAGAGGGGGTCATAGCAGCCGGCAGGCGGGTTTTTAATTTTACAAACCTGTGTGTGGTTCTGCTTTGCTGATTGTGGTCCGTGGTATGCGTGTGCGCAGTGTGTGTGCGTGTGCCCATGCACGTGTGCGCTGCTTACATCGTGGTGATGAGGGAGAGAGGCACAGGAAAGGGAAGAGCGTAGCTTTTTGACATTCACGTCAGATTTGTGACTTTTATTAGATGCTATTAGAATGAAATACATATATGTTTTATTCCTTTTGACCCTTTACTCCCAAAGGCTCACACATTTCATCTTATTTCTGTACAAGATAAGAATCTGACTTCTCTGTTGGAATCCCAGTTTAGGTCACTGCAGCCCCATCCGGAGGAAGCCTGTGCGTTTGTGTCTTGGGCGTGGACCCCTGGGTGCGTGAGCCCTTGGTGGTCCCGACCCATGTTGGACCCAGGTATTTGTCAGTGGGTTACTGCTCTACGGACCAGTGCCTTGTGAGTTATTTTTTAAAATAATATCTGTCTTAGGAGGGAAGCATATGAATCCGTGTGAAGTTGAAACTTTGCTTCTTTTCCCCCTAGTTGCCCATTTGATAACCTCCTGAGAGGTTATCTGATTTTTTTAATGCTTCCACTGAGTAACACATACAAGAAGTTCTGGTTTCAAATATTTTGAAATCAGACTGAGTCATTTTATATCCACTTACCATTTATTTTCCTCAGAGAACGAGTAATGCGGAAGGTGTTCCTACCATCTTCCAGTTCAGTTCACTTCAATGATGTCTTGAGGTCAACACTGCGGGCACACTAAGAAAACGTAGACCCTGCAAGGTCTTGCGATGTGGCACGTGCAGCTGTGGAACGTACAGCAGGATTCCCATGGAAAGTTGTGGAACGGTTCTTCCCTTATTTTAAAATCTCAGTGGAAGTCTTTTGTATATCTGTCATACATACTCATGTTTTAAAAATTGCGGCATAGGGCTTCCCTGGTGGCGCAGTGGTTGAGAGTCCGCCTGCCGATACAGGGGACACGGGTTCGTGCCCCGATCCGGGAGGATCCCACATGCCGCGGAGCGGCTGGGCCCGTGAGCCATGGCCGCTGAGCCTGTGCTCCGCAACGGGAGAGGCCACAACAGTGAGAGGCCCGTGTACCAAAAAAAACAAAAACAAAACAAAAAGAAACTTGCGGCATAGTTTTTACACTGCTTCATCTTTGACATCTTCAGAACAGGCATCAGTATCAACAGCACTATTTTTTAAAACTACTGAAAACTCTCTTATCAGCTTGGTGCTGTGTAGAAGCAAATAGTACGGCTACTACCCTCGGTGGCTACGCTGTGGTTTTTATTCACTCCTTTTATTTGTAGAATGAATTAGCATAGATGGAAAACTAAGGCAAAGTAGGCAAAGAGCAATACCATATCCCTGTCCATGGTACTGAGCCCTCCTCGGGCTAAAAGCTTCTGGGATCGTTCCCTGCACACTCACTCAGCAGTTCCTTTGAATTTCTCTTTTTATTGTCTCTTTCTGTCTGATTCTGTTGCCATGGATACATCTCAGGCCCTCGCGCTCTCTCTGAAATGCCTGTCCTGTTGGCTGAATGGGGGGAAGAGATGGGAATGGACCCTCAAAGGCAGCGCCACCTCTCAATGGGAATTTCTCCTTCTGAGCACTGCACTGTTTCTTAAATTAATTAGTATCTGAAGGTCTTAAGTTATAGGCTAGATGATACAATTTTGGTAAAGTATGTTCGTTTGAATTTAGGTTTCAGTAGTATGTAAGTCACACGGGCGTTATCGTATGTTAGCAGTTAGCAATCAAAGGAGGCTGAGAAGAGTAACAACTATCCCAATAGCTCAGCCGTTTGCAGAAGTAAGGGTCCATCCCTCCCCGTGTCACGCCCAGTAAAGTATTTGGTGGGCAGCCTTTGCAGGCAGTGCGCTGCGGCCCGGCCCCTTCAGCTGGTCAGCGCCACCACACCCTGGTTCACCTCGCAGGTCTCACTGGGTCCCCATGACAGTCGGAGGGGAAATGGAAGAGATGAGAGTTCTTCCAGACTGCAGAATGGTGGGTGCAGAATAATTTCTAAATTCATGTTTCACGTTCATAAAAAGCGATCTTTGATCATTGTTCCTTTAATAGATCCTGCACAGGAAACGGCAGTTCCCTCAGAGCTCTCTCAGATGCTAGGCTCAGATCTATCCAGCGTTAGAGAAGGCGTTAGCACGTGTTGCCAGGATATTTTCCTTTAGCTTCAGTGAATAATAATAATCATAATAATGGGCAATTTGAAAGGCAGATATTTATTCTTGCTCTGCTCTGCCTTTAGATAAAAGGGCTCATACGATTTTTAGATTAGATTTTAAAAACATGTTCTCTTTTTTTTAAAAAAAATGTGTTCTCATGGTTCTTTATGGGTTAACATAGCCAACATTTGAAAATGGTTCTTGATTATAATTGGTTTTGCAGACAATCCTTTTAAAAAACATAATATCTTTGATGTGATGTCCCAGTAAGATGGTCTGGGTGCAATTAGAAGTCTTGGGCATAAAGCCATTCAGTATCTTTGAAAAACTTTAAATATATTTTATGTTTATTATTCCAAAAATGTGTGTATACCAGTGACATGGAGTTGATCAGTAACTATCAACCAACCAGGCAGTATTTATTGAATGTCTGCTGTGGGCCAGATAGAATACTAGGTACCAGTCATCCCTCAGCTCTGACGTAAAGACAGTCCAACTTAAATATCCATCATACATGTGCTGGAGGAAGGTGAAGTAGAAATCTAGTCTATCTCCCATGTTATTACTCCATAACGTGCTCTAAATTCAATTATAATTTTAACATGCTTCCTTTGAAAAACAACAACAACAACAGCAATGTCCAAAGAGTTTTCTTTATAGTGAAAGTAAATGTTCCAATACTATATGTTACGGGTTGACTTGAGCCCCTGCTAAAGATGTGCTGTGGTCCTAACCCCCAGTATTTGTGAACGTGGCCGTTTTTGGAAAGAGGCTCTGCAGATGTAAAGAAGCGAAGCTGAG
Source organism: Stenella coeruleoalba (assembly GCF_951394435.1). Classification (NCBI taxonomy): domain Eukaryota; kingdom Metazoa; phylum Chordata; class Mammalia; order Artiodactyla; family Delphinidae; genus Stenella; species Stenella coeruleoalba. Next base: position 87,909,629 of record NC_137158.1, on the reverse strand, counting down.
GTCTTCAGGGTGGGCCCTGGCCCAGCATGGCTCTCAAGAGGAGGAGAAGAGACGCAGACACACACGTGACAACGGGGTCAGGGGCTGGGTGATGCTTCCACAAGCCCAGGAGCACCGAGGGCTGCCGGCCACGCCAGGAGCTGGAGGAGACAAGGAAGGGTCCTCCCTGCAGCTTTCAGAGGGAGCCCAGCCCTGCCAGCACCTTGACCTCAGACTCCCGGCCTCCAGACTGTGAGACAAGCACTCCTCTTGTTTTCATCCCCGCAGTTTGTGGGGCTCTGTTATGGCAGCCCTCGGAGACTAATACAATGTATTATAAATAAACTCAGAAAACAAATGATAAAATATAGAATCAGTTCCTTTTAATCTTGTTAGAGCTCAACATAATCAAATCTGGTTTTAGCAGAATCACCTTATAGGTTTTGCTGGCTGTAGGAAGCTGGTCGTGGGGGTGACAGTGAGGTTTGGGTGGCAGCAGCAGGGAGGGGATTTGTCAGATGTGGCTCCTGGTTCCCGCTCTGGGAGCCTCCATTCACCTCGATCCCTGGAGGGTCGAGAACACAGAGACAGGACCCAGAGGACACAGAGACGCCCGCACGAGGGTCTCATCATTCAGTTTGAGTCATTTGAACATACAGCCTATGAGACCGCTTTTCCTCTGAATTGTCTTAAAGTTATTTTCATTTAGGAAGGGAGAGTTTTCTGACTTTTACAGGAAGTACTCTTTATCTGGGCGCTGTTTAGTTTGGGACGGGATCGTTGAATTTATAGCCCATCAGACGCTCCTTGGCAGATTTCTCGGTGGAGGAACAGTGGACCTAAAAGGTGGAAAACCCGTGACACTGTTAAACCGATCTGCTCATTAGATCACTCGAAAACAAGCAACTGGGTAGGGCCTTTCAAGGTGTTTGACGCTTTTAGTTTAAAATTACTCATAAAATGAGGTGTGAAGTTGCAGGAGCCTGCCTGAGAAGGTGTTGGGAGCAGGTCACCTGAGCTTCTTCCTGTTCACTGTCGAGTCGGGGGAGGGGGCCAGGTGTCCAACACACACGCGGCATCAGGGTTTCCACTGTGCTGAAGGCCAGGAAAGCAACGCAGAGGACACTGCAGGCTTGCGAGGGTGTCTTAGGGGACAGGGGGCTCCGCTCCACAGTGCTGCCTGGGCCCCCCCCCTTTAGGAGATGTTTGGACTGAAGCCAAAGGGGGCTGTGGATGAGCTGGACACCTGCTTTCATCCCCTCATCTTCCAAGACGAGATGGTGGTAAGGTTTTATAAGACGTTCTGTCTGCGCAGTTCTGAGCCTACAGTGACTGGGAACCAGTGTTCAGCTTTATAATTAACATCTGAAACAGGTACTGAAATGCCTGAGATGACTTTGGAACCCCTGGAGAAAGAAAGGCTGCATTATATTCCAGGCAATTTTCTTGTTAAGTGAGTTTTAATTTTTGAGAGCTATTGTTCTAGGCATTGTATATATGATGACTTAAGAAGAACAATTAACCAATACTTTCCATTCCTTGGTCATGCAACTATAGCTTGCATGCGGGACTCAGATTTCCAAAAATGCTATTTTGGACCTATTTTGAAAGGTCGGGGGATACCTGCCTTCCAAAGATTAAAAAGAATTTTTGAACATGTGAACTGTCTTTTTAAATTAGTAAGTGTTGATTCTAGAGTAAATTTTTTTTTTTTTTTGCGATACCCGGGCCTCTCACTGTTGTGGCCTCTCCCGTCGCGGAGCACAGGCTCCGGACACGCAGGCTCAGCGGCCATGGCTCACGGGCCCAGCCGTTCCGCGGCATGTGGGATCTTCCCGGACCGGGGCACGAACCCGCGTCCCCTGCATCGGCAGGCGGACTCTCAACCACCGCGCCACCAGGGAAGCCCCTCTAGAGTAAATATTGATTCAGCACATCCTAAGAGTGTTCTGCTTTCACGGGGTCAGAAGCTCATGCAGACACCCCCTGATGTGAGGATTCGGCTGCGGGTTTTCATGTGGTGGCATCAACAGAGCCCTGGCTGCTCCACACAGACTCCTCCCGGGACGCCATCGGCGCCGCCTGAGCGCAACTGGAACGTGAGGCATCGGGGAGTTCCCACGGCTGTTTCTCTCCATCTACAACAGGAACAGCTGTTTTATAGATGCAGGTGACTGTTCTGTGACCTCGAGCAGCCTGACCAGGAAGCCCCCGTTGGCCTGTTGTCGGGCGTGTTCGCGCACGTGGAGGAGAGCTGAGCCATGGCCCCCCAAGAAGTGGAGCTGATTTAGTGGGTGGGTCTGGCCCACCCACCATGGTGTAGCATTGGGACGGGCCAGAGCTGCTCTTTGCGATGCGGGGTGAGGGGGCTACTCTCATAGGCGATCTGTGAAGATGGACGTAGGAGAGGAGCCTGTACCCAGCCACCTCGCCCTGTTACACGCGCTGCAGCGAGTCCAGACCGTCGTACCCGAACCTGTTGGTCGTCGCCGTGCACACAGCGTGAGGTTTTCTCCCCCGAACAAGCATCCCCACAGCTGGTGGTCATACTGGCTTATTTTACAACCAACTTTGGGTGTATTTAGACGTTTGCATGGAATTCTGACGGAGAGGAATTCCCTGGGTGAACCCCGACCCCCAGGCTGTGCCCGCCTGCACCCCCTGCAGTGCGTGGAGTCCTCTCTGCCACCCTTGGCACTGCCCATATTTCAGCTTCACCAAGCCGTGTACGGTGATTTAATTTGCGTGTCTCTAATTAATGTCAGTTTAACGGCCCCGTCGTGAGCTCGGTATCCACTTGGGTTTTCTCTTCTGAGAATTGCTTGTTCATATTCTTCACTCATTTCTGAGTTTGAATTCTTGTCTTTTTCTTTGGATTCGGAGGATGTCTTTATTTATTCTTGATGTTGATCCCTTCTTAGTTTTAAGAAGTTTAAGTATCATGTCCTGATATTCCCACTGTACAGTAACTCTGTCCTGTAGTGAATCAACGTGGTAGAGTTGATATTATCAAAGCCACTTTTGCTTTTCGCCTTATGGTTTGAGCTTTGGGGGATTTTTTTTCATTTAACATCTCTCTCCGTTCTGGAGTCACAGAAGTTTACTCCTTCTTTATAGAATAGACATTCATTCACCCTCTACAAGCTCATAGTTTAATTTTCCACTTTTAGTTCTTTGACCCTTGGCGACTCCGTCATTACATGTAGTGATGCTAGCAATCTGACTTCACCTTTTTTTTTTTAAGATTTATTTTATTTATTTGTTTATTTTATTTATTTTTGGCTGCATTCGGTCTTTGTTGCGGCACGCGGGATCTTCGTTGAGGCAGGTGGGCTCTTCGTTGCGGTGCGCGGGCTTCCCTCTAGTTGTGGTGGGTGGGCTCCAGGGCGCGTGGGCTCTGTAGTTGTGGCGCGCAGGTTCCAGAGCGTGTGGGCTCTGTAGTTTGTGGCACGCAGGCTCTCTCGTTGAGGGGCGCGAGCTCGGTAGTTGTGGCCTTGGGCTTAGTTGCCCCGCGGCATGTGGGACCTTAGTTCTCCGACCAGGATTGAACCCACGTCCCCTGCATTGGAAGGTGGATTCTTTACCACTGGACCACCATGGAAGTCCCTGACTTCACCTTTCTTTATGTTGATCCAGGTTTCCCAAACCACTGATTAAAGGTGAGATTAGAACCGACACCAAGACAAGGTTAGACATGCAAAGGATTTACTGGGGAGGGATTTACTGGGGAGGGATTTACTGGGGAGGGAGTGCAGAGACCTCAGAGCAGGAGAGGAGGGAACGAATAAGGACTGGAAGAGTCCCCGACCGGAAGCAGCCGGGCCATGAGTCCAGTCTGCCCCCAGCAGGAGGTCTGAGCCTGGCACTAGCGTGGCCACCGTGTCAGTGGAAGTGACCAGGGCTGTGGATGGCGGAAGGGGAGTCGGGAGCTGGGAGTGGAGCTGATGTGGTTTTAGCGGCTCGGTCGGTCGGGAGGCTGGCAGCAGTGCAGGCAGACAGGAGAGCGCTGGCCACGTGCACACGGCGAGGAGGAGTTAGATGGCCTGCGAGGCTGGTGCAGAGTGAGCGCAGAGGACGCTGGGCGGGCCCTTCCAGACCACGGTAAGCACAGGGCTGCGCCTCGGCCCGCGGCACCCACTGAGCCTACAGGACATGCGACTTGTGTTCCCACTGGGTCACCTGGCCTCCGCGTTGGGACAGTTCTGCCCTGATCCACGCGAGTGGCCATGACTGCTTGGACCAGAGGCAGGTAGAGAGGTAGGAAGTGGTAAGAAGAGGTCATGCTGTGGGCGTGTGTGGAGGGCAGAGCCAAGGGCACTTTCTGAAAGATCGCGTGTGGTCATGGAGGAGGCTGTGGTACCAGAGGCTGCGGGAAGAGGGTTTCAGGGAGGGCATGAGCCAGGTGCCGAGACAGGCGGAGACCTGCTGGACTCAGCACCGTGGAGAGCAGGCGTGGCTGAAGCGTGAGTTCCAGAGGGACGGGGAGAGGAGATGCAGCAGAAGGGGGAAAGGAAAGCAGTGCGGGCAGCAGGGGAGGGGGCCGTGGGTCATCGCCGAGGCTCCAGCGCGGGAGTCCAGTGAATTTGCCCAGGACCCCGGGTCCCACCCCTGCCCCCGGGTCCCTGTGGGCCTGTGCCCTCTGCTAAGTCAGCGCCTAGAGGTGGTGCTTTCTGGTGGCTGTGAATGAGGCCTTCTTCTTACCGTATTTGCAGCTGGGTTTTGCTGGGTTAGGAACGTGTCATTCATTTTTATAAAGTGAACTTGTCTCGGGCACCCTTACTTACCTGTCATGAGGCCCCTAAATTTGTCTGTGAGTCCATCAGTGTTTCCGCGTGAAAGGTCACATCCTGTGCAGGTGACACGTGTCCCATCAGTGTCGTCCTCCTGTGGGAGTGTCCAGAAGTGGTGGCTTCACACCCGTTTAAAACTGTTGCTACACGTTTTAGCCAGGTTCTCCTCTGGAGACTTCATTTCTGCCTGTGGCCACTCCCACACTTTGGGGGTGACAGGCACGGGTCCAGTGGCTTCACCACGGGTGGGCGGTGAGTCCACACCTCGGGGCGCCCGGGAACTGTGGCCGGCGTGGCTCTCGAGCCTTGGACAGAACCAGCAAGAAGTGAAATTCCTAGACGGGATTTATGTACATTTCCGCGGGCGACCGGATGGACCTCATTTTGAAATTCAGGAAAGGGTCCCAGGTGCCGGCCCTGCTCGCACGTCGTCCTTCTCTGTAACGTGCACACGAGACAGTGGTCCTGAGGGAGGGGGTGTTGCTGGGGATGAGCCCTGCTTCTGAGGCTGATGTTTCATTACTTTCCGATGTGCAGATAGATGTGGGATGGGCCGAGGAGCCCATGGGGTGCTGGGCACAGCTGACCTGGGGCCCAAGAATTTACTAGACTGTAAACGGGCCATGTTGCAGCGGGGGCCGTGAGGAGGCACATTTCTTTTTTTTTTTTTTTTTTTTTGCGATACGCGGGCCTCTCACTGTTGTGGCCTTTCCCGTTGCGGAGCACAGGTTCCGGACGCACAGGCTCAGCGGCCATGGCTCACAGGCCCAGCCGCTCTGCAACATGTGGGATCTTCCCGGACCGGGGCATGAACCCGCGTTCCCTGCATCGGCAGGCGGACTCTCAACCACTGCGCCACCAGCGAAGCCTGGCACATTTCTTTTTAATAATAATAATAATAATAATTTCTCAGGAGGAGAGGGGAAAGGCCAGCCTGCTGCCTTGGTTGCTGGACCTGCCAGCGCACTGGTTTCCTTTTGTGGGTTCACTACATGCATTTTCTTTGATTGAAGTCCAAGTATTTGGGATGCTTTTCATCTCCCAGCTCCACGTCACCTCTCCTGTCAGTGCAGGTGCACAGATCCCTTCTGTTCAAGGAGAGAATAACTTTGCTCTCCCCACAGGGGGATTCCAGAGGACATGAATGCACAAAATGCTTATATCTTTCATAGAATGTTTAACATTAATGGATAATAACAAAAAAGGGATAAAGTACACAAATAGAGGGTCCTTGTATACAGATAAATACACAATACTCTTGGTAATGCCTGGACCTTTCATGGTGCTCTTTATTTTTCTGGGCCTGCGGGTCATAATTTATCTTATGATAGGAAACTTTAGTGCTAACTGCAGCTTTTTTTTCTTTTTTAAAATTTATTTATTTTATTTATTTTTGGCTGCGTTGGGTCTTCGTTGCTGCGCGCGGTTGCGGTACTTGGGCTTCTCACTGCAGTGGCTTCTCTTGTTGCGGAGCACAGGCTCTAGGCATGCAGGCTTCAGTAGTTGTGGCACATGGGCTCAGTAGTCGTGGCTCATGGGCTTAGCTGCTCCGCGGCATGTGGGATCTTCCCAGACCAGGGCTCGAACCCATGTGCCCTGAATTTGCAGGTGGATTCTTAACCACTGTGCCACCAGGGAAGCCCTAACTGCAGCTTATTAATGAATTTATTTTTATGTCCATATAGTATCTTAGTCATATTTATTATTTCACATTGTAGCGCTTAACTTTTAAAAACCAGTTAGGGAGATCAGAAGCATAATCGAAACAATAACCAGAATCTTCAAGACTTTAGGAACCTGACAGAAATTTCAAGAGGAAAATCCTCAGAGGCTCATGTGTGTACAGTACGAGTTCCACAAGAACAGACTGATAATGACATGTGTGATTTCAGTGGTAGTTCCACAGCAGCCGTGCATCTAGCCATCCTCTAACATCTTAAAAGCAATTTTCAGCCATTTTTGCTCATCCCCTCGGAAGTTTCCACATGTGAATCTTAGAAAATGGCTTAGAAATGCAGCTATGGAAAATTCAGGGGCATTTTCTAGATGTTATGCAAGTTAAAACATTATATGCTTCCCAGCTCTTCCTTCCGAGGTGACCGTGAACAACGCATAAGAGTGGAACAAGGTCCCGCCCTGTGGGTGCCGAGTCCCAGATCCTGTAAAGTCTGAGTGTGGGACGTGGTTTTGCGAAATCCAGATAATTCAGCAGGCGTTTGGCCCCCGGTGGTCCTGCCAGGCCTGTGATTCAGGTCTCGTTGCCGGGCTTGTCGGGATACTTCCTGCCCTGTGATTGCCACGACTCAGATCTTTAGGTAAACTGCTGGTTTGGGGCTCGTGACAGGGATCCCTTCTTCCTCTTGCTTCCTTAGTGCCTCCTTCCTTTCCTGCTAGAGCGGGTGCCCAGCCCATGTCCTCCTGCTGGGGTTTCAGGAAGGACCATGGGACCCTGTACGGGGGCAGGACCCTCACCAGGACCCTTGCCGCCCCCCCCTTGCCCACGGGGGCTTTTCGTTCTCAGCGGCTTCTCACCTGTGCCTTCTCCCATGTCTCTCACCTCCTCAGCGTGGCCAGGTCCTGGGTGAAGGGCAGGGACACCCTGGCTGGGGTCCTCACCTCACAGATCGACCAGGTGAGCGGGGCTTAAGGGCCCATAACTGTGATGTCCAGCCTGGCTCGGGCCTCTGTTTCCCAAACAAAACCACATCTGAAATAGAAGGGCTGTTACTCGACACTTGAGTCTGCATCTCGGCATCCTGGTAGAGCATTCATGAACTGTGGGCACGCGTGCACTTACCACCCTTTGGTACAATTACGCTGCAAATGTGAACACCTTTTACCTGTCCAGGTAACAGCCAGTGGGCTTGCTAAACCATTTGCTTCTCGTGCGCTTCACCAGTGGAAGCTTCATGTCTCAAATACTTTTGATTTTCCTTTTGGAGGATATTTAGTCAAGCTGTACAGTAATTTCTGGGTCCCATTTCTGGACATTCTCTTTTTAAGGCCCTAATTAATTAGTCTGTACAAAACCTCGGGGCCAAAGAGACATATTTAATACCCAGTATTTAAGGAGTATTGGTTAAAAGAAATGACATACAGTCAGTTTAGGTTTTAAAAATTGTTCTACTTGGTCGCATTTCATCATTTTATAAACGTTAGGTGCTGTGTATCATTTGAGCACAGAGATGATCGCTTTAGTAGTAGTAACTATACTTTAAGTAGCAGTTTAACCTTATGGTTACATACGAATAAATTGTTTTGTGTTTATTAATGAGGTGGCTTGTCTAATTTTCTCTATTTCTTAGTAAAGCTTCCAACCACTGGTTAAACTTTGCGCTGATGTAATTAGTCCAGGGAATCTTCTGGGTCAGTGGTGGGCTAGGTGCACCTGGCTTAGTGCTCCCAATTCCCGTGCCTCAGTTTCTCCATCTGGGGGTTGGGGGTGCCTGCTGTACCACCCCCACCGCGCCCCGAGAGGGTGACCTAAAAACATCCACTCCGGTGCCTGGCACCTGGCATCACCCAGCAGAGGTGGTGGCTTTGCTGTGGGAATGTCCCCATCTCCTGGTGTCAGAATTCTACCTTATTTTAAGCACTTAAGACCCTCCAAAATCTAAGACTGGGTCTTATTTTAAAATCTTATTTGATTATCTAGTCTATTTTTCTATTTTTTTGTGAATAAGTTAAAGTAAAGGGTCCCTACAACTAGCTGGAAGTAATTCACTTCTCTTCTGGGTTTGCTGAGGTCTAGGGAGGGATTTAAAAAAACATTTTCTGAAAACGGCCCCCACCAAACCCTGCCCTGGCTTTTTGAAATTACACACCTTTAAGACTATGAAATAATTATTCCTCCTAATCCTTTTCCTTTAATCGGTTATAAACTATTTGCACAACTAATAAGTGATAAAACATAAGTTGAACAAATTTGATTTCTCAAAATATTAAATTTTTTGCAATCAAATATACTCATTGATTTAAAATCATGTGTGTGAATATATGTATGTGAAACATTTTTAATATAAAATTTTTAGAGTTTAAAAGTTGAATATAATTATAAAAATAAAATTTGTTTCGTTAAAAGTTGTATGAACCTTTCTTTTCCCTTTACCTCCCCTCCCCCCGCCCCTCCTACTTCATTTCTCTTTTCTCTGGATCCTCTATGTTTTCCCTTTGGATCGATAACTTTATCAATTATGCTTTTTCTAGCTCTGATATGCTAGATAAGTCTAGCATATCAGAGCCTTTTAAATGCTTTAAATTTCTTTAAAAGCACACAGGAAGTGTCCTTAAAAGATGCACGGTTAAGTTATTACAAAACTGATGACAACACTTCTGAAAAACCACTTACGAAAGTGCTAATTCCCGGTTTAAATTGTTTTCCTTGTCTTCTTCTGCAGAGACACTGAGTCCGTAAGAACCTCATGAATTTCTCAATTTCACTGTTAATTCTGTTCTATCTAAAACTTTTGGCATTTATCCAGTTCCTTTTGTAGGATCGAAGTTTTATTCCTTCTGGATTCTTCCTGTTTAAGAGCTGAAGTGAAGAATCACATGTCAGTTATTTTACATGATAAATGTCCTTTGCAATTAAGAGCAAACTGAAGCCTTGTGCTTCCAGTGCCTCTCATGAAGTAAAGTATGTTCCCCGGGACAGATGATGAAGTTAAGGGCGAGGGAATTTGAAATCATCCCAGGTGAAGGAACGCTGGCTACGCAAACACACACAAGCGCGATTTGGCAGGTAGCGCATTCTTACAGTTTACCTTTCCCTTCTCAACCCCTTCCTTTTAAAAAAAAACTTGGCCGTTCACAGCTTCTGATTTAGCAGGGGACCAGGACATGGAGATGGACCGTGTCAGGAGCTGGGCTGCATCTCATCCCCTGCCTGCGTTCTGGAGGGCTGAGGGCAGACACTGCCACAGATGTGTCAGAATCACCGAAAACCTTTTATCCGGACTCCTACTCTGTGGGCCTGATTGCACCAGAGTGTACTCCTATCTGGGACTCAGATGAATCACTGACTTAAAATATTTTTCTAGAACTCCTGAGGAGTTGTCCTAATTGAAACAACTATTTTCCAGGATTTAAATGAGTTTATCACATCAGAGACTGCCAGACTGCTAGAAGCAAAACAAGTGCCTGATTTTTTTTTTAACATCTTTATTGGAGTATAATTGCTTTACATTGTTCTGTTAGTTTCTGCTGTATAACAAAGTGAATCAGCTATACGTATACATATATCCCCATATCTCCTCTTTCTTGTGTCTCCCTCCCACCCACCCTATCCCACCCCTCTAGGTGGTCACAGAGCACCAAGCTGATCTCCCTGTTCTATGCGGCTGCTTCCCACTAGCTATCTATTTTACATTTGGCAGTGTATATATGTCCATGCCACTCTCTCACTTCGTCCCAGCTTACCCTTCCCCATCCCCGTGTTCTCATGTCCATTCTCTAGTAGGTCTGCATCTTTATTCCTGTCCTGCCCCTAGGTTTGTTAAAACCACTTTTCATTTTTTGTAGATTCCATATATATGTGTTAGCATACGGTATTCGTTTTTCTCTTTCTGACTTACTTCACTCTGTATGACAGACTCTAGGTCCATCCACCTCAATACAAATATCTCAATTTCGTTTCTTTTTGTGGCTGAGTAATATTCCATTGTGTATATGTGCCACATCTTCTTTATCCATTCATCCGATGATGGGCACTTAGGTTGTTTCCATCTCCGGGCTATTGTAAATATAGCTGCAATGAACATTTTGGTACATGACTCTTTTTGAATTATGGTTTTCTCAGGGTATATGCCCAGTAGTGGGATTGCTGGGTCATATGGTAGTTCTGTTTGTAGTTTTTTAAGGAACCTCCATACTGTTCTCCACAGTGGCTGTATCAATTTACATTCCCACCAACAGTGCAAGAGTGTTCCCTTTTCTCCACACCCTCTGCAGCATTTATTGTTTGTAGATTTTTTGATGATGGCCATTCTAACTGGTGTGAGATGATATCTCATTGTAGTTTTGATTTGCATTTCTCTAATGATTAATGATGTTGAGCATTCTTTCATGTGTTTGTTGGCAATCTGTATATCTTCTTTGGAGAAATGTCTATTTAGGTCTTCTGCCCATTTTTGGATTGGGTTGTTTGTTTTTTTGTTATTGAGCTGCATGAGCTGCTTATAAATCTTGGAGATTAATCCTTTGTCAGCTGCTTCATTTGCACATATTTTCTCCCATTCTGAGGGTTGTCCTTTGGTCTTGTAGGGCCCCTAATCCCAGTGGAGCTGCTACTTTGCAAATCCCACACCAGAAAGAGGGGTCTCCCTAGCTGGGCTTGAGGGGAGGGGCCCGCAGATAACCTTTCTAAAAGAGTTGCATCTAACAGTAAGTTTTGTTAGTTACAAAGGGGATATCTTCTGACATTTAAAAACGTTGGTATTTCCAAATAAAACAATTGCAACACTCTTAAGCGTTTCCCCTGGAATCTAAATGCTGTAGCAATTTGATAACCTACCATGATTCTTCTGAAAAAATACATGAAAATGCTTTTCTCTAAACAGGCAAAAATGTTTTGTGACTCCTTTTTTTCCTTGAATTCGGATTTCCGTCCCACTTGCCACTTAGAATATTATCCTAATGTGATATACATGAATATTTGCTGGAAAGTCTTTTATTCCTTATATTCTGGCAGAAAAAAAGTCTGTTCATAAATTGAAATTGATTTTTTTTTTTTTTTTTTTTTTTTTACGGTACGTGGACCTCTCACTGTTGTGTCCTCTCCCCTTGTGGAGCACAGGCTCAGCGGCCATGGCTCACGGGCCCAGCCGCTCCGCGGCATGTGGGATCTTCCCGGACCGGGGCACGAACCCGTGTCCTCTGCATCGGTAGGCGGACTCTCAACCACTGCGCCACCAGGGAAGCCCTGAAATTGATTTTTAAATTTAATTTTCTGTAACCACAAGACTCAAGTTTCTTTTCAATTATTAGAGTTATTGGTATACAGTTGATTAAAATAAAATATTTTAACTTGATAATTATTAAATACAACAAGTAAAATGATGGGAAGTTCAGAGTATGTGAGTGACAAGGACAGCCCCCCAGGTTCATGTGTCCACAGAGTGCTGCCACGGTGAGCAGGTCCAAGCATCAGTGTTTTCTTTAGTTTTCATTCTTATGAGCTGAGGCAACGTGGTCACATAAATAGAAGTGAAAGATGGAAAAGGAAAAAGATTTGATAGAATAATGTCAGGAATGTTTTCAAGCTCCTTCCAAGCTGGATGCCAGAAATCACCTTGTGATTATTACAAAAGATTATTTCTAAAGCTCTTATCAGCTGAAAATTTGAGTAAATTCTCCTTCAAATTTGTTGAAAGTAAAGAATTGGAAACTGTCACACTTGCTAGAAGATTGGTTCCTCGGTCATCCGAGTGCAGTCAGCTACTCGTGTTTCAAACAGGAGCTCTGTCCACACTCGGGGTTTCCATCCTCCAGAGGAAGGTTTGGGGAGGCGTGAGAGGTGTACCTTTATTTTGCAAAGTGGAAGCAGAGATTGTGAAGGGGCAGGTGGAAAAGGGGAACTGGCCGGAGGAGTTCTTACATAACTTTTAGGAAAGAGTTGAGGATCTGGAAATCATACACAGCTGCTTTAAAAGTATTTAGGGGCTTCCCTGGTGGCGCAGCAGTTGAGGGTCCGCCTGCCGATGCAGGGGACGCGGGTTCGTGCCCCGGTCCAGGAAGATCCCACATGCCGCGGAGCGGCTGGGCCCATGGGCCATGGCCGCTGAGCCTTATAAAAACAAAATGCCTGGAAGCAAATTATAATGGTTAAGAATATAGGCTTTGGAATTAAGTGAGTTTCAGTTCAAATCCTAGCTCTACCAGCTGTGTGACTTTGGGAAAATTTCTTACCCTCTGTCAGTGTTCGTTTCATCATCAGAAACGTGGAGTTCGCACCTCGTGGAGTTACCATGGGGACCGAGGCAGGGAGGCATCTAATCTGTTTGCTGTTCTTCAGATGTCTTCTGGAACATTGTGTACAGGAGGTAATTACTTTAGAAATAATAAACCTTGTAGTAAGTAGAAGAAAAGAGCAATAGCTCCCATAAACCAACAGAGCGACTAGTGTTTATCCATCCTTCGAACCCCTGACATGGCGGTGAGGCCTCCAGAGCCGGTCTGAGCTGCCCAGGCAGCCTAATGGGTGGTGCCGCGTGGAGTGTCAGAGAGAAAGCAGCGGGTCCCCTCCCTTCCCGGGCAGGGGGAGATTTCACATCGAGCTGGAGGGTTTGAGTGTTGCAAGGACTGTGAGAATCCTGTCATTTCAGGATGAGAAGCGCCCTTAGGAATGGAAGGGACTGAGCTAGTCAGGGTTCCCCAGAGAAACAGATCCACAGGGTGTATGCGTATATCTGTACAGAGAGAGACAGGCAAGAAATTTATTACGAGGAACTGACTGATGCGTCTGTGAGGGCCGGCAGGCCTGCAGCATGCGGGGCGGCCCGGCAGGCTGGCCGCTCCAGCAGGGGCTGACGACGTAGCCTGGTGCGCCACCTGGGGACAGGGTTCCTTCTGCACGGGGACCTCTGCCTCTAAGGCCTTCAGCTGATGGATGCAGCCCACTCACTGCAGGGAGGGTCATCTGCTTTTCTCAGAGCCTAGTGATTTAAATCTTAACCGCGCTGCACCTGAAAATAGCCTTACGTGCACAACTGCACTGGTGTCTGACTGAACTCTGGGCACCGTGGCCCAGCCCAGGTGACACATAAACTCGCCGTCCCGGGAAGCAGCGGCGTGTCTCTGGCTGAGGCTGGGCAGACAGGTCCCAGGCGGGGCTCTGTGCCCATCCAGGGCAGGGGCAGCACTGCTGTGCTGGGAAACGCGCACATCCGGGGGGTTCGTGAACACATTCTAAGCGCGTGCTCCCGCCCTGCACACACCCTGGTCTCTGTGTCCATCCAGGGCAGGGGCAGCACCAATGTGCTGGGAAACTCCCACATCCGGCGGATTTGTGAACACATTCCAGGCGCGTGCTCCCGCCCTGCACACACCCTGGTGTCTGTCGGGCACGAGGCTGAGCGGTGGGGACCATCTCTGACCGCAGGGAGGCCCTGGTCGGCGTGGCCGGCTGCTTCCCCCTGGAGCCTGGTGTAGCCGCTCGCCTCTGCCCTGCGGATCAGGCCTGGAAGGATCCTGCCGGTGCCGAGGGACGGTTCACGGCGGCCGGCCCTGCTCCCTGGGCCTCGGAACCCAGGCACGCTTTCTCCTGGTGGCTCTGACATTGAGCTACAGTCTTAGTACAGGGCTTCTGAGCTGTTCTGGAGAGCGTGGCCAGGACCTGTTAACGGCCCCACGTGTGGGTGTGAGTCTCCTGTGATACCCGGGTCCTCGGCCTCCAAACCCGGCCCGCAGCCCCGACAGGCTGGAGTCTTGCCCCTAAAGCCGTGGTTGGTTCTCATTGAGAGGTGACCTTGCCCCGCCCCGGCCCGGGGGATGCCTGACACTTTGCGGAGATGGTTTTGGCCGTCAATGAGGGCGGCGGCAGCGCGTGCTCCTGGCATCCGGCGCGTAGAGGCCAGGGATGCTGCTAGACTTGCTACGGGGCGCGGACGGCCCCCGGCACCCCAGATGTCAACGGTGCTGAGGCTGGGACAAGGGGCCCCAAATGCTGGCTCCAGGTACCCCGCCAGCTTCATCAGCCGGGGTTCAGCAGCAGAGAAAGGGTTTATTCACGGGGGCGCCGCGCAAGGAGATGGGAAGACAGATCTCAAATCCACCTCCCCGGAAAGCTGAGGTCTGGGGAGGAGGGGAAAGGTGACTGGAGAGAAGAAAAAGGTGAGGCCGTCAGGGCCCTGGGAAGGCCCACCTAACCCACAGGCTTCTCCCTGGGACGCATGGCAGCGCTGGCCTGCTCCGAGGGTGGAGTTTCCGGCGTCAGATGGTCACCGAGGGGACACTCGGCATGCCCAGTTGGCGGGTCGTGGGTCCCAACCAGTCTTAACAAACTTGAGCTCGAACTGGGCACCGCTGACTCCAAGCTCCCGAAAAACCACTCAAGCAAACATCTTATCGCCTAGGCCACATGCCTCTTGGAGGACGTGCAAGATTTTGTGAAAACAGAGCAAGCTCGGTCGGCGAAGGCGGCTGACAGGTGTAGGGGATGTAACTGACTGCTCATCCGCGATTCCCTGGGAAGAGCCCGCCTCTGGAACCTCCCGGATCCGCCCCTCCTGTGTTCCGCCGTCTCATGGCTCGCAGCTCAGCCCCCTCTCTGATCTGAGATGCCGTGTCCACACCTGGCTGCTCTGCCCTCTGACGGCAAGAAGGCTGCCCTTCGGTCCCTCCGTCGTTTGCAGCTGGGCCTGCCAGCCGACCACCTGCCCAACCCCAGGAGTGTACGGGAGTCGGGGAGTTAAGCAGGAACACACTCCAAGGACTGGAGAAGCCCCTCATGTTATCTCAAATAATCCAAAAACGCACCATCAATTTGTGGACAGTTAAGAATGAAATAGCTTCTGGTTTCTTTGGGAGAGTAGTTGATACCCAACTTGGTCCTAAATACCCTTGTTTCCAGGCTGGTGGGAGAGGTGGGTCTTCTCCACACCCGGGCCCTCTGCCCTCAGTTTAATCCGCATACAGATACAGATTGGTCTTCGGAAGGCAGGGCCTTCTTAAATGGAGGCAGAGAGGAAGGAGCGAGACGGTTTGTGTTTCCATGAGAGGAGAGAGCTCTGCCCCACAGTCCTGCAATACTGTTTACTTAGACAGATTTCTAGTCCTCAAAGGCTGGGAGAGGAGCTTGATGTTCTAGTCGGATTCGATAATAAGTAGATAATAGTCTCTTTGTAGTAGCAAAACAACACAGGACATCCAAGCGGTTGTGATTTGGACAAGGTGGCCATGGGCCACGTGTGTTACTGAACGAGCAGTGGTTGCTTGGCGAAAGACATTTCAGAGTCAGAAAAACTGGGTTTGGTGACCATGGTGACCACGCAGGACTGACTTGCAAAGCAATGCTGTGGACGCCTGAGTGTTTTAGATAAGCATGTATTTTCTACAGGTGCAGAGAAAGGCCATAAACAGCACGTTAAGCGTGCATAAGACAATCCCAGTGGACTCTTCAATGTCCAGGATTGGCTTATATTTCAAATCTAATTACTACAATTGTTTAAATACTCAGTGGATATTTTGACCTAGTTCTCTTGCTATTCTGGGTTGACCCACAAAGGAATCCTCTGGCTTCCATGACTCTTTCGTCAGCTAGAGGTGCTGTAACAGATACCATGACTGGGCAGGTTAAACACCAGAAGTGTATCTCCTTTCAGTTCTGGAGGCTGGATGTCCAAGATCAAGGTGTCAGCAGAGTTGGTTTCTTCTAAGACCTCTCTCCTTGCCTTGCAGATGTCTGGCATCACCCTGTGTCCCCATGTGGGCGTCCCTCTGTGGGTGGCTGTGCCCTAGTCTCGTTATATGTGATTAGGGCCACCCACATGACCTTATTTAATTTAATCACCTCTGTAAAGACCCCATCTCCCCACACGGTCACATTCTAAGGCACTACGGGCTAGAGCTTCAAAATATGACTCTTTGAGGGAACACAACTCAGCCCACAATAGTTTGTATTTATAAATGATAGGTGTGTTTTAAATGGATCCCCTTTGAAACTTACCGTTTAAAAAACTTTTTGATATTTTTGAGGTTTATTCATGTTGATCATGTGCTTCTGTTGCATTCATTTTACGTGCTGTGTAGTATTTCATGGCATAAAAAATACCAGCTTATTTTTCTGTTCCGCTACCAAGGAGCCAAGTTAGATGACTTCCATTGTTTTGCTCTTCTAAGCGGTGCTCAGTGGAAAATCTTGTATGTCTCATGAACATACACTAGAATTTTTCTCCCTGGTCTAGAGACTTAAAAATGCAATTGTTGCACCACAAGATACGTGCATTTTCAAATTAACTTGGTGCTGAAAAATTCCTCTGCAAAGTGGTTACTCATTTATTCTCCTTCTAGCAACGTTATGAGATTTCCTATTTCTCCAAGTACTCGCCAGCTGCCGTTGGATACAATTTGTCCCGCTCATGCTGTTTGTGGGAGTGAAGAAATTCTACTCCTAGATGAATACCCAGGGACTCAAACCCGGACATGCATGTTTATTCATATACACGCACGCTCATACATGCACATGCATGGTCATAGCAGCATTGTTCACAAAGGCCAAAAGGTGGCAACAGCCCGAGTGTCCGTCAACAGAGGAATGGATGAACAGACCATGGGGTGTACAAACAGTGGAATGAAGTAGTGACACGCGCTACAATGTGGACGAGCCTCAGAAAGCTGATGCTAAGGGAAAGAAGCCAGACACTAAAGCCACATATCGTCCTGTCAACCTCGGAGAGAACAAGGAACAGTTTTATTTAAGAAAAAATGAGTTTCCTTGGGAAGAGCAGAGGAACTGCAACCTGGGACAAGCAGGCTATGGTAAACCGCAGCCAAATCCAAAGAGACAAGGGGAAGATTGGCCTGTATTAGGGTTTAGGAGGCAATTGGGGAGGGTTGTTTCGAACCCAGGTTTACCAGGGAAGAGCCTGGAGTTCGAGGTTTGGTGGTTTCTCATTGGCTGCAAACAGGAGCTAGCGCCTTATCGTTGGGGCAGGGAGGAATCGGACCTTCCTTCTCTTCTTAAATCAGGAGATGAAATTCCTGGGTGAAAAGTGTCCTTCCTCGTCAAAGTGATTCTCATCTTCCTTCTTCCCGCTGGTGATGAAGGGCTGGTGTACAAGGGAGAGTTGCCCCTTCGGGACTCCCAGCTCCATTTAAAATGAGGTTCCTTCATTTATTTTCACAGTCTGATTCCACTGATGTGAAATTTCCAGAGGGTACATCCGCAGAGACAGAGCGTAGACTGCTGGTTGCCAGGGCCTGGGTGCGGGCGGGGAGTGGGGAGGGACTGCCTAATGCGCACGGGGTTTTCTTCTGAAGTGATGAAACCATTTTGGAACTGGATAGTGTAATGGTTACACAACACCGTGGATGCACTAAATAACCACTGAATTATACATTTTAACTGCTTCATCTTATGTGAAATTCACCTCAATGTAGAAAAATTTAAAAAACCTAAACAGAGATTGCAGACCCTAGGGGTGGTCCAGCCCCCTGGGCCCCCTCTTTTAGCCCCCGTGGGTTCACCTCTCTTTGCTTCCTTCTTACAGCTCAGTTATTCATTGAGCCACTTTCTGTTCTGTTTTCCCTCATCTCCAAGTGTGCACAGTGACATAGTCCTCGGGTACCTTTATCTGCTTCTCACCGGAGGCAGATGACCTCTGAGCGGCTCTCCGTCCATTAATCGCGGGGCAGAGGGGAAGGAGCCGCAGCTGCCAGGAGGGGCACCCATTCCCATCCAGTCAGGGCTTGGCCTCCCCTGCAACTAGTGACAAAGCCCTTGGTTTGTTTTATCTAGAAAGGACACAGGTCACAGCCCAGAAACCAGCAAACGGCTGAAGAGGGCAGGTTTCTTGACTGACACCGGAACACACCTATTAACCCCTTAGAGCCCATGGAAACCCAGACACGGCCCACGGATCTCTGGAGCTTTGGGTCCCCAGGGAAGGGGGAGAGGAGGGTCTTTAAAGGAGAGGTGATGGAGAACAAGCCCTGCCTTCCCTACAGTTGGTCCGCGTGTGAAGGCAGCGCTCTGTTCCCGGGAGCCTCGGTAAGGCCTGAGGACAGAGGCCTGTCCGGCAGCAGGTGCCCAGGCAGGAGGTTCTCCCGGGCCGCGTCCTCTGCTGCCACCTCGTGGTGGACGACGCAGGCTGGGCGGGAGAAGCCACCACGATGAGCCAGGGTTACAGGACACGCGGACCCACAGACGCCCCCAAAACAGCAGGCCCCGCTGCAGGGCTGTGTGTGGGGCAGGGGTGGATGTGGACACTGAAGCCACCGCCATGCAAAGACACTTAAGACTCAGTACGGCAGAGGAACGGTTTATCCAACAGGTTAAGTGAACTGTTTTGGTAATTTCTAAAGGGTTCCAAAACGACAGATCCTTGCATTGATTTGTAGCGTACTTGTTTATAACGAGTAGGATTTGGGTGGTGTCCAGCGCGGTCTTCGGGTCAAGCAGGCCTCAGTCCTGTGTACCAGTGTCTCTGGTGCCTCTGCTGTCTCTGCTTTGCTGTTCCACCTTCACAAGCCAGCAGGTGGAATAAAGGACCCTTAGATATACTCAAGCCCCTGGATGCTGACTCCTCGGGGATCCCAGAAGGGATGGCAGTGCTCGCAGACAAGGGCGGGCTGTCTTGGGGCCCCTGTCTACTACTCCACTTGGAGAGCCCCTTCATCTTCCTACAGCATCCCCGTGGCCAGCACTGACTGAGGCTCCTGCATGCTGGGCGCCTAAGATGTACAGCTCGTTTCTCCCAGCTCCCCCAGACAGCAGGTGCTGCCTCATCTCAGCTTTGCAAATGAGGAAGCCGAGGCACGGAGGTCAAGTGACTCGCCTAGCGCCTGGTGCCCGGAAACACCCTCTGGTCTGCTGCTCCAGGGCCTGAGCCCCAGCCCCACGCTGCTGCATCTCCTGAACGTGCAGCAGTGCTGGCTGCTGGGCCGGGTGGCGGGGCCAGGCAGGAGGGTGAGCGCCAGCCTTCTCCAAGAGCGGCAGCCGTCAACCGTGTGCACATTTGTTAATTAAAGACATCAGCAATACGCCAGCCAAGTCCTGGCTGGAGAGGACCGAGCTCTCCAAGAATCAGTCCCATGTACTAATTTCATTTAGGAAGTAAGAGCATATTCATTCTGTCAGCTGCTTGCCTAACTCAATGCGGCTTTGAGGACCGCACACAAAGTCTTCTAGTAAACAGGGAGTCGGGGAGCGGGCCAGACCCCTCTCGCATTATGAAACTGGACTGTCAGCTTTATATACTTAAAGGCTGCTGTTAAAAGACCCACAAAGATCACGTAAAGCTTTGTCATCCAGACGAGAAATTCCAAACACCGCGAGCACAGCAGCGCGTGCCTCTCACGTGCCCCACGGCACACGCCTGCTCTCTAGAGCTTTACGAAAATATTCAAGCCACGTTTTTTCCCAAAATGGTCATTGATCATTTGTTTAGAAATGTTTGGTATTTTATTTCAAACCAATAAAACACAAAAATAATTGCTGGCCCAGGTTTGTTTCCCACAAACAAGGCTGACAAGTTTCCTCTTCACAGAATACGCCTGGAGTTCAGTCCCCTTGTACGAAGGGTCTTACATCACCGCACTGTGGCTTTTGTTCCCTAGTGGAGCTAGCCGTGATGCTATTGAAATCACGCTAGACACATTTTGACGTGAACGAGGTGGCCGGGATGTGACAGGATGGGCTCTGGGGAAGAGGAAGAAGAGGAAGGAACATGGACCGCTTGAGAGTCAGGATTTCCCGCTGGGCCGATAGCAAACCCTGAGCCGGGGGTGTCGTCGGGAATTGTGCGCATCCTCGCCGTCCCACTGCCTTCTCTGTCTTCCAGCCCGCCTGCCACCTGCACGTGTGCTTCCGGGGAAGGAGGTGGGATCTGGAAAGGCACCCTGTGCTCTCCACCTCACCGGCGACTGCAGTAGTAAGGCCTGGGGCTTCACCGTTGGAGTTGAAAGAGCCCCTGCCCCCGTGCACCCACGTTTGAGTTTGGCTGACCGTGGAGTGGAGGGGATGTCCGGGGGGCAGCGGGAGGAAGAGGATGGACCAATGGCGGGAGAGTGTGGCTGCGGAATGACTGGAGAATCATCATTTCTAAGTCATTCCTGATTCCCCCGTTCAGTTCTCTAAACCTTATCTGCAAAGTGGGGACCTAGAAAAATGAGAACGAGGATTAGTGATCCTAAAGGAGGGAATATGCAGAATTTAGCAACTTGTTTTTTTCAGGGAGAACCGCAAACCTTGAGTGCCCGTGTGCACAGTCCCTGGGTTCTGGGATGGCCGGGGTCAGGGTGCACCCCGCATGAGAAGGCGGTTCTTGGGGCTTGGTCGTGGGGTAAGGTAATGGGTGGCTGCATGGTGTTGTGGTGCTCTGGGGACCCGCATTTCTTGCTGTGAGGCAGTCATTTGTAAACACATCGCTTACGTGGCGTCAGGGCTCCAGCCTTTTTCAAGTTGCAGAAACCGAATCAAACTGGCTTAAGCAAAACTGTGTTTATCAGCTCCTGTCATTGAAGAGATGGCTTCTGGCAGGTTTGAATCCAGAGGTTTTGAAACTGTCAGTAGGACGCTGACGTTCTCTCCATCTTTGATTCCAGGCCCATTTCCTAGGTAACAGACTCCAGGCTCAGAGCATCTGCATAGTGGCCACCAGTGGCTCCAGCCTGGGCGGGCCTCCCCGGCTGTGGGTTTCATGCCTGTCTCTGAGCCAGCACTGCACCCAAGCATGACGGGGCCTGACTCACACCCCCGTCAGGGGTGGGTGATTGTGGTGGGGTCGCTTTCACTGGACCACGTGGGGTTTCCTTCCCACAGAAGGAAAGGTAGCTTTTGCTGAGGAGGGAGAAGCACTGTGGGTGGAAAGACCATAGACGTTGGCCCTATGTGCCCCGTGCGGTGCAAGCTGGTATAGGAGCTGCAAAAACAAGCGGCAAATCACGTAGAAGGAAACGTGTTCCTGCCGTTTAACGGTCACCGTCCAGCTGGGGGACATAAAGCCAGGACAGAAGAGCAGGGGCCGGGCTCGCAGCCTTGTCTGCACTGAGCTGCCCCTGGAGGTGTTCCAGGGACCGATGGGCCAGGATTCTGTCCCCAGACGCGCTGGGTTATTGGATCTGGGAGTTTATTTCTAACGTGCATCCAATGTGGAGAACCAGGAATGTGAAGAAATGAAAGCCCTTGCAGGTAACTGTCCTCTGTCAGTGGTGTTGGGACACAGAGGCGGTGTCACCCTTGCAGGGTGAACTTGGGATGGTAGTGACCGCTGTGCAGGTTTCTCTCTCGGTGGAGTCCCCCCAGGGCCCCGATTCTCGCCTGTTAGGCAGGAGCGTGTCCCGAAGTCATGGGGGGGATTCGGCCCCTCTGTCTTCTGACCCTTAAGCCACCATTATTAGTCAGGGGTGAAAGAGATTAACTTAAATGTGGCCCCTTTCTCCATCTTGTGTTTTAGTGGGTTTGAGCCCAGGAACAGAGAACAGAGGAGAAATGAGGAATAACGCAGAAAATGAAAATTGCACATGCACAGGTTGTGTGTGCAGAAGTGGGCAGAGGCGTGATTTCTGTTGTGCAGACCCTAAAGTCACATTCCTAAGTAAAATCTTCAGGTTATTTCAGACTTTGAGTCCAGCCAAAGACAGGCTTGGGAAGAGGAAGAGTGTCCTCGACGTGTGTGTCTCTAGGCTGAACCCCGATGACCGAACATGTTTGGAATTTTAATTAGGCGTCCCTTAGCCTGTTTACAGATTCGAATTCTTCTCCCCTGTAGCTGGAATGAACACCTTCTGTAGGATGGAGGGCCTTGAAGTCACCTTAAGACGTTAGCCCAGCCCCTGGTGATAAGCACAGCTCCTTAGTCAAATGCTGTGCGTTTGGAGATTAACAAGTGGCTTTTTTTTTTCTGGTTGCGTTTTGAGGTTGGTGATGGGAACATCACTTCCTCTGGCTGAATCGTAAAAGTTGCACAAAAGGTTGCCAGTTCCCTTCTTTCAGTGTTTACTGAAGGGCTTCCTGAAAGCTAGTGAAACTCCTCAAATTATTGAAAATCATGTGGAGGTTTATGTTTAGAAGCAGAAAACGGCCAGGCTTGGTGAGTGTCCGTGTAACTGTCCTCACTAAGGAGCTACCGTCAACGAGGCCCTGTGACTTAAAGGAATTTTCTTCACTTTCTGCTCCCACAGGGCAAGTGTGACCCAAGCTCGCTCGAGACAAAGGCAGCCTCGTCAGCTGAGGTAAGTAGCGCTCACGTTGGCTTATCTTCCTGCGTGCAAATGTCAGTTACATTTTTTTAATGTTAAACGTGAAGCCTTTTTCAATTTTCTTTGGTTATTTTACGCTGCCCGAAGTCCAGCAGAGCCAGCTGTGGTGCGCTTTCAGAAGAGCACAGCCCTACACAGTACAATTTAAATTCTTTGATGTTCTGCGTGAAACACAGAAACGCGAGTTGTGTAATAACGTCTTTGTACGGCAGGGGTCTGCCTTGTGCGTCAAACTGGGAAAGTCATCCTGCTTTCCCAGGAAGACTGAGAGCTTTATTCTGAGTCTGTGGGCCATTGGGGGTATCATAGATGTGATTTTATGTGCAGCCATTCTTTTAAAACTCTGTTACGTGCCTTCTCAATACGTGGCGTTAAAAGCAGCAAGTGAGATACCAAAGCAAGGCAGGGCTGCGATGCCGGGTGTCGCATGCCGTCTGCCTGGGGATTGGTGGGCTGGCGGCCGGCCAGCTTCAGGATCCTACTGCATGCGTGTTGAGGGTCCATCAGAAGCTTTTGTAGGAATTAGGCCTAAAACGAATTGTTTTAGACGGAGGTAGGTTTCTCGTAGTATTTCAAGCGGCTGTCTGGTTCGAATACTCACATTATAAATAAGGAATTTTATGAGGCGGTTTTCTGAGTGTTTTGTTTCTCCAGCTCCCACGATCCCAGCCATAGTAGTGCTACGTGTACCAGCAAAGCCGAGGCACCTGTGATTGTCGGGGCTGCAGCTTCCCCACAGGCACGGCAGGTGCGATGGACCCGTTCCCTGTAGCTACCAAACAGGTCACAGAAGCCAGGGTTCAGGTCAGGCTTATTTAATCTACGTGACTGCGTCAGACTACGTTCTGTTCCTCCTAGACAGAAAGACTCCTGGTTTTCGGCATATTGGCATCTTTCTAATAGTCCTGTTTCACCAGCCTTGTCAAGGTGGTGGGCCCCCTGGAACCCGTGCAGGTCGGGAGCTGCTCCAAGAAGGGACGGCTTCTCAGCAACTCACCGTGGGTCGGGGGTCCCCAGGGGCTGTGCGGAGCCTCAGTAGTTCCAGGACCTGTATTCCTGGAGCAAAGGAAGCTGGGGCTGTGAGTGGCCGAGCTTGCATTTGGTTGCCGGTATGCGTGCAAACAATGCTTATCCCCGAATGCCAGGGTTTTACTTTTACACGCTTGGGCTTTTCCTCTCTGGGTCTGACTGTATTTTTATCAACAGCCCAACTTGGTTGAAAAAAAGGTCCTCGCTGCTGTCAGCCTGTATGAGTTAGATTTCCTTATTAGACATAAAAATTGTGTCCGTAGAATTAAAAATTAATGTTTTTTACATGGCTATATAAAATCAAGGTGGTTCTAATTATTTTAGCTAAGTGACTAGATAGATGTCAGGACTATTTTGAACTGCGTCCTAATTTTAGTAAACTCAGGAAGCAAAGTGAGTTGTGGCACGACCTTGACCTTTTGTACTTTTCTCATAACCTTTTCCAGGTCTAGTTTATAACCTGTTCAAGGAAAGCATAGTTAAGCTCTAGCTGGTGATTCTTAGTAAAATTTCATTTGGCTTTATATGGAAGCACACAGATGTGGGAGGGACTGTGTGTCTGTTGGAAAAATCAAGTCTCATCGTATGATCCCCGTATAGACCAGCCACAGCGAACAGGAGTGACGTTTCAGGAGGAGCACGTTGCTCTTTTCTTGGTCGTAGAAATGAACGTAGGCAAATAAAAGGAGTCTGGTGGGTGATGGACTGGGTACTGGGGTGGGATAGAGATGCGGGGCCCTTGGGCATCATTTCCTCTGCAATCGATGGCCAGGCCTACAAGGTGTGACCTGTAAGAGCCACGGTCGGGACTGCAAAGCTTTTCAGGGAGGGTGGTTGTTTCCATCAGGCCTGGGTCACATCCTAGTCGAGGCTTCTGGGAGCCCGGGAGCAGCTGCTGGGGGTGGCCTGCTCCCGTCGAGGACTCTTAGCCCTCCAGTGGGTGAAAATGCTTGGCCGTGTTTTCAGATCCACCTTGAATATGATGAGTAGGAGTCCCTTCTTATATTGAGGATGAAACCCACGAATCAGGCCTGGGAGCACCTGAAAGCGTGGAAAAGGTCCTAGGACAGCCATGGATCACAGCAGTTTTCCTTTCCCTCTCTCTCTCCCCCTCTCTTTCCATATGTATTTTTAATAAGACTGTGCAAAACTCTGTGTTGAACAGATCGTTACACCAACTGAGAGTATTAGAGGGGCTCCTGTTTAAAATCCTAACACAGATTTAGCTGCTGGGGTGTGAGCACGTGCTCCTTACAACTTTGATAGGAAACACAATGATATTTTACCAGGAATGTCGTGGAAGATGCTGATTGGCTGACACAGCGATTAGTCATTTGCATTTTTCACATGATAACCGCCCCCCCCCCCCCCCCCCCCCCCCCCCGGCCTCCTGTTTAACAGCAAATTGAATTTCCTCTTACTCTATTACGGTTTCACTCTTTATTTGGTTTTATAAGAAGAAATTTAAAAAGGGGACAGAGGAGGTTAAAATTCCAAGGGGAGGACATTTCTTTGCCCAAGCACTCACCCTGCACAGGACAGAAGGGTGGCTTCGTTAGAGCAGCTTCTGCCCCTGTAAGGGTGGTTTTGGTCTTTTCCCTCTTTTTCCTCTTTTTTTTTTTACTGCTGTGGAATGAACACACATGCCCTTTTTAGAGAGTGGATTGTTCAGTGAGCTATTGATTGGGCGGAACTTTATAAGAAAGAAAAAGCAATTGTTCCCTCAGTTTCCTGCTGTTTGAAGCAGAGGAATGAGGCCAGTCCTGGTCATTACTGTGCAGGACTTGAGGCCAGACTGCAGCTTTACCAGGGGAGACGAGGACAGACATACAGTTTTGCACGAAGATGAAAAGCAAGGCCAAGGCTGTGCCCGGTTGTGAGGTCAGGCCCTGTGCCCCACACGCACCTGTCCACCGCCTGCCTGACATCAGGGTGTGTGTGTGTTTGTGTTGTGCCTGTTTGGTGTTTTTTTTTTTTAATATAAATTTATTTATTTATTTGTTTTTTTATTTTTGACTGCGTTGGGTCTTCGTTGCTGCGCACGGGCTTTCTCTAGTTGCGGCGAGCGGGGGCTACTCTTTGTTGTGGTGCGTGGGCTTCTCATTGCGGTGGCTTCTCTTGTTGCGGGGCATGGGCTCTAGGCACGCGGGCTTCTTCAGTAGTTGTGGCTCGCGGGCTCTAGAGCCCAGGCTCAGTAGTTGTGGTGCACGGGCTTAGTTGCTCTGCGGCACGTGGGATCTTCCCGGGCCAGGGATCAAACCCATGTCCCCTTCATTGGCAGGCGGATTCTTAACCACTGTGCCACCAGAGAAGCTCTGATGTTGTTTTAATTCCTAATAATTTCTGAAACAATCCATTCTTTTGCCAGATACCTCAGTATGCAACTAAATAAGGTGGTGACGCAAACTTAACCCTTTGAAAAGAAACTTAGTTAAAACTCTGCTGGTGTGCGTGGAACATGGTGGCCACTCAATAAATATTGGTGGAATATTAACCCGGCCTCGCCTCTTTTCCGGAATTCCTGGCGAGTGGAGGCCCGGCTGAGACACTCCTGTATGACAGACAGTCCCCAGCTGCGTCGCAAAGGAGCTTTCAGTTTCGCAGTTTGAAAGGGGAGCATGGGCTGCCTTCTCTTTTCTGTTTTGCCTTGTAATGGCCATGCCTTAAGCTCCTCATCCAGGGCCATATTGATCCTCTGAGGATGTGGAGCCCTGGATTAAGGGTGATTTTTCTGTTTTACTGCGTCTTTTTCATCAGATCTTTTCTTGCCTCTGCCCTGAATCCTGAAGCGTATGAATTGATGCTCACAGGTGCGCTCTGCGTGTTGGTAGTGTTGATGAGGTGACGGTGATGGGTGACATTAACAGATGTGTGAAGCAGAGGGAATCAAAGGCAGGAATCTGGGTTTTCAGTCTGTTTTCAGGGACAGAAGTTCTACCGTGGAGCTGAGCTGCCTCCACCTCCACTAACTCAGCTCCGGGTTAAGGCTCTTCCCGCATTCAGGCCACAGTGGGTGTGTGGACGTCTGTGCAGGGCAGGGGTTACATTGCCTCCCCCGCCCCATCGCAGACCTGGGGCAGGTAAACGAAGGCACGTCAGGACTGCAGTGTCACAAGGATGGGTGCAGACAGCTCCACGGGGCAGGTGGGGCACCAAGGGACGGTTCCAGAGCAGTGGTGGTAGCAGAGGAGATGCCTACAACTGAAAAGAAGCACAGTGCAACCTCTGCACTTTTTTTCATTCCCTCCTTGAACAGTCACGAAAGAGACAAATACAGTCTCATTCCTATATTTCTGTAGTTGTAGGACGATCTCTCCCAGTCTGCATGTAGCCCTTCAGTGGAAACTAGCTAAGTATTCAGAGGCACATGTGGAGCTAGGAATATCCTTTGATCGAGGTCATACTTTTAAATTTCCTATGGGGATATCTGGGGAAAAAACTAAACATTAATTTTAGGGCAAAACTCACCCCAAATTTTCACGTATTCAGCTACAACTTACTTCCCATCCCCCAACCAAAACTGACAAGATTTACAGGCCAAAAAATCCCAGAATTCCTAAGCCTGTTCATTATGTTCTAGGATCCCAGGTGATCCTTTTTTCTTCCTCATGCTTTTCTATAATTTCCAAAGAAATCTAAACTACTAATGCAATAATCATATCTTAAGAAATAATTAGCCAAGACTCAAGTCATCCTAAAAATATTAAAATAACTGTAATCATTGGGTGATGATTATATTACAGATGTCTGGGATTTAATAACAGATGGCTAACACTAATAGCTTACATAATTTCACCAACTGAAGGGGAAGTTTAGTGGCATTTAGTGACAAATGGCATGAAAAAAAGTAGTCAGTTCATTAATTGACAAGTCATTGCGATTTGCTCTGCAGCGTAAGAGTTGTCACCATGATTATACACCCAAGCAACCCAAAGGGTTTGAGATTTCTGCGTGACATTTGCAGTTCACCTTGTAAATGTCTCAGTCATAATCAGGGCTGTAATGACATTGCCCTGTGGCGAATCAGAGAAGGAGGAAGTGCTCTGTTTATTTCTAACGGCATTAGGACTGTGCCGTCGTGAAGGCCAGCACCTCACTTCCTACTCACTCCCTCCACTCATCGAGCTGTGTACCTACCATCGGTCAGGCAGCTTCACGGGGTCACTGTTCCCTTACTGTTGTTACTGCTCGTACAGACGAGGGACTGGAGGTCAGTACAACCAAAAGGTGATGCTTAGTCTTGTGTCTTTCAAACAAGCAGGAAGCTTTTCAGTTCTCTCTTCTAAATGCCAGCTCGCCATCTTACACCTGGTACTGCAGTTTAGGGTAGCATTTTCTAAATCATGGTCTCATGGGGGAAAAAAGAGCCATGGGAAATCATAGCTATCTTTTATAATCTCCTAAAAGTTAAACAAAGCTACTATTGTTTTATTACAAGTTGGCCTTGTATGAGGCTCTATACTAGTGTGCACCCGGCCTGTCGATCAGCTACAGATGCAGTGACTCCAGGGGGGATTAAAAATGTCAGAGTGGAGGGGCTTCCCTGGTGGCGCAGTGGTTGAGAATCCTCCTGCCAGTTCAGGGGACATGGGTTCGAGCCCTGGTCCGGGAAGATCCCACATGCTGCGGAGCAACGAAGCCCATGCACCACAACTACTGCGCCTGTGCTCTAGAGCCCTTGAGCCACAACTATTGAAGCCCGTGAGCCACAACTACTGAAGCCCATGTGCCTAGAGGCTGTGTTCCGCAACAAGAGAAGCCACCACCATGAGAAGCCCGTGCACTGCAGTGAAGAGTAGCCCCGCGCACCACAACTAGAGAAAGCCTGCGCACAGAAACAAAGACCCAACGCAGCCAAAAATAAATAAATAAATTTATTAAAAAAAAAAAATGTCAGAGTGGGGAGCTGCTTGGCCGGCCAGCCGTACCTGACGCACCTGCGGAACAGCAGCCTTCAGTGGCCCCGGCGACGCCCGGGAGCTTTCCCCAGCCCTTGGTTTTCTGTGGAGCATAGCCTGGGAAACACAACTTACTGGGCTAGAGATGCCCCAGGCCTTAACGATGTCAACACCCGCGACTGGTTCAACAGAAAGAGCTCTCCATACTCCTTTCTCGGAGGCATAATGTCGCCCTGGTCCTGTGGTGCTTCTCATATGATTTTACTCGGGGGTGCTTCCCTTCCACAGCACACAGCGACCGTTCTTCATGCCGTTCGTTACAGCACTGGCTTTGGCCAGCAGTGTGGTCACGTTGTAGGATGAGAAGAGGACCAGACCGGAAGCTCACGGACCTGGGGCGCAGTCCTACCCTCGCCCCCCTCGGCCACTTGGTAAATATGACTTCGGTTAGAGGCCAGGTCACCTGGCTGGGTGGCTGTGAAAGGATGGAGCTGAACAGGAGATAAACTGTCAGATCTTCTAAGTGCTTAGTTTTTCTTCCATGTATATATTTACACATATACATAAACACACACAGATATACTCTCTCTATAAATACATAGATGCATAGTATACAAATGATACGTTCACAAGCATGTAGATATATTTGTTGCTTGTGGTCTCCAGATTCTCTCACAAACGTTCCGCTCGCGTTATTAGAAGTTGCTCATGCGTCATCAAGGGTTTCCACTGCACTTTTGAGAGTGTTGACCCTCCAGCTCCAGTGCTTGGGGAGGCTCATGGCCCTGACTCGAGCGGGTGGTAAAAGGCCAGCATCCCGCCGCCCCCGCTCCTGCACACCTGCTGGCGGTGGGCTGACCAGCCTTCCCGTCGGGACGTCCCCGCGTGTCGGCTTCGCCCCTTCCCACCCCCAGCCCTCTCTGTCTGCCTGTGACCTACTCCGGTGGCTTCGACCTCACCACAGCCGCTCTTATGAGAAGGGAAACGTGCTCTGTGTTGCTAGATCCCCTGCATGACCTCCTGGTACGTTTCCAGCTTGATCTTCCAGCAGCGGCGGTAGCGTGGACCACACTCCCTCTCGGGAACGCCCGCTCCCTTTAGCGGTGGTGGGTCAGGCCCCTGGCTTCCCCTTGCCTTGTGGTTCTTCCTTGTGGGCCCTCTCCTTTGGGTCCCTTTCTTCCACCCATCCCTGAAGTGTACCTAAACCCCAATGTGCTCTCAGCTCCCGTGCGCCAGGAGGGCCATCTATACCCCTCCCCCACTGGGGGGTCACCAGCCCCTGAGCAGTGATCCCCAAAGTGCGGGTGTGACCCCATGCTCGGTATTAAGACACTGACAGCAGCCCTGGTGTCCGCAGACTCCACACGTGTCCCTTCCATTTAGAACTCTGCGTGCTTTCCACTCTTTCTAGCTAAACAGTAAGAATCCTAAAATGAATGATCTTAGAGGAGTTCTTGAAAAGCATTATGTGTGATATAATCAGTATTGGATGGTGGACGTGTGGACAAAAACCGAATCATGAGGTCATAAATTTGAGGAAAAATCTTTAAAGGACTACTTGATATTTTGCTCTTTCTCAAAATAAAAGGACATTTGTATCTCTTGCTTTGTTGATTTCTTTGGTTTTTATTATTTACTTATTTTTTGGTTTCCTTTAATTTGTTTAACAAACCCTTGTATAATACTTTTATGTCCCAGGCACTGCTCTAAGCACCTTACAGACATTAACTCTTTAATGCTCACATCTGTATGAAGTAGTCACCGTGATCGTTACTGTCCCCGTTTACAGGTGGGAACACTGAGGCAGTTACTGCTCAGGGTCGCACAGCCGAGGGTGGAGCTGAGACTTGAACCTGAGCTCTGTGGCTTTAGGATCTTAGCCCAGTGATGGTGCTAAGTTGTAGACATTTGCCAAAATCAAAGATGGTTTTCTCCTGTGATTTCTTTTGTAGAAGTAAATAACATTTTTACATTCTCTTCATATAACCCTTTGATGACTCAAAAACAATTTGAAATTACTCTTAGCCTCCACTTTTTCCATGCTAACCAAACGACATCAAGCAGGGTTCAGCTAAGCCTGGAAGTCAGAAACTCTGAGGCAAGAAATTGGGCTCCTCCTAGATCCTGCTCTTTGCTCCAGGACCTCTAAGTCAGCGGGTCCCCAATTTTTTTTTTTTTTTTTAGTATGAGACTCCTTGTTTAAAATAAAAACAACAATAGTAAATCACAGGCCGCCCACCCACATCACAGTGGTTGCGTTTTTGTTATCCATGCATTGAGCAAAGCTGCATGAATCCTTCAGTGCCTCTAAATGAAATGAATTGATTCATCGTGGTGTTCATACTTGCAAGCTCTACCACGTGTACATTTATTTTTTATTTTATTTTTTAAAGGGCTCCAAATGCTTGGCTTTTTATTTATTTATTTTTGGCTGTGTTGGGTCTTCATCTCTGTGTGAGGGCTTTCTCGAGTTGTGGCAAGCGGGGGCCACTCTTCATCGCGGTACGCGGGCCTCTCACTGCTGTGGCCTCTCCCATGGCGGAGCACAGGCTCCGGACGCGCAGGCTCAGCGGCCATGGCTCACGGGCCCAGTTGCTCCGCGGCATGTGGGATCTTCCCGGACCAGGACTCGAACCCGTGTCCCCTGCATTAGCAGGCAGATTCCCAACCACAGTGCCACCAGGGAAGCCCATGCCCTTTTAACGTCACTTGCACTCCTGATCCCAGCTGTGAGGACTCAGCCACGTGGTCCCATCCTAACCAACCCGCCTGCATCCTGGGCCTGGGAAGAGGAAAGACGTGGTGAGCACATGGGGTGGCTTTGGACACTACAGCTCTGAGATGTCTGTCTGATCCCTTGGGGGCCCAGAGAAGTGGAATTCTAGGTTTTGTGAAGGAAGCCACGGCCTGATGCTTCGAAGTTGACGTTATGGTGTCATGGAAACACAAGATGGGTGCGTTTTAGGGTGGGGATGGCGGTTTATTTCCTGGGCTGGATCGTGCCAGCATTTTTGATTCGGCTGCTGGAGGGCAGATGCCCAGTCTGATAGCGGTTCCTTTCAAGCAGGGACCAGAAAACAGTGGTAGCTGTTTTTCAAAATAATTTCTCTTAAAAATGTATTTGGAAGATGAGTAAGCCAAGATTGTCATGACAATTTTCTATGGCATAAAATAAAAGGCAATTTCTTGCTATAGTCACCATGGCAACATTCAGTTCACATACTTACACATACCTGCCGTTAAATTCCATTGGCAGTGAAGGGTTTCTATTGCAAAGCCACTAGATCTGACATGACCGTGGCTTAGCCAGAGACCCAAGACCCCATGTTTTTGCTAATGCATTTTCCAAAGGATTAAGCCCGAGATAATTACCTTTTAATTCCTGTGGAAGTTTGAATTGAACTGCAGTTAGGATAGTGTTACAAAGAGTCTGATAATTTTAGGTCGGGGTTGTTCAGACAGACAGATACAACGTTTACTTGGATAAATGCGTGTTAATCAATTCTCCTATTCAGGAAAAAGAACGTATAGAATATGTGCTCCAGAAGCAATGGAATGAATGATAAGTTGTTTTGGAAGAACAAATTTCCTGGAATAGCAACCACTTGAGAAACAACAACTGTACTTCAGCCATTTTCATTTGATTGGAAAGATGTGTTTAACATATTAAAGGACGAGATGAGCAGGGCTGTGCACTGCCCCAAATCTGGGCCATTTCTGTCCATTTCAGTCTTGAATATCCTCTTTATCTTCAATTCCTTCTTTTCAGGCCCTATCATTTTATACCAATATATTTTTACACCCACACCCTTAACCATGACTTGTATTATCCATCACCTAAAAAGCTGATTGTTAGTTGGTAGTTTTTTCATATTTCATGTTTAGGTCTTCAGAGGAGGAGCCTGTTTATGTATTAAAAAGAAGCTTAAAAAAGGAAACTCTTAACCAGCAAAGGTCCACCTCTGAGCTGCTGCTCTCCTCTCAGAGGTTGCTTTGATGCTACACCTTGCGTGCTTCTGGCTGTACCGAGACACAGCTTGACGCACAGCCATACAGGGCTGATCGTTCTGGAGGAAACATAGGGATTCAGTTTTCACAGGGAAGGCAAAGCAGACTTTTTTGTTACCCACATGGGACATACTCCAAGTTGGCCTGCAGCAGATGGAGAGAAAAAGTGCATGTGCATGGGAGAGCGTGCACCTGTGCACGTGTGTGCACGTGTGCATGTGTGAGTGTTGTGTGCGTGCGTGTGCAGGTGTGTGTGTGCATGTGTGAGTGTGTTTGTCTAGGCGTCCATGTGGAAGGATTACTTAAAGGACTAATAACACCGGATAACGCAAACCTTGCACAATCGGTGCGCATTAGTTGACCCGGCGCCACCTGAAAAAACAAGCCACCGTTTTTCATTTTGCCCCCTCCTCTATCTGTCTCCTTCTCTCAGTGCCTGGGGGTGCCTTTCGCGCGCCGGCAGGTGGCAGGTGTGCTGCGGCGAGGGGCTCACAGCCCGCCCCTCGTGGCGTCTCTGAAAATTTCCCAGTTTTGACCACTTGACTCGGTCCACGTGGACTCCGGCTTCGGCGATTCGGCCGGAGGCCGGGTACACCTGTTGAGGCTGCGAGCGCTGCGCGTTAACTCTGCGAGGAGACGGACGCGGGCAGCCTGGGGGCTGGTTCTCCGCTCCTTCTCCCCCGGTGGGCGCGCAGGCTGTCTGGGCTGCGGCCAGAGCACGTGCGTCCCGCCGCCAGAGCCCTGCCAGCCCCGCGGACGTCCTCTGCTGGGGGAGGGGAGGGGCGGGGACGTGGGGGAGGGCGGGGGGCGTGGTCCTGGGCGGTGGCCGGGATGCAGGATGGGAGGAGGCGGCGATGCGGGATGCGGGACGCGCGATGGCTCAGACCAGCCCAGCAGCCCCTGGGCCTGCGGACGGAGGGGACGGAGGATGATCGGGCTGCCGCGCAAGAAGCTGCAGAAACTGTTTCTCAGAAAGGTAGGGCGAGCCCTCGCACTGGAACTGGGGTCCGGGGAAGTTTTGACGGTTTTTATTTTCTGCTGGGAAACTGATAATGTGACAGATCTTGGCAGGTGAAGGGCAAGTTCGAAAGTTGTTTTCTGGGACAGAGTGAAATTCTGTGTGTCCTTAAATGTGAAAGGGTCACAGGTCACAGATGGAGGCAAAGAGCAGGTCGGCAGCTGGGGTGAAGGCGGTCGCCCTCTTTTTGAGGTTGTGTTACAGCCCGAATGGATTTAATCTTATGCTCTCGTGTGCTTTCACAGTCGAGGGGAACCGGGGCCACTCAGTCATTTTCCTGCAATTTTAGAAGCGAAGGGGAGAAAATGTGACAAAGTTGATGTTTATTGAAGCTGTTACTAAAAGGTAAAGTTACTGAAAGGTGAAGAGAATCAGATTTAGAAGTTTGCCCTTAAAAACATTTTTTTTGCCTTTTTTAGAACCTTTTTATTGTAGTAAAATATGCATAACATGAAAGTTACCATTTCAGCCGCTTTCAGCGGTATTAAGCGCATTCACATTGTCGTGCAGCCGTCACCACTGTCCGTCTCCAGAACATTTTCGTCTTCCCGAACTGAAACTCTGTGCCCATGAAATTATAACTCCCCATTCCTTCTGCCCCACCCTGCCGAGTTTGCCCGTTTTTAAGTGAAATAACTCAAACACATAATAGTCATATGTAATAAGTATGCCTCAGATTACAGTCCAAACCAGGTCATGCAGAATAATTCCTGCAGTCTGTTCTCTGGATTTGTTAGAGAAATTACTTTGAATTGTATCTCATATAACTGTCTTTAAAAACGATAGGTGTGAAATACAGGGTTTTAAAAATCACAGACATACGCAGGGGTATAGGATTTGTGAGTCATAACACTTTTTTGAAAAAAATCTGTGACTTTCCAACAACGTGCATATAACTTTTTTTAAGTTGGGGAAGAAATGTTCTGATTCTCTTGTTTTAGTAACTATCTCTAGGTGTGCATATGCATATATTGCAAACTTGTGGTTAATAAATATTCTTTATGTGTAGATCTGTATGCGTGAAAATATAATATTGAACTAAACTTATGTTTCACTTTAAAATCACTCCTGAAATGATATTTCTAATGATTTTATAAAGGGAAATGAAAGTCGTTTCCTTCCAGTTTGGGGGTTAAGGAAACTGAGGCGTTAAGGAACGGGCACATGCCCGCTTTCAGAAGCACGAACAGATCTGCTTGTAAAAGCCGCACCCTCTGGCTCCCAGCCCCTCACCCAGCCCAGCCCTTACGTCTGCAACGTCCTTACCCTCACTCCCCATGTGGCCCTTTGCTCTGATGTAAGTGAACCTCACATCTCTGGGAGTATTTCCTTACTGAAACCCCTTCTTATTCCCAAAGACATCGATAAAGTTAGCAGATATATTCCATAAGAGATTAAAAAGTGAGTAAATGCAGATATTGAGGCAAAGGAAGCAAGGCACAGCAGGCTGGGGCCAGCTCTGAGCTTGCTGGCTTCCCAGGGCTGGACACAGTGTGAGCTCACACCGCAGACAAAAGCCCAGACCCAGTTGTTCGGGTGGACACATCTCTTTCTGTCCCTGAGCCCAGAGAGGAGCATCTCCCGCGGGTCCTCCTAAAGAGGGCACCGCGTAAGTGCAGTGAACGGTATGCCTAAGGGTAGCCTCTGTGAAGTGCAGCACGTTTCTCAGTAATGCCTTTTGTAATGCTGTGAATTGTAAGCGGAGGGGGTCAGATTAAAATACAGAGCAGAAAAGCACTTCTATCCAAAGTCAGCTGTATGTGGTTCAGGTAAACAGCTCTCTGGAGAGCTGCATCATCCAGGGACATTTGAAGCCGTCGGATGTCACACCCCCAGACAGTTCTCCGTAGCTTTGGGGAGGAAATCCATAAATTTTGTTAGGATTTAGTTTGGGTTCCTTGACAAGTACAGGAGTGCAGATTCTCTATGTTGCAGGTTACGAGGAGGGGCTCATAACATTTGGAAGCTGGAAGAGGTCTTAGAAATCTCACAGCCCATACACTTCATTTTCTAGATGAAGAGACTGGGGGCCTGAGAAGCTGAAATGCCTTTTGCCCAAGATCACAGGGTGAGTGAGTGGCAGAGCCTGGGCCAGACCTGAAGCTTCGGACACCCACTCCTGAGCCCTTCCCTTTATCCCATGGTGGGGAGGGTTCAGCAGAGCCGCTCGAGGGCTGGAAGTGTGTCTCCCCGCCTGTGTCAACCCTGTGTGTACTATGGGGCTGCTGACCCCGGAGTGACCGCGCTGTCCCAACGGGCTAGCGAAGGCAGATTCCAAATCCCTTGCTCGGGAGGGCACCTTCCGTATACAGACCAACCACCCAGAGCCCACACCCTAACCATTCGCTCTGCGGCGCTCTCCCACTCCAGGCCACCGTCCCCTGCCCTGATCACCCCAGGGCCAGGTACCCGACGGCTGGGGACAGCCCCGGGAGGGGTTCAGACTAGCCTGTGCTGAGCTTTGCTCACCCAGCCGTGCCTGTTCCTTCCCATGGAAACTACAGTAAAGGCTCACCCCCGCCCTCCTCCCACCTCCTGACTGGCCGGCCTCCCTCCGTGGTCCTCCCCACACAGGGAGCCAGGGGCCTCCTTCCCTCTTGGGAACTGTGGGTAACAAACCGTCTTCTCAGTGGTCGTTGTCTCCTGATCCACTGGCCTGGCCATACCTAAATAATAATAATGAAACCTGGACTTTAAAACACTGTTAGTTGTTTTTGAAACTTTCAGCAGGTATGTTGTGGGCAATGAGACAGTAGTAGGACCAAGTTCTTGAAATTGAGAAACCACTCCAGGTGAGGACGGGCACAGGAGTGACTGTAATGAAAGCAAAGACCACACAGATTCTGCTTTAAGGAGAGGCTGCGGTGCTACGTGCCCTGTCCTGCGAGGGGCTGAAATAGCTAAGGGCTGCAGGTCTGGGGCCGCCCAGCCTGGGGGGCAGCAAAGGAGCGCGTTACAGGTGAAGCGCGCAGCTGAGCAAAGGTGTCTCCCAGAATCTGGGTTCCTCATCATTGTTGCGTTGGATTACTAGGTTACTGACACTGATTGTCCTAAAATTTCGGGTAAGTGAGCATCTTCATGTTTTCATGGTTAACCCCTGATAGCCCACGGGCAGAGCAGTCCTGGATGTTTTTCCAGTTTCACAGATATTGAGGGCTGTTTCACAGTCACACTGCCTGTAATAATAATAGGAACTTCGTGATAGTCGCACATCACGTTAACAGTCTATGTAAGTAGCAGTCCAAGTGGGTTCCAAGGATGTGATGGGTTCCCATGCTGACAGCAGTTCATCTTTTCCCTGTGGGTCCATTTCCAAAC
This sequence comes from Stenella coeruleoalba, assembly GCF_951394435.1. Taxonomy (NCBI): domain Eukaryota; kingdom Metazoa; phylum Chordata; class Mammalia; order Artiodactyla; family Delphinidae; genus Stenella; species Stenella coeruleoalba. The sequence continues at coordinate 87,872,673 of NC_137158.1, read as the reverse complement.
TCAGAGCCATCTGAGCAGAGCCATCTGAGTCGGTATGCTTTGTGCTTCTACAACATGAGAAAAGACAGCTGTGGAAGAACGCTGCATAGGGTCAACCAGAGACGGTGATTTTTATATAAATATAGGACACTTTGTGTTTAATGAAGGATGAGAGGAAAACTTCTGACAGCATCATGCACAGCTATTTTGTGATATAAAGTGTAAGCAAAGTTTTGACTTGCTTGGATTAGGGAGGAGAAATGTAATTGTGTCGTCTTAAAAACGTAAAATTGTGACAGATTTCTACCACATTTAAGAGCCACGGACAGAGATGCATTTTTGTTTTTGTTTTTTTACGGTACGTGGGCCCCTCATTGTTGCGGCCTCTCCCGTTGCGGAGCACAGGCTCCAGACGCGCAGGCTCAGAGGCCATGGCCCACGGGCCCAGCCGCTCGGCGGCATGTGGGATCTTCCCAGACCGGGGCACGAACCCGTGTCCCCTGCATCGGCAGGCGGACTCCCAACCACTGCGCCACCAGGGAAGCCCCAGAGACGCATTTTAAAAAGCAGTTTATATTAGAGATGATGTGAAGACAGCTAATCCCAAACATTTGCTATTTGAATTGTTAAAAAGTGGCTGCAGAAATACATGACCCACGTCAAGGAGGAGAGGGCGGGGCTGCAAAAGTATCCAATGAACATTTGCCAACTTACTGATTCTCTCTTCCCGTGTGTTCAATGAGAACTTACGTTCCGAGGAAGTTCACAGCAGCGAAGCTTCAGAGAAGCTGAAGAGACAGGGTTAAGAAGGTCAGCAGCTAGAATCCAGGGAGGAAAGGGTCAGTGTTCTTACTGTGGGTGTGACTCCAGTAGCTTCGGGGCCATCCTTGTGGCTCTGAAAACCCCTTGTTTGTGGCGGTTTGAAAACAGAGGGGAAAGAAACGTGGGTCCACTTTCTGTCATGCAGGGCGGTATCAAGAAAATACTGAGACGGCCCCTGCCTTGGAAAATATAACAGAGATTTTAAGATATAGGGTCTTTACAGAGATTAATTTTCTGAAGTTATGGCTAAAGTTTTAGTTGCAAGAGGTTTATTTTGAAATGGACAAAGAAAATTGGGTGAGTCCCGCTATATAACCGTAAGAGATGGCATCTCCTTGCTCTGCCTGAGGACGATGGTCCGTCCCCTCCATGAATACTTATCGACGGGGCAATTGATTTGCACCAACTGGGGTCTGGGGGTACAGCCCTAACAGACAGGTGGGCTTACGCTCAGCAGCTTACAGTCTTGCAGGACAGTCAGCCCCTGTGCCCTAGATAAATGATGCTGAGGAGTGAGATACAGAAATAGCATAACTGCAGACGAGAGGAGTTCGTTTCTAATGCAAGGGAAACGGCATCTTGTTTCTGCCCTCCGCAGTGATTACACCCACAGAATAAACTTCAGGATTGGGCCCTGTGTATCAGAGCAAGTAGGCCGGGTGCAGTTGGTGCATGGAAATATTTAGCTCCTAGCAGAATACATAAGACTTGCTACGAGGATCAGGGATGGGGCCTCGGCAACCTCCCAAGTAAATCGTCCCCAAGAGCATCCATCCATCTGGCCCAGAGTTCACCAGGAAATGAACCGACACCAGCACAAAACTGTGGGGAGGATGTGGGGGGGAGCCGTAATCTCAACAGATAGTAAACGGTCTCCAAGGCCAAGAGTCATCCTCTTCTGCGATAACCTTATCACTCACTATGGATCTACCGTCCTTGAGTTAATTTAAATACTTAATAACTCATTAATATTCTATACCAGAGTCATCTTTTGAAGTAACTCTCTCCCTACAGGTTTGCTATCTACTGCATAAAATGAGATTTCTCTCTCTCTTTCTGTTTATTGTAAATTGTCTCCTTAAACTCAAGTGCCTCCTGCCGTTCTTGAACCTGAAGCAGCGGTTTTCAAAGACTGTCTGTGCTCTAGTTTTCCCTTCAACGTCGTGGGTGTGCTTCACAGACCCACGACTCAGAGGCTGTGCCCCTGTGTGAAGTCTCCAGCATGTGTACAGATGGGCCTTAGGTGGGTACTGCCCAGGTGACTAAGGCTAGCCCTGTCTGGAGGGTCACAGATTATTAATAACTAACACAGAAACGAAGTCTTTATGTAAAATGATATGCATCGATTGGATCTAGTTTCTAGTAAATGCACATGAGCCGTTGATACAGCCTTTAGAGCAAGATTTTTAAAATGTCAACAGCCAGGTGCAGATTAAATGCCCTCTTGTTTGGACAGGAAGAAAGCGGTAACTCGCAGTCTGCACAGCCCCTGCCTGGTCTTGCCTCTCTGTTCTTTAGGCCCCTTTTCATGAGATGACTGGCTTCTGCCTTTCAGGATTTTCTTTGCTCCTCGGGTATGACTGTGAATGTCACGAAGACCATTCTGTTTGGTCTATAGATTTCCAGGAGTCTGTGCGTCTGTTTGGCTTTGCATAAAACCCCCTAAATCAGCTAGGTATTAGAATCCACTAGTGATACAAAATCCGGTGCATCTGGCTTGAGCAAAAAACGGGAACTTACGGGGCTCACAAACTGAAAACTTAGAAATCCGTGATTCAGAGTTCAGAGACACTCTCCATCCGGGCTCCTGGCCTGGGTGGGTTCTTCCCAGGCTCCACCTGGTGGCCGCCGGCTGTTTCAGACTCAGGTCCTCACACAGGCGGTCCAGCGGAAGACGGGGTCCTCGTCCCTGCCTGCTTTCAGCCTCTGGAATCTGTCACCGAAGGGCAGTTCTCCATGGGGACAGGCCCTGAGACAGACAGGCCCATACCAGCTTCAGGCTCCCCTCTGAGAGTTCAGGCACGTGCTGACCGTCTCCTGCAGTGGAGCAGATTGCCTGCAGCGAACCTAGAGAAGTCCCCCCGTGACTGGGGTTGACACAGGACTGTGCAGTCCCCTCCCCTGGAACAATCCGTCCCCTTGGCCTGTGAGATTCTCCATCTGATCGCTCCTGGCCACAGGGTCTTCCCACACCTCACCTACGAAGAATAAGCTGACAGCTTTTTTTTTTTTTAACATCTTTATTGGAGTATAATTGCTTTACAATGGTGTGTTAGTTTCTGCTTTATAACAAAGTGAATCAGTTATCCATATACATATGTTCCCATATCTCTTCCCTCTTGCGTCTCCCTCCCACCCCTCTAGGTGGTCACAAAGCACCAAGCTGATCTCCCTGTGCTATGCGGCTGCTTCCCACTAGCTATCCATTTTACGTTTGGTAGTGTGTATGTGTCCATGACTCTCTCTCACTTCGTCCCAGCTTTCCCTTCCCCCTCCCCATATCCTCAAGTCCATTCTCCAGTAGGTCTGTGTCTTTATTCCCATCTTAGTCCTAGGTTCTTCATGACTTTTTTTTTTCTTAGATTCCATATATATGTGTTAGCATACGGTATTTGTTGAAGTCACAACTGTGAAGTTTTCAGGGCAGCGTGGGGTTTGCCGAACTAATGCTGTAATGTCTTATTTCTGTGCTGATTCCCCACTGACCCCAGGAGGCTGCCGTGACCTGTAGCTGCAGGTCTTAAGCCTGGTGAGCTCGGCGGTTTGCTGACACCCCAAGGAGGGACATTTCACACCTTCAGTGTGGCCAGGATGCAGCCCCACCTCTGTTTAGGGCAAATAGAATCTGTCCCCCGAGAGCTGTGCTTCCTCTCTGGATGTGATCCCACTCTACACAGCAAGAGGGAGATCGCACCCTTGGGCCAGTTTTGAGTGACTCAGCGCGGGGCGCTTGGATTTATGGGGTTTCCAGCTTCACGGGTCACAGCGACGCGGCAGGTCCGCTTTACTGCATCCGCCCCTTCCCGTGGGTGGTGCACCTGGAGGACCCTGTGTCGGGACACGGGCTTCCTTCTCGCTCTGGCCACCCCACAGCGGGAGGCCCCACTGTCCTTCTGCTGAGGCAGCAAAGACACCCAGCAGGAGGGTCCCTGGCCCGGGAGGGCCGGCGTGGGCGTGCACTGGGTGCCCCGCGTCCACACTGTGTCGAGGCCTCCCGGCAACCAGGGTGAGCAGGTTTGTCGTGTGAGGACACGGACTCCGTCTCGGGACTCAGGACGGGCGTTGCTGGGGGACGTGGAGGGGGCATCCTTAGCGCACAGTGGCCGCTAGGCAGCCCTGTCATCCTGAGATTGTTGTCAGGCGCTCTGGGCACTACTGCCTGGCGCCATCCTCACTGGGCACCCGCGGGAGCACCACGGACGTGCCACGGCTCTTTCCTATCAGCCCCTGTCTTCTGAGCCATCTGTATTTGTAGGGACGATGCATTACCATCTCCACATTTGGTAGACCGTTTTAGACAGTGACCTGCTAGAGACTCTTTGCCAGGCCTGGAGTCCCCCAGGGCCTGAGGTGGGTGAAGAGCATTGGCTGCACAGACCTGCGAGCTTGTAACGCTCACAGCAGCGGCCCTGGCCGTGCCCACCTGCTCCCTGAACGAGTGGCCAGCAGAGACTCAGCAAGTGGATCCAGTCCTTGTTAGGGGCTGAGCTATGACCTCAAAGTCCACATGTTAGAGCCCTCACCTCCTGGGCCTCAGAATGTGACCATATTTGGAGAAGGGACCTTTGCAAAGGCGAGTAAATTAAAATGACGTCATTAGGGTGGGCCCTAATCCCACATGAGTAGCGTCCTTATAAGAAGGGTGATCGGAGCATAGACACGCACAGAGGGACGACCATGTGAGGACACAGGGGTAGGACAAGGAGAGAGGCCGGAGAAAGCAGCCCTACTCACACCTGGTCTCGGACTTCCAGCCTCCTGACTGTGAGATGAGGTGTCTGCTGTCCGAGCCCTCAGTCTGGCTGTTTGTTACGCAGCCCTCGCTGACTCATGCAGTGAAGAGTGCTGAGCAGGAAGGCAGAGGGCAGCGGGTGTTCCCACTGCCAGGACGCATTGCCCCGGAGGTTGGGGTGGTGGCCTCCCCTCCCGCGCTGCGTCCAGTCTGCAGCTGGAGTCCAAGTTCAGGTTCCAGTCACTGGGCGCACTGGGGTGATGCCCCTGCGTCCTTCTGTAAGCGGGGACAGAACACCAGCAGGACCCCCAATCTCCCCGGTGTTCATGGCCTCGCCCTTAAGGACACGCAGTGTGTCTGAGCCGTCAGGTAGGTGGGTGCGGCCCCAGCCTCTCCGGCCGAGTCGCCATCCCTGCGCGCTCTCTGCCCTCCTCCCTGCGCCCCTCTACCTGCGGCTCCGGCTCTCCGTGGGGCAGAGAGCCGGCCCGGTTCTTTCTCCTGCCTGTTGTCGCGGAGGCCTGTGTTTTGAAAGGCAGGAAATACCCCTGGGACGCTAATTGCTCCAGGGGCCTCCCCAGGCGACGGGCTCACAGTGGTTGCCAAGCTTCCGTGTGTTGGCACCAGCAGCCACCATGGCCCGCGACCAGCCTGCCTGTCCAGCTCAGGGGGAGCGACCCCGGCCCAGGCCTCAGGGAGCCACCTCGGCTGCAGGGGTGTGTGTCCTCGGGGACTCTTTGAAGAGGAAAATGCAGGTCAGTGGATGGTGTTAGCTGAGCACAGGGGGCTGTGTGCCGGGGGCAGCCGGGTGGTGCTTGCTGTCTACCCAGGACTGAAGGAGCAGGGATCACCTGTAGAAACCCAGATCCTCGGGGGCGGGTAGCGATGACCTCACCTGAGATGCTCTGACGCCCTAAGGCCCCAGCAGGACAGGCCTTCTGACAGCGGGAGCTGGTGCGCGAAGGAAAATACTCAAAACTCCCTTGTCCCTCCGAATCTCCGTTTTCTCTACTTCTGCCTCGAAGGGAGACGAGGCCCAGCCCAGATGGGGGGCCAGGGCCTGCATGATGTGGGCCTGGTCTGTACTGGGTCCCATGGTGGAAAAGGTGAGGAGGGACAAGGAGAGGCCCCCTTGCAGCATCTGTGCCCATAGGACGATGCACAGATCCGCCCAGTAAGTCAAAGCCTCGTCAAATCCTCGTGCGGGTCTCGCTGCACCAAGGGTCCCGAGGGAGCAGGGTGGCCCCCCCCCCCCCTTGGGTGCAGGGGGCATAGTGTGCTCTCCGCAGAGTAGCAGGGCTGTTGCTATGTCAACCGGGGGCCACTGACTTCCTCTGCCTGTTCAAGTATGCACGGCCAGAAGCATCTGCCCGATGGTGGTTTTTGTTTTTGTTTTTAATGTTTTATTGGCGTACGGTTGATTGACAATGTTGTGTTAGTTTCAGGTGTATAGCAAAGTGAATCGGTTATACATATACATATATCCAGGCTGTTTTTAGATTCTTTTCCCATATAGGCCATTGCAGAGTATTGAGTAGAGTTCCCTGTGCTCTACAGCAGGTCCTTTTTAGTTATCTGTTTTCTATATAGTAGCAGATGGTGGTTTTATATCCCACAGGCCTTAGGCCACGGGCCGCGGTGAAGCACCGGATTTCGGAATGCACTTAGATTCAGGCCTGTTCTGCACTCTGCCTGGGCGTCTGGCTCCGTGGTTTCCCACGGGTACTGCTCTCCAAGTCCTCCCCAAGGGGCCAGTCCCGCCATGTGGGCCGAGGGGTCCTCGCCTGCCACGGGGCCTATGAGCCTGAGATGCTGGGACATAAGCTCTCCTGGGCGCCTTCCTGGAGGTGGTGGCTCGGTCCTCAGACGGTGCCTCGAGGTTCCCTGTGCGTCCCGTTATGGGGCTGACAGCTCGGCCCCGTGCAGGAGGGTAGTTCTAGTCTGCCCTGGCTCTGGGCCTGCCTACTTTCTCAGAGAAATATGCGGAAACAAAGTGCAGAAAAGCCAGCTCGGGTGGCAGCGCGAACAGATATTTCTTGTCTTCTTTTTCCCTATCAGAATAGTCTTTGGGGAAATATATTAGCTTTTTTTTTTTACAGTTCCTTAGCTCCATCATAAATGTCTTGGGGAGAATTCTGGCGCTGGCGGGCGGATGGCTGGTCGCGGTCTGTCCCAGCGCCTGTATCCCCAGCAGCTCCGCTTCCTTCCGGGACCCTCCGTGGTGTTGGGGTCTCTGCGTGTCGCCCCACCGTGTGGGTACAGGCACCACCTGGAACGTGGTTTGTCCTTGTGCTCTCACTCCCCGGATGGAAATTACATTTGAGTAAGCAATTCATTAAGTGAACGTTGTAAGTAGTAAAAGTATACGGCCTGAGACGGTGATGCCGTGGAGAAAAGTAAAGGGCAAAGAAGGAATAGAGCTGGGAGGGAGGGAGGCTGAGGCGCGAGTGGAGGGGTGAGGGTCCCGGTGCGGCCACAGGCACGAGCACCCGGAGGAGGGTGGGCTCTGTCTCTGCCCTCACACGGCTGCTGGGTTGGGCCCTTCCTCGCTTGCGCGCGGGGTGGGTGTGAGCAGAACCTGAGTCATCAGCACATTCTTAATGACAGGAGGACCCTAATTATCCCGGTTCAGTTAGGTGTGTGCTCGTTAGGGGCTGTTGAGTTACTCAAGTGCCAGCTTGTTTGTTTTTGTGAGTTTCCATTTTCAATTAGGAGGAAGTTAAATTTAGGGACGTGTAAAGGATGATTTGACGTTCAGCGTCTGAACTCAGATAAAACACTCAGTACCCACCGCGCCAGAACAACATAGAGTACATTTGCTTCAGATCGTGTTAAAATCAACCAGAGCCCCCTTCGAAAACCCCCTCAATCCCACCCGCCACCCAGTCCCCGCCAAAGGCAGCCACTGGCTTCAGTTGGACGTGTGGTCGGTCCCTCTTCTCCACATCTTTGTGTTTTAAAACATACGTATAACCAATCTGTGTATAAACAGCAGGTGGAATTGTTTTATGCGTTTTCAGTATTTCATCAGTGGAATTACAGTGCACAGGTTTTTCTGCCACTGCCTTTTTCCTTCAACATGTTACTGATTGTTTTCTCGTTCCCCTTGATGGGCACTCACATTATCTCCAGTTTTGGGCTGTTAGACACGACTGCAGTGGCAGCCCGAGTTTCCTGCAGTTACAGCCATAGGAGTGGAATTGCATCGTAAAGTATGTACATTTTCAACCTTATTAGGTGCTGCCAATTGCTCTCTGTTTCAGTTTCTACTAAGTGGGAGAGGACTTGGTGTCTTCAGACTTTTTTAAACATTTTGCCAAACTAGTGCATGAAATATTTTGTGTTTCTCTGTTACTGGTGAGGTTGGGCATTTATTGAAATATTTTGTTGGCCATTTGGGTTTCCATGTGAATTGTCTGTTCACGTCCTTTGTGTATTTTTCTGTTGGGTTATGTCTTCTCCTTAATGATCCCTGACGTTCTTTATAAACTTTAGACCCTCATCCCTTGTCATTAAGGCTCCAGATAACTTCACGTGGTTTGCTGTCGTTAACTTTGCCTGTGTGCGAGGTCTTTTGCAATACGAAGGTTTTGAGCTCTTCAAACCCATCAGTATTTTTGTTGTTTTTCTCTTTGTTTGTCATTTAAGAAGTTCTTTCTACCTAAAAACATAAAGACCGTCTCCTTTTTCTCCTAATACTAAATTATTGTACTAAATTTGATTTTGTATATGGTGATATAGGAATCTAATTTTATTTTTCTTGTAGAGAGACAGTTATTCTCTGTGGATCCATTGAACAGTCCACCTTTGAGTTGCCTCTTTTGCTCTCTGTACATTTTAGGTGCTATGAGCCCCTTAGCCACCAGGGAGGTAAACAGATGATTAGGCTGAAAATTATTTTTGACATAGGCACTAGGACACGTGATCGTTCTGAATCATAGTTTTCAACCATGCTGGACTGGAGTCAGATTGTTTCTTAGGATGCAGAAGAAGAGGCATTGAATCTGGACCCGAGCCGGGCAGATCACACCTGGTTACTGTGTTGTGCTCACACCCTGTGCTCTGCAGGGAACAGAAACCAGGAGGGGTTCATAGATGTCTTAGGGGCACCCTTCCCCCACCTGCTAGAATGTAAGGGCCTTGGACATGGGCCTCGGCACTTGGAGCAGGCCTGGCCCTGGAAGGGGCTCCGTAAATACTTAGTGACTAAGTTCCTGTAAAGCATGTCTTATAGGAAACAATGAAGGAACTGGTGTCATAACGTGCAGGAAAGAGCACAGTAAAAACAGGCTAGGTTTCCAAATACCTGGCCATTTTGCGGAGAGGGGCTCTGGATACCGTGGGTGCAGTGGGCAGAGGCCGTGGGGAGGCATGTCTGGCTCATGCGAAGCTCTTCTCAGATTTGGAGCCTTCCCAGGATGCAGTGACTCACCTAAGTGGACATGTGTGTCCCGTCCTGGGGGTTTACGTGGGGTGGCATTGGCCAGAGGGCGGGCTGTGCAGAAGTGTGAGTGTCCTCCGTGATCCTGGTGGTCCTCAGCCTGAGGCTCCCGGTCCGTCAACAACAAGCTCCTTCTCTGTCCTCTGTGGAATTTACAGGGTTCATGCTCTTCTGTCTCAGTCGCCCGACTCAGGTACAGTGAAACCTTAAGAAGTGGAGCCGATGGACTCCCGGTCTGGTCTAAATGGCGGTGCCCAGTTTTTAGAGAAAGCTCTAATAAGGATGTCCCTGATGAGAAGCTAGAGTGTTTTCATAAAGGTTTAGGGTTATGCTATTGACCTAACAATCATGTTTAAGTGATCCATTTGGGGATCCTTATACCTAGTGGGTTTCTTGGAGCGCATAATTCTATCTGACCGAGGATTTTTTGCATTACAGCTTTAAGTGACTTGCAGGTTTAGAACACTTTAAATATGGAATAGCACCGTGAAAAATATCAAGGCAAAGAGGAAATGTTAAAATTGGTGAAGACATGAGTTTAGACAAGTTAAATCTGAATGGCTCGTTGCAGACACTAAGCTTGTCCTGAGTTTTATAAGTATCTGCTATAACTCCTGTAAGTTTTATTTCTGATGTTAGGGTTTATTTTTTCTCCCTCTCCATTTAAAAATAACCCTTGATTTCTTCTACAGTCTCCATTGAAACAATATTGCTGGCGTTTGTATGAGACTGTTCACTTTTTTTTTTTTTTTTTTTTTTTGCGGTACGCAGGCCTCTCACCGTTGTGGCCTCTCCTGTTGCGGAGCACAGGCTCCGGACGCGCAGGCTCAGCGGCTATGGCTCACGGGCCCAGCCGCTCCGCGGCATGTGGGATCTTCCCGGACCGGGGCACGAACCCTTGTCCCCTGCATCGGCAGGAGGACTCCCAACCACTGCACCACCAGGGAAGCCCGAGACTGTTCACATTTTCAACCTGTATGTGTTTTCACAGATACTCATCTTGTAAACATACAATCGATGTGTCTGGGCTCTAATCACGCCCCTGTTGTGTTAGGCTCAGGATGTGTCGTGGAACCACTGGCAGGAAAGGACTGAATAACCTCTAAAGCCTTTGGGTATTTTCTTGCTGGCAGATCCCATTCCTGGAATCAAAGATTTCTCCTTCAGGACTTTTCTTTTGAAACTCCATGGATTGGTACCACCCAAGTTCTGTGTAAAAGTTTGCCGTCTCCCTGGCTCATCTCACTGTATCCAATTATGTAGATTTTAAACTCAAGAAAGCCATATTCTCTTTCATCTGTGAAGTGGGACCCATTCTGGTAATATAGCTTCTAGGGCTCTAGGGACAATGGAATTGGTCAAGCTTGGAAGACAGTTAAATATGCCAAAGTGTGAGGCAGCACCTGGCTCAGAGTCACCATGAAAGGCTCTAGTGTGAGCTGCTGCCAGCACTGCTGTCTGACTGTGACGGCCACAGTGGAGCCCCCTCTGTGTCATGATGCCTTGGCCTTCTTCCTGCCCAGTATCTGGCTCTGCTCTTGAATGGTCTTGGTACCTGGCCCTTCCCTTCTCCCTGCGCCTGTCCTTCCAAGTCCTCCTCCAAAGCTGGGCTCCATTGCCTTCCAGTAAGTAATGCATCTGGGGGATGGACCTATGGAATTTTCTGGAAGCGTTTCTAAAATGTTGGGAGACTTCCTCCCAAAACAGTAGTTTTTTAGGATTGTTGAGTTATAACTTTCCTTTCTGTCATTTTACTTATGATAATAGTGAACTGGAAACAACCTACATTAATACAGGATTATATAAGTATATGACTGTATCCTGTACATTAATACAGAATTGGAATATTCAACAATGAAATAGATACTGAAATGTTAGTTGATAAAAATATGCACATGTATGAAATGCGAAAGGCAAATTATGCAGTCATTCGGCAAAAATTATATTTTAATTAAAAATGAGTATTATCTATACATACAGATTCTAGAAGGATGTAAAAGACAATGTCAGAAGTGATTCTCTGTAAGTGGTAGTGTTACAGACTGTATACTTGGTATACTTTTTTCCCATTTCTTTTGTAATGAGAAATAGTTTTTCTCATAATTGGAAAAATAAGGTTATTTCTCCTTATGAAAAAATTAATAAATAGGGTAAAATAAAGGGGATTTAAGGTTCATCTACGCAGGGAATATAATGCTTTCAGAGTATTTTCTGAGCAGTGAGGATGACTCTGCTTCTGTGGGCGGTCTCTTGTCCTCTAATTGTCATGTGACTCCTGCCCTAAATTTTCCAAAAGTAGAGGCATATTTTTTTATCTCTAAGTTACATCAGGTAATATTTGAGCTCTTCTTGTGTACATAGCAACATCGGGGCTAGAAGGATGTTGGCACTGATGCCCTCAGGTAGCATGTAATCTAGCTAGGACCATAGGCTCAAAAAACTCTGAGACAGAGTTTCTGAGACAGAAAGAGGCAAGTACGGTGATGACAAGAAGAGAAGACAGATCAGGTTGTGAAAGTACAAAGGAGGGAAGGGGGGAGAGGGTGGGGGGACCAAGAAATTTCCAGGGGGAAGGTGGTGTTTGGACAGTGCAATAAAAGAGGAGTGCATGAGTTATCTACTGCTGTGTAACAAACCACCCCAAAACTTAGTGGCTTAAAATAACCCAGGTTTATTACTTCACAGTTTCTGTGGGTCAGGAATCGGGGTCCTGAGCTTCAGGGTCTTTCACAGGCTGCAGTCTGGTGTTGGCCAGGACTGGTCTCGAATGAAGACTCAGCTGGGGAAGGACTCACTTCCAACCTCACTTGGTTGGACCAAGGCCCTCAGTTTCTTGACATACAAGCGTCTCGGACACAGCAGCTTGCTTTCTCAGAGCCTGCAAACTGAGAATGCAGTAGATCGCTAGCAACACCAAGTTACAATTTCTTGTAACCTACTTGCAAGAGTGACATTCCATTGTCTCTGCTACATGCTGTTGGTTAGAAGCAAGATACTGAGTCTGACCCACGCTTGGGGAAAGGGGGAGCACAAGGGGATGAGTCCCAGGAGATGTGTTCACTGGGGACCATGTCAAAGGCACCTGTGAGTTCTTTGTGCAGATTTGGGGGTGGCGTGGGGGAATAGCTTGTTCAAAAGCAAGGAGCAGTGAGTAAAACAAGTGATGTTAGTTTCAGACAGAGAACCCTCCTCACAGCCCTTTCAGAGAAAGCCCATCCCGTTTCCGTGCTTCGCTTTTCCTTCCCTGGAAGGGAGCCACTGGTTTTCTCTGCCGCTCGGCCCAAGTTTTCCGACGTCAGGGTCGTTATATGAGCTTCTGGATCACATTTAAAGTGGCAGGATCACAGCTCCTCTTCCCACAGAGACCCATTCCCTTGGCACCGCGTCTTCGGGTTCACGGGTGTCAATGGCTCCTTTACACCAGGAGCCAGACAGGGGACCTCACACCTGCGGGCCGCGTCCTGGCGTAGGCAGGCGTGGCCGGCAGGGCTCCTCGCTTGAGTTTGTCTCCGTAGCTTTAGAGGAGTACGTGGTAGTTTCCTAGGTGAGAAGGCTCATTCTGTTAACTTGCAAAGAGGAAGTTTGGAATCGTCCTCCCTGCCTCCGGAGCGTGCAGCGCCTTTCTCATTTACCTGCTTTCCACTGTCTGCATGATGCCGATTATGATAGAGGTGGGTGAGTGCACAGGTCGTTTCCCAAGGTGCCTGAACACACACGCCTAGGAATCAGAGGAGGCAATTAAGCACTTTTTGGAGTGAAAAGCAGACTGTGAGTACATACCAATTATATTACACCAAGCTGCAGCTGGGGCGAAGATCACGGCCGAGCGTGATTTATTGGGTAATAGGAAGTTGACAGCTTTGCAGGCCTGTTTGCTTATAAATAATTTACAAGTGCCGTCCCTTTCTCTGTAGATAGAGCACAGAATAATCACTATCTGGCAACTGAAAGGAAATGACCTGAAAATTTTGTATCTTAGGGTTTCTCAAAGTCTAGAACCTTCCCGGCAATAGGACAACCTGCCTCGTCTATCCTGTTGCCCCTGTTAGGTCGATCTCTCTTGCCTTCTCTTCCGTTCCCTCCCCCTCCTCCCCTTCCTGTCTTCCCTCCCTTTAATCAGTCTGGTTCTGGAAGTACAGGTCTTCAGGGATTTTCCAATTTGGTCAAATCTGCCAGGAGGTATTTTGCGTTTCCTCTTGCCATTATAACTGTCAGCTAGGCTGTGGTTCATGAACTTTCTAACTGGAAGAAAAAGGCTTCTACTCCCTCTGAGATTCCCCTCATCAGTTAGCTGCACCGCCCCCTCCACAGAGAGCCTGCGCCCACAGGGGTTGTCCCGGGATCGGGGGTGGGGTAGGGGGCTGAGCCCAGGGGGGCTGGCAGAGCAACAGGACTGCTGTTTTGACGGGATAAGCTGTAGATGATATTTTAGCGTTTTTAGTGTTTTGCGTATGTGGAATGGATTTTTCTTGTGACCAAGAAGAATTTTTGAGTGGTCTTGACCTTCCCCACTACAGGCAACCTGGATATTCTGTGCCTGTTTCTTGAATTTGGGTAAATTTTACTGCCAAATGAAAAGGAATTGGAAGAAAAAACCAGCAAAAACATTACAGAGTCCATTCTGTTGATTCCATTGAGATGGCAGTGGTGGCAGAAATACAATTTTAATTTGGGACTCACCTGACAGTAGTGTGCAGGTGGTACCCAGTGACGATGTGCTCTTCTGTGTAAAATCACTGTGTGTGGCTCTTGAGGAAAATCTCAGCAGAGATCACTGCTTTGAAGTAACGTCCGGAAAAGAACAGAGCAGCAAGACTCAGTGGGTGGAATATGTTTTGAGCCAAGTAACTGCAGCCCTGTCTTGTTAGATGTGAAGTACAGATGTCTTTAGGTCCACGAGCCTCAAGAATTTTCCGAAGGTAACAGAGATAATGTCACATGTGCTGATTTAATTTCCAAATTATTTGTATATGATTAATGTCATTTCAGTGGTAAACAACTAGAAAATTGGTTGTTCTGCATTTGTTGATGGGTCTGGCTGTTTCAGGGAGTTTTACCATGAAGTTTATCATTTGGGAACCTACATATTTTTAATAAAACAGTCAGTACATTTTTCAGTGGGATTCAATTTGTACCCATAAATCATACATTATACTGCCTCTCTCTTAGCTCTCCAGAGCTCTCTGTTGCAGTGTCCCCGTAAACGTAGACTAGTCCATCCTGAGGGTATTTTTATCAGTTCTCTCACCTGTAGACATTCAGGATTTTTTCCTTTTTTGGTGTTATTATTATTTTGTGTTGCAAATCACTGCCATTGACACATTTCCTTGTGCATCTATGGCATGTGCCTAAAGCAGAGCGGCTGGGGACAAAGGACAGTCCTTGCCAGTGTTCCTTGCGCTGTCGATGGCTCTCCCATACGCACGAGCAAAAGGACTTCTCAGCGTTCGTTCAGATAGATGGGAATTTAATCCGAGATCGTCTTGCTGTGAACCGAGACTCAGAAACTGAATGTAAAGTTGCACAAGGGTATAGGTGCAGAGTTTTCTAGTTTGTAACCTGAGACTCCTTTCTGTTGGAGTAACGTTCTACTGATTGTGGAAACGAGGAGATAGGAACTTTTCAAATCTGCGATATTTTATCGTTCTGTGTATGAAAAGGCTGTCATGAGAAAGGTGAGGTTGCTTAATATTTCACGAGACAAATTTATAAAATATTTAAGTACCCCCGAAAGCGGAACTGCTGTACAAATAAAGCACGGCTTCGCTCAGCACTGGCTCAGCATCCCTGTCAGGTGTGCTGAGTTCAGCAGCACACGCTCTCGTTCCTGTGAGCAAGTGTGAAAGCACACCTGTCATCGGCTACTCTGGCGGTGCTGGCAGGGCCCGCGTACCTGTGTGGAAGTTCATTAGGTCTCTTAACACCCTTAATGAATAATGACTGAGTTAATTGGCACATAAAGGAAATGACGGCTGGAACCTCCTAATTGCTTTATGACTCGATGCTCATGCGCACAGAGTAGTGGTGTCCTCCTGAAGTGTAAGATGCTGATGCGATTGCCGACGCCTCCTATCTGTGTCCTGGAGTCTGAGCAAGGGGAGGAGGAACCCATTTACCTGGCGCTGGAGTAGATGCCGCTTCGGGAGGAAACTGTAACCCACTGCAGTGTAAACACTCACTCCAAAGGGCCCAGGTCAAAAGCTCAGACCTCTGCTAAAGAGAAAGAGAAAACTGGGTGGTAAGAGTGATCGCGTACTGTTAAAGGCATTGGAAAAGAGCAGGAAGAAGAACAGCTAATCTCTTGTCCTCGAGCTCAAGCCACGCGCCACTCTCTTGCCTGTTTGTCAGGGGCCCCCTGAAACTGTCATCTCTCTTCAAGGCCCCCCAACTTCTAAACAGATGGCCTCACCTCCTATTGTTGGAGAAAATAGCAATCCATTTGCAGTCCGTCAGATGACCTCAACTTCCTGTCTCTCTTAATGAATGAATCCTTGCCTGGACCCACGTTCACTTACTGTGCACAGCCTCTGCGACCAGGGGCCCTCTTCCTATTTGAGGTGCACACCCCCTAGCGCGGCAGCTCTGCCCTACCCTGCAGCATCCTTTGAAACCTTATTTTGTTCATTTTCCCACCTCTCCTGTATCACCAAAGTTCTCCCTTTCTATCGGTGCACCCACTGAGCCTATAGACATGCTCACATCCTTTCTCACGAAGACAGCCTGGATGGTTTAAGACGTGCGGTTGCGATCTCCACTGTGCCTTCCTGTCCGACGCTCTACAGCTCTGTAAGGAAGGTCAAGGTTGCCCTTCCCGCAGGCTACACTGATTCCGAGTAGCTTGTCGGGCTAGTCAGTCAAGAGGAAGGGGTCAGAAATCCCAGTAACTTTTTAATAAACTTCCATTAAGAAAATACTGTATCTGTGTTTATAGACTTTATTAGAAATGAAACCAAAGCCACAGCTGATGACTTTGCTGTCCCTCTCAACCTTTACTGTCCCGCCCCACAGTTGTCCTAGGACAGCACGGCACCTGGGCGTGCCACCCTCCGCGGCAGACAGGAACGGGACCCCGCTTCCAAACCTCGGAGACTAGTAACCTTACCGGGTCATTCAAGTAAATATTTGTAGTGAAGATCGCATCCGGCTTGTCGACAGCTGAAGCTTGAGCACCCGAGAGGGCCCAGCTCTCCTGAGAGTGGGAGCTTCCCCGCCGGCTGTGTGGCCGGCGCGTCCCCACCTCCCCGAGACCAGGGTGCACAACGGGTATGTGAGGACCTCGGGTCACTCTGAAGGTCAAATAAGATGACCGTGTAAATTACTTAGCAAATAATTGTCTCTCAAGAAAGGAATCAAAGGCTTGAGAGAGTAAAACTTCTAAAAACTATCATTCAAAGAACAAAGATAAGTTTTAAAATTTTAATTAAAAAATATCAGAAGAACCCTGTAAACTTTCTTAATCAAAATAAGACCGTGCTCCGGATGAATAATAGGATCAATGAAATTCTCTCGTGACTGCACGGCAGAACCGGGAAAGTTGGGTACGTTTCCTTTTCATGGTTGGCCAGAAGCGTAGTATATTTAGTTACTAAGTTCTTTTCTACTTAAGAAATCATTTTTCATGATCCATAACGTTTATTGCTTGGATGCTGCCCTTAGTGGTGTGTCTGAGCCACGAGCAAGATGCAGAAAGCTCTAAGGACACTTGGCATGATGGAGAACACCCCAAAGTCACCAGAATCGTGAGGAAGGGGCCTGGCGACAGGTTTTATAAAAATTGTGGTTGGGGGGCTAGAATGCGTGGCTGGGCTAGCATCTTTGAGGTGCTAACGTGGGAACCCAGTTAAGTTTATTCTGTTCAGGTCCAGTGGATAAGACAGGAACAGATGCGGAGAAGGGGTCGGGGGGAGCCAGTCAGTTTTAGAGCAGGGTCGCAGCTCCACCAGCACAGCCAGGGCTGGAGTTACCTCCAGAGACAATGGACTCCCCGTTCTTGGCTCTTTTTGAAGAGCAGGTGCCTGAGAGATGCTAGGGAAGGGCCATCCTGAAGGAGCTTTTGTATCTAAACTGCATCTAGACGGCCTCTGTGTTCTTTTCAATCCTGAGATTCCTGGACAGAAATGGCAGAACTTTATGCTCATTAAAAATAATGAAAGTTTCATTTAAATTGCTCTAGAAGTCCAGTGGATAATAAAAAGAATTAATGTAGAGATAGCATCCTTTTTTCTTTTTCTTTTTTTTTTTTTTTTTGCTGTACGCGGGCCTCTCACTGTTGTGGCCTCTCCTGTTGTGGAGCACAGGCTCTGGACGCGCAGGCTCAACGGCTCTGGCTCACGGGCTTAGCTGCTCCGCAGCATGTGGGATCTTCCTGGACCGGGGCACGAACCCGTGTCCCCTGCATCGGCAGGCGGACTCTCAACCACTGTGTCACCAGGGAAGCCCCCCTTAATTTCTTTTTCATTTATTTCTGATCTGATCTTTATGATTTCTTTCCTTCTGCTAACTTCTGGGTTTTCTTGTTCTTCTTTCTGTAATTGCTTTAGGTGTAAGGTTAGGTTGTTTATTTGAGATGTTTCTTGTTTCTTCAGGTAGGATTGTATTGCTATAAAGTCCCTCTAGAACTGCTTTTGCTGCATCCCATAGGCTTTGGGTCATTGTGTTTTCATTGTCATTTGTTTCTAGGTATTTTTTGATTTCCTCTTTGATTTTTTCAGTGATCTCTTGGTTATTTAGTGATGTATTGTTTAGCCTCTATGTGTTTGTATTTTTTACGGTTTTTTTCCTGTAATTGATATCTAGTCTCATGGCGTTGTGGTCAGAAAAGACACTTGATACAATTTCAATTTTCTTAAATTTACCAAGGCTTGATTTGTGACCCAAGATATGATCTATCCTGGAGAACGTTCCATGAGCACTTGAGAAGAAAGTGTATTCTGTTGGTTCTGGATGGAGTGTCCTATAAATTTCAATTAAGTCCATCTTGTTTAGTGTATCATTTAAAGCTGTGTCTCCTTATTTATTTGCATTTTGGATGATCTGTCCATTGGTGAAAGTGGGGTGTTAAAGTCTCCTACTATGATTGTGTTACTGTCGATTTCCCCTTTTATGGCTGTTAGCATTTGCCTTATGTATTGAGGAGCTCCTATGTTGGGTGCATAAATATTTAAAATTGTTATATCTTCTTCTTGGATTGATCCCTTGATCACTATGTAGTGTCCTTCTTTGTCTCTTGTAATAGTCTTTATTTTAAAGTCTATTTTGTCTGATATGCGAATTGCTACTCCAGCTTTCTTTTGATTTCCATTTGCATGGAATATCTTTTTCCATCCCCTCACTTTCATTCTGTTTGTGTCGGTAGGTCTGAAGTGGGTCTCTTGTAGACAGCATATATAGGGGTCTTGTTTTGTATCCATTCAGCCAGTATGTCTTTTGGTTGGAGCATTTAATCCATTTACATTTAAAGTAGTTATTGATATGTGTGTTCCTGTTAGCATTTTCTTAATTGTTTTGGGTTTGTTATTGTAGGTCTTTTCCTTCTCTTGTGTTTCCTGCCTAGAGAAGTTCCTTTAGCATTTGTTGTAAAGCTGGTTTGGTGGTGCTGAATTCTCTTAGCTTTGCTTGTCTGTAAAGGTTTTAATTTCTCCATCGAATTTGGATGAGATCTTTGCTGGGTAGAGTAATCTTGGTTGTAGGTTTTTCTCTTTCATCACTTTAATTCTGTCCTGCCACTCCCTTCTAGCTTGCAGAGTTTCTGCTGAAAGATCAGCTGTTAACCTTATGGGGATTCCCTTGTATGATATTTGTTGTTTTTCCCTGTTGCTTTTAATAATTTTTCTCTGTATTCAATTTTTGATAGTTTGATTAATATGTGTCTTGGCATGTTTCTCCTTGGATTTACCCTGTATGGGACTCTCTGTGCTTCTTGGACTTGATTGACTATTTCCTTTCCCATATTAGGGAAGTTTTCAACTATAATCTCTTCAAATATTTTCTCAGCCCCCCTTTTTTTTCTCTTCTTCTTCTGGGACCCCTATAATTTGAATGTTGGTGCATTTAATGTTATCCTAGAGTTCTCTGAAACTGTCCTGAATTCTCTTCATTCTTTTTTCTTTATTCTGCTCTGCGGTAGTTATTTCCACTGTTTTATCTTCCAGGTCCGTTATCCATTCTTCTGCCT
Source organism: Stenella coeruleoalba (assembly GCF_951394435.1). Lineage (NCBI taxonomy): Eukaryota > Metazoa > Chordata > Mammalia > Artiodactyla > Delphinidae > Stenella > Stenella coeruleoalba. The sequence continues at coordinate 87,853,308 of NC_137158.1, read as the reverse complement.
CAGTTTTTCTGCTATTGATTCCTTCTAGAGAATTCTTAATTTCATTTATTGTGTTGTTCATCATTGTTTGCTCTTTAGTTCTTCTAGGTCCTTGTTAAACATTTCTTGTATTTTCTCCATTCTATTCCCAAGATTTTGGATCATCTTTACCGTCATTACTCTGAATTCTTTTTCAGGTAGACTGCCTATTTCCTCTTCATTTGTTAGGTCTGGTGGGTTTTTACCTTGCTCCTTCATGTGATGTGTGTTTCTCCGTCTTCTCATTGTGCTTAACTTACTGGGTTTGGGGTCTCCATTTCGCAGGCTGCAGGTTCGTAGTTCCCGTTGTTTCTGGTGTCTCTCCCCAGTGGCTAAGATTGGTTCAGTGGGTTGTGTAGGCTTCCTGGTGGAGGGGACTGGTGCCTTTGTTCTGGTGGATGAGGCTGGATCTTCTCTTTCTGGTGGGCACGACCATGTCCGGTGGCGTGTTTTGGGGTGTCTGTGAACTTATTATGATTTTAGGCAGCTTCTCTGCTAATGGGTGGGGTTGTGTTCCTGTCTTGCTGGTTGTTTGGCATGGGGCATCCAGCCCTGGAGCTTGCTGGTCGTTGAGTGGAGCTGAGTCTTAGCATTGAGTTTGGGATCTCTGAGAGAGCTTTCTCCATTTGATATTATGTGGGGCCGGGAGGTCTCTGGTGGACCAGTGTCCTGAACTCGGCTCTCCCATCTCAGAGGCTCAGGCCTGACACCCGGCCAGAGCACCAAGACCCTGTCAGCCACACGGCTCAGAAGAAAAGGGAGGAAAAAAAAGAAAGAAAGAAGGAAAGAAAAATAAAATAAAGTTATTAAAATAAAAAATATATTATGAAAAATATTATTAAAAATTAAAAAGTAATAAAAAAAAGAAAGAAAGGAAGAAAGAAGACAGCAACCAAACCAAAAAACCAATCCACCAATGATAACAAGCACTATTAACTATACTAAAAAGAAAAAAAGAAAGAACAAAAACGGACAGAGAGAACCCTGGGACAAATGGTAAAAGCAAAGCTACAGACAAAATCATACAAAGAAGCACACACATACACACTCACAAAAGGTGAAAAAGAAAAAATATATATATATATTTAAAAAAGAAAAGAGCAACCAAATCAATAAACAAATCTTCCAATGATAATAAGCTCTAAGTACTAAACTAAGATAAACATAAAACCAGAAACAAATTAGATGCAGAAAGCAAACCCCAAGTCTACAGTTGCTCCCAAAGTCCACCTCCTCAATTTGGGGTGATTCGTTGTCTATTCAGGTGTTCCACAGATGCAGGTACATCACGTTGATCGTGGAGATTTAATCCGCTGCTCCTGAGGCTGCTGGGAGAGATTTCCCTTTCTCTTCTTTGTTCTCACAGCTCCCGGGGCTCAGCTTTGGATTTGGCCCCGCCTCTGCATGTAGGTCACTGGAAGGCGTCTTCTTAGCTCAGACAGGACGGGGTTGAAGGAGCCGCTGATCTGGGGGCTCTGGCTCACGCAGGCCGGGGGGGAGGGAGGGGCACGGAGTGCGGGGCGGGCCTGCGGCGGCAGAGGCCGGCGTGACGTTGCACCAGCCTGAGGCGCGCCGTGCGTTCTTCCGGGAAAGTTGTCCCTGGATGCCGGGACCCTGGCGGAGGCGGGCTGCACAGGCTCCCGGGAGGGGAGGTGTGGAGAGTGACCTGTGCTCGCACACAGGCTTCTTGGTGGCGGCAGCAGCAGCCTTAGCGTCTCATGCCCGTCTCTGGGGTCCGCAGTTTTAGCGCGGCTCGCGCCCGTCTCTGGAGCTCGTTTAGGCAGCGCTCTGAATCCCCTCTCCTCGTGCACCCCGAAACAATGGTCTCTTGCCTCTTTGGCAGGTCCAGACTTTTCCCCGGACTCCCTCCCGGCTAGCCGTGGCACACTAACCTCCTGAAGGCTGTGTTCATGCCGCCAACCCCAGTCCTCTCCCTGCGCTCCGACCGAAGACCAAGCCTCAGCTCCCAGCCCTGCCAGCCCCAGTGGGGGAGCAGGCAAGTCTCTCGGGCTGGTGAGTGCTGGTCGGCGCCAATCCTCTGTGCGGGAATCTCACCGCTTTGCCCTCCGCACCCCTGTGGCTGTGCTCTTCTCCGCAGCTCCGAAGCTTCTCTCTCCGCCACCCGCAGTCTCCGCCCGCGAAGGGGCTTCCTAGTGTGTGGAAACCTTTCCTCCTTCGCAGCTCCCTCCCACTGGTGCAGGTCCCGTCCCTATTCTTTGTCTCTGTTTTTTCTTTTTTTCTTTTGCCCTACCCAGGTATGTGGGGAGTTTCTTGCCTTTAGGGAAGTCTGAGGTCTTCTGCCAGCGTTCAGTGGGTGTTCTGTAGGAGTTGTTCCATGTGTAGATGTATTTCTGGTGTATTTGTGGAGAGGAAGGGGATCTCCACGTCTGACTCCTCCGCCGTCTTGAAGCTACCTGCAACGTACTTTTAATTTTATCTGGCATATTAAGAAAGACACTCATTTCAGATAGCAAGGAAACGCTATGTTTACATTATGTTCTCTCCACCCCTAGGGGCGCTTCCAACAGGGAGGCATGAGCAGAGATGCTCCAGCAGGCTCAATGTTCAGGGAATGAAGCAGCCTGCCAAGTCGGTCCAGGTCATCCTTGTGTATCAGATGCCTGCATTAGAAAGCTGAGCACCACTTTTGAAGGGGAGAGCTTTTTCCTTTTATAATAAAAGAAGTTTTTCCTTGTTTGTCCATGTGCAAGGGGACCTGCTCGTGGAAGGAGAAGTGGTTCTCTTTGCTGTCAGCTCCCCTGGGTCCCACTTGGTCAGGGTCCTGCAGCACAGGGGAGTCAGACGGCTTGCCCATTGCCAGGGTTTCTGCCTCATGGGGGTAAGGTCGCTGAGTGTGGCAACGTCAGCGACTGCGGCGGGAACACTGCTGGGGAAGAGTCAACTTGCACAGGCGTGCACTTCCTGAGTGCTTAGAGGTTGCAGATGGGAATTTATTATCCCTGGACTTCGCACCCATTCAGTTCATTCATTTGGCAAAATGGATTGAGCACTTACTTCCCTATTTCAGGAACCCAGGAGTCTGGACTCTAGGTCAGTGCCCAGGTGAGATGGGCAGGGGGAGGGGGGCTGGAGGACAGCATGGCTGGGGACACGTGCGTGTTAGAGCCTCGCGGGTAGACTTGAGAAGCGTTTATGACTAATGGAATGCAATAGTGCAAAAGCAAGAGCCCCAAATCAGACCCCAGTCTTTAGCCTGGGCGAGCGGGGAAACTGTGATGCTACTTAAGATAGGAAATCTATTTGGGGGGAAGGAGGTAAGTTTATTGTCAGACGTGTTGCTTTCGAGATTTCTGGGGTACTTTCTTCCTGAGTCTCCAGGTCACATTTAGAAATGCAGATTTTAGAATTGAGGACTTGAATGGCATCTTGAGGGAGAAGATGGATTTTTGACATGTAAGTGGCAGTAGAAGCCACATCACTGGATGGATGTCCCCAGGGCGAGCAGCAGGGGTCACCCCTGGGGAGGGGAGGGGCCGTAAAGGACTGAGGTGGTGGAAGCATGGTGAGAGGGCAGGAGGAAGTCGAGGGGCATCAGAAGAAGTCGAGAGGTCGCTGGGGCGAGAGCTGGGCTCGGGGGGCCATCGGGAAAGGCAGATGAGGCGTCAGAGCCTGCTGAGCAAAGGGGCAAAGCGGGTGGTACAGTGGGGGGTGGACTCGGATGGGCAGGGCTGCCTGGAATCGTAACTAGAAGGGACACCAGTGGATGCAGGTCCCAGGGCTGGGACAGAGCAGAGTCGGGAGCAGCAGGCGGGGTGGGCGTGGGAGAGTCCAGAAGACCCGAGGGTGGGGGACGAGTAACCGGCGGCTCGCGCCGCACGGCCCTGGCCTTCTCTGTGGCAAGAGCCCGGGTCTCCTCTTGAGAGTGACTGGGACGCTGGGCACCTCTCGGCACTTCTAGGACCAGCAGCAGGAAGGCGGCTCATCTCGGGGGTTTCAGAGGTACTTGAGCCGAAATAAATGAGGAGACACAATGGAAAGGACACCCTGCCACCTGCTCTCGCTCCAGCCTGAGTCTGTGTCCTGCAGGACGTCCAGCACGTCCAGCTGTCTGGCTGCCTTCTTTCTCCAGGGAGCAACCCTGGCCTCTGCCCCAGCACTTCCGCCACTTTGCCGGAGACCGTCGCCTGCTTCCTCTCCCCTGTGAGTGGGTCTTTCCCTCCTTCAACTCTCCTGATCTAACTGCTCAACAGCAGAAGAGCAGGGCTGTCAGATTCTGAGCTTGAATAAAAGCTTGATACATAAATGGACAATGTGTATAAAAGCAAACCCTGGCTCCTCCACGTGGCCCTAGAATAGGGGAGAGAGAGAAAGGCACAGCCTGTCGCAGCCAAGCTCAACCAACCAACCTCAACGTGTTCGTAGGACGTTTTCACTCAGAAAGGGGAGTTTTCCTTTTAGGGCTTTGGTCACACACTTTGATAGAGGATTGACTGTCCTCAGTTGTGTGTGACCATCACAGTCACATGAATTCTGTGATGGTGCCTTCAAAGACCGCAAGTATTCTACTTCCAGGAACTTAGGCATAAAAGGCAGTTTTAGCAGCTAACAAGATGCAGGTCTTGAGAGAGCTAAGACAAAGTTTGCTCATAATAGGATGTGGAAGCAAGGCAAGAGTTGATCATGTTCACCATCAATTTTTTAAATCAAATACAAGTTTGAATATGTCTTTTTTTTTTTTTTCTTTTGCGATACGCGGGCTTCTCGCTGTTGTGGCCTCTCCCGTTGCGGAGCACAGGCTCCGGACGCGCAGGCCCAGCGGCCATGGCTCACGGGCCCTGCTGCTCCGCGGCATGTGGGATCTTCCCGGACCGGGGCATGAACCCGTGTCCCCTGCATCGGCAGGCGGACTCTCAACCACTGCGCCACCAGGGAAGCCCGAATATTTGTCTTTTGATATGTAAGATTCTTAAACCATTATCTGAATGTTCAGGTTATCTCAGATGATTTTCAGTCATAATTTTCAACAAGTTGGTCACCTCAATATATTATAAATAAAGATTAAAAAATAAGTTGTAGAATTTAGGATGCTATAATACATACAGTTTTTCCAAATGTTATGTTTAAAAGAGAAAACACGTGGCATAATACATAAAAATGTAGTTCTGAACCTAGGTTGTCTTCAAAGATAAGGAAAATTGAGACTTTTTTTTTAACATCTTCATTGGAGTATAATTGCTTTACAATGTTGTGTTCTGCTGTATAACAAAGTGAATCAGCTGTATGTATACATATATCCCCATATCCCTTCCCTTGAGACATTTTTTAAAATAAAGGAGAACTCAGGTAATGATGCAATGTTAATAAGCCTTTCTTTAAAAAAAAAAAAAAATTTAAATTAAGCCCAGCAAGCTAAGGGATATAGGGAAAGCCATGGAGAATAGAAAACATTGAGTCTATTTAAATACAGAATCAAAGCCAAATACCTGCGGGATTTTGTTCTAGAAGAGAACGTAAATGTCACCGACTTGAACCATGTAAAATCGGAATGAGCAGACAGGGGATGGGGAAGATGAGGTGGGAAAAGCCTGCATCTGTCTCTTCAACTCTCAGAGCCACGAGTCAGGACAAAGTATTTCAAGTTGATAAATCAAGCATAAAGTTATTGAATTACTAGAAAAATTAAATATTGTGATTTAATAAACCAGAAATGAAAGGTAGAGAGGAGGTGGAGGAAGTAAGCAAATATGTTTGTCTTTCAAACTAGGTCACCAAGGGAGTCTGTCTAAGGTTGATGAATCAGGGATAAATGTTTACATTTATCATAAAACTGTTTAATTAAAACACGTTGGTCCAAGCTAACAAAGCACAAAACTCAGAAAACAAAAGAAACAGGAAAACCGAGAAACATAATATGAAAAATGACAACAAAATTAAGACCTAGCATAGCTGTCATTTCAAAAAATATAAATGGGTTAAACATACATTTAAAACATTCTCAGATTAAGTGAAAAAACAAAACCTACCTATCTGTATTTAAAAAATGCATCCTAAATAGTGTATCTGTGAAAGACTGACTCTAAAAGTCTGGACTAAAAAGATTTCAAATAAAAAGGGAAGCAAAGTCTGCAAGATGCATAACAAAGAAGGTTCAAGTCAAGGACATTAAAGGACACTCGTTATGACGATAAAGGTACAATCGATAATGAAGTTCTAACTGTCATGAAGCCATAAATCAAGCAGCAGCGTCAAAAGTCACGAAGCAAAACCTGCTAAAAATACAAGAGCAAAGAATCCCCAAGTTAGGAAATTCCAGCTCGCCTCTGTTGGGATACATTGGTCTCCCCAGCACTCTCCTTGCCCCCAGAGTGTGTCAGATCCACCTGTCATCACCCTGCACCCTGGGGACCGCCAGCAGCTCCAGGGGGCTGGTGTCCGTTCTTCAAGGGGGCAGCTGGAGTCAAATTGCAGAAGGAAAATGAAAAAAAAGTGAGGGCATTATTTGTGATCAGAGAATACGCCGTGATCAGAGACTACGGTCTGAACTGAGGCTACTTTTAGGCAATGACAGAGCTTTTCTCTGAGGACAGAGTCAGAGTACCTTTCCCTAGTATGCTTTGTGGATGCTTCAAAGGCAGGTGGAGTCTGTTTCCCGGTGTGGATTTCTCTCTCTGTCTCTCTCTTCATGTCTACATCACACACACGTGTATGTATCGGTAGGTTTGTATGCGTCCACATGGCGTCTCATTGGTCCTGAGGAGTTAGGGTTTTACTTTTCAGAAGGGGGACCTTGGAGATTCTTCACCGAGCCAGGGACAGGACCCTTGGCCACGGCCTAGGCTCTTAACACTGAGCTGGGTCCTCCTGAAGGCACACCTTCCCTAACTCACCTGTGATTTTGTACTACCTTATCTGGTCCCTATTCAGACAGTATTCTAGGCCCTTGTACTGTTCATCTTTACAGAACGTCTCTGTAATTCGCCCTGGGAATACAGGCCCAGAAGATTGCGGTCAGCATGGAGATCTTCCCGAGGACCCCAGTACAGGGATGGACCACGGTGGGAGGGGTCGGTGCCACGTGGAGTCATGAGGAGTGGGGCTGCTCGAAGGAGAGTGGCTGAAATTACTCCAGAAATGCAGAAAGGAACAGGATTCACGAACTGAAAATGAAGTGGTTGATCCCACAGAAACTGAAGAATAATTGAAAGTAAAATCTCAGTAGACGGAAGAAGGGCAAATCTCCAAAAGGGAAGCACAGAGCACCAGATGTTTCGGAGGACGAGATCAGAGAAAGTGAAAAAGCTTTCTGGCCACAACAGACTTCAGGCAGCCCCAACTGAAAGGGGTCCTGGCATTTTTCTTCTAGAACTGCAGAGAAAGGATGATAAAAGAACCAACAGTGAACCCAAATCGAATGAGCATTTTACTCCCGTCAGATGGTGGATAGACGGTGCTCCGCTCCATGGCGTGTGACCCAGCGGTCAGCTGGTGCCTCGGGATGCGGCACAGGTGCTTTTAGAGCCATGACGCACTTGTCCTCACGACCAAAAGAGGAACCTAAGATGTGGTGAGGCTTCCTACGAGCTTTGCCTCTGCTTCCCCGTCCCCACTGCCCCTCCATTTCTTCCTTTTTACCTGCTTTGTTGAATGTCTGCTGGACCTTGCACAACACTCCTCCACCTTAAATCCGTTGTCAACCCTTCCTTCCCCTTGAAGAAAAGAAGTGGGATCTCTGACCTCTACGTGCATGCGTGCCCTGACATGACTTTGAAAAGAGGTTAGAACACAGAGCCAGAATTTGGAATGACCTGTGGGGATCTCTGAACCATTCCCTACTTCCGTGTAACCAGTACCCAAAATGTATATTGCCTTTCTGGGCAGTCCAGTGTTTCAGAACTAGATAGACTCTGAGGAAACCAGCGCCTACTGATTTATTCTGCTTATATTTTCTGGGGTTTTTTCTGATTATATCTTGTCTCAGTTTTATTTTCTTACTATATTTTATATTTACTCTGCTATGACATTCCAAATAAAATCGACTGTTCTAACGACTATATGTGTGAAATGGGTAGTTAACTACTCCGGTGGCATCCTGGCAGGCAGGGCCGTGTAGCGGCGGGCAGGGCCGTGTAGCGGCGGGCAGGGCCGTGTAGCGGCGGGCAGGGCCGTGTACTGGCGGGCAGGGCCGTGTAGCGGCGGGCAGAGCCGTGTACTGGCGGGCAGGGCCGTGTAGTAGCGATAGGGCTGTTTTTGGATGGAAGGACGGGGGTCTCTGGCACTGCCTTTCTGCTCGGAGTTGGCGGCCCCTGAAGGCAAGTGGCTCAGCTGATGGACAGAAGTTGCAAAACAAAGAAGGGGCTTACTTTGAGCTCCCAGTTCTGCTAATTCCATTGCCATCCAGGGAAACAGCCCAGAGCAGCTCTGCGTGCTGGCCTTTCCTTGGGGTTCTGCCTTGGGGGAAAGGACTCATCCGCAGATCGACTGGGATCAACCAGCACTATGAGGAGAGCACACTATCCTTTAGTTTTTAAGCAGTTCTGACATTTTCACATGTGATTTTTGCTCAGAAAACAAAAAGCCATTTAAAAAGCTACATCTTCGGGCTTCCCTGGTGGCGCAGTGGTTGAGAGTCCGCCTGCCGATGCAGGGGACATGGGTTCGTGTCCCGGTCCGGGAAGATCCCACATGCCGCGGAGCGGCTGGGCCCGTGAGCCATGGCCGCTGAGCCTGCGCGTCCGGAGCCTGTGCTCCGCAACGGGAGAGGCTGCAACAGTGAGAGGCCCGCGTACCACAAAAAAATAAAAAAAGCTACATCTTCTAGAAGTTTTTTTTTTTTTTTAACACCCTCTTTAAAAAAAAAAAATCCTTGGTGAGAGAGGGACTTGAGAATGGAGAGATGCAGAGAAGGGCCTGGCCACGTGTGCCCCCTGCGGGGAAGCGATGCCGGGCTGGAGGTACAATTCCTTTTGCAACTGTCTTCACTGGGTGGTGAAAGACAGAGCTGGAAACAAAAACCACCGGCTGCCCATAATCAGATTCTCTCCAAAGATAACAGAGCTCCTTTCTACATCGTCGGCCCCGTGAAAACCCCTGTAACTTCCACCACTTTCTGTCCTCTGCAGCTCCCAGCAAAGAGCCTTGCAACGTTTGAATGAATGAATGTTCTCACAAGGCACTTTAAAACCCAGCCTTACCAAGTATCCGCCAACCAGGGTAGCCAGTGGGAAACAGCAGGAAACCATGAGTGGCACAAGGCTGCCCATATGGGATGCTGCATGTAAATGTACTTAATCAGCTACAAAGCACCTTGGGAACGTACAAGCAAGTCCAGATGGTCTCGGTAGTGGACATCCTGGTGGTGGGCGTGAAGACCGAGGTTTTGTCCTGTTTATTTCACAAATGACTATACGGTACAGTACTTGTTATGTACGCACCAGGCACTGTTCTGAGTACGTTATCAGTAGTAACTTATTTAATCCTCATAACAACTTATGAGGTCATACTATCATTACAGTTTACAGAGGAGGAAGCCAAAGATCAGAGAGGTTAAGTAATTTGCCCAAGGTCACACAGCTAGTGATAGGTGGACATGGAACTTGAACCTGAGCATCTGACTGCAGCGTCTGCTCCCTCACCCACTACATGAAGTTGCCTGTGTGTCCTGATGGGCAACGTGGGAGATTTTCATCGGCTGCAAGACTGTTTGTTTAGTCCATTGATACCTGCCCACCTCCACTGTTCCTCCCTGTAATCCTGCCTGACTCATCAGGGTGTTGGCATCATACCTGCCAGCTCTTCTTTTGTTGGCTTCCCTTTACTCTGTAGTGACAGTTGTGGCTTTAAACAATATTGAAGTCTTTGGGGAAGTGAGTATTTTGTTACAGGTGCATAGTTAAAGCGCTGTACAGTCTACAGCTGATGTTCCTGTCTCATTGATTCCCAAACCTACCGTGTGAAGTACAAATGTGGTCATGATTATCCATGTTTTCCAGATGAGGAGACTGGCTCTCAGAGAATCCACACCACATGCCCAAGCCTCTGCTAGTCAGTGCAGGGCTCGGACCGGGGGTCCTGACTCCAAACCTGGATGCCTGCTCTGCAGTTTCTTCTGCATCAAACACAGGGCCCCAAAGTCCTCCAGGCTCATCCAAGACCCCGTTCACACGCTCTCCCACCCTCAAGGTCCCTCAACTGCCCGGGAGGTTCCTAACTGACCATGACCCAGGCTCTGTCCATCTCCAGGGGCTCCCTGCTGGCCAGAGTGGGTGCTGTGGGCCGGGTCCCAGTAGCTGGGCTGTACATCCTCTCCTGGGCTCCACATCTGCTTGGAGAAGCTGCTCCAGAGGCAGATGCTGCCAGAGAGAGAGCCTGAGAGCCCAGCGGGAGGCCAGTGCCTTAGGACCAAGCTCCCAAATAAACCTGGACCGCTGAAGCCTTAGGGTGGCTAAAATTACGTGGCAGATGCCCTAGATGCAAGTTATTTTTCATGATTATTTGAATATCATGTCCTTGTCAAAATATAAACATTACAGATAAGGTGAAAGTCTGCTGGACCATAGAGTGTGCTCCTGCCCTAAAATTCCCATCCTACCAAGCATACCTGTCTCTAGAGTGGGTTTTCTTCTTATTGCAGAAACATATATTTGGTTATATGAAGTATACAGCAGTATTTTGAGAGGATTCATATAATTATTATAACTGCAGCTTGCTTTTCCCTCAACAGCGTGTCTTGGAGGTAACTCTCCATTATCCTTTTCAACAGCTGGCAAGCATCGTCGCCTGTTAAGTCATCTGCATATAGATGGGCATTTAGAGTTGTGGTGTTTTTCTATGGTTAACAAGGACGCAGGAGTATCTCAGGACCATTGTTCTGCTAACTGCCAACTGGCCCGAATAGTCTCCTGTTGTAGCCTTAGAGTTGACAGAATTTCAGAGCTGGGAAGGACCCAGCCCTGTAGGCTCTAACTTCCTCATTTTAAGGATGAGGAAACTCACCAAGTGACTATTTCCGTCCCCACAGAAGCAGACTGACTTCCGGCAGCTCCACTGAGCCCCACCTGGAACCCGTGGTGTTGGTTTGGCTTCCCCGGCCACACAACCTCCTTTCACACCAGCCCCGTGGTGTGGAATCAAATGTTTTGAACGTTTGCCTGAAGGGTGGCCTTCCACACAGGGGTCCTGGACAGCGAATCGTCTTCTAAGTTCACTCGGTTATAACTGTTCCTCTCAGGTGCTTTAACTTTTTGTTGGTGGCTGTGAGCGCTTTGGAAACTGTCCAAGTGGCACCATAACGCTTCAGGCATTGACCCTTTTGTTATTTCATCTGCCCTGTCTATAATTGTTTCCAAATTAAACCACTTTATTAGTCACACCAATTTTAATTACGGACTTTGAGTTGAGATCCTCAGGGAATCGTTAAGCAATTTAGTCATCTCATAAAATAACATAGAGTATTTGTATGAACTCAGGTGTTACAAAATATGCAAGCCAGGAAAGTCACTTCCGTTTTCTGTGACATTTGTATAACAGGACTTTTAACAGGAAAATTACCCTTTATTATTGAACAAGCAACTTCTTAAAAAGCATCTTCTTCTCAAATATCTTAGGTTAAATACGGGAGTTTATTCTATGAACACTGGAGCTCTTTGTGGGAGGTGATAGGAAGTTCGCGATGATTTAACAGGAAGAAGTGAGGTTGGTAATTACTCAATGCTAGTTTCTCACTCAAGCACTGACTCAATTTCCTTCGATAATGCATTTTTTGTCTTACGCTTTTTTTCTTGAAAGGCAGTTTTCTGTGGAGGTTGACGGCTCTGTTTCTGGGTGAGACAGCCTTGGGTTTCCTCTGGGCTCCTGGCTTACTTTGGGGAAAAGAAGTACATCGGTGGTATTCAACTTTCAATGCCGTCCCTTGATTGTGGAGAGATTAGTTCTTTTGTAGAGTTAACATATTCATCCATTCATTGTAATTATTAGAACATTACTCTTTGTAGTGAGCTTGGAAGGTGAATATTGTAGTTAATATGCTCCCAGCTCAAGGGCTTATGAAGTAGCTACCACATCCTTAGCACATAATAGGAGTTCACTAAATGGTAGTGATTGTTGTACAGGATTTACCAAATGTGAGTACTTACCACCTAAAATAAAATATGAACAGATATTTAATGCAAATGCCTATATTACATTTTATTATTTAAATATATATATTGAGTTATTACAATAAGAAGGGCTTATATAAGTGAAAGTCTTATTAATAGTTGTGATAAGAAGCAGCTCTTAAGACTTGGGGGCTAAGGACTTCCCTGGTGGCTCAGTGGCTAAGAATCCGCCTGCCAATGCTGGGGACACGGGTTCGAACCCTGGTCCAGGAAGATCCCACATGCCACGCAGCAACTAAGCCCGTGTGCCACAGCTACTGAGCCTGTGCTCTAGAACCTGCCAGCCACAACTACTGAGCCCACGTGCCACAGCTACTGAAGCCCATGCGCCGAGAGCCCGTGCTCCGCAACAAGAGAAGCCACCGCAATGAGAAGCCCACGCACCGCAGCGAAGAGTGGCCCCCGCTCGCCGCAACTAGAGAGAGCCTGTGCACAGCCATGAAGACCCAGCGCAGCCAAAATAAAATAAATATATGTTGTAAATCTTTAAAAAAATAATAGTTCTATTTTCAGTTTTTTGAGGAACCTCGTACTGTTTTCCATAGTGGCTGCACCAATTTGCATTCCCACCAACAGTGCACGAGGGCTCCCTTTTCTCCACACCCTCTCCAGCATTTGTTATTTGTGTTCTTTTTGATGATGGCCATTCTGACAGGTGTGAGGTGATAGCTCATTGTGGTTTTGATTTGCATTTCCCTGATGGTTAGCAATGTTGAACATCTTTTCACGTGCCTACTGGCTGGCCATCTGCTATTGATGAGTGTTTGGATGATAAGTGAGCAGAATTTGAGATGCATCATTTAATCATTCCTTCATCTGATATATTTAACAATACATTATCGATCAGTGGACTGGAGCCAGAATATCCGTCGTGGGGTTTAAGAAAACCATCCAAAACAGAAGTGGATACACAGAAAAATGAGACAACGTGTTGTTCAATTGACGGTATTGCAATGGGAGAGAAGGCAGAGTAGGGCAGCACATACATGACTTAGAAACAAATGGAGTTTTGCTCAAAGTTCTACCTGATCTCAAACCTCGCCTGCTTTCTGGTTGTGTGACATTTGGAGAAGGAAGAAGGCTCCGTCAGCGCCTGGGGCCGTTTTAGCAGGTGGCACTGAAGGATCAGAAAGCATCATGGGAAGACCAGAAAGTGGACAGCGCCAGAGGCCACCCCCAGAGCAGAGCGGAGAGGGGCCTCTGGTCCCCAGGAAGGGCCAGGAACCTCCTCTTGGTCTTCCCACCGGTTGGCTGCCGTTCATTCTCAGTTTCGTCATTGACGTGGTCACATCCTTTGTTGACCCTCGAGGGATGGAGGTACCACAGTCCCATGTCCTCAAGCCACTGCCCACCACCTGTCTGTGTGGTCCTCAAATCTAGAAAGAGTTTTACATTTTTACATGGCTGGGAAAAAACCAAAAAGATTTCATGGCCCATGAAAATCATGTGAGATTCAAATTCCAGCATCCATAAATGAAGTGTCCTCAGAACCCAGCTTCGCTCATTAATTTACCTGTTGTCTGTGGCTATTTTCCTGCGGCAGTGAGAGCTGAGTGATTGTGACAGAGGCCGGGGGGCCCCTACACTGTTTACCATCTGCCTTCTACAGGAAGACTTTAATCCACTGACTCTCAGAGTCAACCTTTGATTGAATATTGAGGATTTCATCCCTGTGGTATTAGACAGTTCTCAGGTTCTTTGGCTTCCTGCCATTCTTAGTAACTTTCAGATGTCCAATTACTTATCAATACACATACATATGTACATGTACACAGACACACATACAAGTAAGAAAAATATCTAATGGCTGGATTTGTAACCTGGTTGACCTTTTATTTACCACCACCCCCAATTTTATTTGCAAGCAAAAGGCCTGTTCAGTGTGTCTAGAAATATTGGGATCTCACTTTTCATAACCTCAAGGTCAGCTATTGAGACATAACTGATCTCAAAGTGTTTGCCAAGTTCACGTTGCCCGTGTGTGTGTGAGGGTGCAGATATCTTACAACAGCGGGTGAGATTTTGAGATATGTCTGTGTTGAAATATTTGTAAGTTACTTTCTTAGAAACACCTCATTGATCCATGTTTTGGGGTCAAGTTATTCTGACCATTTTAAGAGGAATATATGCCCAAACTCTTTTGTCTTATATTTGCAGACATATTTGTATTTTACTGTATGATTAAAAAGTCAATATGTATTGGTTTACATTTTGATACGGTCTTAAGATTATTCACTTTATTCAAACAAACATGGAACGCTTAGTCTTTTTAAAGGGAAAATTATTTTCAAAGGCTTTTAGGTTTTCCTGATGCACTGGTTTAGGTTTCCCCTTGTAAACGAAAATTCAGCCTGACAGATAAGGCTGAGCGCTGTTTTCTAAGGACCATCCTGCAGCAACTTCCTCCCAAGGCCAGCCCCTGATAACTGCTATCTGCAGACAGAATGGCAGCCTGGGAGATAAGATCTGCGCTGGTTCCCTTTGTGCCTGTAACTAGGGAAGCTCTTAAGGGGAAGTGAAGGTAGACTCAAAGCTAGTTTTGTCTTTGTAGAAAAGTGCCCAGTAAAACAGTCATGAGTGGAAAATCTCTGTTGAATGTACCTGCCTCAAGAACAAGCTAGTTACGGAAAGCACTGCCGGTGAAGTGTCTGGGGCATTTCCAGGACGCCGGTTTGTATTACTGGGACATTCTGGCGCTTACACAGATATGCTCTGTGTGTCCAGCGCGCCCACCCCCTTCCCCCCCCACCCTGTTCTTGAACTTCCACCTTTGTCCCCCCTTTGTCTCTCCTCCCAGGCTTGGTCCATCCGCCCATTTTCTGTCCTGGAATTCCAGTCCCTCCCACTCACTGGGCCCTTCTCAGCTTATAAACAGATTCCTTGTTCTCTTACTAATTTGCATAAGCTCCTCAGATGGCGCATTAACTCTTTGTTATATACACGTTATGGATTTTTTTTTTTTTGCAGTTTGTTTCAATTTTGGTTGTGATATCCAAAAGCTTTAAATTTCGTCTTGATTTCATTTGAAAAGTTGCATGCATCAAAAGATGACATGAATGTTGTTTTATTTTAATACTTTGGTCTAAATTTGTCACATTTAGACTTTTGATTTTTCTGGCATTTTAGGTTGTGAGTTGTATCCTAGGGATTTAACTAAGTTTTGCCAAATTGCTGACCTATTCTCTAATCACTTGTTATTATAACTTTTCTGTTCTGACTACAGATATCACTTATGTCCTAAACTCATATATACCTGCTCTGTTTTTGGATTTTTCTCCTACATTAGTCTGCCTCTTCATACTGTTTCTTCCAGCTTTATTCAGATATAATTGACAAATAAAATTATATAAATTTAAAGTGTTGATTTGATACACATATTACAAGATGATTACCACCATAATGTTAGCTAACACCTTCATCACTACTTATAATTCCCATTTCATTTTTGTGGTGAGAATATTTAAGTTCTACTCTTTTGGTAACTTCCAACATATAATACAGTATTATTAACCACAGTCACCATGCTGTACATTACAGCCCCAGAACTTATTCATCCTATAACTGATCTTTGTACCCTTAGACCAACACCTCCCCGTTTTCCCCAGCACCTGCCCCTGGTAGCCATCACTCTACTCTCTGTTTCTATGAGTTTGGCTTTTTTTAGATTCTACATATAAGTGATATCATACAATGTTTGTCTTTCTCTGCGTAGGACTTATTTCACTTAGCATAATGCCGCAAGGTCCATCCAATTCGTTGAAAATGGCAGAATGTCCTTCTGCCTCATGAATGAATAATGTCTATATCACACATCTTCTTTACTCATTAATCTGTTGATGGACGCTTAGGTCGGTTGGTTGTTTCCATGTCTTGGCTATTGTGAATAATATTGCAGTGAACATGGGATTACAGATATCTCTTTGAGATCCTGTTTTCATTTCCTTTTGGACATATGACTAAAAATGGGATTCCTGGATCATGTGGTAGCTCTATTTTTAATTTTTGAGAAACCTCCGTACTGCTTTCCACAGTGGCTACACCAGGTCACATTTCCACATCCTTGACAGCGCTTGTTATTTGACGTCTTTTTGGTGATGGCCGTTCTAACAGGTGTGAGGTGATGTCTCAGTGTCGTTTTGATTCGCATTTCCTTGACAGCCAGTAATGTGCAGCACCTTTTCATGTACCTGTTGGCCATTTAGATGTCTTCTTTGAAAAAATGTTTATTCAGTTCTCTGTCCCTTTTAAATTAGATTTGTTTTTGCTGTTGAGTTGTATGAACTCCGTATATATTTTGGATAGTAACTTATCAGATACATGGTTTGCAGATATTTTCTTCCATCCTGTACGTTGACTTTTCATTTTGTTGATGGTTTCCTTTGATGTGTAGAAGCTTTTTAGTTTGATGTAGTCCCACTTAGTTTTTGCTTTTGTTGCCTGTGCCTTTGGTGTCATACCCCAAAATGTGTTGCCAATTTTCAGACTATTTTTGATATTATATTTTACACTTGATCTTAGCCGAAAGGCCGAGAGATATTATATTTTAATATTTGCTAAGATAAGCTGCCTCTCATTCCTCTTCTTCTCCAGGAATTTCTGGGCTATTCTCACAGATTTAGTCTCCTAGATAAGGATAGTTCCTTTTATTTTATTTTTTGTGTGATTTTTTTGTTGTTGAGATATAATTGACATGTAACATTATATTAGTTTTAGGTGTGCGACAGAATGACTTGATATTTGTAAATATTGCAGAATGATCACCACAATAAATTTATTTAACATCTGTTGCCACATATCGTTGCATATTTCTTTTCTGGTGATGAGAACTTTTTTAAAAAATGGTGAGTCATTTCTCTGTGCGTTGATTAACCAGTTTGTGAAATACTGAAGTGCATAAGTACATTTTGATCATAAAATTACCCCCACAGATATTCAGTCGTTGGTACCTACTATAAAAAGGTCAAATTATCTGTAGGACTCATGTTATTCCCGTGTCCTGCACTCTAGAAATAAAATTGGAGATTGAATGTCCTTGAGTTTATGATGGAGCATTTCACATGAAAGCTATGCTTTTTAAAGAATTTGTTTTGATGGGTGACAGACAAGTTGAATATTAAAGTGATTTTGATGTAATGATGTGACTGTGTTTTGTTTTTTTGTCTTTTGGAATGGTTTGTTGTTGAAGTCTAGTTGATTTACAGTGTTTCAAGTGTGCAGCAGTGAGACCTTCCGAGAACTCTCCTAGCAGCTGTCAGGTTATTAACTTACGAACTATAGTCGTGAGATGTGTGTTACATCCCCAAGTCCTATTTACCGTATAACTGGAGTTTGTACCCTTTGACGCCCTTGACTCACCCCGCCCATACTCCTTAATAAAAGGCAGCTGGTGGGGCTGGCAGGGCTCCCTCGGCAGGGCTCACATGCCCACCTGAGAGCTGCGGGTCAGGAGGGTAGTTCACGCCCCGAACCCCTCCTCCTGAAGTGGAGTCCTGCCAGCTCACCTGAGCCCAGGTGTGGAGCAGGCACTGAGGAGCGTTGGCAGGGGCTCTGCTCACAGCTGCCTCCCTCACGAGGGTCCCTCCTACCCGTTCTCACTGTCCCCTTGCAGAGGCCGTTCCAGGGCTTCTCATGAACCACTGTGTTGATGTGGTTCGGTGTTTATGTCACCACGTCCCTAGGCTGGATCCAAAGCCAGAGAAGCACATGGCAGGACACGAGGCCAAGTGAGGGTGGCCGCCTCACACGTGCCCAGGGCAGCATGAGGCCTGGGCCCTCAGACCACAGAGGACAGCCTAGAACACGGGGTTCAGCACATGGTGCTGAAGCCAAGTTGTGCCTTCTGGCCAAACGTTGCCCAGGAACAGGTAATAGTGTCCTGGGTGTGCCATCGTGAGGGACTACAGACTGGGTGACGCTGCAGGAATTGGGTCTCCCACAAGTCTGCAGCCGCACACTTGAAGCGTGTCAGCAGAGCTGGTTCCTCTAAGAGCTCTGAAGAAGACTCTGTGCCGTGCTCTTCTCTTAGCTGCTAGACTGTGGGCAGTCCTTGGAGTCCTTGGCTTGTAGCCACATCACCCCAATTTCTGTCTTGTCATCACAGGACCTTCTTTTCTCTGTGTGTCTCTGTCTTCTCGTCTTATGAGGACACCCATCATATCAGATGAGGGCCCCCCCAATGACCTCATTCTTGCTACTTACATCTGCAAAGACCCTATTTCCAAGTAAGGTCACATTCTCCGGTTCTGGGGTTTGGGATATCAACATATCTTTTGTGGGGACACAATTCAACCCATACTTTCTTTCTCCTCCTCCGTCCTCCATCTCATGGCTCTGTCTTCTTGAGACCTGAGCCTGCATTATGGGGCTCAGCTCTGAGTCACAGGCTTTTCTGTGAACCAAACGTGGTCCAGAGTGTTGCTTCCACGTGAGGATGTGTCCATGTTTCAATCCAGTGGCACACCATCCAAACTCGAGTACCTTGCCTCCCTGCTCGCCCCCTGCAGGATGTTGGGGATATAACCAGTGTAGCCGTGTGGGGCTGGAACGACTGGACAGGTCAGGAAGAAAGTGTCCACCGTAGACGATTGAGCAGGGAATGGACACGGTGGGGCAGGTGTCAGGAAAACTAGCCCAGGAGAGCTCTTGAGATACTTGGGAGGGAGAGGCGGGGTCAGACCAGCTACCATGGGGGTTGAGGCATGAAGCAGTGAGGCTTGGGGCTGGGTGGCGGCCACAGTGATGGGGTTAATGTGGTGACAGCAGAGTGACTTTGTGGAAAACATCAACAGGATATGGGGACTGGTCGGCTGTGACGGGTGCACTGGTGAGCTGGTCACCATGACATCCATCACCTACGCAAGTAACATGGCCAAAACTGACCCTTGGGGAAAAAGGTCTTATTTATTTTTTGCCTCTGGTTTCACTCTGAATCTTTCATGAACCTCGGCGTGTCGTGGTTTTCACTTGCTCATGTAGTGAATCTGAACAAATGACTCATTGGGTCTGGAATAATCTCGCTTCTGGGACTCGTCATCCATTCCTTGTCTGTTCTTTTTGTGTTTTCAGCCACTCCTAGATATTCCTCTTCTTTGTTTTCCTTCTGTATCATGCATGAATGTTTTTATATTTCTGCTCAGGGCTATGACCCAGATATCTAGACATTTGTTGTTTAAAAGAACAGAGCAAAAAGCAGTAGCTGTTTTCTATATTTTTCTTGCACAATTCATCTGCACAGATTGTACCAATTTTTCATAAAAATCTCCTCTGTCATGCCCTTCAGTATCCCTTAGATTTATTTTCCTCATTTTATTCAATCAAGTATGATTTTTTAAAAGAAACTCTTACACTTACTTTCTCTTGTTGTGTTCTTCTAGTTTATAGGAATCCAACTGGCCACAAGGTCAATCTGGGGCTACAGGGTTCCTACACTTTGAAGGGGAAAAAATGTATTCTTAGACTAGGGTGGTGAGTAAAAGTCAGTGGTGGGAGAGTGTAGGTGGTGAGGCAGAGCGTCTGTGCAGGGAGATGTGATAGCCAGGGTGCTACAGGGGAAGGATGGGAACTCATCAAAAACTAAATTTGGGACCGAGCCCTGGAGAACGTGACCAATGATGCAGCTTTGGAGGAAAGACTGATCATTCCTAGTGATTTTATGACTGTGTTTTCATGATCTGTTCCTGTGGTTTTTGGCTTAATTCTAAATAAGCTGTCAGGAAGCCAGACCTCGTTCGTGGAGAGTCCTCTCTCTTCCCAGCAGAACCTTCACTCCCACCTGAGGGCAGCAGAGCAAGTAATTAAACACAAACAGCTGTTAAAGGAATAACTGCCAGGTGGAAGGTCTCAGATGGTCAGCTCCCAAATCTGCGTGCTGGTATGTTCTCATTAACCCACCTCCCTGAGATACTGAGTAGCTTACTTCCTTGCCAATAAAAGAAGAAAACTCGGGATAAACTTTATGTCTCAGTGGCCACATGTAGATCACGTTTGCCCATCCACAGAAATCCTGACGACATATAGGATGAGGAATTGAGACGGTAGAGCCCTCCGGCTTCAGTAATTTTCTAGACATGTAGGGACACAGCACAGCTGTGGACCTTGGTGGGCCCACATGGAGACAGCACGGGGAGAGTAGTGGCCTCCCCAGGGCGTGCGGGGCGCATGCCAATGCTGCAGGCAAGCGGCGCGTCTCTCCCCACGCTCTCACGGCCCCTCTGGAGTCTCCTTTTACCACCAGACTGTAAGCTTAGCCCAGGTCCTGCTCATCGCAAAGACCCGTAAATGCTTATTAAATAAAGCCACGTATAAACCTACAGGACAGGTGTTAACTGGCCCCAAATCCCTAGTAGGCTTCTGTATCTTCTGACTCACAGTCATCCCCTCACAGTAGCAAGAAAAGAATCTTTAATCAGTACAGTCCTTACACCTGGACAAGAGGAGCCCTGGCCTGGGCCCTGAGGACTAGAAGCCCCCTCTGGCCTGCGCTGGCCTTGCCCCTCACTAAAGGTGTGCTCCTGCAGATTCTGTTCCCCTCCCGTCTAGACTATGCTCCAGGCGCCTGGGATCCAGACTTTCCTGCACCCATGACCGCCAGGCCTCCTTCCTGAGCCTCTGTGGGACTCCTGTGGAGGTCCGTCCACCCCAGGGGTGGACCACGCCAGCAGTGTGTCCATCCCCATGTCCATTCCATCCATGTTGTCAGATACGTGTGCTGAGTTGTCCCTAGGATTCCCCTGTTAACCCTTCCATGTCTGCAGGGTCTGTAGTGATGTCCCCCGTTCATTCCTGGTGTTTGTGATCTGTGTCTTCTCTTTCTTCTCTTATTTTCTGTTAGTGTTGTTAGAGATTTGTCAGTTTTATTGATCTTTTAAAAAACACAGTTCTTTGTTCCATTGATTTTCTCTTTCCAATTTCATTTATTTCTGTTCTTTCTTTCTGTTCATTGATTCACTCATTCATTTTCTTCTATTTATTTATGTCCTTCCCTGTGCTTGCTTTGGGTTTACGTTGCTCTTCTTTCTTTAGGTCTTTGAGATGAGCGTTTTCTATTGCTTAACTCTCCGTCTCACCTGCTCCTTCCTCTTTTCCCTTCATTCAGCTACTTGAGCTCAACCTGTGAATTTTTATTTTGGTTATTGTGCCTTTCAGATTCCAAATTTCCACTTAGTTCTTCTTTATACCTCCTGTTTCTTAGCTGAGACTTTCCATCTCTTTGCTGAAGTTTTCTATTTTTTTTTTCATTTGTTTCCAGCCTGTTTGAAATTGCTTGTGGATGCATTTTTTTTCATGTCTGCTTTGAAATGTTTGTCAGGTAATTCTTAACATTTTTGTCATCTTGGTTTGACACCCACGGTTCTCTTTTTCACTCTGATTGAGATTTTTCTGGTTCTTGGTATGATGAGTGATTTTTTTATTGAAACCTGGACTTTTGGGGTATTTTGCTATGAAACTCTGGATCTCATCTAAGGCTCTTGTTTAACAGGCGTGCTCGAACGCCACTCCAGCAGAGGAAGTGAGGGTCTACCTCATTACCACAGGGATGGGTGCAAGAATTCTAGGTTTTCATAGCCTGCACTGGTACCAAGGGGAAGGGTGTCAATACCACTGGGCAGTGGTTGGAGCCTTTGTGTCCACTGGGCATTGGTGGTGGTGTTGGGGCATCTTGTTCCAGCCTGGTGAGGGAGGACAATAGGCTTCTCACATGAGACAGCAGGCTTTTGTTGGGGCTTCTTGGGTTTTTTTGGTCTGTGCCCATTGCTATTTCTGGGTTACTGGTTTCTTCAGCTGCAAGTCTGAGATACACAAGGCAAAAAGCAAACCCAGGGAACTCATCACCACTGTGTCATTCCTCAGGGCCTGAAGTCTTCAGCTGAGGTCTTCTTCTCTCCCCCTTCCAGAGTCTTCTTATGTTTGTTGTATATGAAATGTCCAGGGTGTTCAGTTGTTCATAATGAAAGGAATAGGGAAAGGAGCATGTGTTCCATCTTCCTGGAAGTAGAAGATGTAATATATGTACTTCCAGGAAAAAATTAAAAGAGACGTTGTTGGACCACACACACACACACACACACACACACACACACACACACACGTGTGCAGGTGTGTGCATGTGCACCTTGTTTTACAAGAAAGTATACTGAAGAATTCAGAACAAAGTGCATTCTGCTGGGGAAATGATCACAATACTGAAGGCAGTGTTTGCGAATATCTGTCCATTGTTATTGATTTAAAGTCCTGGCATGCTTCAGGGATTAAGGCTAAGGTTTTAGCTCTAATGCTCCAGATTTGAAATAAGGCTTAACATAAGCAAAATTGGACTGAACCTTGCAGATGTTCAGAGATTCAAGTTATACATTTTTCAGTTGACTTGCCATGATGGTACTGAAGGAGTATCATTACAGCAATAAATCAAGAGATTGGTAAGGAAAGGAGAAGAAGACATTGCATGGTGATTTTAGACATAAACATGATTAAACTTAAGTTGCATTGATTTCATTAGTATTCCATGGGTATTTTGAACATTATACTGTCGATTCTAGTTAAATATAGAACATGGCGTCTATGAAAATTGAAGCCCTCTCAGATGTTTAAAGATGTCCTTCCATTTAGAAAATCATGGTTGTTCTGTAAATGATATGAACCTTTTTAACCCCTAATTTGCTTTCAGCTGTGTTGAGTCAGAGGCAGACGCAGAAACTGAAGTGTTTACTTGAAAAATACTTCTTGATGGTAATTAAATCCATCCTGGAGAATAGAGGCTATGTTTATACATCTATAAATCCAAGAGATGGTGGGGACCAGAAAGATTGCATACAGCTCACTGAAGAATGGACCAGGATTTGATTCATCCTTTCTTCTCTTTTGTTATTTGACATTTACTAATCCTCTCAACTCACCTCTACCTCAGGGTCTTCACCAATTTCATTGGAGGTTCTGACTTTCCTGAGAACAAGGTGGTGTAAAGATTAGGAATGATTAGAAATGGAATGTGAGGGACTTCTTTGGTGGTGCAGTGGTTAAGAACCCACATGCCAGTGCAGGGGACGCAGGTTCGAGCCCTGGTCCGGGAAGATCCCACATGCCTCAGAGCAACTAAGCCCATGCGCCACAATTACTGAGCCTGTGCTCTAGAGCCCACGAGCCACAACTACTGAGCCCACAAGCCACAACTACTGAGCCCGTGTGCCACAACTACTGAAGCCCGCATGTCTAAAAGCCCGTGCTCCGCAACAAGAGAAACCATTGCAATGAGAAGCCCGCACACTGCAACGAAGACCCAATGCAGCCAAAAATAAATAAATAAATAAATAATTTTTAAGAAAAGAAATGGAATGTGATTTGAGATTAAGGTCGCGTACAAAGTTATCTTAAGTAGTTTCTTCTTCTCTGCATGTATTTATCCTTAAGTACATGTCCGTCTTTTTTTTTCTTTTTTTTGTAGTACACGGGCCTCTCACTGTTGTGGCCTCTCCCGTTGCGGAGCACAGGCTCCGGACGCGCAGGCTCAGCAGCTGTGGCTCACGGGCGCAGCTGCTCCGCGGCATGTGGGATCCTCCTGGACCGGGGCACGAACCTGTGTCCCCTGCATCGGCAGGCGGACTCTCAACCCCTGCGCCCCTAGGGAAGCCCCATGTCCGTCTTTATTTCTGGCTTCTGGGGCCATTGTTCTTATTCCTCCATCAATGAAAGTAGTGATTTGTTACATTTGTGCCCAGCTTGACGGCATCTCCACAGGCATCATCCCTGTGAGGACCCGGGGAGGTACGTATATGAATTATGCCCAGTTTACGTAAGAGGTAACTGAGCCCCCGCTGGGATAAGTGATGTCCCAGGTGGCAGAGTCGGGGATGAGCCCCGTCCAGGCTCCCGGCTTGCACGTGTGTAACCCTGCTCCTCCTTTGCTTCTCTGACGGCTACACGCTGTGCAGCTCATGAGTCTCTTATTCCTCCTAGCTGTGTACATAATTAGCTCAGCTTAAGCCACAGAACTCAATACATTTTAATTTGGTGGTACAACTGATCATGTCTATTATTTCTTGCTCACGGAAACCAGTGGTGGGGACTTCAGTTTAGAAGTCACCTATTCCGATCACGTAGTGAAAATGTAAGTGTAAAGATTTCAGTTGTTTGGGAAAGTAAGCCATGGTGGTGAAACCTAGAGTAAGTTAACAGCTGTTAATCGTTAAGCTAGGGGTCCCCGACCCACGGGCCGCAGACTGCGACCGGTCCGCAGCCTGTTGCGAACCGGGCTGCACGGCAGGAGGTGAGTGGCGAGCACGTGAGGGAAGCTTCACCTGCTTCCCCATCGCTCCCATTGCCACCTGAGCCACCCCACCCCACCGCCCCTGTCTGCGGAAGGATTGTCTTCCGCCAAACCGGTCCTGGTGCCAAAAGGGCTGGGGACCACTGATTTAAGCGGCAGCACAGGTCTGCCTGGTTCCCAGAGCACACTGCTGATCACAGGCGCCTCGCCTACGAGACGTCATCCAGCATCTTCTGTATTCCTGGCTCCGAGCCAGAATCACAAGGCAGGAGAAACGGGAGCTGCAGGGAAGAGCCTTTGTTTACACCAGTTACTTTTTACCATCCTAACAAGCATCCTATTTACAGCATCCTAATAAAGGAGGCTGTTGGGTGCAGCTCAGCTTTTGAGAGATGGAAATTTTCTGTGTAGAATCCAAGTGATTCAACTCTGTTATTTGATATCAAGCTTAGTCCTAGTATGTTTCCAACAGAATTAGTCATGCCAAAAATATACTGGGTTAAATTAGTTTTTTTCCGGATCCAATAAAGAACACAAACATTTTAATGAACTAAATATGACTTTTAACTGTCAATACACAGATATAATTACACTTGGGAATATTTTCCTTTTTCTGTGATTGTGCAATATTAGCAAGAAAAATTCTCTTCTTTAAAGATAATGAGCAGTAATAGGGGCTCCCTGGCAGCCCAGTGGCTGAGACTCGGCACTCCCGATGTAGGGAGCACAGGTTTGATCCCTGGTTGGGGAACTAAGATCCCGCATGCCACACAGGGCAGCCAAAATAAATAATAAAATATAATGAGCAATAATAATAATAGATAATTCTTTAGTCCACTTCTCAATCTAATTCCTCTTCACCTTTCTAGAATAACTCTCTCATAATTGCCCTTTTTCTTGTTAACACCTTTATTCTATATTTCTTCCATCATTTTAAATGTGCCCAGACATTCACTACCCTTTAGTATAAGTCAAGGTAATTTGTAAATTTATTTATTTTTATTTATTTATTTTTGGCTGCGTTGGGTCTTCATTGCTGCGCACGGGCTTTCTCTAGTTGTGGCGAGCGGGGGCTACTCTTCGTTGCGGTGCGCGGGCTTCTCATTGCAGTGGCTTCTCTTATTGTGGAGCACAGGCTCTAGATGCGCGGGCTTCAGTAGTTGTGGTATGCAGGCTCAGTAGTTGTAGTTCTCGGGCTCTAGAGCGCAGGCTCAGTAGTTGTGGCGCACGGGCTTAGTTGCTCCCCGGTATGTGGGATCTTCCCAGACCAGGGATCGAACCCGTGTCCCCTGCATTGGCAGATGGATTCTTAACCACTGCGCCACCAGAGAAGACGTAAGTCAAGGTAATTTGAATTCTTCTGTTACCGCTAACCCAGCTTTGTCCCTTACCATGCCACTGAAATTGTTTCTAGAAGGCTACTGTTTACCTTTTTCTTAGTAAGTCATCAGTATTTCCTCATTAAGACTAATGCTGCATTTGGAAACTGATTATTCTCTTATTCCTGAGCTGTAGCTCTCCAGGTGAGATGGAGCTGGGTTCTAGTCCTGCTGTCTGGTTTTAAGGAAGTCACCTCTCTATCTATGTAAAGAGATGACACCGCCTACTTTAGTGTTACTGAGAACATTTTATAAGATGATAGATGTCAAGCCCTAACCACAAGGTAGATACCTAGTAGATGCTAGGTTTCTTTCTCTTTTCCTACTAATTCTCTTCCCTAAGCATCCTTTATTCTAGACTTTTCTGGATAATTTTCCTCTTCCCAGTCACTGATTATGGATATCTTGGACTTGTTTTATTTTGACCCTATTTCCAGATAAAGTCCTGTTCACAGGCCCTGGTGATGCGGGGGCACGTGCATGGCGGGTCACTTGCTCGCCAGCTCTTGGTGCTATCGTTCTTTTAAAATTTTATATAACGGTTGTAAAGTGACATCTCCTCATTTTATTTTATTTTTCTCACCATGTTTAATGAGTTGAGAGTCTTCATATACTTTCCAGTCATGTAGATTTCTCTTGCTCCAAACTGCTTTCAAAATTTTCCTATGTTTTGATTGGGTTCCTGTCTTTTCTCATTGATAAGTACATTAACCATGTGATTATTGATACAGAAAAAGCAGTTGATGAAATTTCAACACAGAAGTTTGATAAAAACTTTGTTTATTGTAGTCATAGAGGAATACTATTGATTTTTAAGCAGATTTTATATCCCTCAGTCTCTTGGAACTTTCATTAGTTTTAAGTCCCTCTGTTCTGTCGGGATTTCTATGGTTAGGATTGTGTCATCTGCCAATAAGGATATTCTTTCACCTTCCCTCTTCCAAACCGTGTGCCACTCGTTTCTTTCCTACCTCCTCTCCCCCTTTTTCTCCCCTTCTCCCGCTCCTTCCTCCCCTCCTCCTCCCTCCCCTCCCCTCCCTCCCCTCCCCCTCCCTCCCCTCCCCTCCCCCTCCCTCCCCTCCCCTCCCCCTCCTCCCTCTCCTTCTTTTATCTCACTGCATTGGTAAGGACCTTTGTTTAACAGTTGTGATGTTAAGGAAGAATGCTTGCTTCTGATTTTAAGTTTTCTCCACTAAGTGTGATATTTGCTAAATGTTTTGGGAATGTGGCCTTTACCACATTGAAGACATTTTCTTCCACTCCCAGTTTTCTGGAAGAGTTTGGACGGGGGTTGGTGATGTGCTCAGTCTGGTGTCTCTTCAGGGTCACTTTGGCCATTGCATGTGGAGGGTCCAGAGAGGGGCTGCTGCGGTGGCCCAAGTCCAAGACTGCAGCCTGCGTCAGGAGGGTGGGTGGCGGTGGAGACAAAGAGAAGTGAGTCATATGAGAACTGCTTAAAGGGAGATTAATGGGACTTGGTGATAGACAGGATGTGGGGAAGGAGGAACAGGGAATGTCAGAGCTGACTGCCAGCTCTTGGCTTGCTCAGCTGGGTGGACACCGTTGTTGGGGTAGGGAACGCGGCAAGAGGTACTGACTGCACAAGGTGACATTGACGTGTTTTCGAGGTAGTCACAGTAGGATGCTGAGTAGATACAGGATCCAGGGGCCTGGAGCGCAGAAGAGGGATCTGGTTCAGTCTAGACTCGAACCTCATTGAAAGCTAATGGATGTGGGCCGCTAGGAAACCAGTGTGAACTTCAGTAGTTTAGATGTTCCAGAGGGGCAGAATGGAACAGCAGAAACAGAAGCAATAATCAGAGACACAGCTGAAAATAACTATCTGGGAAAAGATCAGAATACTCAGTTTAAAGAGGTGTTGCAGGGGAAATTGAAGGAGCTCCCATTCAGGCAGAAAGTTTTGTTCCTAAGGGCTAAACATTACATCACAAATTATAGCAGTTGTACCTAAGTGTCTAGGTAAGTGAATAATTATAAACTCCTCAAAGTTTTAGTAACAACTGTGAACTATGAAGAAACTAATGTATTTTAAGTACATGAATTATAACTCCGTACATCCACCACCATAACTGGATGAAAGTTAGTGAGGCACTGGATGCAGTGAGCTGTTTTACCGTCGAAGTTTTCAGGAATGGATTGGCGGTGCAGGTGTGTTACTGTGAAGTATGTATCATGCAAACTCATCCACTGAAAATAGCAAGGATTTGGGAAAATGTAGGGTGGGATAGAATACTCAAAACCTTGGAAATTTTGTAACCGGAACACTAAGCAAAAAAAAAAAAAAAAATCCTAATTAAAGATCCTTGCACAGAAAGGGCATATGAAATTCCTAATAGATAAAGTAAGCTGCAGTACACACAGAACTTTAATCAAGAGGAAGGCAAAGGCGGCTTGATGACAGACCAGGGGAGGACGGGTGGGGGTGCCTGGCCTTGGAGACGAGGACAGAGGTGGATGGTTATAGGTAAATGCAGCGATGCCAGCGTCTGCTGTTCTGGACCACTGTCTGCGCTTGTTTCTTTTGACAAAGATCCGGAGACGCATGCAACAGACACTTTCAAGACGGAACATGTGACCACACGGGACCAAGAGGGACAGCGTGGGGTCACAGGGCATCGTTTATAGAAGAGTGCGCCTCTGCGTCCTGCCCTGCTCACTTGTGTTAGCCTTTTGTGTTCAGTGTTGTGACTTAGAACCCTTGTGTGCCAGAGACATGGGTCCACGCCCGCTGCAGCTTTTGCGTTATATTCACGCCTGATCGGTCCCAACTCCATCAGTTACACGTGCATGTTATAAAACACGTGCCCCTAGCAAACCCGCTGCATTTCATCCACAGCTTGCGTATCTCTAGATGTGCTTTTTGTAGAGGGTCCAGTGGTGGGGAGATGCTGACTATCTGCAGATGCGTCTGGAAGGAGAAACTGACCTTGAACCACCTTGGCTGCAGACTGTGTATGACTGTTCTATCTGAAGATTTCCTTGTAAGCGTGAGGGGTATTTAAGCGTCTGTTACTTACGATCTACTTGAACTTATCCTAATTATGTGGGAGATGGGGCAGTTCTTTTCCAGATGCAACACTCATATCTTATGCAAAATCAAGTTCCACCTCCTTGATTGTGAGAAACGTGAGCCACTTTCTTCAAAAAACTGAAAATAATATCCAGAATTAATTCAAGTCCTTCTGAAGACAGCAGTTAGAGGAATTGAAAGGTGACCCCTGAAACAAATGTTCCCCGAGGAAGAGATGCCAGTCTCGTCCATTCTTTTAATCAGTTACATTTCACATTCTCATAATTTATTTCATTCTCCTTTTGTTTGCTCTTGAGTGGAAAAAATTAACACCTTAAAGCAGAAAGGTACGCATAAGGTTAATTGAATCGCAGAAAAGAAACTGGAGGCTGCCAGTTTTTCTGAATCGTAATCACAGTAAATACAGTTTTGCATTCTTCTAAACGAAACCCTGGTTCTTTGATTTCATGTGCTATGTATTACTTTTTCTTCTATTTCTTCTGTGAAGAAATTTTGAGCAACCAAGGGGAACACTTGAGAAGAAGAGAAGATGTATTTTTAAAGACGCAGGTTCTGAAAGCAATGGCGCACCCCTGATGGCCACCGTTCTCATGGGACACACTGTTGACCTGCCTGAGCTCTGATTGTGAACTCGCTCCCCTTCAAGGCTGTGTCTCTGTTTGATTAACGTGGCAACTTGGTAAAATCATGTTCTCTGCTTCCTCAGGAAGTTAAAACATATATTCTTTGAACTTAAAACTGATCTCAGCTCATGTGACTTGAACCCTGTGTACAAGCTAGGGTGTCAGTCCAAAGAAAGCTGTCATCCCTCTCCTATGGCCTACGGTATAGCATACAAAGATAATTAAGATTCAAAATGTGTCCAGTTATTCCCATAATGACATAATTGGAAAAGGGGGTTTAAATCAACGTGCGTAGCCATCGACATGCGCCGGTGAGTAAGTGTTCCGTGGGTTGTAAACTTAAAATGACAACATAGTTGGTAACATGGCTTCACCCGTTTTGCTTGGTGAGATGAGTCATGGTTAGAGAGCGACTAAGAAAGTTTTAGCAGATTCAGAGAGACGGATGGATGGGGGAGTCAGAACGAACGATGCTGTCCTTGCTCAGCCCCCAGCAAAAGGCCTGTGACTGCAGGGACATCCGTGGGTCATCAGGGGAAGCCAGTAAGGAAGGAGATGGGAGCGGTTCATCGGGGGAGGTCCGAGCAGAGGTTCAGGGGACAGCTGTGTCATAGAGGACGATCTGGGTGGTCAGACGTGTCCCAGGCTCCAAGGAGGCAGGCCTTATGAAGCAGGTACTTTGACAAAGCCAGAGGGAAACAACTCCCAAGAGACATTCTCAGTGCACAATTTAGGCGACGCAACTTCACGTGATCCTAATGAAAGGGGAAAGGGAGAAATTATTTTCAAAAATCCAGTCTGATCCCACAGGTAGCTTCCCAGAGGCAGCTTGGAAAAGCACAGGTGGGAAAGGCCAGAAGCAGACACACCAGGGGGATTAAGACAAATCCCTCATCACAGCATCAGAAGGAATCAGCCCCCGCTTAGGAAACAGGCATTTTGAACCTACACGCCGTCTTATGTTTGCCCGGAACTATAAGTGGTCAGCTGCACTCCTGCTGTGACCGTGCGAGCATGTACCTCTTCCCGCTCAGCGGCCACAGTGGCGTACGAGGCAGGCACCGTAGGGCGCTTATCTCCCTTTATAAGATGAGATTACGGTTCTTGGCTTGTGGGACGCTCCCCGTGGGCTTCTTAAGGTCGCAGGGCTTGTAAGCGGCAGAGCCAGGGCTCAGAAGACCTGTTCTCAGGGCCCAAACTCTCTTGTTCTGGGGATACACAAGGTTAATAGTAATAGAGAAAGGAGTATAAAACCTCTCTTTCGAAGCCCAGTGTGGGTCCCCGTCTCCTGGTCTGGACAAGGTTCCTCACCGATTACATGTGTACATCAATCTATGAGTTTGTGAAACTGAAGGTGTCCGAAGCCCGTGGATGACTAGATGAGGTCCAGGACGGACGGTGTCTACAAAGGACAGTCCACACGCATCGACGAAAGAAACAGCAACTGATTGATAAAGGCCCGGCCATCTCAGACCGACCCCGTTTACAGCAACAGACAGATTGTTCGGGAAGGTACGGCAGAGTCTCTGTCAAGGATGACAGATGGAGTTAGAGCCATCGGATGAGTTTGTCAACCCCCAGGAGAGTGTGCAGCGGTCCCTGCAAGCTGACCAGAGCCTGTGTCCCTTTGTCCCGTCGCCACTCAAGGTGCAGCCTCGTCAGCCAGTTGTTACCATTCCCACACTCATGCTCTGTCTCTCCACACAGCCTCCCAAACCCAGCCTTCGGGACGTGCCTCTCCCCACCCACCCTTC
Source organism: Stenella coeruleoalba (assembly GCF_951394435.1). NCBI lineage: Eukaryota > Metazoa > Chordata > Mammalia > Artiodactyla > Delphinidae > Stenella > Stenella coeruleoalba. The sequence continues at coordinate 87,822,107 of NC_137158.1, read as the reverse complement.
CCGACTCCTAGACGCTCCTCTCGTATCCCTTCTGCTCTGTAACCGCGACCTGGCTCGTTCCTGATCCTGGGATCCTGTCCAGTGGAGGCCGTTTGCCCGCCCACTGCCCCTCTCGCCCGAGCGCTGGAGCTTGGGTCACTGTCTCCCTGCCCTTCGGGTAGCCTTCCGACCACAGCTCTTCTCTTAGCTGGAAAGCTTTTGCTCCTTTAAATCTCGCACGACCTGGCCTCACCACCTTCCCCTCCACTCCTGGCTGTTGTCTGCCCCACTTGGTGTGGCCATGGCGCCTTCTCTGGCCTCTTTGAGAGCACCCTCCCGTGGGGCCCTGGACATCCACACCAGGAACTCATCTCGCACACACGGTCTCTTACTTCCTTTGCCCCCTCACCCCCAGTGACGTTTTCTTCTACTCCAGACCGGCCCCCTCCTCTCAACTTTGTCATGCTGGAAATTAATCAGTCTTAATTTACAAAACCATTCTGTCTGCCTCTGTTTCCTGTCCTAACTGGCCAGGTATGGGGCCACACTGTAGGTTCTCATCCTCCTGTTAAGACCCTCCAGGCCATCGATGAGTCCACCCACCTGCCCCACCAGCCCTTCCTGCCACCACTTCCCTTTCATCCAACAAGGGTCCAGCAGTTAGTCTACTGCGATTCTCTAAAACGTCTTGTCCTGTAGCTGTTTAATTCTGTTCATCTGGGAAAAGCACAACCCTGGAAGAAGCCAGTCCTTTTCCGTCCTCCGTGTCTGTGTCTGAACTCTGACAGTAGATTACCAGGGAAACACATACCGGGTGGATCGCTACTGTAACAGCCTCATCAGCGAGCCTTTCAGGATGCCCCTTTCTTCCCAGCGTGGTCCTGCGCTCACTCTGCTATTTCTTCACGATGACTGTTTTCAACTTCCTCTGCTCACATCAGCTGGGCCCCTATTCTGGGCACCATTCTCTCCAGTGGTTCACCGTGCTTCCTACTCTACAGAAAGAGGAAAAAAATAGAAGCCAACACTCAGAAACATCCTCAGACACCTGCTTCTGACCCTACAGCTGATACTTGTCTATACCCAGCCCCTCCTTCTTCCCTTCCAGCAACGTTAAGAAAGTATCTTACCGCGGCTAAGGGTAATCAGGAAATTCACAAGACTGTTCAATACTCACTTCTTTTGTCTCCCTCCTTTCTCATACTGTATGTGTTCCAGTTTTGTTTAGCTCTGCCCTCGTCTTTGCTGTATCACAGTCACGCACACGTGCCTTATGCTTCTGCAAAGACACTCAGATGGTTCCTCAGAGCCTCTCCCTTCTCTTCAGCAGATCTTTGTAACAGACATGTAACTCGATACCCTCACCCCACTTCTTCACTTTCCTTTCACTTCCAATCCAGCATTGACTCCCCCTATCTATTCACTCGGCACATACCTGCAGAGTGCCTACTATGAGCAGATACCAGTAGTTCCGTCCTCTGGGCTGCAGCAGTGAACACAGAAGACAAATGTCACTTCTGTCCCCACTGGGGGGAACCGCAGTGATTCCCCATGTGCTTAATCCCATGTGTCTGTTTCAGTTATGATAAAGCTGAACTGCTGTAACAGAGACTCCAGGATATCGTGACGAATAGGGGAGAGCTTCATCTCTCTAATGGAACGCAGTCCAGAGATGGACCGACAGCCCACGCTGGTGTGGCAGCTCCGCTCCATGAGGTCGTTCAGGGGCCTTGATTCCTTCCATCTCCTTCCTCCAGCATCTTTCAGAGTGTGGTGCTTGTCCCTGGGGTTAAAAGCGGACCATTTTCAAATTAGGTTTCCGACCTTCAAAAACCAGAAGAAGTAAAGGTCTAGGAAGATGACTTCACCTTTACCGAGATGTCCTGGAGTTACATCAGTTTCCCCTCATGTTCCGTTGGTCTGACCCTAGCCACACAGCCGCACTTAGCTGTATACAGGTCTGCGAGGTAGAGCCCCCAGCGGGGTGGCCATGCACCTAGTGAAACTCTGCCACAGTCCAACCTACATGACTTTGAAGTAAACTCTGGCCTCATTCTCTTTCTTTGCTCTAGAGTTTATTCATGACATCGGGGTACCCTGTAACTTATATGAGTTTTTCGGGGGGCTTTTGTGTGTTTCATTTTTTACTTTACCTTCCTCCCAGGCAACACCGTCCCCTCTTTGGCTGATGTATTAGTCAGGCTTCTCCCCAGAAACAGAACTAATAGGAGATACATATATATGTATATATATATATATACACACACAGCGAGAGAAGGAGAGAGAGAGAGAGAGACAGAAGGGGATTTACTACAAGAAATTGGCTCATGTGATTACGAAGGCTGACAAGTCCCATGTCTGCAGTCAGAGCTGGAGACCCAGGAGAACCAGTGGTATACGTTCCAGTCTGAAAGCTGGCAGCCTTGACACCCAGTAAGAGCCATTGTTCCAGTTTGAGTTCAAAGGCAGGAAAAGGCTGATATCCCAGCTCCAAGGCAGCCGGGCAGGTGGAAGTCTCTCATGTTTGTTGCACTCAGGCCTTCAGCTGATGGGATGAGGCCTCCCCACATTAGGGAGGGCCATCTGCTTCACCCCGTCTGCCGGTTCAGATGTTACCCTCGTGCAGAAACTTCCCCACAAACGTGCCCAGAATAACGTGTGACCAAATTCTGGGCTTCCTCTGACCCAGTCAAGTTGACACATAAAGTTAACCGTCCCAGGTGATCAGCAAATGGTAGGGCACTTGCTACGATAAGGAAAGACGGAGGAGCTGTTTGTGTTCCTGGCTGAGTCAGGGGAAGATGATGAGTTCAGTCTGGACGTGTTACTTGAGTCTCCAGGGAGGTCGTGGAGTTACAGTTTCCAGCAGCGAGTGGATACGTTTGTCTGAAGCTTGGTAGATAAGTCTGGGACGGAGATAAGAATGGAGATACCATGTGAGTATAAATGGTGTGTCTCTAGCTAGCTACCCTGTCAGGTTTCTGACCATCGCCTTTGCCCTCTCGGTTTTGTCTGCCCGTCATCTGGTCCATCCCCAGTCCAGCTGATGCTCCCGCCGACGAGATCTCCACGGGCCTGCTGTTCACCACGCCCTGGCCCAGCCCCACCCGTCTGCTTCCTGCAGATGTGCCGGTACCGCTTACCCTTCTTTTCCAGCTCTTCCTGGATCAGAGTCAGTTACCACACAGAGTGTAAAACCGGAGAAAAACATTCTAATTAAAGCCCCTTAGTGGCCCCTTGCACTCAGGACAGAACCTAAAGTTCTGGAGAGGAAGGCGGGCCCCTGTCCTCCCTGGAGGCCCCTTCTCACGGGCGTTGAGTACACCAAGCTGTCTCAAGCTCGGGGGCTGTTCACGTGGGGTTGGCTGTGTTTTGATCAGGACTCCGTATTCTTTGTGTGGGTGGTTCTCTTCCCTTTTTTCTTTGCCAGGATAATACCTAACTCACCCTTTGCTTTTCATTTTCCCTGGGGCTCCCCTGTCTCTCTGGCCTGGGATGAGGCCCTCCTGTTACCTGTTCCCATGACAGCCGTACACGCACAGTTAACTATGCTGTCATTTGTTCCGTGACTGCTCGCCCACCAGAAGGCCAGCTCCGTGAAGCCAGCCTCTCCCTGTTCACCACTGCTTCTCCAGAGGTTATTTCACAGCCCCAGGGATTAATCCTGATTTCCTGAATAAATGGCTATTGCGAGCAGAATTGCGTAAACACGTAACACACTGATCCCATTGGTCGCTAAGACCAAGCTGGAGGAAAGGTGAATTCATGAGGTGATGGAACCAGAGTCCAGACATTCTCTCCTGACGACCATGTGTTTCAGCTGTTGACGGGAAACACACCTCAAAGCTGGGATTTTCTGAGCCGCTTGATGTGTTAATGTGAGTTAATTCACGGTATCTTCTATCTTGATAGAGAAAGAGAGTCATTAATTCCTTTCAGAAATGTTACTGCAGTATTAAACAATTCCCATAACTCTTAAATTTGCCTGTGTAACCGTAGACATGTATACGCATGCATTTCATTTCAGAAATATTTATTGAGCAGGCAGGCTACTGGTGGGCTGTGCAATCAGTGACCACTCTCACAACAGGCCCAGAAGTGTGTAAGTGGAGGCCCTCCTATCCCATATTTTAAAACATTTAAAAGTTGTAAGTAAGACATGTTATCTATTCCCACCTCGACAAATAGAGTTGCCAAACACCAAAATTTCAAAAAATAAGTTTAAAACTATGAGTTATCTGTGATTGAAAATCAATAAAATACCCATAATGACTAAATTTAAATATTCATGTCTGGTTGGTGACAGGCTAATGACAGCTGGGTGAGTAATAAACTTAAAGCACACATAATGTACAACATACGTTATTCCACACATTTTATTTTTCTTCCCTTAAATTCGGCAAAATTAGCTAATTATGCTGTTGTAATCAGCTTTTCCACACACACTGTGCTTTATGAGCAGTAATGTCAACTTACATAACCTTTTCTGAGTCAGCGTACTTAACTTTTTATTCATTTAATTTTAGAAAACTTTAATTCTGCCAAAAGCAACTGAAATCATCCATAAGATTCTTTAAGGCGTATCTAGCTTTAGAGATAAACTGGGAATTTTGTATATCCTGCTCCACCTTTGTAATGAGGTCTCATAACTTTGTTACCAGAAAAAATTTTACAGAACGTTGTATTTCATCACATAAATTGATGTCACTCATGTCGCTATTTTTACCGTTTCTTAGAGGAGCCTGTGGTTCCCTTAGAGTGGCCTCTGGTTCCACACAGTGGAGGTGAAAGAGTCAGCAGCACGTTCATGCGTGTGTCCGGATGTTCAGGGGAACAGGTACACGTTCAGGAAGGATGTGAATTGTTGAATATTGTAAAATCTTCCTCAGCTGCCCCTCGCAAGTTTTGCAGATCCCACAGTGCTTCTTAAATCGTGCATCGGCGCGTGAAGAGAAGCGAGAAAACGTGCAGGTGGCACCAGTGGGAAGGGCATCCACACCGAGAGCGGGCTTGACTCGCCTTCTCTAGCTCGGTGCGGCCGTCCACACCCGCGCCGCGGACCGTGTCCGTCTGTCTGTCTGCCTGTCTCCCAGGTCACCTCACTCACCCTCACCCACCTTCGTGGGGTTTGACTCTGCGGCTGGGAGTTTGGAATAGCAGTTCCTGGATCCTGAGCAGAGCTGGTCACGACCCCGACCCCTCGGGGCGTGGGTTGTGCTGAGATCGTGAAGGCGAGGACCCCTGAAGCGCGGGCCCAGGCTCTGGGTCTGGGGGTGCGACTGTCCTCATGAGGGCAAGTAAGGTACCCCCCGGCCCGCAGGGCCCTGCGGACAGGGGGCGACAGAGCAGGACGCGGCTGTGTGCGGGCAGGGTGGCCCAGAGTGCTCTGGAAGCGCGGAGGGTGGGTCAGAGATGCCCCCTGAGAGCGCAACGGCGGAGCCAGCGTCCGGGCTGACGGCGCCGAGCCGAGGAGGGGGTGGGTGAGGCCGGGCCGGCAGAGCGGGAGAGCAGGTCGGGCCTCGGGCGCCATCCCAGGGGTTTGGGCTCCTCCCTGAGGATGACGAGGGTCCTGGAGGATTTGAGGTTCTCATTTTAGAGTCGGTCTAGATGCTCCATGCAGAATGGGTTGAGACGGAACTGGACCTGGAGGGCCCGGGCGGGGCCGGGGGCGGTGATGCTGCAGGAACCCAGGGAACCCGCCGGGGGGCCGAGGCTGGCGATACAAAGATAGGGCGGAGAGACGGGTCAGTGTGGGGAACAGAAACCACTTCCCCTTTTCTGTCCTGCGTCACCGGGTGGAGGACGTGCCGTCGCTGGGACCATGTCCTGTGCAAGCAGGGAGGGGGTGGGGAAGGAGTTCCGTGTGGATGTCCGGAACTGCGTTGCTTGCTGGACGCCCAGAGGACCTGTTCAGCGGGTGGTAGGTGCCGGGTTCTGCAGCTCAGGAGTAGGTGTCGGCTCGAGACCTCGCTTGGATCTTGCAGTCTGTGCGTGATGTTTAGAGCCGTGGGTAGAAGCCAGCCCCGCCTTCCTGGGGCCTGGAATTACAGCCTCAGCGACAGCAGCCAACAGTGTCCCCTGCCATTTACCCTGGCCACACACATCGCAGATGATGGGAGGTGGAGGCCCACGCGGCCAGCCTTGGCACTGGCAGTTTCAAAGATCTTTTCATTTGATCAGGAACTCCATCCTCATCTCTTCCACGTTACTGGAAATCTCTGCACAGTGCAACAGTTACCGAGTCTAGTCACCACGATGCTGACTTCACTGTACTGGAAGACGATGGGTGGACAGAGGGGTGATTCCTAGCGACGCGGGAAAAAAAAGCAGACGAAATTCTCCCGCTCTTCTGAGACCCAGGTGATCTCTTCACCAGGAAACAAACACGTGGTTTCTGTGTAGCTCTGATCTGCCCAGTGGAATTCTTTCCCAAGCCTTTAGTCTCCACGTGGTAGATAAACGACATGTGGGCAGTGGAGAGCATTTGGACGGGCCTCCCTGGGAGAGTTATGGGCACAAGGGTGCTCTCGACCTTCTAGTTAAAGATGATCCTTGTTAAAGAAATTTCCGAGGAACAGCAAATCCAGGTAACGCACGATAGAGACATTTCTTGATTTTGTCATTCAGCAGAATGGTGAGACTCATAATTAAGTGAGGGAAGAATGTCCTTGCAGGGAGGACGGAGAGACACTTATAACTAAGGTCATGTGAACTGAGGTTCTGGCCCCATCGCTCAGCAAACCAGGCCAGTGACCTTTGACTAAGAGGTGTGTCAGCCAGAGCATGATGGGTGGAGTTTCTTTTGTACGAATTGCCTTTATTTTGCTACTTTCCCCCAAAATTGCTAATCCCAATTCAGCTGCTCTTGGGAAAGCACAGAACAAAAATCGAGCGTCTGTGGCAGGGATTTGAAGTTGGTGGACGTGCTGTACTAACGGGGAAACAGAACAACGCCGCCTCGCCGCTGTAGACTTTTTGAACGACATCATTACAAAACTGCTGGGAACATCGTGTGAATAATCTGAGTCTACTTCAGCTACTCGTGGCTACAGATTGGGAGAGAGGTTCTGATTTAGGACCGTAAGGAGAACAGCCTGGACACGAGGAACAGAGAATCTTCTTTGTGGCTTTGTGGTCAAGCTGTGTGGCCTCGGACATAGTTCTCCCAGTGTTAAATTTCTTCCGGACAGGACCTACCCAGGGTGCAAGGAGGTCAGAGTTTCAAAATGACATCAACAGAGTCTCCAAGAAAGAAAATGCATAAAAACAATATCAACAATGCCATTAAGAATCCCTTTCTTGGAGACCACTTTGCAGCCTTCCAGGTGAGCGGAGGGACCGCAGCACTGCACGTGGCCGTGAGGCCAATGCCCGCGGCTCTGTGCCGCCCTGTCACCTTTTGGCTGCACGACAGTGGCTGGCTCAAGACAGGCAGGCTTGCAGCAGAACAGGTGGCCAAGCTTGGAAAGCTTGCCACCCACGGAAATAGCAGACCCTATATTAAGTAAATGACCCCAAGGCGCTCGATTAAGTCAGTTACTAAAAGTGGTTCTGACTTACCCTCGCCCCAAGGAAGCGGGGCTGTGTCCTCGCCCCCTTTTCGGGTGACGAACCTGCCTGAATGTTTACAAACTTCTCCTGGAGGTTTGCTCTCTGACACATGGATGAGTAAGAGCCTCGATGCCTGGAGAGGAAGGCTGCTTGGTTCCCCGGCCATAGCTGACGTCATTTCTCATTAGGGGTCATGCTCTCCTGCCTCCACCAAGCCTTCTCCAGATTCTGTGGGGCACTGTTAGTAAGTACCTTGGCTTACGTTTCTACAGAGCCCTTTGGAGTGTGCAGGGCTTTCTTTTCAACACGGTCCCCAGTCCTATGTGGAAGTCAACTGGCCAGTCACTTAGGTAGTGAGTTTTTCAAAGTCATGCATGACATTTGTAACCCTTTTCCCCCCCTCTCTCCTTATTTTCGTTAATGTCAGACTTCGAGTATGATTTTTTAAACATTCACTTTTCTCATTTTTGTCTTCATTTGGGTCCCATCTCGTTCTCTTTTATTTCTGTTTGCCTTTCAGTTTGGGCTCGCAGAAGCGCCCCGTTCTGCAGAGCAGGCGCCCTTTCTCCTGTTACTTAATCTTGTTCTTGAGTTTGCTGAAGTCCATCTTGTCCCGTGTGTCTCTGCACGGGTTCTGCTCACAGGGCTGCGTGCCTACGGGGGACATCCCTGTGGTTTCTTTACAGTGAGGGATGACTTCAGTTTATCTGAAGCCTCAGTACTAGCCAGTGGGAGAGCGGTGTTTTCTTTTCTGTTTCTCTCGTACTTCTTCTCTCCATCTTTCCTTTGTCTTTTTCTCTGATTTTATTCTACTTTCCTCCTTTTCCTCCCTATACTTCCTTCCCTAAGGCAGCAGGTGCTGCTGGGAGGGTGACGGTCAGCCGGGAGGTGGGATCCTTGTCCTGGGCCTGGTCCGTGGGACTTTGTCTCAAGGACCCTCACTCCCATCTCTCTGTTACCCTCTAGAATGTTGTCCGATTTAATTGCATCTTTGCTAATTTGTAGTTCTTTTCCCCCAGCACGGGATACCCTGTCCCGTTACTGATCCCAGATAAAGGGGATGATTTTAATGGATGGACAGTGCTTCACTGAGCATCGAGAATGCTGCCGCGGCCTGTGGCCTGGGCAGCTTCCTTCCAGCCGCGGCCTGTGGCCTGGGCAGGTTCCTTCCAGCCTACTGTGCTTCTTCTTTTCTAGTCTGTGGATAAGTAAGTAATTACCTGAGTAAATGCCCGAGATGTACTGAGCACTGTTCTTTGGAATGTGCCTTCGGTCCTTTTGAGGGTAAGCTGTTTAGATAGGGGTCCTTAGAAACCGTTCCATCCCTTGTGTGTCACGCACATGGTAGTGTGAATGGAGGGTGCAGACAGAACCCGGAGTCCGGTGCGTGCCGTGGTTAGGAAAGCCTCACGGAGAGGGTCGGGCCTCGCTGGGCCCTGCAGGGTTGAAGGCGTCCAGAGGGGACACTGGCTGAGAGCCCTGCGCCCTGGAGGACTGGGGATGGGGGGTGCAACGTGGGAGCGATGCGTGCAGCGGGCCACGGGGAGAGGGAGGCGTCTGAGCGGCTGGCCCAGAGCAGAGGTGTCTGGGGATGTTGGCCGGGCAGGTGTCACGCTGGACCGCTCTGTGTCCCAGAGCAGGTTTGATTAGTTGCTCTGGATACATCGTACACATTTGTGTGAGAGCCTCGGACAGAGGCCTCTGCGGCTCCAACAGTGGAGCTAACGACGGGTGTGGAGCTGGGAGGTGACCAAGGGCAGGGGGGTCCTGACCGGGACTGTTGCATCTGAGGGTCAGGGATGTACAGCTTCTCGCCTTTATCTTCCCCGCTCCACTCCCACCATGGACTTTCCCTGGACAGGCCACCTCCTGGGGCCCTCGTGGGAAGGGATGTGGTCAGGACCCCTGGCTCCGCCAGCAAGATCGGGGACCTCGGAGATGCTGGTGGTCCCACTCCAACTTCCTGTCAGTCAACTTGGAGGCAGAATACCAACCCGGCGGGTGGCTTCACCGTTCACGGCTTCCTTCTGCAGTGTGGGGCGCCCTCCCAGCAAACTGCCCCGGGATCTGGGCTCAGCCCCGGGCAGTGAAGGCCCGGCAGGTGCCGGCTTCCTGAGTTACAGGTGGACAGTTTTGTTCAGAGGTGCCAAATATTTGCGTCGGGACTGTGTGGGGGGCACTTATTTAAATGAACTTATTTACAAAACAGAAAGAGACAGACGTAGAAAACAAATTTATGGTTACCAGAGGGGAAAGGGGGGAGGGATAAATTAGGAGTCTGGGATTAACATATACACATGACTGTATATAAAATAGGTAAAGAACACGGACCTACTGTACAGCACAGGGAACTCTATTCAGTATTTTGTAATACCTATAAAGGAAAAGAATCTGAAAAAGAATGGATATATGTGTGTATAAATGAATCACTTTGCTGTAGATCTGAAACTAATGTGATACTGTAAATCAGCTATACTTCACTTTAAAAAAATGGTTGTTGGATATTGTCTAATGCCTGTTAGCATCCGAGGATCTGAAAACAATAAATGCACGAGGCGGCTATAGCAGCTGAAATGTTTGCATCTCCTGCTCACGCCTGTCCTGTGGGGTCCGTCCAGCTGGTCCAGGGCTGCAGCGGCAGCAGGAAGGTTCTGACCCGGGAGGAGCACTCTAAGTGGTGGGACTGGCGCGGCTCAAACCCGACCTCCTCCCCTCGGCATCCTTTACTCGCTCATCCAAGGAGATGGTTACTGTTTTTCACATGGTGCCTGTATTTTTGCTCTTTTCGTCAGACTGGGGGGACACACGCACACATACCCGTGGCGGGGCGCTCAGAGGTCTGCGTCAGAGGTTTCCTTGAAATTGTCACCATCTCTGCTCTCAATCCCAGGTGCCCAGGTTTGAGTGTCTCTTCCTGTGAATTCGGACAGGAATTCTGCTTGCAGAAGGGGAACCAGTCCTTCTACAGTAGAAGAAATAGTGTAAATTCACACAGAAGCGTGAGGGACCTGGGGTTGGGAAGCCAGTGGTTTATGGCCTGAGGTTTTTAGGGCAGCAGCCTCGAGTACCCGGAGTGCGGTCTGGGGGCCGGCACTGGTCCCGGCTGGTCTTACACGGAGCCGAGAGGAAGGGGGCTTTAGGGGCCGCCTTTGGGTGGAGCCTGGTTCCGTTTAAGTGGTTTCAGTTGTTTGGACTGAGGAAAGAGAAACGTATCTCTACTCAGCTGAAGTGCTTCACTTCCATTCAGAGGACGGCCAGGCAGAGGCCCTTTCTCAGGAAATGTGGTCATTTGACAGAAACGGCCAAGGTGAAAAGCAGGCCCGTTAGGCAGCTGCGTCTTGGAGAAACAGATGCTGCCCGAGCCCCGTGGGCAAAGGGACCCTTTCTCCCCAGAAGGAGCTGAGCCCGGCGACTACTGGGGAAAGGCGGCCTGAGATGGTGATGGGAAGGGACAGCACCCCGTGGCGTCGCGGACGGAGGTACACGCACCTCTGGGCTGCGTCTGCCCTCCACGTGCTGGCAAACGCGCTCCTTGTTTCCCGAGCCGGGCTCTGCTCCCCAATGAGTGAGCTTTTCTGAGCAGGGGGGACGGTGCAGATGAGGAGAAGGGAAGGTTCCGGGCCAGGAGAGGCGGGCGCGCCATGAGTCGGGGTCTTGGGGGCAGCGGTTGGGATCTGCTGGAGGGACGGCTGCCGTCAGGGCACAGCGTGTGCTGGGGCAGGTGGACGGCCTGGGGTTCATTCCTTCCTGTGTCCCTGGAGTCACACTCTGTCTGTACACCCCGTGGATTTGGGGGTCTTCCTTTGTCTTTGGCCTCCACCTTGAAGGGGTTCCCTTTGCACCGTGAGCCCTTATCTGCTTACTGGGGGTTACGCCGAGGTTTTCCTGATGGTCATGACCTCCTGGGGCTCCGGGGTGCGTGGGTGTGCAGGCGTGTGCACGTACGCTTGGGGCTGACCTGTGGCTCACGCTCCCTGCTCCCTGCGCTGGTCCATTTCCTCTCCACCTTTCAGCTCCGACCTTGCTCCCATAGCTGCCATGACAAATATGATCTCACCCCGGGTCTCTCCCTAATTCACCGACTCCGTGATGTTAACACAGCCAGTCAAACTCTTTGGACCTTAGGTTTTAAATCCGGAAAGTGAAGTTGGGGTAGAATCCAAGGTTCTTATTTTTATTGATGGATAGTTGATTTAGAATATTCTGTTAGATCTGGGGGTACAGATTAGTGACTTGGGTTTTTTGCAGATTATATTCCAGCATAGGTTATTAAAAGATATCAGGTATAATTCCCTGCGCTATGCAATAGGTCCTCGTTGCTTAGGGATCTAAAATTCTCACTCCCCGATTAAAAGTTTGCCAAGTGCATCCCACCTAATAATTCATTTACTCTTCGTAATTCTTGGGGGCCCCCCCTGCACAGTTACTATCCCATTTTACAGGTGAGGAAACTGAGGTGCTTATATGTGAGTATGTTGGTGGGTATAAAGCTGCCCCCACGCTCTCCTTGCATTCAGGATCGCGTCGGGCAGCTGACCTGGGCGTTTGCTCAGCCCCGCACACACCTGTGGTTCTCCTCTGTCACCCCGGCTCCACTCGGCCAGCCTCACCCACACCTTCCCCTGCCCAGGTGTCACGTCACTGTGTGCCCTTGATTAGCTGTCTTTCTTCCCTAGAAATTTATCAGTGGTGATGAATTGCTTCTGCCGTTTCCTGAGTTTCCATGAGTGGGCGTGGCGAGGCTAACCACGTGCTGACCTGGGCCGCGGGGTCCTCATCGCTGGCCTCTCCGGGAGTCCTGCCCTCCGCAGGGGTGTGGCTCGCGTGTGGGAACATGACCCCCTAGCGGGGACCTTGGGGGTGAGAGGGCAGAGCCTCCCCCCTCTGGCCCCGGGCCCCTGTGGCGCAGTGGGTCCACCAGGTGCGGACGCAGACTCAGCTCCTTTTCAGATCGCCCCGGATGTCCCAACGCGCAGCTTTTTTGGGGAGCAGGGAAGACAGGCCCAAGGTTCTGGGGGGCAGGTGGAGAAGGAGAAAGACTACACCCCCCGTCTCACAGGAAACCCAGAAATCCTGCTGCATCTTCTGCCTCCAGACACCCCCGCCCTGCCCGGGCCTTCCCGTCCCCAACGCACAGCCTTCCCACCCAAGCCCAGGCCCAGCGGCCCCTGCTCGAATCCCCCCCCACCTCCCCCCCTTCCCCCTCCCTCCTCTCCCCTATCTCCCTGCCATCAAATTCCAGTCCCACCCGACCGGGAGGCAGAGCTACTCTGCTTGCCCAGCTCTTCCCAAGCTGGGAGGTCCGGACTGGTGATGAACCCCTCCGGCCAACGGAACCCTCCCAGTGCAGGCCGGAGCCTTGGTCGTGAGCACACACGCAGTGCGAGAGCAGTTCTGGGGAACACGGTTACTCGCGGCTGTGCTCACTGTCTGACAAACCCTGATAGCGTCTCACACAGGGCGGTGTCCGCGAGCCACTGCCGCTTGCTCAGAGACGGTGCTGGGCCTTCTTTAAACATTCCCAAATTTAATTTGTTTGAACATTCTGTGTTTGCGTTCAGCACAGAAAATCAAAGTCTAACAAGCTCCATCTGGGCAAATATAGATGATTGGAGACATGCAATCCAAAGAATGCGGTGAGCTGTCTTCATGGAGAAACAAATACGACGGCATCAGATGGACACCAGCAGTTCTGTAAAATTTCTTAGCAAACTCTTCTTCCTCGAAACCACCTGTTTTTCTTCAGTTTTAGTGGCAGGAAATTCCACTGCCTCTGCGGGTCTGGCCCTGACTCCCAAGCCCCTGGAGGGATGCCCCAGGACAGGAAGGGGTGCTGCCACTCTTTCAGGAATGAGTATTTCAACAGCACTAATTTACCCTCCATAAGAGTGGTTTATACCGTCAAGCCCTTGAGCATGTAACTGTCCGGCGCAGTTCACAGCTTCACGTTCCCCGTCTGAACGTTGGGCCTGAAGCGGGTGCCTGCCTCGCAGCCCGAGGTCAAGGTCAGGTGCGGTCAGCAGGGCCAGGGGTCACCTCTGCTCCGCATACGGTAGGCGCTAAGCCAGCGGTCACCTCTGCTCCGCATACGGTAGGCGCTAAGCCAGGGGTCACCTCTGCTCTGCATGCGGTAGGCGCTAAGCCAGCGGTCACCTCTGCATACGGTAGGCGCTAAGCCAGCGGTCACCTCTGCATACGGTAGGCGCTAAGCACGCAGGGCTGTTGTGATTAGGGGCTGTCCCGTTGTCAGAGGTGGTGGAAGCAGGAGGGGGGAGGGGAGGACCACGTAGCTGCGCTTCCGTTTCTCTGGCCTCGAGCAGTTGTGGGCAGAAGCGCAGGTGGCCAGAGACTTGCCCATTTCCTCTCTTCCACGTGGGTTGCTCCAGCAGCACGGGGAAGGGCTGCTGTAACCGTGACCTGCGGCTGCATCTCACCCTGGACTCGGTCCTTCCCGGCCTGTCCTGGGGCCTGACTCTGCCACCACTGATGAAGGAGCCCCACAAAGACGAACGAGCCCCCACCGCAGAGACACGAAGATGAACACAGGGCCCTCAGCTGGACTGAAAGCATTGCCACAGGTGTTGTGGAAAGACAGATGAAAGACGTGTAATCCAGGGCAGTCAAGGCAGGCTTCCTGGAAGAAGTGGCGAGTTCCACAGGAGAAACAGGCTGGGCCAGGGGAGGCAGAAAGGAGGGCACACAGGCTGGGGCGCAAAGGGCTGTGGGAGCGCCTGAGTCTGCAGGCAGAGGACAGGCTGCAGGGCGTGGTGTGTGCTGGGCAGGGTTTATCCTGAATGACCCGAAGGTAGAGAGGAGGGCAGAGGCTGAGGATCTTTCCACTCTGGATCCAGTGGCTGAGGCAGGAGGGGCGGGAGCACAGTGATGGAAGTGACCAGGGCACCATCGTCCCCGCAGCCCTCAGAGCCCCTCCGTCCTCGCGCCCGTGCATTTGTGCCGGTGCTTACAGCCTCTGTGAGCATCTTCACGCTGCTGCCTGCTGCAAGGGGCTAAGCAGGAGGCCCTGGCGGGCCGGAGGCTGCTGCCCAGCACCAACATTTCCCCGCCCCCAGTATCCTTCTTGGGAAACAGATCGAGCTGTTTGGGGGAAAGTGTTTGATAAACGTTCATGCTGAGAGGTGAAGCTGATGAGGGCTTGTGGGGTCCCTGGGCCCTCTGGGGCAGGCAACCGCGAGACCCCAGCTCTGCCTGGGAGGGTTACCTGGCCCTCGGTGTCTACACAGCTGGATGACAAGACCTCCTAATAGACTCACTCGCTCCCCTAGTTTGTTGCCGGACGTGTGGGACTGATGGTGGAACTTGGGCTCTGGGACCTTTGCTGTGAACCCCAGTGGGCTCTGGGTCTCGATGCAGCAGAAGCTCGCGGGAAGCAGAGGGGACGTTGTGTCGCTGGATGCCTGCGGCTGGTCTGGGTCTGATCCCGAGAGGCCGGGTGGCGGCCGACGCTCCCCAGACCCCTCTCTGGCTCACAGTCTGTGGCTGGTGTGGGGACCGGCTCCGCCGTCTAAGCCGTGGGTTTCCACCCCTCAGGGTTCAAGGCTCTGGATACATTCTCCCTCTGTGCTTCTTAATCCGAGATGCTCTGGGGGCATTTCTGTGTATATAGTGATTTTCCTGACAGGGACGCACTGCCGGGAAAAGGGACCTTTATTGATTAATGGCGGGAACTGTTTTAGTCCTGGATCATCCTTCGACGAATCACTGATTTATTGCAAATGAAACTCGACATTACGTGACCACATAAGTAATTAGGTAATTACTTTAAAACTTCAAAACTAATCGTCCACACTGGGACCAGCTGAAATATTTCTGGTCTCTGGGACGGAGGGAATGTGGCCTGTAGATTGTAATGGACTCCGAGAGGAAGACGTTTTGTTGCTATTGACTTGTTGCTGGATTTGGAGAATATTGTGTCCTTTCTTGCCTTTTCAATGTTTTCTCCTGATTAAGAGAACATAAGTGCGTATCATTTCTAAATTAAAACCTTCTGAGGCTCTAGACGTCTGCGATCTGCAGTACTGTGCCTATACAGAGACCCTGTGCCAACTGCGACTGCGGACGCATTGGCTTCTGCGTTCAGCTTTGCCTCTGTGGCCAAGGTGCTGACAGAGGCCCTCCTGGGAGCTCCTGCCCTGTGGGTGACACTGGCCTTGGGGTGAGGCGGGAGTCCCTTCCGACAGGATGCAGCTCAGTGACCTCAGGGCTGGCTTCACCAGACCAGCGACTGGACCACATGTCCACCTGCTGCCTGACCTTCCTTCCCATCATCCCTCATTTAATTTTCTCATTTATTTTTTCACTTGTTAAATAGAGTGATGTGGCTGTAAAGAACACGATGATAAAAGTTAGGACTCGAATGACTAAAGGTCTTGCAAGGAACATCAGTTACAGAGGGAATGCAAGTCTTAGGACGCCGTGGAAGCACGGCTGTGTGAAGGGAATGCAAGTCTTAGGGCGCCATGCAAGCACGGCTGTGTGAAGGGAATGCAAGTCTTAGGGCGCCATGCAAGCACGGCTGTGTGAAGGGAATGCAAGTCTTAGGACGCCATGCAAGCACGGCTGTGTGAAGGGAATGCAAGTCTTAGGACGCCATGCAAGCACGGCTGTGTGAAGGGAATGCAAGTCTTAGGGCGCCATGGAAGCACGGCTGTGTGAAGGGAATGCAAGTCTTAGGGCGCCATGCAAGCACGGCTGTGTTTTTCCTTCAAGTGGGAGGTCAAAGCACATTCTGAGGACAGACAGACAAGGCAGTGGTTTCACTGGGTGGGGGTTGAGGCTTATTTTTGGTTTCCAGTTTCGTTTCAGAGTGTCTGATGAATCATCTTGTTCTAGGTATGAAACAACCCCTGTCTCCTTTGCGTCACTGTATTTTTCTCAGCAGACTCTGGGGGAGCCTCAGAGCCTCCACCCCCTCTGGAGCTCGCCCTCCGCGCCTCGTCCCCACTCTCCCAGCCTGGCCTGTACAGGGCCAGCACCTTGCGGGCTGCGGGAGCTCTGGGCTCCGATGGAGCGAGGTGAGCGGACGTGCCCTGCTTTGACGGTGTGAGCTGGGTGTCAGCCCCGAGCACTAATATTCATTGTCTTACAGTGGCCTTTCAACACCAGTGCTTTATTAAATTAAAGGGACTGAAGGAAGAGCTAAGTGGTGCATGTGCCTTTATTTATTATTTTAAATATTTTTTTATAATTTTATTTTATTTATTTTTGGCTGTGTTGGGTCTTCATTGCTGCGTGTGGACTTTCTGTAGTTGCGGCAAGCAGGAACTACTCTTCGTTGCAGTGCACGGGCTTCTCTCGTTGCAGAGCATGGGCTCTAGGCACACAGGCTTCAGTAGTTGAGGCACGCGGGCTCAGTAGTTGTGGCTCGCAGGCTCTAGAGTGCAGGCTCAGTAGTTGTGGTGCATGGGCTTAGTTGCTCCGCGGCACGTGGGATCTTCCCGGACTGGGGCTCGAACCCGTGTCCCCTGCACTGGCAGGCATTCTTAACCACTGAGCCACCAGGTAAGTCCCTGTGCCTTTAATTTTAATTGAGCTTTTATGTTTCCCAATTCATTAATGAAGGAAAAGGAGAAGCTGGTACATTTTATTGCCTATAATTATTCAGTGGAAGTTTATTTTGAAACGTATTCCTTGGGTAAATTGCCCGCAGGTTAAATGTAAAAGCAGCCTCTGAAAACCCTTAGAACTCTCCTTGAGGGTGAGCAAAATTTCACAATAAACAGTATATCGTGTAGGCCATTTTTCTTTTATATTCTTACTTATCGTCGTAAGATTTAACCCTCAGCCCCCATCCTGAGAGAGAACGGCCTGGTGGGGGCTGAGAGACATGCAGAGGGAATTGCATACAGGGCTCCCTCCCAGGACCGCCAGCCAGGGGCCCTGGAGGGTCGGCGGGATCAGCATCCTGGGGGATGTGTCGGGGGTGTCAGGGCCCCAGCCCCAGCTCCTGGGGGTCAAGATGGGACGTTTGTCTCTGAGAGAGAGGCCCCCAGGAGCAAATCTGGAGCAGAAACTAAGCAGAAGCGCAGTTCTGGGACCTGGGATCTCGTGAGGAGGGGACTGAGGCTGGGAGCCACCCAGGCACGGTCTCCCCTTCGATGCCCAGAATCCCAGGTGCAGCCAGCAGAAAGAAGGCTCAGCCTTCCTGGGTCCAGGCCAGCACCAGGAGGCAGGCGCGAGAGAAGACCCGAGGGCGGTCCTGCTGGGTGAGGGTGCCTGCTGATGGGGGACTTGTCCTCTGCGTCCAGACAGAGCTTGGAACTGGGACTTGGCTTCCAGTGGAGCAGGGATTCCGTGTGTACTGTTGCCTCCCAGGCCGTCGGGTTTGCCTCATCTTGCTGGGGTAATGAGGGTCATTTGTATTAGGGATGGTAAAAGTCAAGCCCACCACGCGGCCCACTGATCCTTTCTGCCTTGGAGTGTGGTCCTCGGATGATTCTTCAGAGTGCGGTGTTCTAAGCTGTGGAGTCTTGCTTATACGCCTTCGAGTTTTTCCGGATCTGGGTGATATTTCGTGGAAAGGATTCTTTTGCTCCTGCTCTCACGTTCACCCTGTTTTCCTTCTGGCTCTTTTCTTTGACTCCCCTCCTGTCTTTGGTCTTAACTGCACAACAAAGACTTACTTAGAGCAGAAACGGAGAAGAAGAGACAGAGGAGACAAGGGACTGATGGGGAAGAGAGCACACTCCTGATTCTGGATCTGCTCAGGCGGCCCACAGGCAGGCCTCCCAGAATAAAAGACGAGAACAGCCGTGAGGCGGGAGCACTTCTGACTTAACATCTGGCTGAGACTTGACCTGTGTTGCTGGTTGCAGAATGTCTCCTTTTACATTTATGTCCTGTTTTTGACTATGTCCTGCATGTTTTCTCAGCTTTTCTTAACTTGCATTGTTTTAATGGCAAATCTAAGTGAAAATATTTAGAGCCATCTCTCGGTATCCGCCGGGGATTGTTCCACAGCCCTCGCAGATACCAGAATTGGTGGATGCTCAAGCCCGTTATCTGAAATGGTGTAGGATTTGCAAGTAACCTACGTGCGCCCTCTGCCACAATACTGTGAATCATCTCTAGATCGCCTACAGTACTTACTACAGTGTGAGTGCTCTGTAAATAGTCGTGAGTACAACGTAAATGCTCTGTAAATAGTCGTGAGTACAACGTAAATGCTATGTAAATACCTGCCAACACTCTGCAAATTCAAGTTTTGTTTTCTGGAATTTTCTGTAATTTTTTTCACGTATTTTTAATCCACAGTGGGTTGAATCCAGGGATGCAGAATCCATGGATATGGAGGGTAGACTGTACTACTTTTTTGCTGTGTTGGGACTTAAAAAGCAACATCTCCCACTTACTTGTTTTTTTGTTTGCAGTTTTATTCTCAAGACTTACTATTTTCTTAGGTATTTGTGCTGCTAGTTGGTCAAGCCAGGTTTTGCGATGTGAACTAAATCCTGTAGAATTAATATTTGTGGTTAAAAAAATTATGGTTGTATGTACTAATGGAAGTGATCCAAAATTTATTCTAGTAAATAATAAATTCACTTCCGGGATACACATCTAAACGTGCACAGCTCCTAGAGTTTTCAACCCTGTCGCCACACTTAGAAACTCACGTGCGGTCACCGAATATTTCCTGTGTACTTGTGTGTTAAATATGGTGAGCAAGGTGGGCAGGGGCTGCAGCAGAAGATGCAGAAATTGGAATGATGGGTAACCAGCAAGGACCTACTATATAGCACAGCGAACTACACTCAATATTTTGCAATGAGCTTTAAGGGAAAAGAATCTGAAAAAGAATTGATATGTGTATACATAACCGCATCACTTCACTGTACACCTGAAACTAACACAACATTGTAAATGAACTACACTTCAATTGAAAAAGGAAAGAAAAGAAAAAACCACACTTGGAGCCTTTGGGGCCGCTTCCCAGCTGGAGTCTGATGCAGGTCTCCTGGCCTCTTTGAAGCTCAGTCTCTCACCTTGCCTCACAACCACCCCTCCCCTGGGTACGAGTCATGAATCACAGTAATTCCCACGTATCGGGTCAGGTATGAGAACATCTGCAGAAACGATCTTACCTGTTGGGAAAGATGTTACGGCATCATCCTCACCTTCAGTCTTAGGAGAACCAACATTTCTTATGTGAAACAAAGGAGAGAAGAAATGAAGGCAGAAACTTGTGTCTTTATTGAAATTGCTTTTAAGTAAAATAAACTTGGAGAAGACTTCGAGCTAACTTGTTGTGGGATTCATCTTCCTTTGTTCCGTGGACTCTCGGGGCATCTTGAAGACTGTAGCTGTGGACGGATTTGATCCCACAGCTGGAGGCTGATGGCACATTCGGGGGGTGAGGAGATGCTCTGAACAATGGAGCAGCCTTTCTAGGGAGCAGAGAGGATCTGAGGCCCTGAGAGCAGCTGAGTGGAGGGAAGTAAGGTGAAACGGGGAGGGGGCTGAGGACGTGGCCCCCCACGGTGGGAGACTGTGGTGAGACGTTACGGAGCCTGGCGGCCGTGTGTCCCTGAGCTGGGCTGGCCAGGGGGACACCGCACAAGTGCGGTTCAGTGTAGAAAGTTAGTTCTGTATTTGCTCAGGGTCCCAGCTACGTCTGAGCACACCGGCTTTAAAGGTGGCTTATTCCATGCTGCTCTGGGAGTGGTTTTGGTATTAGAAGCTTTTTAAAAGCCATAACCTCTACACATAATGTACAACCACAGTCATTTGCTTGAGAGGTTGAGTCCCTTCCTGCAAAGCACACACAGAAGAAAAGAGTTGGACAGACCTCCATGGGTGTGTCACCACAGTTATATAAAAATTATCAAGGAGAAGCCAGTCTTATTTTATTTATGCATCTACCCTCTCTGCCTGCCCCCACTGCAGATTATTTTGAGACAAATCGTAGTCATCATATAATTTAGTCCGACAATATCCTCCCTCAATTTTTTAAGTGGCAAAAATTAAGTAGCACCAATACCTACTTAAGGTTGGTAGATGAACTTGATGTGGACAGGTTTATTATTATTTTTAAATTCTCTACGGTGAGATCTCGTACCTCCTCCTGTGTGTGCCTCTTGCTGGTCCCCATTTCTCAGTACCAGGAGGTCCCACCTCCTGTGTGTAAAGTCCAGCCGAGTTGGGTCTCCGGGGAGGGGAGCCAGCACTGACCTAGCTCCCTGGGGGAGTTGTTGAGATTTCCAGAAGTTCTGTCTTTTATACATTTTCAAAATAGGCAAACAGCTACACGGAAATTCCCCTACGTTTGGTAGCATTGAGTCCATTTGCGACAGGAGAGTCTTCCCCCGATAGTAAGTGATTGGTCAAAGCGTGGAGGCAACGGGAAAAATAGTTCATTCGTGATGATCAGCCATGACCGTGCTCGGTGGTGCAGGTAACATGCAAAGGTGTGAACTGCCGGAGTTTGAACCTGACTGGGAGTGAGCGTGTAGACTCTCAGTGGTGTTCACACCAGAAGTTCAAACGTGTTATCAGGCGGGGGTCCACAGAGTCTGCTCCCGGTGGGCGTGGCACGGGGGCGCCCCCGGAGGGGCTGCGCGGAAGAAAGCAGGAACATCTGGGGCCTCTGCCTGCTCGGGGTGGGTGAGATCTTACCTTCATGACTGTAAATGAGAACGAGGGATTAGAAAGTGTGAGGCAGATGCGGAGCCACTGAGGATTTCAGGAGCAAAAGGGCAGGGATGGAATTCACTTCAGGAGACTAATCTGCCCCATTTTATAGGGGAGACCAGGGAAGGGCTGTTTCAGAACTTCAGGAGAGAAGAGATGGATAAGGATGGTCTGAAGCTGGTCCACCCTGGAGCTGTCATCTGTGAGCAGTAAATTCCTGTATCGAGGCAAAGCCAGTCTGCACTCGGCTTTCTGTCCTTACCTGGAGAGAAAACAAGACAGTGACCTCAGAGAAGCAAAGAGAGCTCGGGGAACAGATGAGACCTTAAAACCCGAGAGATCTGAGAACATACGGCACTAAAGCCATGACTAAACGGGATGGGATGAAGAAGGAGTAATCGAGGGAGAAGAAAGCATTCTTTTAGACTTAAAACATATTTGCTGGGCTTCTCTGGTGGCGCAGTGGTTGAGAGTCCGCCTGCCGATGCAGGGGACAGGGGTTCATGCCCCGGTCCGGGAAGATCCCACATGCCACGGAGCGGCTGGGCCCGTGAGCCATGGCCGCTGAGCCTGCGCGTCCGGAGCCTGTGCTCCGCAACGGGAGAGGCCGCAACAGTGAGAGGCCCACGTACCACAAAAAAAACCAAAAACAAAAACATATTTGCTGAAAAAAAGACCCAGAAATAGTGCGGAAATGCTGACGAATTCTTCTAGTACGAAGGAAAAAGACACAGAAAATATGATTGAAAAGAGAAGAAAGTTCCTTAGATCTTCATCTGTCATGGCGGTGAGTCCGTCACGTTCTTAACTCACCAGGGAGGAAGGGACCCGGTCATTGTTCACACCCGCGGAGGGAACCACCCAGAAGGGCTGAAACCAGGACCGGGTGACACAGGGGGCTTATGAACTGAGGGGAACCACAGGGCGACTTGGGAGCAGGGCTGGGAGGGATTGAAGGTGCCGGGGTTGGGGTGGGGGGTGCGGGTCCCCTCCACTCCCCCGGGAACAAGTGAGGGGCAAGGTTCCACAGGCCTGCCCGGGGCTCTCTGCTTCCTCCTGAGTCCTTTTCAAATGAGGAGGTGGGTGCTGACACCCACCGGGTGCTTGTCTGTCTGCGAGCTGGGCGGGCCAGTGCAGAGCCCAGGCTGAGGGCCCTGGAAGCGGGAGGAGGACCTCTGGAACCTCAGGGCCTGACTTCGTTGTTGCAGCAGATACTGTTCATGTATCTGTGTTAGTGTCAGAAATATTTTGTAGAAACACGAGTTGAAACAGTTTGCTTTGGGATCATGGTGTTTATTTCTGGTTCACTTCCCACTTCTCTCAAGTAGGAGCTCTGTCTGCAAATAAGTCGTGAGCGCCTCCCTAGATTTCCTGTTCTGTGCTTCCTAATTCCCAGATGCTCAACTCAGCCGCCCCCCTGCAGAGGCATCAGCCCGTTGTTCTGTGTCCGGCGGGCTTCGCAGCCGGCTGTCCCCTCAGACCCAAGGCGCTGACAGCTGGCCATCTCCCTCCCTCCCCGGGACCGGACGGAAACGCAGTGTTCCCCTCGCTACCTGCTGCCCGCTGCCCGGCCCGGCAGGGTTCCCGCTGAGGGCCCACCCGCCTGTGTGTTCAAAGCACTGTTGTCCTTAATCAGAGGCAACAAATCTTCAAATAAGAGCTTTCCTCTTTCGCAGAGTTAACTTCCTGAACGCATTACGTTGCTTTCCTTTTAAAAATAATCTGTTTATTGCCACGGATGACTATAAAAGAGTGTCTTGGTGAGGAGCTCTCGACATTTCCTGTTTTTGGACTCTGCAGGGATGTGAGAGCACTGGTACCCATTTTCTTTATCGGAAAGAAGAGCTCTTTCCCCCAAGACAGCACCTCCCCTCGGTGCCCGCGGACACTCTGCGGACAGGAGTGTTCCCAGCGCATGTCGCCAAGGGCGGGAGTCCTCGGGCTCTTCTTTGTTTATCGGATGGCAACCTTTGTGAACAAGCACATTAGGACCGGTGACAAATCAAGGCTATTTTTAGTGCAAATGGGGAGGAAACGGTGCCCGCCTCGGAAGCCTGGCTGCAGCCTGCTCACCCTGTGTGTGCCCTCGGCCAGCGCACACCCCGCCCAGCATACCTGCAGGTGCTGCAGAGCTGGGGTCGGCCGGGGACTCAAGGAGCCCCTCCAGGAGGGTCCCTGGCGGGTGACCAGGTGGCCAGGGCACAACAGGCCGTGGGCTCCGTGCGCTGCCCGCCGGGGTTGGCAAAGGGGGACGAGGCTCCGGCCCCGGGGAGCAGTGCTCCCCAAGGCCTTTCCCAGCGCAGAGCCCAGCTCTCAGGCCAAGTGCCTGGGGCCCTAGACGTGTGTGTGTGCAGAGGAGGGAGGCTGAGCACGGGGCGGGGGGCACGGAGGGGCCCAGGTCCCACGGGACTGTCCTGATAGTAAGCGTGTGTCTGACGGGGAGGTGGAAGGAGGTGGGGAGGGCGGGAGGAGGGCTGTCCGGGGCTGGACCCCCTCGGGCCCCTTTCCCGTGGCTCCCAAAGCCGGGGGCACAGGAGACTGTGAGGCCTGCTTCTGCGAAGGCTTTGGCACAAGGTGAGCCTTTGTCTCTCATCCGACAAGGCTTCCCTCTTGAGAGGCAAGAACTTCCTGTCTCTACACGCGGAGTCCGAAGGCGTCCCGGGACGGGAGGGGAGGCCGCGTGTCCCGAGATGCTCTGGTGTCTGACGAATGACCCCGTCTGAGACCGTGTCCTGGTAAGATGCTCGTGACCGTCAGAATCGCAGCAGACGGTTTAGAGGACTGAGCAGTTTATGAATTTTTCTTGTCTGGGATCATGGAAAAGATGCAGAGAGATCTGATGAAAGTGAAATATCCCCCTGTCTCCACTGCACTCAAAGAACCAAGATAGAGATTTGAAAACTTCCCACCTATTACTAGCCGAGTATTCAAAGAGGGGGAATTCAGGAAATACTGGGATTAGTACCTGTGGGTTAATTAATTGCCTGTTGTCTGGTGTGTGACACTAACTGAGTGTCGCCAGCTGACTGCTCTTACCTGCCCTGAATTTTGGAGGAACGTCACTTGGGTTCCGGAGGCCTGCGGCGCTCTCGCCGGTGTGTCCCCTCTTCCATCCCGCGCCCGTGTGGCAGGTCCTCCTTCTACGGAACTCTGTGTGCCTTTAGTCTCCACTGATTGTATCTCAAAACCATTTTCTTCTTTGTTTTTATGTATTCTCTCCAGACAGACGTCAGAATATACACACAACCTGTAATCCCTCAGCTGGTAGGACCCTCCCGAGACTCAGGGACTGTGTACGTGGCTTGTAAGTCAGGATGAGGTGGGCAGGGGCTGCGTCTGGCAGGAAGGCTGATTTCAGACCTTCAGCGTCTCCCCCTCCACCGCGCATCGACCTTTCTGATTCTGCCCCGTCTCCCTGTAAATCTGAGCCTTGGAGAACTCTCATCCCGATTCAGACCTCGGAGGCTGCTGGTTCACAGATGTGGAATTAGAAAGTCCAGCTCCCCCTGAGATTCCCAGCGTGGGCTGGTCCAGCCCTGACTCTGGCTGGCTGGGCAGCGTCTCCCATTCAGCCTGTGTCTTCGCCCAGGCTTTGCATTTCTCCCTTCACTCGGTTGATCTCAGAGCCTAGAGGTGAAGGCGGATGCTGGTGAAGCTGACGTAGCATCCTGAGGCTGTGCGATGCCTTTTCCCAGCATGACAGCTTAGCTGGGCTGGTACCACTGAGCGTGAGTGCCTGTCTTCTGATGTTGAGGAGAGTCATGCTCTGGGGCGGCTGTCCCTCCACCGTCCACACACCACTGGGGGTGACACCACCGGCCTGGGGAATTCACATCCGGTAATCACAGCTGTTAATAAGAAATGCCTTCTACCTGATGCAGCTGCAGATTGGTGCGTTGTGTCCAGTTTTGCGTCGAGGTGGTTACCAGACACACCTGCTCTAACGCGCTCCGCTTAGGTGGGACTAGAGGGATGGATGACATGTGCTCCCTCTACCCAAGTTGTACTTCACTTAAACCTGTCTGACCTTTTACTCTGTGGTGCGCTGGCAAAAAGGGAATCAGGAAAATTGCATGTAACACTTTGGACACTTAGTGGAATTGTACAGCAATGCCTTTCATTCCTACCATCTGTAGGAACTATAAGTTGTCACATTTCAATGGTGACAAGTAAAATTTTGGATAAAAGGCTCTCGGAGGTGAGGATCACACTGTGACATGGTACACAGTTGCCTGGTTTACCTTGGCAAATCTTGATGAATTAGTGCATAAGATTATGCTTATGTTTAAAGAGGAATAAGCATTAAAAACTAATCGTCTCAAAGTCTGGGAGTCGAGCCACGTTATCTCAGGGTTAAGTAGTATGTTTCAGCTTTTTACTCCTTGTATTAAGTACCTTTTAATGGTTAGCAATGTACCCCAAAACTTATCGGCATTAAAAAAACAAGCATTTTTTAATGCCTGTGGCCAGGGCTGTGGTCTCACCTGAAGGCCTGACTGGTGGGAAATTGCTTCCACACTCGCTCACGAGGCTGTTGGCCTCCGTCCCTCGCCACATGGGCCGTTCCGCAGGTCTGAGTTACAGCATGGCAGCTGGCTTCCCCCAGGGCGAGCCGTCCAAGGGGTAACGAGGAAGCACCGGGACGGAAGCCACAGTCTTTCTGTAACTTACATCCCGTCACTTCCGCTGTATTCTGCGTGTTGAAAGCAAGTTACTGGGTCCAGCTGGAATTCAAGGGGAGGGGATTGTACAAGCGGGTGAATGCCAGGGGGCAAGGATCATTTGGGACATTTCGGAGGCTGCCCAGGACACTGCTTCTTAAGACAGGAATTATTCATTTCATGGGGAAAGAGGAGAGAAAGCAAGATCACAGCTAACCTCTTCCTTCCGTATTATTTTGGTTCTTTTTGCTGGAGAAGAGGGTGATTATTGCTATTATTTTGTCAGCGTTGTGAGAATCCTCAAGGGCGTGAGACTGGAAAAGAAGAATCACTCCCGAATCACAAATTCTATAAGCAAAGTTCAGATCTTACGGAGGGTTAACATTCACTGTTGCCTAGATCTTTCTGTAGTCGGCATGAATTTCGTTTACAGTAATAGCATGGATATAAGAAATGCCATTTAAAAAAATCCCTTTAAACCCATTTAGTCTGCTCTGAGTCTGTTCCCCCCAAACTAGCAAAGGCAGCCCAGAAATTCAGTCCTGTCGTTATTCTCTTCTTCTTTGCGTTTTCCCGTCCCAAGCCCCGTCAGGAAACTCCATGGCATTCTTAAACAAGCAGGAGGACACGTGGGGAGGACTCTCGTCTCCAGTCAGACCCGGTGGAGAAGCGCAGCTCGCTTCCCCCAGGGCAGAGAGTGGGACAGGGAAGCCCCATCACACGAGTGTCAGTCACGTCAGCCAGCGGCCCACCGACCAGAGCAAGTCATGGGCCGAACTCAGCATCTCAGGGTGGAGTGGCTGCAGGTGACGTGGCAGAGCGCAGGCTCCGTGGGCGGGCGAAGAACTGGGGCGTTGGTGCCAGTTACCCTCCTGGTTAGTGACACTGGGAAGGCCGTCCTGAGGACGGGACTTGAGCGACGGCGCTGACTGGGAGAGAATATTCTCTATTTTAAGTTAAGGTGGTGGTGCTTTGCTTTGCACGTCTGTGAGCTCGGTCAGCGTGAGCCACCCGGAAGGGCTGAGGTTCTGCGCCTGCACGTGCGAGGGCAGCCCCAGACCTGGTGACGGCCGGGCCACCCTCCCAAGGAGGATGTTCTTGAGTGTCTTTAGATCTCGGTCTTTATATTAAACACTTTTTGTTAAAATAACTGGTGTGGTTTCTGGTGTCCTGATTCGCCCTGAGTCGTCCACATGCCGAGACTGTGCCCGGCTGCAGGGAAGTTCGTGTTTGAATGCTCTGTGACTTGGGGATGCAAGCGGCCACAGTCAGGCTGGAAGCAACGTGTTCTCGGTGCTGAGTCAGCCTGTGAACTTAGGGGCGAAGTTCAAAGGGCCCCTAAGCGCGGAGGAAATTCGGAGGGATTTGTGACCGTGCTTTTCCGTTCTGGGCTGTAGGCGGCCTCCTCACTCTGTTTTCTGCAGTTTGTCCAAATGCTCCAGTAACCCTTCATCATTGCTCCGTGGTGTCACATTCCAGGATCAGTCCCCCAAATTTGTGTTTGCCCCTCTGGCCTTCCAGGGCCCCCATGCTCCCGTGCGCTGTCTGCTTCCATCAGGGAGATCTTGTTCAGTGGGGAGGTTACTCACTTCCCGAGCTTCTCCTGGGCTCCCACGAAAGATCCTGTATTGTTTATACCAAGGACTCTGGATCCCGCACCCAGATCTTCCGAATTTCGTCATATTCCAAGTACGTAACCAATGGCGTTACAAGTGTGTTTCCCCCAAGGGTTGTTTATGATGTTCTGTTTACCCGGCCACTGTCTTCAGCATATGTTTCTGCATCTTCACAACAGGCAGGATTGCAGTGAGCTCTTTTTGACCCAGCCAGGTGGTCCAGAGTGGGAAATTTTGAAAGCTGCTGTCTATAAAGAACTGTGCATTCTTCTGATACATTTTGTTGACTAAATGACATGAAATCTGGCCGGTGTGCCTGTTCTGTGAAGAGGTCTGACCGTTCAGATTTTACACAGATACATGCAACACCAAAAAGTTTCAGTATGAATTATAAATTCAACTATGGTTCGATCATGTTAAAACAAAAGAGCAGGACAACAAGCTGTTTTCATTGAGTTTATATCTGCAGCAGTTTTTCATCCTCACATGAAAACATTTTTAATTGTGGTAAACGACACGTAACGTAAAATTTACCGTCCTGACCACTTCTCAGTGTCCGGCTTAGTGCGATTCAGTGCGTTCATACTGTTGTACAGGCATGATCACCACCCATCTCCTCACGCATCTCTTTCTCACGCGGACCTGAAACTCTGCACCTATTAAACAGTAACTCCCATCTCCCTCCCCCTGGCCCCTGGCACCCATCCTTCTACCCATACTTTCTGTCTCTGAAGCTGGGGACTGTCAGTAATTGTCCTTTGTGACTGACTGACTTCACTGAGCATAAGGTCTGTCTTCAGGGTTCATCCATGTTGTAGCCGGTGGCAGAATGTATTTCCTTTTTAAGACTGAATAACAGTCTGCTGTATGCATGGACCACATTTTGTTTATCCACTCAACTGTTGATGGACGTGAGTTGCTTCCCCCTTTTGGCAATTGTGAATAATGCTGCTATGAATGTGGGTGTGCAGATGTCTCTTTGGGACTCTGCTTTCAATTCTTTGGGGTAATATATCCAGAAGTGGGATTTCTGGATCATATAATAATTCTATGTTTAATTTTTTGAGTACCTGCCATACTGTTTCCAGAGCAGCTGTACCATTTTATATCCCCACCAGCTGTGCACAAGAGTTCTGATTTCTCTACATCCTCACCAACACTTGTTATTTCCTGTGGTTTTTTTTTCTTTATTATAGCCATTCTAGTAGGTGTGAGGTGGTATTTTCAAAGTAGCTTTGATTTGGATTTCCCTAATGATTAACAGTGTTGAGCATCTTTTCACGTGCTTGTTAGCCATTGGTATATCTTCTTTGGAAAATTTATCCTCATGTTTGACAAATGAAAACAAAATATATTGGCATTTTAAAATGGTACATTATAGCACTTCTACAGGTGAGACAAATGTCCGATTCAGATACCTGACTGACCGTTTAACCAAATGCAACATTATTGACATCAGCAGGAAGAGGGATTGGTTTAGAAACCATCAACAACATTTAAAGAGTGCCCCTGTGGCCTGTGTCCCCGGGAAGATGCCACATGGCCTGCTGTCTCTCTGACATACAGGAGAACGTGCGGAGCCTAGTGGACGCGGGTGACCCAGGCATGCCGTATAGAGCGAGTCTCCAAGTTTAGAGCTTTTGCCAGGGTCAGGAACTTCTGACAAGGGTTCGGCCTTTTTCTTCTGTCGTTTCTGGATCCCTCAGCTGGAAGAAGATTGCCTTTCAGGACCTCTTCTATTTTGGGGTCGCTAATCACTGCTCTTCTCAGCTCACAGGCCCCCGGGAGGATGAAGTGGACGCTAAGCCCCCTTGATGTTTCCCGCTTTGATGTAAGCCGTGCGCGTGTAATCTGGCTCAGCGCGCTGACTCAAGGCAGAGTCTCAGGACTGTGAATTTCTTCTCTGAATTTCCCCGCAGCGGCAGCCGGGCCGCGCCAGCCAAGCAGGGTCACCTGCTCTGTTCTGAGCCGCTCCTGCTTCTGCAAAGGTCCCTGATTTCCCCCTCCCTCAGCTTCCTTCTTGGTGACGTGGGGACAGAAAACCAAATTCGTCCCCAAGCGAAGCTCGAAACGAGTTCTGAGGGATGCGCTTTTCGTTCCACCTGGGCTTTGGTTGGGGCTCTGCTTCCAGCTCGCTGGGTGATCCTAGAAAGTAACTTCCTGCCTCTGGTCTTGTTCTGAATGAGGGGTGCACCAGCTCTGGGGTCTCCCAGAGTGTAAACGTGACTCTGAGTGTTTCCGTGCTTGTGCTTGGCTTCTGTACTTGATTCTTTCCTGAACTGTGATTGTCTGCACGAATGGGGACGGCCACCTGGAGGTTTCCCAGAGGAGAGGGTGGGACTGAGCTCCCGGAGGTTTTGCCGGAGGTTTCGTCTGACCGCTGCTGCACTAGAGCCTTCGTTAGGTTTGGTAACAGTGCCTGTAGACGCACAGGAGAAAGCCCATTGCCAGTTGCAAAAGGTTTTTGGTTTTTTTTTTCTTGTTTGTTTGTTTGTTTTTGCGGTACGCGGGCCTCTCACTGTTGGGGCCCCTCCCGTTGCGGAGCACAGGCTCCGCGGCCATGACTCACGAGCCCAGCCGCTCCATGGCACGTGGGATCTTCCCCGACCGGGGCACGAACCCGTGTCCCCTGCATCGGCAGGCGGACTCTCAACCACTGCGCCACCAGGGAAGCCCTGCAAAAGGTTTTATAACATACTTTGATTCCTTTAAGCCTTTACTTTGTATTCTTAACACCAATTTAGGGACGCTGTGACTTGAGTGCCCTGGAAATTCAACCACGGTGTGTGCGCCTCACGACAGATCCCCAGGGATCTCCTTCACCTGCCTCAGCGTCATCCGGGGCCGTTTCTCTGTGCACCTGCCCTGTAGAGTTTGTTCTGTTTGCAAAGCAGAACCCACCTGAACATCTCAGCAGCTGTGAGACTGCAGGCTGGTTTTATTTAGTGTTGATCTTCTGAGTATAAATGGATACACTTAAGAGGTGTGCTGCTTTTCCTTCCTGGAGAATCCCATAAACAAATGTCTCTTTTCAGCACTCTGGTAGCTTCCACGCTCCCCATGTTTCCAATGATCTAGAACTCTTCTCCTTTATTAAAAAAGAAATATTTTTGAAAGCTATTTCAAATACAGATGGATGGCTAGACCAAAATCTGGTAATAGATGGTTCTATAAAATCGTTCCTACATGCATTCTTCACATCTGTTAATCATGTGCTGTGGGCCAGGTAGCTAGGTATTTCGATAGACTCAGGTCTCAGTAGAGCACAACTGGGACATGCAGGCCTCGTGGGTGGACGGTTCATGGGCTAACTGCTGTGACTTCACGTTCAATGCCGTGATAAGAAACAAATGAAGTACTTTGTGCCAGCCGGCGAGGTGCCTGTCAAGGCAGGGCACCAAACCACCCTGTGTAGATGAGTCGGGAGAACAGCAGGACAGGCGGCCGTGATGGCATGAGCAAAGGCCCTGAGGCACAGAGGAGAGTGGGCCTTGGAGACGCGCACCAGTTGTTGGAGGAGGTGGTGCCGAAAACAGAAGCTAGAATGTCAGCTAAAATAATACCCACAAAGCGCCACGTGGGACATGCGTGTCTGAGCCCACGGGACAGGAATCTGGGAGAGCGACGTGCTCAGACTCACGCAGGCAGGTTGGAGGGAGGAGGGTATTTAACGAGGTCACTGTGCTTTTCAGGGAAGAGCTGGAGAGCTGCAGAGGAATGCGGATGAGAATTCAAGACATTTACGGTAGTAACATTATCTTATTGGCATAAAAATATTGGTCCCTCTAGCTTACGTTTATTAAACTAAGGATTAAAATAGGGCCATTATTCTCAACTGGATGTGGAATCCCATAGCCTCATTTGTGGAAACATGCTACAGGCTTGTGAGGTAGAAATGACCCCGGCTGTACCGGGGAGGAGGCGAGGGTCCAGAGGCGTCCAGAGCTTTTGCCAGGGTTGCGCCGCTGTGTGGCTGAACCACGACTGGACCTTCGTAACTGGTTATAATTTCTATTCATTTACCATCTTTTTTTAGTATGTATGCCTGCTGTTTGATATAGAAGAAGCCAAAAAGCTAGGCTGTATTGAATTCTGTATGTGGATAGTGGGGATAGAGGGGAGAGTTCACGCTCCAGACATCCACAGGCCTGTGGGAGGTCTGCTGGAAATTCCAGCAGCTAATTTTGGGTACATACACTTTGGCCAGAAGGAACCATGCTGTAGCCTTAAGTAAAAGATTGATTTGCAAAGTTTGACACGGCCTGCTTGAATTGGTGATCAACCAATGATTAGTAAGATTTTTGTTTTTTTGAGGTACGCGGGTCTCTCACTGTTGTGGCCTCTCCCGTTGCGGAGCACAGGCTCCGGACGCGCAGGCCCAGCGGCCATGGCTCACGGGCCCAGCCGCTCCGCGGCATGTGGGATCTTCCCGGACCGGGGCACAAACCCGCGTCCCCTGCATCGGCAGGCGGACTCTCAACCACTGCGCCACCAGGGAAGCCCCTAGTAAGATATTTTTAAACATCCATTTGGTCTTTACCATTTTGTTGTCATGTTGACCCAGTGCTGGTATCGGACCGTCTGGCTCTCCCCAGGTCTAAACCCAGAGCGAACACTCTCGCCTTAAAGATCTTCCTGAGGCTGATGGCTTGGATTGTTGCTGCCACTGCTCAGTCACGGGGATGACCGTGAAGCAGTGACCCTTTCGCCCTACCTTCCCCTGCCAAGCACGGCCAGCATGACTGTGCAGCCCAGAGGAAGCAGAAACGCCAAGATGAGCCCAGGTGCCTCCCTTGTCCACAACCACTGGGGCACCCAGAACTCTGGAGAGCCACAGCTACGGTCTCTCTGCATTAGCCAGCCCAGCCGGGAGTTCAGAGACCTCGCCCTGCAGTCCGCATGGGACAGTCCCTCGATGACTTCCTGTGCTTTTCCCACCCTGGTGCTGGGTCGCGAGCGCACAGCAGAGCGGAGATCAAAGCAGCGTGACTGCAGTGTCGTTGATCCATACGTGGTAACACAGTCAGGACCGTCCAGCCTGAACCGATAGCCGTGGAGGGAAATGAATGGGACGCCCGTTGACAGGTGTAGGAATCCCGTTGATACACCTGTTGGCACGGTGGGCTTCCAGAGGGGCTCCGCCACGGACAGGAAGTGTCCTCTCATCCTCCCACATCCTAAGCCTGTGTGCCCAGTTTTTCCTTACACAGCTGCGTAGGCGACAGAGAAGAGTGCGTAGGACAAGCCAAGCCGGCCGGGCATCTTTGGTGATCGTGTGGCCGCGATTTGGGGTTCAGATGCTTGCTCTTGATCTCAGAACGCAAACTGGTAGCGAGCTGTGAGGACACACCTGGAAATCGGTCCCAGCTCGAGGTTTGCTTCTGGTGCTCTTCTGCACGTGCTGTTGTGTGGATGGCGTTGGACCCAAGTTCAAGAGCCTGGGCTCCGTCCCCAGATGGTCTTAAATGTACCAGGGTCCTTAAGCCTCGGGTTCCTCACGTGCAAAACAAGACATTTGACGAAAGCAGTGGGTCCCAGCCTTCTAATCATCTTTGTCCTTATGTTTCCATGTTCTCTAAGACTTTTGTGTCAAAACTAATAAGCAAAATATATTTTCAGAGAACTTTTATTATTCAAACACACAACTGCCAAATTCTGATCAGGGTAAGTCAACCAGCGGTACCATGCCAAGCAGCTGTAACTGTAGCCAGAAGCATGGAGACTTACCTCTTTTGTCAGTTTTATCATGGGAAAAAGTTTTATAAGAGACTTTTCAAAATTGGAAAATCTGGGAACACGATTACTGTTTAAGAAGGCCCCCAGGGATCCCAAGAATAACATTCTTTGTCAGGTTTCTAAAGCTTCTTCTGGTGTCAAAATTCTATGATTGAGGGACTTCTGTGGCGGTCCGGTGGTTAAGACTCCACACTTCCACTGTAGGGGGTGCGGGTTTGATCCCTGGTCCGGGAACTAAGATCCCACATGGCACGCAGAGCAGCCAAAAAAAAAAAAAAAAAAAAATTCTATGATCAGTGAAAAAAAACCCAAAAGACATTATTTTCAAAAAAATT
Organism: Stenella coeruleoalba; assembly: GCF_951394435.1. NCBI lineage: Eukaryota > Metazoa > Chordata > Mammalia > Artiodactyla > Delphinidae > Stenella > Stenella coeruleoalba. The sequence continues at coordinate 87,788,585 of NC_137158.1, read as the reverse complement.
TTTAACACAGCAGGTTCTTGTTATCCATTTTATACATGTTAGTGTATATATGTCAATCCCAAAAGGCCTTATTTTTTTTTGTTGTTTTGTTTTTGTTTTTTTTTGAGGTACGCGGGCCTCTCACCGCTGTGACCTCTCCCGCATCAGCAGGCGGACTCCCAACCACTGTGCCACCAGGGAAGCCCAAAGCCCTTATTTTTTAGAGCAGTTTTAGATCACAGCAAGGCTGAGAGGAAGGTGCAGAGGTTTTCGATATGCCCACTGCCTTCAGTCATGTACAGCCTCCTCCACTGGTAGCATCCGCATCAGTGTAAGCTGATGGACTTCCATCGACACGCTGTACTCACCGAAGTCCATAGTGTACCAGTTACCCAGAGTCCATAGCCCATAGCTGACGGACTTCCATCGACACGCTGTACTCACCAAAGTCCATAGTGTACCAGTTACCCAGAGTCCATAGCCCATAGCTGACGGACTTCCATCGACACGCTGTACTCACCAAAGTCCATAGTGTACCAGTTACCCAGAGTCCATAGCCCACTGGGGTTCACTCTCGGTGTTGCAGTCTATTAAAATTAGTAAAATTTTCAAGGTATAAATATAAACTCGATGGACGAATGGGCAGAGAAGAGGTGGTACGTACGTACAGTGGCATGTTGCTCAGCTATAGAGAGGAACACAGTTGGGTCATCTGTAGAGACGTGGATGGAGCTAGAGGCTGTCATGCAGAGCGAAGTAGGTCGGAAAGAGAAAAACAAATAGCATATATTAACGCATATATGTGGAACCTAGAAAAATGGTACAGATGAACCGGTTTACAGGGCAGAGATAGAGACACAGATGCAGAGAACAAACGTATGGACACCAAGGGGGGAAAGTGGCAGGGGGAGGTGGTGGTGGTGGGATGAACTGGGAGATTGGTATTGACATGTATACACTGATGTGTATAAAATGGATAACTAATAAGAACCTGCTGTATAAAATAAATAAATAAAAAATAATAAACTCATTCCTGTTATACTTTGGGGAAGGATGAAGCCAAAATGGAAAAGGAAAAGTTGACTTTTGTGTAGGCACCACTGTCTCAGGCCCAACGTTATGAAATTGGGGAATGAAGTCCTTACTCTGGAAAGTAAGGGGGTCAAATGAGGACCGCATCCCCTCATCGCATCTCTCTGCCTAACCCATGCGCTCGGCGCCCGCGGAGCGAGAGGCTCCGTGCAGGGGACCGGACGCCAGGGCGGGCGGGGAAGCCCAGGCTGCTAGGGGTGGGTCTCGTCCAGCTGGAGACACGCCAGTGAGCGAAACCATTGAGGTGGGAGGAACGCCAGGCGAGAAAGAGTGGAGAAAGGCGGCCGTGGACGAGGCGAGGCGAGCAGCCTCCCAGAGGAAGCTGTGCTGAGCCGAGGCTGGTGGCAGGGCCTCCAGGGAGTGGGCGGGGCCCCAGGAGGTGCAGGTGGAACGTGGCGACTTGAGACCTGCGAGAACTCAGACTCCCCAGAGCGTGAGTGGTGAGGGGAGTTGAGTCTGGGAAGGAAGGTGGGATGCGGGTTTGGGAGACGCCTCCTAGATGGCAATGCGGTACAGGGTTCAGGTGGGGGCGGAGAAGAGCCGGGGCCAGGGAGGCTGGGGGCCTGGAGAGCAGACGGGGACAGCCTGTTTGCAGTCAGTGCGGGTGTCCAGAGCTGGGTATGTGTTTCGTAAGGCTCAGAGACCTCCCTGCAGAGTTACTTTCCCTTAAACCCCGGGATAAAGTAAGGAAGGCGCGGGCCCACGGGGGCGACTGCAGCAGCAGCACCGACCAGGCTGGTGAGGCTGCCAGCTCAGGCGGGGACCAGGCCTGGCCGCGGCCGCTCTGTGCCCTCGGGCTGCGCTTGAAGGGCTCACAGAGGTCACAGCGTTGCTCTTAGGCTCCCGATGCTTCTGTCGGCAGGACCGTGGACTCAGAACACCAAGCGGCACACTTTGCAGAGGGAGGAAAGGGTGGTGAGATGCCTACCCTGTGACCTGTCGGAAGGAGTGTCGTGGCTGGAGCCCAGGGCTCTCTGTGTCCTGGGAGCAGCGCCGTCAGCTCCCAGCCCCGCAGGCTGGCTCACGAGGCCGTGACGGTCGGTGAAGCCCGTGGCCCGTGCCCTGTCTGTCAGGACAGACACCGCCACACAGCATCGAAGGGACGCCTGCTTAGCAGGGTGATTCCGTGACCAAATCCTGGCAACTCCCTTTTTCCTGACAACCTTCTCAATCCCACCAGCTCAAAGTCTTCGATCTTTGGCTGAAATTTGGCTTTAAAATCAGATCAGGATTTGAACTCTGATTTTGTATTCGCTAACTGCCAAGTGACTTATTTGCTCTTACTCTCAACTTCCAAATCTGCGAAATGGAACCTCTGCCCCTGGGGTGGTCATGAGGATTATGTGACTTAAGGAGAGTGAAGCCTGCCGTTTGCACCCCCGATCTAGGAGGTGCTGTCAGTTGTAACGTCTCCTCTTTTTCTAGTCCAGCCACCGTGGAATAATCTCTCACAAATACCACGTAACAGGCCATTTTCTTCTTCTGTAGGTTCTAAAATATAATATACAAAATTGTAATTTTAATTTAGAAATAGACAAAACTTTGGAAATTGAAAGTGACTCAGCCTAATAATTTGTTTATTATACCATTCAAGATTCTTTACCGATGGCTTTGCAATTCCTATTCTTAAACAAACAAGTAAAACACGATGAAACAAAATAAAACAAAAGGGGGTGTATGTGCGTAAGTATTTGTGTGTGTGTGTGTGTGTGTGTGTGTGTGTGTGTGTGTGTGTGTATTAATCTCTCAAGGACAGGCCCTTTAAAGCATCGTTTAAAGTTCACATTTGATACTGAGTACCTGTATGAGTGGTTCTAAGAACATTTTATTCATAAGTGAATATCGCAGACGTTGGCCGTGACTCTTGTCTCTCTTAAACTGTGTTTATTTTCCATTTGCTGGCGGCACTGGGCTTTGTAGGAAGAGGCATAATGCCTTGTTTGTTGCCAGGGTTTACTCAGAGGGACGGCCAGTAGAGACAAAAACAGAAACATCATGGTGATGTTCATTATGGCCTTGGAAGCTGAACAGAACAAGGGAAATTAAATCAAGTCCAAGCGTGATGCTAAAGAGAGTGGCCTGCGCCATTTGCTACGTGCAGATGGACAAGTAAGATACTAAGAGTTCTAACGAGTTTCCTCTATAAAGAGAAAGTTTACAAAGCATTTTCACCCATTACTGAACTTTCCAGAAAACCTATGAGTTGGGTAGAGCTTGTCCTGTTTTACGGGTAATAAAACTGAGACCTCTCTCGTCCGAGTAGTCTGTTTAAAGACCCACAGCTGACGGATCACCAGTTCAGAGCTTAAAGGCCGGCCTGGACAGGGAATCTTCTGCCGTTCCCTGGTACTGAATTCCTCCCTTTCAGCAGTGAATGGGTACAGCGCCACATGCCGGTTTCCGGGGCGCTCAAGCCAGTCGCCGTGGCCGTGTTCCCGGTCTGTCTTCGGGGACTCTCCTCCCCCCTGCCACCCCCTCCTCCAAAGCCCTTTCAGGAGGAGGTGAGGACCTCCAGCACTTGCTTCTCATCCAGGTGCTGTTCTCGGTGATCCAGGTTCCTTGAAGGACAGTGGGAATCATTATTCTAACCATCCAGAAAAGAAGGTACTCCTTTTGGAGCAACAAAGGGGGGTGCCCCTTTCATGCCCCCCATCCTTTGGGGCATCCCTGGAGCACCCCTCAACATGGTGGGGAAGCCACCTGGTCTCTGCATTTTCAGGGGTGAACCCTGGGTTTTGGGGGTGAGGTGGGCAGCAGGGGCTCTGAGCATCACAGCTGCAGACTGCAAGGCCCTCCTACTCCCCCAGAGCTGTCTTTACAGACTGCATCAATGGCTCCCCGGTGAAGCCTAGCGTGTCAGAGGAAAGATTTCATTCTTACGGGCAAGTCCAGAGAGGACGGTTATCCACCGGTTTTTGTTTCTTGACAGTGTTTCAGTTCAGATCCCTGGTGGGGAAGCAGTGGACATGTGAGTTTTCTGTTAATGTACTATTCTCCTCCGGCTGCCATAGCAAAGTGCCTCAGACTGGGCGGATAAAACAGCAGACGTTTATTTCTCGACGTTCCAGAGGCTGCAAGTCCAAGACCAAGATGTCGGCAGGGTTGGTCTCTTCTGAGGCCTCTCTCCTCTGCTTGCCGTCGGCCACCTTCCTGTTGCCCCTCCTCATGGCCGTCCCTCTGTGCAACAGCACCCCTGGTGTCTGGGCCCAGATTTCCTCTTCTTATAAGGATACCGGTCAGATGGGGTCAGGGCCCACCCTAGGGGCCTCGTTTTAACTTAATCACCTCTTTAAAGGCTCTATCTCCAAATACAGTCACATTCTGAGGTCCTGAGAGTTAGAACTTCAACATCTGAATTTGAGAGACGGGTACAATTAAGCCCATAACAGTTACTTTTGTTTAATGGGTTCTGATGAAATGTTGGATTTATATGCAAAATCAGAGAGCCCAGGTATGTGCTACACGGGTCACATTTCTGTGCCCCCAACACTGTCTGGTTACCCTCACATGCATTCAGTGATGTCGCTGTGTTCAGCTTATTTTCTGTTTGCTTCCACGTTTACACTGAGTGCAGCGAGCCAGGCAGGCACAGATGGTTCTGCATGAGGATGGGCTGGTTCCAGACGGAATATTTGTTCACCTGTTGTGCTTACATTAAGAAATCAGTCTTCTCTTTTGTATTTCATTTTTGGTCTCTTTCCATATTTCTGCGTGCCCGGACCTGGTGTTAATGGATTGGTGTTGATACATAAACAGCCCCTCATAACGCTAAGGGACGCTTTCCAAATACGGAAACAGGGAGGTTGGGCTTGCGGGCAGAGCTGTTCCTACAGCCCCACCCCCGAAAGCAGGCAACTCACTGGAGTCCTGTCATCTGCCATCTGACGAGTCTCCGTATCCCTGGAGCCAGCCATCTCTCACCACTCCTGCATCGGATGTGGCCACTGCCTGCCAACTGAGAGCTAAATTACCTCCCCCAAAGCCTTCACCCCAACGTTGCATCACATATTAGAATGGCAACATCCCAGAAAGAGGAGGACCAAAGAATTAAATTCATGTGAAGCAATGAATTGTACAGCAGTGACAATCTTAAAAGAGAAAAGAGTAATTTGGTAAAATCTAAGGTGTTTGTAATTTTAAGATAGTAAATAGTTAGAAATATTTGTAAGATGGTAAAGAAAACCTGTCTTCTTCACATAAGGCAGCGCTATTAAGTCAGGAACAAGGCAAGGATTCCCACAAACCCCACGAAGAGGGGGGTGAGGTGCTGCACGGGGTGTAACAGCCTGAGGTAGTTCTTTAATACTTAGTGTGTAATGGAAGAATCCTCAAAATTGGGGGAGGTATATACGATCAATAAGTCATGTTGGAAAGTTGAGTATGAGTCATGAAGACCCTCACTTTGTTATGTGCTCCAAAACCAACTCCAGACGGGCTATAGTTAAAGAGAAATTACTAAATCATAAAGAAATGAAAATATGGTTGAGTATTTAACTGATCTCAGAATGGGTAAGGGCTTTCAAAGCATATAATGGAAAGGGAGGAAACAAATCTCACAAAAAGACATCATTTGATTTGACTTACTAAAATATTGGGAACTGAATAATTTGATATTATATGTTAAATTTTATAAATAAGATGATAAAGCAATAGACTAGGAAAATATATATATACCCAAACTTTGATAAAGGGCTAATTCCTTAATATATACAGAACTCTTGGAAAATAGAGAGAAAATACTAACTTGCCAATAGAAAAAATGGGCCAATGATATGCATATACTTTACAAAATAAAAAAATACAGCCGCCATATTTTTTAAACATTACTATACTGAAAAAAATGCAAAATAAAATAGTAAACAATTTAAAAAATATTTATTTATTTATTTATTTGGCTGCGTCAGATCTTAGTTGCGGCACATGGGATCTTCGTTGCAGCACGCGGGCTTCTCTAGTTGTGGCGCACAGGCTCCAGAGCACGCGGGCTCCGTAATTGCGGTGCGTGGGCTTAGTTGCCCCACGTCATGTGGGATCTTAGTTCCCTGACCAGGGATTGAACCCACGTCCCCTGCATTGGAAGGCGGATTCTTAACCACTGGACCACCAGGGAAGTCCCAATAAACGGTTTTTGATCTTGCAAATTGGTACTTTTTTAAGGGCAATACTTACTACTGGTAGGGTGTTCTCTGAGTGATGTGGTTTAACTCTGCTGCGGAGCGTGGATTGATTCAGCTTTTGGAAAACAACTTGAGATGTGTATTATTAACCTCAAAATTTTTGTGATTTTTAACTCGGTATTCCAACTTGTAGGAAAATATTCTAAGAAAATAAGACGTTAATTAATGATTTATGTTCAAGAATACTCCTTGCAGTATTATTTTTAACTTAAGAAATATAGCAATGGGGAAATGATCAAACTGCACTACCCCATATCATGATACTATGATGAAACCATTAGAAAGCCTGTGGAAATGCCTGTTACACAGTCAGGCTTGAAAACTGAATGTTCTGTAAAGCCTTAGTTTGGTGGGTGTTCTCCTATTATACACTCTCATGTCACCCAAATTGTTCTTTGCGACACTTGACCTTTTGTGATTAAACCATTAATTGTGAAAATAATTGTGCTTTTCCAGATAGAATTTATGCTCCTGAGGTAGGAACTGTGTTTATTTTAGTTGTACCCCCAGGAAGGATATTTCCAGCATGCTGTGTTGTGTGTTAGGCGGGCACTCACATATTTGTTCAATAATCTCTCTCTTTCTCTCTGGCAGACACACACACACACACACGCACACGCACACGCACACACAGAGTGAGATGCAGGCAGACTCACGCCCACACATTGGAAGAGAATATACCAAAATAATAGTACTGTTATATAAGTAAGATTCTTTACTTTAAAAAACATGCCATTATGTTTCCATCCAATTTATGAAACAATTACCCATTATAAGTACTGTAAAGGAATTGAGAGAGTGAAATGCCTTCGTTCTCCTAGTGGGAAATACTAATGCACTGCACTTATCTAGTGCTTTCCAGTTTATAAGACTAATTTTTGAATATTCTTAATTTCCCTTGATTCCTTTGATTCACCCACTAAGAGCAAACATCCCCCCGTGTTCCCACTAAGGAGATGGGGTCCAGGAGGTGCTATCCCCGGTCACATGGTTGGTGTAGGAGCCAGAGGACAGCAGGACAGGGGCTGGAGAGTGAGGCCGCTGAGTCTGGACGCTCACCCCGGTGCAGTCCCATCACTGCCTCGGGGACCAGCGGCACTGAACCACCCTCCTCCTTCCACCCAAGTCCCTGGAATTAATAATCCACTGCACTTGCAGGAAGTGAAATGCACATTCATGGCCCTAGTCCCTGTTTAGGAAGAAGAAAACAAAACTTGGAAGCAAGCACTTTCTTTGCAGGGTAGTGAAGAAAAAGAAGTAAACCCGTCACCCCTGAATAACCTCAGCTCTGTCCTTCTGCAGAGCCGGTGAGCTTTCTGCGGCTGGCATCACCCGGAGATGTCCTAGGACTGTCAGGGCCAGCAGGGAACAGCTGGGGGAGATTTTTAGTGCAATTAGTTTTCTCGACCAGTATTTAAAATAATGACTTAATGAGTGATCCGACATAATTTTAAATTTGATTTTTAATTTATAGGGCTGACGTTGTCTTCATATATTTACCATATTTAACTTGTTTTTCTTCCTGCTGCCTTAGCACTTCCTTTCAGACATCTGTCCAATTTGTATCTTCAGCTGATGACTCCGTGGTCCCCGTGTAAGTGCCATGAAGGCCCCTGGCAGTGAAGTTGCTTTATGGTCACGTGCGGTGGGGCTGAGGAGGGAAGGACAGATGGTCACATGAATGGGGGAGTTCACTGTGGGGGGCAGATATGATCCTGGAGGGGCTGGAGGTTGGTACTTGTCAGGGGGCAGATTTGGCGGTCTTCGTTCCAGGGTATTTAATTATCCGGTTAAATGTCAGGGATGTTACATCAGGGCTACGAGGCGTGTTCCCAGCACGTCCCCCCTCTTTGTCCGAGCGCTCCTGTGTCACGCGCTGACACGCGTGTTGCACAGGGCAGACAGGAAACGGGTCAGAGTCGGCTGAGCTACCCTGCGTCGACGCCTCGCTGCTTCCCCGTCTCGGGCGCAGCCTCTGCTCCGAGAACACACCGCTGGTCCACGTCCAAGGACTCACGGCCGGAGTCTGTCCACTCCAGCCCCCAAGGACAAGTTCCAGCCACAGCTCCTACTCTCTTGTCTTGTCCTCTGCTGTCGGACACGGGGAAGTCTAGGGTCTTGCGTTGCCGGGATTTACCTGGCACAGCAAGCCCCGTGGAGATGCTGGAGGTCAGGATCGCCCACGTGAAAGCCACAGCCGAACCACGTGGGGAAGCCCGGCGGCTCCCACTTCGGTGGGTTTCATGGCTGTTTCTGGCGTCTTCTGCTCCCAGAGCCCCTGGATGATTCTACTGAGGTGTCAAGGTGCATCCTCAGGTTGATGATGGCCTCTTTGTCTAAAAGACCTTCAGCACATAATTTGAAAGTAGCCTCTGACCCAGGATGCTGACCTGCCCTGATGCGTGTCATGTCTGAAGCCAGCATAACGTGAAGAGTCTGCGAGCTGCAGCGGCAGAGGGTGTGTGGTGCTGCCCGGGCGGGGCTCGGATGCAGCCTGGTCCCAAGTCTTCAGTTTAAACTCCCGCGGCCTCGGTCACCTGTGCACCACGGGCTGTCGGGAAAATTAGGGAGAATCTGCATGAGCTCTTAGCAGGGTGATGGGCGCAGAGTAGACGCTCAGTGTTGACACCTGTGGTTAATCCGGGGCGACCTTCCTCATTGCTCCCCGTCTGTCACCAATGATACTCGAGTCAGAAATCAGCCCTGGCTGAGAAGAGTCAGTTCATCCCAGCTCACCTTCGGCTGAGCTGCACCTAAGTTTCCGTTCTCTGTCATAAGACGTCTCATATGTATTTGCATGGCTTCTTGCCTCAAAACCTGCTTTTCCCCATGTCCTTTAGGGACGAAACCTGCTTAAGTGTGAGGCTTTGCCCCTCTCCAGTTCCTCCCCCGACACCCTTCTGCACATCCTGGCTCGGAAAGGATGCGGCTCTGCGTGTGCTTTCCGTCGTGTGGTCCTTTGCTGGAAGCTCCACACAGCCTTCCTGCAGTTCCCCAGAGGTTAGTCTTTTGTTACAGGAAATGAGGAATATTACGGTTATGCATATTTGAGCCTCATCTATGCCATCCTTTGGTGAACTTACGTTTTTTATCATTAAAACGTAGTTGTCTCTCCTAGTGTCTATTTAAAGCTTCCCTAAAGTTTTCTTTTTTTAGAAAATCAGCAACGGTGGGACAAGCTATTTAGCATCTAGCATTTACCCAACACAAGGACACTTGTCCTGTCACCCAGCCTTACTCATTGTTCTGTTTCTTTAAACTGGAAGTGACACCCTCGCCCAGGTGGTGGATTTCACATCCCGTGATGACTTTTTAAAAATTTTATTGAAGTATAGTTGATTTACAATGTTGTGTTTAATTTCTGCTGCACAGCAAAGTGATTCAGTTACACACACACACACACACACACACACATATATATTCATTCTTGTTTATATCCTTTTCCTTTATCGTTTGTCACACTATATTGAATATAGTTCCCTGTGCTATACAGTAGGACCTTGTTGTTTATCCATTCTATATATACTAGTTTGCATCTGCTAACCCCAAACTCCCACTGCATCCCTCCCCCACCCCCTCTCCCCCTTGGCAACCATAAGTCTGTCCTCCAGGTCCGTGAGTCTGTTTTGTTTCATAGATACATTCATCTGTGTTGTATTTTAGATTCCACATATAAGCGGTATCATAAGGTATCTGTCTTTCTCTTTCTGACTTAGTTTGCTTAGAATGATAATCTCTAGGTAGATCCATGTGGCTGCAAATGCCATTGTTTCATTCTTTTTAATGGCTGAGTAATATTCCGTTGTATATCGGTACCACATCTTCTTTATCCATTCCACTGTTGATGGACACTTAGGTCGCTTCCACGTTTTGGCTATTGTGAGCAGTGCGGCTATGAACATAGGGGTGCATATCTCTTTTCAAATTATAGTTTTGTCTGGATATACACCCAGGAGTGGGATTGCTGGATCACATGGCGACTCTATTTTTAGTTTTTTGAGGAAACTTCATGCTGTTTTCCATAGTGGCTGCACCAATTTACGTTCCCACCAATAATGTACGAGGGTTCCCTTTTCGCCCCACCCTCTCCAGCATGTGTTATTTGTAGACTTTTTAAGGATGGCCATTCTGACTGGTGTGAGGGGGTACCTCGTAGTTTCAATTTGCAATTCTCTAATAATTAACGGCGACCAGCATCTTTTCATGTGCCTATGGGCCATCTGGATGTCTTCTTTGGAGAAATGTCCATTTAGGTCTTCTGCCCACTGGTGATGACGTGGCTCCTGGGGCTCAGGGACCAATGATGCTGCTTTTTAGCCTCGAGCCCACCTTCCATCTCTTATCTCATTGGCTCATCCCCTCTCCCAACTAGGTGGTTATTCCCATTTTGTAGGTGAGAAAGCAGAAACTCGGAAGGCTGAAGGCTCTTGCCCAAGGCCATGAAGGGAGTTAGTGACTCAGATCCTGGTCCTAAGAACAGGGCAGCTGTCCTGTCCTCTTTTTTTGGTCAAGGTCTCACCAAACCCAGATGCTGACAAGAGTAGCTCTGTTGGTTGAGCACCGTCTGTTACCAGGACATTTACCCGAACCATCGGCTATCGGTCAACAGCTCTTGGGAGGAGCTGTATCTTCTTGGACAAAGGGGGTTGAGAGGTTCTGTAATGTTCCAGCCTGTGCCAGAGCCTGTGTTCTGGGTCAGGGCCGTCCCCCTGCACATCCTGCCTCGCTCCATGCTGAACTGAGTCCAGCGATGGGCAGAGATGACGTCTCTCTGTGGGCCTGTCATGGGCATCCTGGTGCCCATGGCCTTCAGCTTGCGGTGCAAACGCTTGTCTTCCTCTCAGCCTAAATCGAGAGCTCCTTGAAATCAGGTACCGCACCGTGCTGCCTCCTAATCTGCGTCTGATCACGGAGGACTACGTAAGCACTGATCGAACCGCTCCGTTCCGTGCTGATCAATATACACTTGCTGATTTCAGCCTCCTGCGAGTGGCTCTATTTTAGGCAACTTGCAGTCTCTGATTCGGGAAGCACACATGAACTAGGGGACACGCACGGTGTCTGAGTCACACCTTGTAAGGCATGTGGCGTGAGCACCCACACGGTCAACGGAGTTCCATCTGGGCTCACGGCACCTCAGACCTCGGAGGAGCCATCTGAGCTGGGCTGGGAGGAAGAGCATCTCTCATTAGTTTGAAACACAGTTCACATGCACGAAGGGTGCCGGAGGACACACATACAGCTGAAGAAATGACAAGACGCCCCACTCAGGCCGGCCAGCCCTCCTCCCCTTCCAGAGGACACAGACGCCCTGGCTCTGTTTCCTTAGAGTTTACCCCTGCAGCGTGTCCTGGGCAAGCAGTGTGTTTCCCCTGTTTCTGAAGTTCATGTAAACAGAAGCCATCGTTGCCCTTTCTCTTGTGTCTCCCTTCTCTCGCTCATCCTTAAACCCACGAAGAGTCTCCGTGTCACTGTGTGTGGTTGCGGCTCCCTGTTCTCGGTGGAGATGCTCTCCTGCCTGCTCTGCCTCGGTGTGTGTGTTCCTTCCACCACGACAGGTCATTTCCAGCGCGAGGCGGCTTCCTGGGCGTGTCTCTGAGCACTCACATTCTGTATGGTGGCTGAGGTCTGCAGTCCTGAGCCACGGGGCGTGAAGACCTGCAACCTTCCCAGATGGCTGCTTTCCAAACTGGTCACACCAGTTTACTCTCTTCCCAGCCAGCTGCTCTGCATTCTTGCCCACCTTGAGTAGCAAGCAGGGTTTTCACAGCCGTCAGCTATTTCGAATTTCAACAAGAAAGGAAAATGGATCTTTTGGGTACTTTTAATTTTTTATTTGCTAACTTTTGTGAAGTTAGTAACAAATAGAATCTCTCTTGTCCGACCTCCCATCACCCGCCCACCAGCCTAACCTGCTCTCCGTCCCACGTGCAGAGCATGCAGCCCACACCCCTGGGCTGCACAGCCATGGCCATGGCCAGGGCGGAATCCTCCAGCAGGTCGGTGTGGCTCAGCTCCACCAGTGAAGTTACAAGCTTTCCAAGAACCACCTGTACTGGTTCCCTAGCCTTGTCCACACCACTCTGTGCACGTGGCGTCATTTACTGTAGGAGTGAACACCGTCACTGAACTCTGATGCTTCTTACACATGCCCATTGAGTGGGCAGTGTGTTTGCGTCCTGGGTGGGGTGTAAATAATAGTGCCCCTTGCAATCAGTGTTCCCTGAGGTTCACGAGGTATGATAATTAATTACTACAAACAGATGAACCTTGAGTGTGGAGTAAAGAAAGCAATATCTATGGAAGGTAAATTGAATACTTTGGAAACAATCAACATACGTGAACACGAATGAGAACTGCTACTGAAAAGCGTTGGGTGAGATACTCGTGAACATTTGGGGAGGAGAGTTACAGTTGTTCCGAGGGAGTCTGCCCTTGGGGTGCTTTGCAAAGTTAATTTAAATTCTCCCCTATTCTTCTACCTTGAGAATTCACACCTGGAAATCGTGGGGTGCTGGAAACCGCTAGTGACACCCACATCGGCTTCTCCCTCTCTTCTTCCCAGGGTGCTGCGTTTGCTCAGGTGTTCTCCCCTCATCTCTACACCCATGTGTTTCGGGACAGATTCATCTCAGCCCAAGAGCGGGTGCACAGCCCCCCGCACTAAGCCCTACTCCCGGTGGCAGGCAGCATCTAACTGGCACCTGACTTTCTCTTACGGTGCTGTTGGTCTGGGGGTGAGCCTGTGACCTAAACTGGCCAATTAAACCAAGGGTAAAATTTCCTCATATCTCATTGGTGCTGAGATGTACCTTGTTTTACATGTTAATACTACTGAAAATGGAATGCATTTTAGAACGGGTAGCATCTCCGAAGAGACGAAGTACAGGATTCCGTAATGGGGGCGAGTTCTCACTTCCCAGCTGAATGGATGGAGCACTGCTTCCCTTATGACTCTGAGGAGAGACGCACTTTGCATCGGGCTGACCTTGTGGATTGCAGGGGAGAGTAGGAAGGAGCTGGGACCTGAGCTGGCATTAACCCCTGGAGCCCTAGATACGGGAACAAGGAATTTGTTATTACTTATGCCGGTTCGAATGGCTTGCAACTGAAAATAGCCTGCTACAGCCCCGTATGCGGGGGTATGGTTTAGCCAGAGAAGAAAATGGACCCACATTCAAAGAAGCCTACCTAAAACATTTGGCAAATAAATACATGTGTTTTATGTTAAAATAGAGTGTTTGGGGGGTTGATCTCATTTTTTTCATAGTTTCCTTTATTTTAACCAGAACTTCGAATTTCCTGATACATTGCTGGTAGTGACTGGTCAGGTGAGACAGTCTCTGCTGAGTCCTGGGAGGAAACAAAGGCGTAAGGGGGCGTGGAGGGGGGGGGGTGGACTCGGGGGGCCTGGTCTCTCCAGGGTGCCTGTGTAGGCTGCCTGTGACCCCCGGAAGCTGGATACCTTTCAAGCTGGCTTTTGGAGGCCGAGCACACCCGCTTGTATATCTGAACGCAGAATCTGTAGGCTGAATGGTCTTGTGCTTCGAGATGTGACAGCATTTAGCACCCCTGCTGCCCTGGTCCCTGGGCTATGGCGGGAGTTCCTGCCCTTTCTTGCTTATAGACAGACACTGAACCCTAGGACTTCCTGTGATGATGGAAGTGTTCTGGAAATGTGGCCAATGTGACTAAGAAACTACATTTTGTTTTGTTTTGTTCCGGCTTTTGTTTTGAAATACTTGTAGATTTACAGAAAAGTTGCTAAGAGGGTCCTTGTGCGCTCCTCACTGTTTCCTATGTTAACATCTAAACGGCATGGCCACAGTACGATTGTCAAAACTGAGAAACCAGCATCGGTGTGTTATTATTATTAACTAAACTGCAGACTTGACTTGGATTTTTATCCGTTTTTCCTTTAATGGAGCTCAGCTTCAAATTGTATTTAATTTTAGTTAATTTGAAGTTAAGGAGCCTCATGCGGCAGGTGGCTCCTGATTGGACAGCTCGGCTGTGGACTGTTTTCAGGGTGACAGCCGAGGCCCCTTGGCGACTTTAGCTGGAGCTGCCCCTCCCCCGTTTCCCTCCCAGTGAAAGCCGAGCTCTCGCCCCGCCTGCAGGCGCCCTGCACCCCCCATACTCCTGTCCCTGGACTCACCCCACCCAGCATGGCCTCTGGGAGCAGAGGGAAGTCGTGGTGCTAGTTACCAGTTTTGGTTCACATCACACAGGAAAAGACCTTCTTTCTTAGCCATGCCGGGTCTGCGGGTGGGAGAGCGTTGGGCCCCAGAGACAGGACCACCTGATTCATTCATGGCCTCAGCACGTATGTACTGCTGGTCTTTGCCCTGCCAGGCCCTCTTCTGAGTGCTGGGAGGACTAGCGGAAGGAACAGGCAAAGTCTCCATCAGCAGGGAGCTTGCCTTCTAATCGGGAGAACCAGAAAACGAAGCGATAGACAGAGGTGTATAATAAGCCAGGTGCCGGTAAGTCACATGAAGAACGTAAAGGAGACACCTAGACGGTGCTGCTGTCACTGCAGGTGCCTCGCATCCCAGCTTCACGCCTCTCCAGCCGAGCGTTCTTTTTTTTTTAAATTATTTTCTTTTTTTTTTTAAACTCCACATTTGTTTATTTATTTATTTTTTTGGCTGTCTTGGGTCTTCGTTTCCGCGCGAGGGCTTTCTCTAGTTGTGGCAAGCGGGGGCCACTCTTCATCGCGGTGCGCGGGCCTCTCACTATCGCAGCCTCTCTTGTTGTGGAGCACAGGCTCCAGACGCGCAGGCTCAGTAGTGTGGCTCACGGGCCTAGTTGCTCCGCGGCATGTGGGATCCTCCCAGACCAAGGCTTGAACCCGTGTCCCCTGCATTAGCAGGCAGATTCTCAACCACTGCGCCACCAGGGAAGCCCCAGCGAGCGTTCTTGCACAAGGAGCTCACTTTGCTGATTATCAGTGTCGTCACCGGTAGGATGGGGCTGTGCGTTCTCCTTGATCACGATGAGGATGAGGTGGGATATTCCCGAGGTGCCCAGCAGGACGCTGTACGTGCAGGCGTCCTAGTAACCTTCCTGTCTTCTCCTTCCTCCTTATTAGAACCTTTGGCCGCAAGGTCGGGGGGAGGGTGCATTTACCAGAGTTTGGTTATTCGTGTAAATGCGTAACTGTATTGAGGGGGAAGGTTTAGAACGCACCCCGAGAGCGTCCATTAGAAACCACGCGTTATAATCCAACCGCTGAGACTTTGCCCAACAAACAGAATGTATCTTTTTCCAGTTTTCATGGGGGATTTAGTAAATAATACGGAGAGAGAGGGGCAAAAGATCATTA
The DNA here is from genome assembly GCF_951394435.1 of Stenella coeruleoalba. Taxonomy (NCBI): domain Eukaryota; kingdom Metazoa; phylum Chordata; class Mammalia; order Artiodactyla; family Delphinidae; genus Stenella; species Stenella coeruleoalba. The sequence goes on along the minus strand of NC_137158.1, from coordinate 87,773,009 downwards.
TTTTTTCTGGCAATTTCCTTTACATTTCTCCTTCAAGATGGTAAGACCGTTAGGGGAAGGTTGGTTGGGGCACAAGTTACATAATCTGAACTGGGGACGCAAGTTACATAACCTGAACTATCTGTCACGCCTGTCATCCCTGTCGTGCTCATCCGTCACAAAGGGAAATGTCATCTTTACAAAGAGGATCTCACCAGGCGGAACGTGGTGACTCAGTGATGGTCACTTGGCTTCCCGGGCCTCCGGAGACAACGCAATGCCAGGTGCTCTGGTTGCCTGCGCTCTTCCTGCAAATATTCTGTCTTCACCTCTAATCAAGAAGAAACAACGAAGCAAGTCCAGGCTGTGAAGCCTCCCCCAGGACAACTACCTGGGGCTTTTTCACAAATGTAAATGTCATAAAACCACACACAAATAGAGGACACTCCCGTAGATCAAAGAATACTACGCAGACGTGACAACTGAATGTAAAACTTGATCCTCGGTTGGATCTTGGATGGAGCAAAATAAGCTGTTTTAAGGGTGTTTGGGGGAAAATTGGAGAAATTGAAAACGGACTGCCAATTAAATAAATAACATTGTACATGTGCTAACTTTCTAGGCCGTGTTAACGACTGTGATTGTGGCGAGTTTGTTAGGAGACGCATGCTGAAGCATTTTAGGGGTGAATGCTAGCTACAGTTTGCTTTCAAATCCGCCTAGTGAAAACATGTAGAAATAGTTATATGCATATGAATGAGAAAAAAACAGTAAATGTGACAAAATGTTCACAGATTGGTGCATTTAGATGAAAGGTGTACAGGACCACTGTACTCTTTCTGTAGGTTTTCAGTTTTTCAAAAATAAAAAGTTAGAGAGAAAGAAAAAATGCAATGGCAGACTAACAGGCCTTGAAGAACAAAGCAGCGTTTGAAATGACATCTAATAAAACTCTGGGGGGAAACAAGTGACGTCACCACTGGATTTCTCAGGTTCTGGGAACTCCCTTTCCAGTCCCAAGCTGGCTCCCGCTGCAGGCCGATGGCCATGGAGGGAGTTGGCTCCATTGCGTTCCTTGGTCTAGTGGGTCTCTGACAACATAACCAAGTCATAGGGTGACAAGATGCAGAGCAGAAGGCGTGCAGCATCCCTTAGGCCTCTGAGGCCCCGGTGGCCTTGGGGTCCACAGCAGCTCTTCACCCTCTCAGGGGCTGATTACCCACCCCTACCCCTGCCACGTGGCTCTGGGTGACGTGGAAAGGAAATGCCATGTGGAAAAAGAAGCTCCATCAGGGAGGCGTCCTGATGGACTGCATTTCACAAATTCCCAGTAAGTTCCTCTTAAGAAAATGAGGTTCTCTGATCATAACGTGTTGGAAATTATCTGTGAGATCATCCAGTAAAACACGCTGACTTTACAGAGGACTAAAGGCTGAGAGCGATAAGCTGCCTAAGATCATAAATGCAGAACGCAGCACAACCCCACCGTAGCCTCAGCCTCACCGCCCGCACCTCTTCCCCCCCTCCTGTGTCTGTGCGAAGGTCTGTGTCTGTGCGAAGGTCTGCTGTAATTCACGGAGCTCACAGACGGGACCTAAGCCCTTTCATACCCAATACAGCCAGTAAGGTTGCAAGTTCCACTGAACTTGTTCCAAGTTCAGTACTTGATGGAAAGCATTCGATTATCTTTATTGTGGTTCTGTAATATTATCTGCAGAAAAATACCTAATTTTCAGAAGAGTAACGTGCAGCAGTGGCTGCTTTATTTTCTAGCATTTACTCTTTTTCCTTTTAATAGTTTGGAGGCAAACACTTATTAAATAGAGGACATTAAGAATCTTTTACCCCGGAGTATGGGGAAGTGTTTTTGAAAACTTGACCAACATGGTTGAAGAATAATTCAATTTAGCTAAAAATACAACCTGCTACTAGATCTCATTCGTCTTCCTCGTCTCACAATAGGTATTTTTCATACGAGGGTTCCGCTTGGCATCACAGTGAGTGGTGGGAAGGATGTCCTTGGGACACAGGTTGAGACTATTCATGACTTTGGCAAAGCATTACAATCCACACTAGTAAGCATTTGAAAATGTGTTTCTATTCGGTGCCGCTCCATTGAGTTCTGTTCTTATTATAAAGAGGAAGCCCCTACTTAGAGTCGCACAGCACTTCTTAGACCTAATGCCAGTTATCGTTCCTTTCTCTTTTCCATCTGTTTAGTTGATACAATGAACCAAGGGTCACAAATAAAATGCCACCAGCTATTTTCATCAGGTCATAGGGAATCTGTGCCAGGTTGGGTTCCCCTGCACTCTGCACTCCTGGTTATTAATAGGAAGTCCAGGGAAACATCTGTGCTTTTCTAGGAAGAGAAGATGGTTCGTGCAAGGGCTTACGAGCCTTTCTAAATGCTGATGACAATGTAGATTCTGTCTTCTTGCCTGATTCGCGAACAGCGGGGCCCAGCTTGATTGGAGCTCAGACCAAGACTGAGCCTGGTGGTTGGATGAGAATGATTTACCTCCTCAAAAAAGACTTAGGAGAAAAGAGCGGCATAATGAACCACATTGTGGCAGGTTCCGGAGTTCAGGGCTACTCTAGGGAACAGATCTCCCGCATCCCGACGTGCAGCCCGGGGGTGGGGGGATGGCATACCACGTGGGCTCGGTGTGGTTGATGGCAGGGAGAATTTAAATACGGCGCTTGCCTGTTTAATTAAAGAGAGCGTCTCTTAGTCTACACTGACCAAGACAGGGGGCTTGAAAACCCCGGAGCAGCTCCCAGGGACCAGCAGTCCTTCCAAGCCTCTGGACATGCTCTGACCCCAACGAGGTGCTTCGAGCAGCATCGGATGATGTCACCTTCTGCCACGGGGGCGGGCTGTTTATCAAGGACGTAAAGCAGCTCCTTAGGAGCAACAAAGAGGAAATAATTTGGTTCAGTCAAGAAATGGTGACTGGGTTCATGGTCACATCACCTGAAAGCCATCTCCCTGTGTCTTTGGCTAAGTTCCTCAAAGATCGCAAAGTGAAGAGTTAAACTTCGTCTGGTAACATTTAAAGGAAAGCAAACGGATTTCTTTTATGTTGAAGACTAAGCACTTTCAACCATGCTTCGAGTAAACCCAGTTGGTGTGAATTTCCCAAGAAAAGTTAGTTTAGCTATGTAAACTGTTTGAAGTTGGGAAGAGAATTGGAATGTAAAATGCACATGATAATAAGTTTCTGTCAAGACTTTTTTTTTTAAATAGCAAAGAGAGATGAGAGGGTGTAATACCCCAAAATGACCTTTGCCACATGTCATTTTCAGGTTTTCCCTCTTTCTGAGGCAATCTGCAGCGCTAGCCCTCCGACTTCTACTCTCTGTGTAGTGAAAATGTTCAAAGGGCGATATTCTCCTATAGCCTCTATTTTAACCTTCTCTACCATTCTTAAATTCTTTTAGCATCAGTGGTTTTGAAAACCCAATAGCAGAAATACACGAAGGTCTAGTGAAAGTGTAGCAGTAATGAGAACATGCTTTCAAAAGGCCTCCTGCCCCCAAATCTGTGCACTGTCAGTATTTGGGGCAGAACAGAGAGGGACTGGTCTGGCCCACAGTGACGTGGGCGCCTGAGATAATACAGAGCAGCAGCTCACACGTGGATTCCTCGGGAGAAGAGAGCACTTTGCAAATGGGCCCAGGGAAAAAGCTCTCAGGATGCATTCAGCTGACAGTGTGCTGTGTCCATGCTTCAATTTTCTTTTTCTTTTTTTTTTTTGCGGTACGCGGGCCTCTCACCGCTGTGGCGCCTCCCGTTGCGGAGCACAGGCTCCGGACGCGCAGGCTCAGCGGCCATGGCTCACGGGCCCAGCCGCTCCGCGGCATGTGGGATCTTCCCGGACCGGGGCACGAACCCGCGTCCCCTGCATCGGCAGGCGAACTCTCAACCACTGCGCCACCAGGGAAGCCCTTTTTTTTTTTTTAAGATTTATTTACTATTTATGTATTTTACTTACTCTTGGCTGCGTCGGGTCTGAGTTGCGGCATGCGGGATCTTCATTGAGGCATGCGGGATCTTTCACTGTGGCTTGTGGGCTTCTCTCTAGTTGTGGCGTGCAGGTTTTCACTTCTCTAGTTGAGGCGCGCAGGCTCCAGGGCACATGGGCTCTGTAGTTTGCAGCACGCGGGCTCTCTAGTTGAGGCGCGCGAGCTCAGTAGTCGTGGTGCCTGGGCTTAGTTGCCCCGCGGCATGTGGGATCTTAGTTCCCTGACCAGGGATCGAACCCGCGTCCCCTGCATTGTAAGGTGGATTCTTTACCACTGGACCACCAGGGAAGTCCCTGTATCCACGCCTCTTAAGCATACACACATCACTACCTGAATGTCACGTGTCATCCCTTGCCAGTGAGTTAGACATACTATTTAAGAATCCTGCGTAAGGGTTGTTGGCGTCTCTATGGCTTCTAAGCAAGCTTAGTAACTGGTGGCATATTTGATCGCTGTCACCAGTACTTCAAAGTGACAGCATAAAGTGCTTCAAGGACATTTTTTCTCCCTTCCTTGAGATAAAAGCAGTCATACTTTTCCTTGGGTTTCCTTTGTCATCCTGTGAAGGATTGTTTCCTCTTGATAAAATGTTCTTGCTATGCAAGGAAATAGCCTAGTGGGTATCACAAATCCTTTGCAAGGTTGAGAAATACAACAGAAGTGAATCAACTGCACATCTCTAGTTTTACTCCTTGTAACGGCCTGTTTTTCAGGTGCACTTACATAATGCTGTGCATTGAGGTAATTGCGTAATCTGGTTAAAAAAAAAACCTTTGAATCGCTGCCCACATGATACAACACTTTTCTGTACTTGCTGAGCTGCACAAATGGTTGCAGATGGTCGATTACAAGAAGATATGTTCTGCTTTTCACCAAAAAAAATATAATATTAAGATGTAACCATGAGATAGAGTAGAGAAAGGACCACAGTGAAGTCGAGAGCTCTGGGTTCCAACCAAAAATGTGCTCGTGAGCAAAGCACTGGTGTTTCCTCGTGGGCAGGTGTCCCCAGCTCTCAGAGGAGGTGCTGGGTGAGGCTCTGTAATGGGGTCCCCTCGGGTACAGGTCCTGCAGACAGGAGCCGTCCGTGGGACATAGTTTCAGATGCCAGAAACAAACAAGATGGCCTGTCCAGGGGCTAGACCCAAGCCGACCTGAGCACCCGCAGCTTCCGCACCTTCTCAAACCCGAGAAGCTGCCCAACGGGGATGAGTCTTGCAGTCCTGTCCGAGGTCCCGGGGGGAACCTTTCTACAGACGGGTCTGAGGGTCGACACCACTTAGAATTTCAGCTGAGACATCAGGGAGAGAGAACGAGAAGGAGGGAAAGAGAGAGAGAGGGAACTGGGGAGTTTGAAGCCCACAAATTCAATTCTTCCCACCATGGAATGTCGCCTTTGCTTACGTGCCTGAATCAGCTCACCTTTGTGCCCAGCATTACAGGGATATTGATGCTTTAGGGCGTTGTGTCTGAGGCAAGCTGTAGTGCATACCGGACACGGGCGTGAAAAAAGGTCATCATTTCTTGACGCTAAAGTGATGACAGTGGAAAGAGGACGATCAAAAGGGACCCCCACCCCCTCTGCCTCTGGGTGGCAGGAGATTCTCCTCTCTTGTCAGCCTCTCCTAGTGCCTGCTGCAGTTTGGATGTCGTATTGTTTCAGTGTCTGTGAGTAAGAATGCAGTGATGAAGGGCTTCCCGCGAGGACCCCAGAATAGAAAGCCCAGGAGGGCTAGTCTCACTCCCACAGAGGGAGAAAGGGAATCTGGCTCTGCAGCTTGGGTGTAAGGAGATGGTAATTCCCAACAAAACAAATGAGCGTGATGCTGAGGGAATCTTCCTCCTGAATATAACTCTCTGCTTTCAAGGGACAAGAGCCCATCACGTTACCCCGACTAACAGTTCAGCCTTCAGGCCTTTGTTCTTTTAAGGGCAACAACGACTTTTTTTTTTTTTTTTTTTTTTTTGCCGTACGCAGGCCTCTCACCGCTATGGCCTCTCCCGTTGCAGAGCACAGGCTCCGGACGTGCAGGCTCAGCGGCCATGGCTCACGGGCCCAGCCACTCCGCGGCACGTGGGATCTTCCCGGACCGGGGCACGAACCCGTGTCCCCTGCATCGGCAGGCGGACTCTCAACCACTGCGCCACCAGGGAAGCCCAACAATGACTTTTTAAATAAGAATAGTTTAAAGAAAGACCACCATCTTTCTACCCTCGCGGTGACCACTACCTGTCAACTTAGGTCTGACACACGATTCCAGATTCTGTGCTAGGAGCCCGTTGTTGTGAAAGATGGCAGAAAGACAAGGCTCCAGACAGCCCTGTGCTTCCGGTAGCACCAATCATGGGAGACGTCGCCGTGGTCCCCGCTTCACCTGCACACAAGCCCGCATGCCTGACGAGGTGCGGGGGATCCTCCGGCATCAGCCCACCCAAGTGTCTGCAGTACAGTCCCAAACCCTAATCTCTTACTGAGCACCTGCTACATGCAAGATGCTGTCCTCAAAGTGGAGGCCGCATGGAGTAATGTAGATCCCTGCCCGTAGGGAGCACGTGATTTAACAGGGAGGATCACACAAGAGCAAATACAGGCAGGCCTCGGAGACACTGCGGGTTCGGGTCCAGACACCGCAATAAAGCACATATCACAATAAAGCCAGTGACATGAACTTTTTGGTTTCCTAGTGCTTATAAAAGTCTGTTTACACTACACTGTAGTCTATTAAGTGTGCAGTAGCGCTATGTCTAAAAAAATAAGGATGTACAACTTTTAATTAAAAAATACTGTATTGGGCTTCCCTGGTGGCGCAGTGGTTGAGAATCTGCCTGCCAATGCAGGAGATACGGGTTCGAGCCCTGGTCTGGGAGAATCCCACATGCTGCGGAGCAACTAGGCCCGTGAGCCACAACTACTGAGCCTACGCGTCTGGAGCCTGTGCTCCGCAACAAGAGAGGCCGCGATAGTGAGAGGCCCGCGCACTGCGATGAAGAGTGGCCCCCGCTTGCCACAACTAGAGAAAGCCCACGCACAGAAACGAAGACCCAACACAGCAAAAATAAATAAATTTAAAAAAATTACTGTATTGCTAACTTATCGAAAAATGCAAACTTATCACTCTCAGCAGGGGACGCTGAGGGCTGCGCAGTGTAGGGGCACGAGTCTGTTAGTGATGTGTGAACTGGACTGCAGTTGAGGAAGGAGGTCGGCGAGGAGAGCCTAGACCCGGGGGCAGAGGTGGTCGACGGGAAAGTGAACCTTTGAGACGCCGCACGGGTGAATTCCACGGGGCCTTGCAATTGATGGAACGCCTAAGGGGTAGCGCGAGGGAGGAGTCAACGCGCGCTAGTGCCGGGCACCCTCGTTCCGAGTCTGAGAGCTGAGTGAGCAGTGGACGGGTGATGCCGTTCTGAAGGTAAGGGCCTTGGAGAAGATGCAGGTGTGGGAATAAATCTTACAAATACAGATCGGAGCGTCCAGATGGAGCCGTCCAGCAGACAGTTATAAATACGAGATCAGAGCCATCGGGAGCTGTCGGAGCTGGAAGTATAGGGTCAGAAATTAGCTGTGTAAAGGTGATAGATGAAAATGCTCAAATGGTGAGCCCCCGAGTGAGAATCATTGGTTCACGAATACCTGAATTCTTTCATTCATTCAGTCAAGGAGCATCTGTTAAATGTCCCTCTGGTACCAGGTGCCTTCTTGGCAGCTGGGACACAGCTTCCACTCTCTTGGCTGTCCAGTCACAGATACAAAGGCGAAGGAGCTATCGTGGTGGCTGTAAAGTCTGTGATGCACGTGTGTATATCACAGCGTAGGCGCACAGGGAAAGAGCATGAACATCGGGGTGGGGCCGTGTGTGTGGGGATGTCTGTATCAGTGCGTGCACACGTGTGTGCACGCCTGTGTGTGTGTGTAGGCAAGTTTCCCAAAAGAGGTGGTTCTAAATGAATTCTTGAAGGATCAGAGGAAATTGGACAAATGAAGATTCTATTTTTTGAAAAATAACAGAAACACTCTGTTTGGGTGATTTCAAGTTAAAAGTCAGAACCACTGTAGTGAAGAGTTCCTGTTGTTGAGAAGCAAGGAAAGAGGTTGAAGAGGCATGTGGGCACCTTGTGGGTTCATCTAAGGGACTTGACCTTTTTCCTAAAAAGTATGGGAAATCATAGAAGTCATAGATAAAGGGGGGCTTGACCAGACTTTTAAAACATATCCGAATGGCTTGTGGAATGACCCCCAAACTCAGAAGCCCTCACCGCATACCTGAGAGGGTCCTAGGGCCACGGGAGGCAGGTGGCTTCCCACACGCCCTCCACAGCCGTTTCCTGCCCTGAGCGCGGAGGCTGGCGTGCTGTGGGCACAGCGGTGCAAGTGTGTAATACCTCGACCAGCAGAGGTCAGTCCGCACAGCCGGGCTGTGGACAGAAGGGAAAGCAGCTCAGACAAGGGAAGATTGAACACGGGAAGCATGGATGCCCATCCTGAGCGGGGCTGGGTCACCCCACAATCAGTACATTCCCAGAGGCCGTAGGAGAAACGAAACAAAATAAATCTTCTACCAAAAGAAGAGCTGTAGTATTCAAAGAACAAAATTAAGCCGTGGAATTGACTGCCAGCGGCATTGACATGGAAAGGATGAGTCCTAGGAGAGGAGGAAACCCCAAGTACCATGGGTCTACTCTTTTTTCCAGAGGCTGTGTCTGTGCAGAGGGAGCCCCCGCCGGGGTGGCCTGTCCTGGGGCTCAGCCTCTATCCTGGACACGTCCTCCTGGCTCACCAGGCCCTCCCTGAAGGCGGGATCATCTTCTGGGATGCAGTGTCGGGGACCCTAATTCTTTCTACAGGGGGGCTTCTTGCACCAGCACTTCTCAAAGAAGTGACCCCCAAGGCCCCCGCCCTACCCCCGGCTCTCATGATGCTCTCCCCTTGCCAAGGCGTTGGCAGGGCTGTGCTCTCGGAAGGTGCTGGAGAATCTGTCTCCAGCTTCTGGTGCTGGCGAGTCTTGGCACGTAGACGCATCGCTCCAATCCCTGTCTCCATGGTTGCATGGTATTGCATGGTATTCTCTCTGTGATGTGTGTCTCACAAGGGCACCAGACATTAGATTTAGGGCCAGCCTTCATCCAGTTGTGACCACATCTTCACTTGATTGCATTTGCAAAGACCCTATTTCCGAATAAGGTCTCACTCACAGCTTTGTGGGTTGGGACTTCAAACTATGTTTTGGGGGACACCAACCACACCCCCAGTCATGTTAATGCTACATGAAAATGACGAATTCCCAGGTTTTTCACATTTTTAGACCGTCGTTTAAAATATTTCCAAGCTAAAATGCTTTTGCAATATGCCTTCATGTTTGCAACTTCAGTCTAATCCTTCTTGAGAAGGTTGGGAGATTTAGCTGAGGCAGTTGCTCCTGGCAGAGGGTGTCAGGATTGGAGTCTCTGACTTCCTGGAGTCACCAGACTCCCCAGCCAGTTGTCCCGGGAAGGAAGCACAGTCACAAGAATAACCGGAAGCAGTGACGTCACGGGCTGGAGACGCAGACACAGGAGATGGGGCACGTTGGCTCAGAAATGTGGGCTGTACACAGCGTCGAACTTCAGGATGTACCATTGTGAGTCTAACATCTGTTCCCTGCAAAAGAATTCTCTTTTTTTTGGAAACTATATGTCATATGTCCTTAGCATACGGCTGATTTGGCCCTCAGTTATGGGAGGTGATGTGCTAATTACTGGCTGAAAGACAGGAAGAGGGAGGGAGAGAAGAAGAGGGTGGGCAGCTGACCTTTGCAAGTCAGTCCTCATTCTACCCTCCGTCCTGCGTCACAAAGCACATTGTGTTGAAAGCACTGGTGGCTCTCGGCCTGGCAGTCCACTGCCTGATTCGCTCACATGTCCACTCAGCAGACCTTTGCTTTGCACGTTCAGGCATCATGACAGGCAGTGTGGTTAGTGGTTTGCAAAACAGACACAATTCCTGCCCTTGTATAGTCTACAGTCCGTTGGGAACAAGAATTAACCGAATCGTCACACGTGTACACCTGAGTATATTCCGGTCTAAATAGCTGCCGTCGCCTTAAGAGCATCTCAGGTGGGGACTGGCTGATTCTGGGGGTTCTTGGAAAGCATCTCTGAAGGACTGGTATTGGAGGTGAGAGCTAGAGGTGGAGTCTAACCTCGTGAGTGCGAGTGGGAGCACAGCATGGTCCAGCTGGGGGTAACAGGATGTGTAGTGGCCCCGAGAGAATGAGGAGGGGGCATATCTGAGAGCTGAGAGCAGGTCAGTGTAGCTGGAGCCCGGGAGCAGGAGAAGAGTGTGGAGAGATGAGTCGGAAGGGCTGAGGTCGGTTCAGTTCTTGACATTAGGCTGTTTCCATAGATTTGGGTGCGACTGGCCGCCCTGCTTGGGTTTGTAGGGAAAGAAAGGCAGCCCAAGGCACTGATCTGGAAATAAGCTTGAGATTTGTGTCAAAACATTATGGCTGTTTCTTAAAGCCTCTGATAGAGGGAATCCTATTAAAATTGTACTTAAAATTTTTCCAGTCATATGGGTTATTAATAATGACATAAAAGTGATCCTTGTGGTGTGGTAAGAAAAATCAGTCTACATGGCAACAATTACTTGTGAGATTGTTGTTTAGATGGTCTAGATAGTTGTGCCTAGATTAAACATGGTCAACTTTTTGTGAATATTTCATATGAACTTGGAAAGAATGCACAATCTAAAGTGGTTGGATATATATACATATTCTTTACGTCAACTTTCTTAAATGTATTGTTTAATTATTCAACTATTTACTGATTTTCGTTCCTCTGCATGATTTATCGTTTATTGCGAGATGTGTTGGATATTTCCCCAAACGATAATGGATCTGTCAGTTTCTCCTCTTGATTATGTCAATTTTTGATTAATGTATTTTGAAACTTTATTATCTGGGGCATATGAGTTTGGAAATATTGTTATCTTCCTGGTGAATTTAAACTTCATCAATATGTAGTGAGTTTTTGATATCTTCAAATGCTTATTGTGTAATTTGTATTGCGTTTATATTGCTTCATCAGCTCTCCTCTCATTAGTATTTGCGTGATACATCTTTTCCATTCTTTTATTTTATTTCAGATCTTCTGTGTCTCTTATTTTAGAAATGCCTCTATAACTAAATTCATTTTAAACCAGTTTGGCACTGTTTGTCTTTGAACTGGAGAGTTTAGCCCACTCACACTGATTGTAATTTTTGATATATTTTTATTTGTTCCTATGCTGTTAGTTTGTGTAAGGTGTAGGATCTGACTTTGCCTTACTTTCAAACTAACAATTAGCATGTTCCTGTTTTATGGGTGTTGCAAGAAGACATAAGCTTCCAGGATCAGAGAGAAGGGACCTTACCAGTCTAGTGACATGAGTACCATATTTGCATTGGTTTTCTTTGCCCCCCACCACTCAGGGTGCAGTGAAGGGGAAGCAGATGGATGCTATGCTCACAGTGAACCTGCATCCCAGTCGAGGAACACTGAGCTTGGGGACCTTGTGTTTATAGCAAGGGGTAAGCAAGCCTGTTCTTTGTCCTGGAGGAAAATGCTACCTCATCCTGCAGAGTTGCTCGCTGCAAACACAAGCCTGAGAAATGGGTTAAGAATGCTCAGTGTGCAGTATGTTCCTCACACACTCGGCATGAATGGGTGACGAATGCAGAGACACGCTTGCCCCTGGTGGTTGCCACTCCCAGCAGCTTGTGTTTTCCACTTATCCTCCTTTTTCTGAATTTCTTTTTTCCCTTCTTTCTTGTCTACTTCCGGAATATTTTCTTGCTCTATACTTTTGTCTCTATTAATTTAAGAATCCCAGTCCGCTCTCCCATATCTGCAGATTCAGCATCTGTGGATTCAGCCAAGCTTGGATCCACCGATGGTGCGACAGCATTTTACGTAAGGGATTGAGCATCTGCAGGTTTTGGTGTCCGAGGGGGTTTGGAACCAGTTCCCCATGGATACCAATGGACAACTGTACACAGTGAATTTCTGCTTTTTCATTGGTTGCTCTAGAAATTTTAGCATGTATATTTAACTTAGTCTAAAAGTAATCTGCATCTTTATTGACTTCCAGAAAAACTACAAGGACGTTAGAAGATTGTAACTCTGATCACCCTCCTTATGCATATGCTGGTTTTTCAATCAAGGTTTCATTTCTAACTTGATTTTTATTTCTTTTTATGCAGTCCATGAGCATTTAGCTCTCCCCATATGTTTTCATTGGTAGTGAACTTTCTCAGGTTCTTGATCTGGAAGTGTCTTTCTGGTTTGCATTCTGTCAAATTTCAGCAGATCTAACTTTTCCTTTATCAGCTCTTTCTTGGACTTTGTCTAAAGTGCTATTTAATCTACCTATTTTAAAATTTACATCATTACGATTTTATTTATTTATTTATTTATTTATTACTATTATTATTTTTTGCGGTACGCGGGCCTCTCACCGCTGTGGCCTCTCCCGTTGAGGAGCACAGGCTCCGGATGCGCAGGCTCAGCAGCCATGGCTCACGGGCCCAGCCGCTCCGCGGCATGTGGGATCCTCCTGGACCGGGGCACGAACCCGTGTCCCCGGCATCAACAGGCAGACTTTCAACCACTGCGCCACCAGGGAAGCCCACGATTTTACTTTTAAAGTTCTACTTTTGTTTACAAATCTGCTGGACCATTTTATAACCTCTAATTTCCTTGTAATGTCTTCAGGCCCCCTTTTTGGGCTTTAAACATATTAAGCAAATGCAGTCTTCACACGTCTGATTCTGCAACTTGCTGTTTCTACTCACTGTTTGCTCCCAGTGGCTTACCTCCTCGTGTATTTAGCAATTCATGATCGTGAGCCCATATTCCTGATAATTTTCTCTGTGGTTAAACTTTGAGACCCCTCCAGAGTACTGACATTTGCTTCCATGTGGCCCTCGGGCTGCTATAAGCTGGGATGTTTAAAAAGTTGGGCTTCCCTGGTGGCGAAGTGGTTGAGAGTCCACCTGCCGATGCAGGGGATGCGGGTTTGTGCCCCGGTCTGGGAAGATCCCACATGCCGCGGAGCGGCTGGGCCCGTGAGCCATGGCCGCTGAGTCTGCGCGTCCGGAGCCTGTGCTCTGCAACGGGACAGGCCACAGCAGTGAGAGGCCCGTGTACCGCAAAAAAGAAAACGGAAAAAAAAAAGTAAATATGTGGCTTGGAGTTTTTCAGGGTGTGAATTTTGGCCTCCACTAGCATGAAGAGGAGCCACAGAAACATCAAAGGAGAATCTCTCTTTCCAGCGCTCACACCTGCATAAGCAACTCTCCTCCTGCAGGGAGAGAATTTCCCAGCCTACCTTAGGCTCTGCCCCACCAGGGTCCTGACTTTCAGGGCGGGTCTGACCTGCCCTCCTACCCTGCACATGGGCCCCATGCTTTCTCCAGTTCTCCGCCAACCCGCCCATTCCCCAGAGCCTGATAAGACCTGGGTCTCGATCACAGGGATTGACACTGGCTACAGGACAAATGTTGCTCAGAATGCTGCTTACCTTTGGAGAACATCTTCTCATGCTCATCCTTTGTCTAAGTTTGTTTTCCCCCACTTACTATTGGCTCCTCCGTGCTTTAAAAAAAAGAGAGGATTTTCCCTTTGTTTTACGTATCTCAGGAAATCTGCCTCTACATACGTAACCCGCTGTATTGCCAAGAATGCCCTCACCCTGCCCCAGCCTGGTCCTGTGGCCTTCTCATGAGGATGTTGAGGGATGGACCACAGGACACTACACGCCATGGAGCCTAAACCCCTATGGTTTTGTTTTTAGTGTCCCTGAGTATTTTTTAATGTGCTTATCTAGTTCCCATCCCTAAAATAAATATCTAGTGCCTGAAAGGCTGTAGATGTCTATGAAATATTTTTTAAAAGATGAACATTTCCTGCTAAAAAAAATTTTGGCAAGGATTTCACATTCTCCTTTGTACCCAATTCCAGGTCTTGAGAGACTTTTCTATTATAAGAGGTCTTTTTTTTTTTTTCTTTTTAAGTTGCAAAAATCCTTCCTGCTATAGTTGTAACCTGTTTCCTCTTTCCGGCTAACTCCCTTCCTTTTAAAGTTCCTCTCTAATTTATGTATAGGCTCAGGTTGACAAGAAAAAGCCCTTATTTCTCTGTTCACAGGTCAGTTTCCTCACATGCTGTTATTCCAGATTCTCCGTTCAGTCGTGAGCCTTCCTACTGACCGTCTTTGTCATGAAGGTTCCCTGCACATTTGTGGGATGAGAAGTGTGTTCGTGTCCACAACAAAGGGCTGCCAACACAAAGCCCCACCAACAGGGTGTCTTAAAACAACAGAACTGTATCGTCTCATCGTTCTGAAGGCCACAAGTCCAAGATCAAGGCATCAGGGGGCCGCTGGTCCTCTGAAGGCCACAAGTCCAAGATCAAGGCATCAGGGGGCCGCTGGTCCTCTGAAGGCCACAAGTCCAAGATCAAGGCATCAGGGGGCCGCTGGTCCTCTGAAGGCCACAAGTCCAAGATCAAGGCATCAGGGGGCCGCTGGTCCTCTGAAACCTGTAGGGAATCTTTCCTGCCTCTTCTAGCTTCCGGCCACGGCTGCATCTCTCCCTTCTCTGCCTCCGTGCACGTGGCCTCCTCCACTGTCTGCCTTCATGTGGCCTTCGTACGAGGACACCAGTCTCACTGGATTATGCCCGCCCCACTCCAGTGTGACCTCATCTTACTGTGTCTGCAATGACCCTATTTTCAAATAAGGCCACATTCTGAGGTCCTGGGGGTCAGGGTTCTAACGTGCTTTTAGAGGGGACACAACCCAACCTGTAACAACATGTGAACAATAGTGAAGCTCAAACCCGGAAGTCCTACGGACGCTGTCGCCTCCCGCGACAGACTGTGGGGTTTTGCCCCTCCCCCCTTTAAAACACTGATCATTAGAAAAGACCAAGTGAGAGCCCCGGCATTAATGTTTTCAAGTGTCCTACCGCGGCACGGACGCGTAGTCAGACGCCTCACCTTGGCGTCCCTCCGCTGCATCCTGAGTAAACTAAGTTTTCACAAGGAAACCTAGGCTTTCTGCTCCCAGAGCACAGCATTCTGCTGCCAGAGGCACTCACGCTGCCTGTCCCCAAGGCCATAATGGAGCCACTGGCGGCTGCCACCTGCACTTCTGTCTGTGAGATGCTCTGACGGCAGACCCTTGGCCCCAGTGGCATTTCCTGGGCAAGTGCAGTTGTCTAGGGAAATGAGGACCCCAGCCTGTCACCCCTTGGTTGCCACCCCTTCTAGTGCTTTCTTTTGGTGCCCAGCCACTATTGCTTGATACACTGTGAATCTGTGAGGTCCTGGATATGCAGACCTTGTCTGAATTCTTCTCTTGTTGTGTCAGTTTAGACGGTTGGTTCACCTCCCTGGGCCTCAGTTTCTCCACCTCATAAGATGGGGTTCACTGTGTCTGTTTCATAGAGTTTCCAGTGTGTTACAGAGATGGAATAATAATGTAGGCCCAGATCTTCATAACCAACAAATCCCTGATAACAGTCATAACAGAATCCCTTTAAGCCAGCACGCACAGAGTGCTTGCTCTAGACAGTGGCCAACCCGGGTGCTTCCAGGTGGGTAAGAGACACGCAGAAGCCAGGAGTCGTAACCCAGCGTAGTAAGTAAAACAAGGACCCCAGGGGAGGACTCCCTAGCACAGCCTGCGGGTGCGGGGATTCCATTAGGCTTCCCAGCAACAATAGTGAATCTTGAAGAAGGTGGGAAAGCGGGTGGGAAGGACGTCCAGGCAGTGGCCACAGCGCAGTGGAGGCTGGACGCGCAGTGTCCGCGCAGTGGGCCCAGGAGGACAGGGCGCCGTGATGGAGGAGAACACGGCCTCCTGGCTCTGGGGTCACACTTCATTCCTGCAGACGCTGGAGCTATGGCGTGCTGTTTGCTTCGAAACAGATTGCTTTGGTAGTGGGACTGCAGACGGGTTGCCGGGGCGGGGCGGGGGTGGGGGCAGCGTTGAGCCAGGAGTTACTGTATTCCTGCACCAATGGTTACTGATGCGGGGCTGAAAGGAAGGGAGACAGGAACGCTACTTAGAAAGTGTCACAAGTCTGGGTCGTTACACATACGGAATGAAGGAGTGACAGAGCGGCTATTCCTCATCTTCTGGTTCAGGCGGTGGGGTGGCTGGCCGTGCCCTGCACAGGACAATAGAGTTTAACGGAGAGAGCGTTCAGGTTAAAATTCTAGAAAAGGGGGGTCTACTCCTTTCCCAGGCGTGTCATTGATTTTTCTGTGTGAAACTCCAGGATTTTAACAAGTAGCATGTTTGTTGAGCACTTTACAGTTTACAGAGCACTTCCTCATACTGGTTTACTGTGTGGAGTTGCCAGTTTTGTAGGTGACAACCTTGTGAGGAAAGTAGACAGGTTTCTCCCCTCCCCCCTCCCCTCCCCCGCTCCCCCTTCATCACACAGTGTGGGCTTTCTGGACCTCAGCGCTGACGCGTTTTGGATGGGATCGTTCTTGGTGGGGATGTCCTGGGCACTGTGGACATTCATCAGCGTCCCCGGCCTCTGCCCACTAGATGCCAGCAGCATCCTTCCTGTCACCCCTAGTTGTGACAACCCCAAATGTCTCCAGACATTGCCAAATGTCCCCTTGACAAAGTCACCCCCAGTTCTAAAGGCTCGGAGGATTTTGGCAAAGGTGAAGTCATAATCGGAACAGTGGGTAGAAATTTAATTCAAGATGTTTCACTTTCTGACGTACATTCCACGATGCGATGCTTCTTACCACTGTACGTTCTTAGATATCGCTCCCCGAGCCACAGCTATATCGCATTTGCTCTTTAACAAAGAGGACATTTACGTTCAGCTACATCTGTTCCGTGTCCAGGACTACATCGTTTCATTTCCAGAAGTATTTTATTCATTTTTACAGTCTCTTGTTTGTTCATCACATTTTCATTTCTTCCTTTTATTTCCTTAAAACATGTTAGATTTGATAATTTTCCATTCGACGTCTGCTAAGTCCAGCAGCTGAAGTCCACGCGTCTGATTCTGTAGTCGGTTGTCTTGCTGGCTTTGCCGATACCCCGTGTCCTTGTGAACTGTGCGTTCAGTGGCTGTGAGCTTGTGCTCCTGGTAACTGTGTGCGAGGAATTCTTTGAATCCTGGGTTTAATGTGGATTTCTCTAGAGAGCATTTCTGTGTGTTTCTGCTGGGCACCTGGGCTCAGAACCAGCTGAGACCACTTTAAGTTCTCAACTTGAGTTTTCGTTGTTGTTTTTGGTTACATGGAAAGTGAATTAGGTCCACAGGCCTGTGTCAGGGCTGGCTGTGCTCTTTCCCTTCTCTGCCACCCCACCCTGCGTGGCTGGGCGTCTGACCTCTGTGGCCCTTGAGGGTTAAATTTGAATCTCCAGGTGCAACCCTGGACGGCATTCTCGACTCCGCACTGACCACTTCCATCGTAACTGGTTTGTTGCACAAACCTGGCGTGTGCTTGGATCGTCACACACCTTCCACTCTTTGTCGGAAGAGTGGACAGTGAAAGGACCCTGGCAATTTCGACGGCTTTCCTTCCCTTTCTTGAACAAGAGACAACTGCATTCACTTTAGGTTTTAAACTTGATCAGGAAGTTAGTGTTTCCAGTCCTAGGACTGATCAAACTCAGACATTCTCTTTGCCCAGCGTGAATTTCCATCACACTGGAAGCCTGCAGCATCCTTTTCAGGGTCAGAGCGGGAGGAGAGGAGAGATGGAGACGTACTTAGACTGCTCCTGGCCCAGCTGACCCCTTCTCTCATGGTCAGCTGTCTCGTCTTCTTCCAAGGTTATTGTGGCTGGAGACCCTCCCCCCGTGCCCTCCCTCCCCAGCTGCAGCCCACTTACAGGACAGCGCCTTTCATTTTGGGGGTTACTTAGAATTCTTCCCTCAGCCTTGGGCCTGGTGCCGGGCAGGGCCTCAGGGACCTCCAAACGTGCCCGTCTCCTGCACGGCCACGTCTCATCTGTCGGAGACATTGGTATATCCTTTTCCCCACAAGCTCTGGGAACGCAGGCCACTCCGTGAGCAGTCCCTCCTGGTGCCTCCCCGGGGCCATGGCCGCCCTGCTCCCTCCTTTAGAAGCCAGGCCCCAGCACCTCACAGCTGTCATGGCGGGGCTTGAAATAAAGGAGGGGCATCCCCCCAACCCCGGAAGGTCCTTTGGGTGGAGGAAAGGGAAGGCGGAACGGCACAGATTTTGCCAGTCACCTTGCTGACGAAAGCCTCCCTCCCCTTCCTGCCCAGGGCGTCCTGTGTTCTCAGAGAAGGGGCAGCTCCAGGGCTTTGGAAGGCTGTCGGTTATCATCCTTGGAATTCTGAAATCATTAACCTCTTGTGTATCGGGGACTTGGTAGGAACTTTACTTTCCGTTCATCAATCATGAAATTCTGTTTGTTCCAAGTTCTCAATAATCCTGTTCTTCCGCAGCTGGGGACCGCGTCCCCTCTGTCTGTCCAGGACCCGCGTCCTTGTCAGCGGAGCTCACCCCAAATGCCGCCTCCTCGGCTTCTCCAGTTAGGGTTCGCTCCTCATTTATCTCTGTTCTTGTAGCATTTTCTTACACGTTTCTTTCACATTATGTAAAACCTGCATCCGATTTGCCTATTCACTTTCCTTCTCTAACACACGGCCGTGAACTTCTGGAGGTCAGGAGCCGCGTCATAATCACGTCCGTTTCCCCTGGGCCAAGCACTGGGCCAGGTGCTCAGAGGAGCTTCATAATCGTGTGTTCAACTGAATCGAAAGCACACCAGCCAGTCTGGTCCTCTCTTGGAGGCAGCATTAGCCATGGAATTCAGTCCCAGACCGATCGTGCTTAAGTCGGGGAGAAACCCAAGATGATCAGGTGTCTGCTGAGCTTTTGGTCTTCTCTCCAAGCTTCCCCCCCCATCATCTGGGCACCAGCCCAGCCTTTATTAAGCTCACTTTTTCTTTCCCAAAATTTGCTAGGGATCATTTGGACCCAAGTTAAAGTGGGCCCTGATACCTACCCCAGATTTGGTGGTCTGGAGGGTTTGGTGGTAAATGATGGCCAGAGACTTTGATATACCTCTGTTTTACTGGCAGAAGGGCAAACAGACGTGTTCTAGCAATGAAATGAATTTCTTAGTTGAAATATGGAAGCTGCTTTTTCTTTTCTTTTGAGATGTCCAAGTTCAGCAGAGCCATTTTGTAGCACTCAGCTGTGAGGGATTGTGGATGTCCCATAAGACCCTGCCTTCCCAGTCCTGTTACACCAGGTCAAAATGCTCTTTAAAAAAAAAAAAATTATTTATTTACTTATTTGGCTGCACCGGGTCTTCGTTGCAGCATATGGGCTCTTAGTTGCAGCATGCGGGATCTAGTTCCCTGACCAGGGATCAAACCCAGGCCCCCTGCACTGGGAGTGTGGAGTCTTAACCACTGGACCACCAGGGAAGTCTCAAAATGCTCTTGTTGGTAATACACAAGCCTGCCCCAAGGCTATTGCTCTGTGCAGGGTGCCCCTGAGCTAGCATCACTGACAAACCATACTCCTGTCTCTGACTAGTTGTACCATCTACCCACAGCCGGCTTCTTCCTCATTCTCGGAGCAGGTGACCAGCCCGATGTCTGATGTCCGTCAGCTGCTGTCTTTTCCAGAGAAGCAACGTGGCACAGCCCTGGCGTGTCTTTGTTTGCTTAGAGCTGGGATACCTGAGTGGTGGTGGCGGGAGACCCAGGGTGGTAGGAAGCTCATTCCCAGCGTGGGGATAGTGGCCCTCCAGCAGAAGAATCCTTGTGGGAAGCAGGAACCGGTTTGGGGCATATTTTCATCTTAGGGATGCACGGTGGGAACACAGAACATGCAAGTGTGCTGAAGCTCATCAGTTAAGGAAGTGGCAGTGCCAGCATCGTGATGCTAAACTGCACTCTTACCACCACTGAACCCCAGGGAGACTATCTGACCTCACCTCTTGACCCAGATGCAGCACGAACTGACCAGTTCTTATCTGGGAGCATCCGCTGCCTTTACACACTTCAGCAAAGATAGCCTGACACAAGTATTAATGCGACCTTTGATTAAGCCGAGGGATGATATGACATGTAGATTTTTCACAATCTGCCTAGCAAAGCGGTACTTGGCACACAGCAGCGGGTGCAAGAATGCTTCTGGACTTTTCAGGGGCTGGTGGCAGTATGCTAATGAGATTGTTTGGCCCTGTTTTAAACATAAAAATACGTGGACAGTGCACAAGAGGAAAACAAAAGGCTGCACAGAGTCCTAAGCTCACAAATCTGGAACTGCCTACAGCCCTCTGGTGAGCATTTCTAGGAAAAAAAGAAAAACAAAGGGTGTTCCCCTTTAAGGCAAATCCCCTGCAGCCCTGCAGCTGGTTTCTGAGAGCCCTGACTCAGGACACTCTGTGTTTAGGCCCTGATAAGTCATCCGTTTGGATAATTTTCTATACATGGAGTCGGAGGTCATGGAGAACGGATGTGTCTTTGTTCTCCAAACACTGACCTGGGAGGCTTCCCCAGCTGGCTGCCGGCGTCCCGGGCTGTGTGGGGATCCTTTCATCACCCGGGCAAGGACTGGCGGACCCCCAGGCCGGGCGCCTGGGCCGCGGGGACGGGCTCAAGAAGAGGGCCGCAGGGGCCAAGGGGCGAGGAGAGGTGCAGAGCGCACGTGTGCAGGCTCATGGTGCACCCCTCCACCCTTTTGTTCCAGGTTCTAGAAGTGTTTGCTAATCAGCAATTAAAGTTTTGTACGGCACAGAAGAGCATGATTCCAAAGTCTGTATATGGGTGCTTTAAGAAAAGAAAACATGACACCCCAAGCTAGAAAAAAGCCCAACAGGCCAACGAAGTAGAACAGAGAGCAAGCGACAGGCGCAGCTGAGCTGCCTCACCGCCCTCCCCGCGCGGCGCAGCAGTCCTCCTCGGGCTCATCAGGCATGCGCCTCCGAGGGCGCTGATTGGCGGAGGGGGCGGTGGGCGGGGCAGAGCCGCAGAGAGCGAGTACTTGGAGGCGGGGGTGGAGGGGGTGGGGTGGGGAGGAGAAGTGAGAGCCTGGGGCTGTAGGGCGGTGGGCGCTGATTGGTGGTAGTGGCTGAGAAGGAGGAGGTGGGCGTGGCTGGGCGCGCCGGCGGGCTCTGATTGGCGGTAGTGGCGGGGGCCGGCTCCTCCCTGGGCCTGAGGAGGAGGAGGAGGAGGAGGAGGGGGAGAGGGAGGGGGAGGGAGAGCCTGGGGCGGCGGACTCTGATTGGCGGTAGTGGCGGAGGGCCGGGCGGGGCGGCAGGTGCTGATTGGCAGTAGTGGCTGGGGGCGGGGCGGGGCGGGGCTGCCCGGGGCTGGTCCTCGCAGGCAGGAGGAGGAGGAGGGAGCGCTGGGCCCCCGGCCGCCGTGGCCGGCTCGGCCTGCCCTTTGTGCCCGCAGCCCGCGCCCCGTGCCGATGGCCGCTGCGCCGGGCTTCCCGACCGCTCGCGCCCGCAGACGGACCTAACCCCGCGCGCCTGGGATGCGCCGGGGATGCGCGTCCTCCGGCCCTGCTGCTCCTCGCGGCTGGGCGCCGGGCGATGGAGCTGAGCATGAAGAAGTTCACCGTGCGCAGGTTCTTCTCCGTGTACCTGCGCAAGAAGTCGCGCTCCAAGAGCTCCAGTCTTAGCCGACTCGAGGTAAATGCCCTAGCCTCTGAGCGCGCAGGTACCCAGGTCCCCGCCGCGCCCTGGAGGATGCTGCGGGTTTTGGGGCCATACATCCCGAGCCCTTTCCTATTGTCACATGCACGGTCACCCTGAGATCCATGTCAGGGAGTTAAAGTTGAAAGCTGGTCCGGTTTTCCTAAAACCGAACGTTATTGTTGGGACTTACTGATAACTGGACCGGTCCTCGGGTCCTCAACAGGGACTAAACTTTGCCCCCATTGAATTTCTAACTAATTTTGTTACACGCTCTGCGCAGGGTTTGGGGTAGTCACCCTGGGTGCCCACAGGGGTGCTCCGGGTGGGGAGGGCTTTTCAGCCCGTGTCGCTCGCTGTGGCACCTCAGAAGTCCCAAGTACAGAACCTGCCTAGCCCCACCCTAGGCTGGTGTTGATCGGGTTTATTTTGCCTTGACCCAGAGCCACACAAATACTACCATGTAGTGTAGATTGTTCGTGTATTTGAAATCAGTGTAGAATTGACAAAAAGGGATTTTTTTTTTTTTAAAAAAAGGCAGCAACACAATTTACTTGCATCAGTCTGAAACGGTGCTCAGTAGTAAAGTGCCTGATGCAATATCTCTGCAGCTCGGGGTTTGATATAGATTCGTCCCGAAAGCCAGAGGACCCTGAAAATAGTGTCCTTTTCTCGGGTCCTGCATCATGTCATGTTCAGGTTTCCAAGTCATCTGTGGACGGTTCTCTAATGTGTTTTGTATTTCACAAATCACATCTTATTCTCTTCATCCCAGTGTCCAGAGTACATGGTTGAATCTATAGATGACCTAACTGTGAAGCATGTTTAAGTAAAAAAAAAAAAAGAAAAAGACATTGTGGGGTTTGGGGGGAGGGGGTGGGAGGTGATGACACAGCCTAGAGATTTCTTTTGACATTGCTCTCGCCTGTGCCACAAGGCTGGCACCTATGGAGGTTTTGATGTGTTTTTTTCTAACGAAGTCAAATCAATTGGAACAATGTCACATTTTTCATCTTGAGTTTCTTTGTCCTGGCTGCCATGATATTAGATACAGGCATGGGTTCTGCAACAATTAAGAGGGCTTTAGGGAAAGCTCAGGAATAGACATGAAAGCAACAGGGAATTACTTGTTTAAAAAGTTTCTGTTATGATATCACTAAATCAGAATTTTAAGAACTAGGTTAGGTTTCTGAGGGTAAAACATATCTTTCAAACAAATACAACTATTCATTAAATTGTGGAGGAGGGCTTGCTTTAAACCTCATGCTGACAGAGATGAAGCATAAGTTCATTGAGATAAGTCATTTTCCTGGGTCTCAGGCACTCAAAAAACGAAAGTGGACAAGAATAGAAACTCAGGAAGTATTCACCTTTATACCTAGTATGTCTTTATTCATCGGAATGCCAAGTTTATTATTCAGCGCCTTGTCTCCTTCCATTTATTGTCCTTGTCAAGGCGAGGCAGTAAAGTCCCGGAGTCGTTTAAGAAGAGGGGCATAAACACTGGCAAAGCCGTGGAGTCAGGAGTCCTCTCGGCACGATATACTCACCTCTGGTGTTCTGGTTGGGCAAGGAGAACCGGGTTGTGGAAGTGCCTCAAAAAATATATATAATAGGAACCAAGTGTTGCTTAGAAACAATGTTGCTTCAATGTGAAAATAAAATTTCTGTATACAAAATAAAACTATAAATAAACCATCAGCTATGCAGAAGGTCAAGCCGACGAGGAAGAAATGTAGTCTGTCAGCATGTGGTCAGTGAGCACTTGTCTGACCCAGGTGCTTGTGCTGGGGGCTGGACAGAAGGTCTGATAAAGATGCCCAGCACTGATAACAGTGCTCTGTTCTTTGCAGATGCTCTCAGCAGCTGCTTGCAGTTGATACTTGTGAAAATCCAGGTAGACATGTGTTACTCTCCTCATTCTACTGCTAGGGAGGAAAAACCCTGAGAACAAAACCTGAGAATCATGCTGAAAACCGAACAACTAATTCACTCTGCAAGTGTTCACTGAGAACCTCCTATGTGTGCAGCTCTTTTCTGGGCATTGTAGGTCCAAAAAATATAAGACGGAGCAGCGCTGGCCTCATGGTGCCCCCACCTAGTGGGGGATCGAATCAGTGACTGACTGACCAGTGCTTCAGTCCAGTAAATTCCATGTTCCTGCCCGGCTACCTTCCATCATTTCCCAAAGAAGCCTGTCTATTCGTTTGTATAGTCAGAGCAGATTATAGACCAAGAAGAACTCACCAAACATTGTGAAAATTAGGAGGCAGGTTTGTCAATAATTTGAGGTTGAGAAGTAGGACATATAAAGTACTTAACAGGGATATGTATGTAGTCCTCTGTTTGGACTAATGAAAAAGATAACTCATTTTGTAAAAAGAATCGTGGTTATTTTTAAACTCTTTCTGTGAAATTTATATTTTAAAATATACACAGAGACTTTGAAAATTTTTGTTTTCTTTACATTCAAAATCTAGTGATATTAACAGGAAAGTAATAGTACTTACTTTAAGGTTGAAACAGTATCATCTTTGTCAAAAAGGCTTTTAGGGAGAGGCCTAGTGTTTCACACTCGCTTTTAAATTTGACTTGACTCTCCGATCTAGAACTCAGCATTTGGTCAACTCTAACCACCAGAGAAGCCAGGTTGTTTGATCAGATTTGGAATCAGTTTATGAATTACAGCTTAAATGTTTTTACAGTGTATCAGCATTGCAGCAGCTGAGACGGCTAGATCTTGGACTCTGACAAGGATGATTCTGGGGGTTTCTAAAGGCAACTTGGATGTCTTGCACAGATTTCTATGCGCATGGCCTAGAATGGTTTCAGGGCTCAGCGTCTGCCAGACCCTCACTCCCGAGAAAGCTCTGATATCAGGTCATTGACAACATTGCCTGAGAGCCATAGTACCTCTAGAAGGTGTAACCATTGCCTCATCTAACTGTCCATTTCATTCATAGATGAGAAAATGGGGCCCAGGGAAGCAAAATGACTTGCTTATGCTCCTAAAGTGTTTGACAGGGAGTTCGTTACTCTAAGAGCATGTACTATTTATTATTAATTTTAGCCATTTCAGGTTGCGTGGTTATTGGCGTTTACCAAGTATTAGATGATGCCTGAATGAAGGCTGTTACAAGCTTTAAAAGAAAACGACTCTAGGGGCTATTTTGGAATGTGCTTCGTAACCTAAAGTTGCTCTAGAAAACCTTTCCTGGAAGTTAGAAAGTTCCAGGTGAATTGGGGCTTTGCATCAGGTTTACTGAAATTGGATTCTCACTTTTACCTCTCACAGCAGGGCAGTTCCTTAAGCTCCCTAAGCCTCAGTTTTCTCCACTGTGAAATGGGGATGGTAGTAGTTCCTGCCTCTCGGGGTTAGTATGAGGGGTCTGAGCCACCATATGTAAAGGCTTAATGCGGAGTCTGGGTGATAAAATCAATAATCAGTCATTGTTGGCTGTGGATATTGATAAAATATTTCCCGGGTTCACTGATATTTTTCATGTTGTTCAGCGTCTGCTGGTTCTGTCTGAAGCTGAGGTTGCCCCTACGGCCTGCGGAGCCCATGGCTCGTGCTGTCTCCCAGCCTGGTAATTAATTAATCGTTGAGGCGCCCTTGCTGAGTGCCTTGGGGAAGAATAGGCAGAGATCAATCCTCCCAGGCTGGATTCCAGCCTGTTTCATTCGATAGGACTGGCCCCATTTGCTAAGATGACAGCCCCAGTCCGTCATCTGGCTGGGATGGTGATAGTCCTTTTCCTTATCTTGCCTGTCACCCTGGGATCCGAGAATGCATTACAGTGCAGGTCCTGGAGCCGCGGCACCCAGAGCTCAGGCTGCTTCTAGAGTCAGGACCTGCCCCAGCGTCAATGTCCTGACTTCGCAGAGCTTTGGGAAGGAAGCCCGCCTACTCAGACTTCAGTAGCCCGGGAAAACCTCCAAAGTGTGAGCCAACTCCAGAGCCTAGCCTTGGGGCTGGGGAAGGTTGAGAGAGGTTGGCCAGGAAAGGCTTGGGAGGAAATATTGGGTTTCAGTTAGTGAAAAGTGATATTGTTTACTCGGGGTAAGATTTATCTACCAATCTGCTAAACGTATCAATACTCAGTGTCGGTTCATTTATCTACCAACCTGCTAAACGTATCAGTACTCAGTGTCGGTTCATTTAGGGAACGCTTATTTTGCTTGAGGTTATCACCAAAGATGGGAAGTTGGTTCTCTTTGTTTACCTATCATTTCATCTGGTTTTGACATTTTTACTGAAAGACAGTTGCGGGTGAGTGAGAAGGATAAAAGACAAGTCCTCTCTCTGGGGTATTGATAGTGGTAAACTGTTGAGTGGAGAAGAATTTCATCTATTACTTAGCTCAATTATCTACACACTCAGACTTTTTAGTGTATACCATGTGCATTGTGCAAAGCAGTTGAGATATAAAGGTCTGATCCCTGCCCTCAGTGAACTTAACATCTAGTGAGAGAGAGAGGCAGACACGTAAATGGAAGCCCGCTATGTAGGGTGTAAGTCCTGTGAGATTATTGGCATCATTGGAGTTCAGTGGTCTGATTGCATCAATTGTCAATCTGTTCCGATTTCCAACGCTCACAGATAATCAGGCATTATCTGTGTGAACATGTGCACACATGAGTATATTTTAATTGCTTACCCCTTTTTAAAGGAAGCATGGTATCCTAATAAATTAAATGTTAAGGGACTCTTAGCAAATAGAGCCGTGTTGGCTCCGGTCATGAAAAAAAGAAAAAGAAAGAAAACTTCCTGGGAAGTTAAACATTCAAGCTTATTCTTGGTCCTTCACTGGTAACTTCTTGATATTGGGAGGTTTCCAGGAAAACCATTTCTAATTAAAAATAATTTACAGGTAATTTCAGTAAATGCACCCAAAGAAATTCTGTGTTAATCCTGATTTTGCTGGGCTTTTGGATAGCAATAACAGCACCAAAAAGTCAGAGAAGACCACGAGAAATAGTCCATTTTAGTGAATACTTAACTTGCTTATTGTTTTGCCTATTTATGCTTTGTTCTGTTTTGAAGACACTAGACTTAATTCCTTATTGGTGGTCTGCCTTATCTTTGCAATTTCATTACATACTTTTCTCTCCTTAACATCCAAGAAAACTCCCCAAAGTACTGTTTCTTATTTAAAAATATGTGAAAAGACAACCCAAAATATTACTCCACCCCCCCTTTTTTTTTTCGCGGTATGCGGGCCTCTCACCGCTGTGGCCTCTCCCGTTGCGGAGCACAGGCTCCGGACGCGCAGGCTCAGCGGCCATGGCTCACGGGCGCAGCCGCTCCGCGGCATGTGGGATCCTCCCGGACCGGGGCACGAACCCGTGTCCCCTGCATCGGCAGGCGGACTCCCAACAACTGCGCCACCAGGGAAGCCCATACTTTTTTTAAAAAAATATTTTATTCAAGTATAGTTGATTTACATTGTTGTGTTAATTTCTGCTGTACAGCAAAGTGATTCAGTTATACACATATATACATTCTTTTTCATGTTCTTTTCCATTATGGTTTATCCCAGGATATTGAATATAGTTCCCTGTGCTCTGCAGTTGGACTTCGTTGTTTATCCATTCTATATATAATCGTTTGCATCTGCTAATCGCAAACTCCCAATCCATCCCTCCCTCACCCCTTCCCCCTTGGCAACCACAAGTCTGTTCTCTCTGTCTGTGAGTCTGTTTCATAGATTCACCCTTTTTTCTCTCCACCTCTTTGACCTGTTCATTCTGAGAGTCTTCCACCACACACCCCGATGCAGCAAAGACTCTTTATGTATATTTTTCATGCATTCCGAAGCACAGGAATAAACTGAAATCACACTGAGTGAAAACTGGAATATCTGATGTCCACATCATCTGACTTGCTGCTTCCCCAGGATTTCGCTCTGTTTCTTGCATGCTGGGTGGGCGATTTCCTAGATGTGTCAAGTTTATAAGTGGGTAGGAGGCGTCGGAACCCTGAGGCAGGGAGAGAGCAGGGGCTTGGGCAGGAGGTGAAGAGTGAGCCTGTGAGCCGGGGATCAGTCAGTGCAGGGCTCCAGTGGGGAGCGCTCCTTCCAAATGGAGGGAGACTGGGGGTGAGCTTGTTCTGTATGAAATCCAGTTGGTAACGAGCAGTTTAGCCAGAAATGCTCTTCATCTTTGGTCCAAGCTTCTGTGCTTGTTAAGTAAGTGAAGCCGGTGCAGCCCTAAAGGCATTCTCTAGAATGCTCTGCCTTTATTTCCGGTGACGCTGGGTTCTGTTGTGTTGCATTTTTCCCCCAGCGTCATATGTTTGCTGATATATTTTCACTGGTAAAAGCTATTAAATTAAACTCAAGTAGGAATTATCAACAAATAGTCCGTTAAGCTACAGTGTGATTTAATCAAGCAAATGGCTCAGACACAAATGTATTCAGTATAAAATATCGTTCATCGTATCTGATTTGCAGCTGTGTAGGAAGCCTTTCCTGCTGATGCGTTGGCTAAGGAGACGTAATGGCGGTGCAGCTACGCTTAAACCTGGGAACCTGCCCCCCGGGCTATGGGGGTGACTGCAGTGGCCGCATCACCACGGTTGATCACCAAGTGGGCAAGAGCCAGTGTTTGGAACCACCGAGATGTGCACTGACAAAGCTCTCCTCCCTCAAACTTTAGCCCGGCTCCCCGGCCCCTCTTTTCGCCTCGGCCGGACCTTGGGCTTCTCTGTCATCCTTGCTGGGCCTGCAAAACCCGGTTTAGCAAGAATTCTGCTGAGTTGATTTAGAGAGCACCCCGATCCATCCTCGGCCTTTGATCACCCTCTATATCTGGTCCAGTTCCCCATCCCCACATCCCCAGGTGCGATGAGATGACCCTGACCTGCCTTCAGCTCAGTTTAGAAGGAACTGCCCTCCTCCACCGCCCCGCACCTGCCCCTTGCTGCAGATCCCCACATGTCCTTCTTGTGTGGGGTCCGAGCTCCATCTCTTACCCCTGCGGCAAGCCCCGCTGCAGTGGTCCCTTGAATAAAGTCTTCCTCACCATCTTTAACAAGTGCCAGAATAATTTTTCTCGAGCAGTACCTATTATTAGTAGTAATTTGCGTGTGTTCCTTGAGATCTCTTAACGGGGGTCCCAGGAACACCACTGATCAGAGAGCCCTACTTGATTCCGACCAGCAAACAGCAGCCTATCTTTCTCCACGAGCTTTGGTTTGCAAAGGTCCCTAGGGTCTGCAGGCCGCCCTCCCCCTAAAAGCCCCAAGGTTCTGTCCCCGTGGGCCAGGCAGAGGTGCTTTCCCCCTCGCCCTGCATTGGGCCCCCTTCCCCGGCCCAGGGCTCCCACGCTCCCTCCACTGGATGTGCCCGGATCTGCCATTCTCCTGGCCCTGGACACTTCCCTCTTCCGCTGTCAGCCCCACCAGGCCACTTCATGCTTTTGAGCTCCTGTCTCCTCAGCTACAAAACAGGGATTGCCCCGTGATAATGCTGTGTCCTCAGGTTATTAAATGCTTAGAAGGTGAAATGCGCCTGGTCAGGGAAGAGTTCGCCCTTGGCATTCTGTGATGTCACACAAATAAGCTGGCTTTGATTGGACCCCGTCTGGAAAGGGGTTTGTACTACGTTATGGGGGAAGAAGGCTTTTCCTCCTCTGCCAGCCTCCTCGCCCTCACGCTTCTGAGGACTCATCTGTTTCAAGTTAGTACTGTCGCCACGGAGCTAGCTTTCCTAGGTTGTAGCTACGCTGAGCTTCCTGGGAGTGACGCTCTCATCCATGTTGCTGTCACTTTAAACATAATTCACGGAAACAGCAGCTCTTGTAAAGCAGAGAGGCTCATGCTGTTCCTCGTGTCAGCCCTGTAGCCAGGGGCTGAGGAACTGGTAGAAATGACCTGGCTTCTTAGGGAGAAGAACTGCTTTTTCTTTTGGCTGGTCTACTCTCCTACGTTAAATTAATAAGATTCAAAAACACAAATCAGAGGAGTGTTTACTTTGTTGGCCTGCATGTTTCCTCCTGTTGCCCAAGAAAAGAAGGTTCTGAATAAGACTGAAAAGTTCTGAAAAATCTGCCTCACACGCTGGGGTGATTTGTGTGCCGTATCATCAGTCTTGGGGTTTTCGGGTGGATATTAGCCAGACCTCGAGCCCGGGACCTCTCTGACGTGTCTGTGCAGTCAACATAGGCCATGAGATTCTTTGAGTCAGGACACCCAGGCCACACCAGGCTGCCCGAGGTGGCTTCTACTCCTTAAAACGTGCGGTCAGATCTTTAAGGAAAAGGGATGGAGGGATTTACTTTGAAAGACTCTCTTTTGGAATGCCTACGGTGGAAATGCTCTAGTGACTACCTAGGAAATCGCTCATTCAGGTCCCAATTTTAACACTTTTGGCCCAGGATAATTGCAAACTTTCCACGGCTAAGGAAAGTTAGTTGTATTATCTAATATAATATTATATTAGATATAATATTAACCTCCAAATATATATTTAACGTGCAAAATATAGTGTGGACAATCAAAATATAGTGTGGACTTTCTAAGAATGAAAAATTAAGAAAGCTTCTTATTCTGAAAAGTGAGTAGAACGCAGATCGGAGAAGGTGCTCTGGAGAGCCTTGGCGGGAGGGAGGCTGGGGGTGCAGGTGGGGGGCAGCGGCAGAGAGGAGCTGCAAGAGCTGGGCGGCTGGGCGGGCTCTGTGTGCCCCGAGACCCCGAAGCTGAGCGTGCAAGGGGGCCACAGGGGACAGACACCCTTGCCTTTTGACTTGCTACAGTGACACTGTTTGGTTGACTTTGAAGATAAAGTAAAGAAAAAAAAAACAGAAAAACCAGAAAGGAGCACTTCCTTTTAGATCACCTTCGGCTTCTTGCATCCTGCTTAGTTTGTAATCAGGTTAGGGAACAGGGCAGATGGGCTGCTGGAACAAGGTAGCGATTACTGCTCCCTGCCTTCACCCCAGAAAACCCCAAGAAGCAGCGTGAGGTTGGGCGTGACTTTTGTATTTCTAGATCTCAGCAAAATAGAGAAGGCGTGAATTTTTTTTATATATACTTATATTCTTAATAGGATTCCCCTTCTTCATTCTCTCTCTTTTTTTAAAAAATAAATTTATTTATATATTTATTTACTTTTTGGCTGTGTTGTCTTCGTTGCTGCGCGCGGGCTTTCTCTAGTTGCATTGAGTGGGGGCTACTCTCCGTTGCGGTGCGCAGGCTTCTTGTTGTGGTGGCTTCTCTTGCTGCGGAGCACAGGCTCTAGGCGCGCGGGCTTCAGTAGTTGTGGCACGTGAGCTCAGTAGTTGTGGCTCGTGGGCTCAGTAGTTGTGGCTCGTGGGCTCTAGAGCGCAGGCTCAGTAGTTGTGGTGCACGGGCTTAGTTGCTCCCCGGCATGTGGGATCTCCCCGGACCAGGGCTCGAACCCGTGTCCCCTGCTTGGGCAGGCAGATTCTTAACCACTGCGCCACCAGGGAAGCCCCTGAAGGCATGAATTTTGATGTGTGACTCAATTAAGACTTTGCAGAATCCACCCCGACAGAGATGTGAATAAAAATGTTGAACCTGGTCAGAAGACGCTGAAGCCCATCTGTGAAGGGTTGGCGTGCAGGACAGCTGGGGTACTTAGAGCCCCGTCTTACGCCTCCATCAGCGTGTCCCACTTTCTTCTTTGACTCGTTGTTGAGGTTCGCCGCAGTGGAACTCCAGCAGTGGGTGTGAGGAAGTGAGACTGATTTGTCAGAATGAACCGGCTGTAGTTGTTGTGTATGTGCACGAGGATGGGGTTTATGCCCAGCGGGGGGACGGACATTTGCCAGTGCCTCCACTTCCCACCCCGCTGAGTGAGCTCGCAGAGCCCCGTCCCCCTCCGTGAGACCCGTCCTTCCCTCCACCAGCCCGCTCCATCTGCGGCCGCCCCTCCACGCCCTCCCTCCTGTGACGCCTGCCAGTCGGGCGCGTGGCAGCCCACACCCACCCACCTGCTTCCATTCCCAGCCTCCCCCTTGGCTCTGAGCTGACCCGTGGCTTAGGTGCAGGGCCATCACTTTCTTCCGAAGATCCTGGCCTGCGGCACTTGGATTTGGACAGGGGGGATCTGTGGGAATTGGGGAGGAGTATTCATTGCCGTGTGGCCCAGGGTGGCGTGGAGCCCGCTGCCAGAGTCGGAGCCTGCCGGGGCGGTTCGTGTTCATCACACCCCATCTCCAGAGGAGGGTGCTGGGCAGAGAAGCCACTAGAAGAGTTCCTCCCGGTGGCTTGGGCTCTGTCACCCATTTCCGTCAAGTTCTGGGTTTAAGGAAGTTCACTGAATCACAGACCATCCCGCGGGGCCAGGCCGGGTCCGGGAGCTGCGCGCTGCCTCCGCCGTTGGGGAGATACCCCTGTCCTCTCTGAGGGCATCCTCCGTGTGGACACCGCCCGCACCTCTGCGCGAGCTCCGAGCCTCGCCTCGTTGCTGTGTGTGAATTTGCACGAAACCTTCTTTAGCCAGCTTGTGGCTGGTCTGGGACACGACAGGCTCGGCTCCGGTGGCTCTGTGTCCAGGGACAGCTGTGGGTGGCTGTCGGGACCCTTGCCTTGCTGTGTCCCGCGCGCGTGTTCTCTGTGGTGTGCGCCTTCTGGGTCAACGCGTGAGAAGTCTGTGGAGGTCTTTTCGGAACTTCCGTCTTAGGTATTAACTCAACATTCACCGTGTGCCTGGCGATTATCTGTAGGACTTGCGTTTAGAGGGTTAAAAAGTAGAAAGAAATGGCCTTGACCTAAGACTAGTTGTGGCGAACTAAAACCTCTGTAGAAGTGACGTAACTAAGAAGCCGTTACAAGAGCCCACGCCCGCTTGAGGCAGGCCCACATACGCAGCTCACAAGCTGCAAGTCTGCTGTTTGGCATTTAAAAGCTTCCATAGAACGAATGTCTCCTCTACATTCGCAGTATAGCTGAGAGAGTGTCACCTGCAGGAAGAAGTATGGAAAAACCAAAGAAATCATTTTCCTCACTTAAAAAATTTTCAGTCAAATATCTTCGAAGGGTGAAAACTGTCAACATTTTAAAAGCAAATTCAGAAATTTCAGAATGTTTGAATACTAGCAATTTTTAAAAACTGAAAAACGCTAAAAGTCAATGGGGCTTTTATTTTAAAAGCCGGTGCTTACAGAGGAATAGGGTTAATTCCAGGAAGATGGCTTTTATGACATCTTGAAGCAATTTCTAGTCAAATTTAAAAGCTTTTGACTTCCTAACGTTGAGTTTTGTGATGCGCGATTTCAGTTTAAAGCCTACCAGCCCACGACTGTGCCCTGGAGAGGGAGTGGAGTGCCCTCCTCTCAGGAGGAGCCCGGTTCTCTGAAGGATTCCCTCTGTGCGTGGGACGTCGGGCCCCTTCCTTAGGGACACAGCGGCCAGCTGGGCGCCCTCTGCTCCCAGCGCCACACCTAGGCTCGCAGCCCACGGAGCACGTGAGCCTGCGCCCCTGTAGGAAGGCCCTGGCGTGCCCCACCTGCGGCCCCCCAAACCCTGTACCTGGCGGGCCGATCGCTGTGCTCCGCTCCGCCGTCCTGGGCGTGTGGCCCAGGCCGAGGCAGGAGCAAGACAAGGCCGGCCGGCCTCCGGGGGCCCCGGGAGCAGGTGCCCAAAAGCCCAGGGTCCAGTTTGTCTTCCTGGCGTCTCCGGCCCCAAGCAGCCCCCAGCCCTGAGCAGGAGCTCCACCCACCCCGTGGGGAGTGTGGCTGAGCCGACCCCGCTCAGGGAACAGGGGTGCCTTGCTGGTCGCTGGCTGTGCAGGGGGTTAGCCTTTGCCAGTGCCGTGTGGTTATTTCTCCCGCCTTGGCTTCACCCCTCACCCTGACCTGCACCACAGCCAGCTAGGTTGTTCCTGCCTGTGACACAAGCGGCCGGTGGGGTCAGAGGAGACCCCACGTGTCTGTCGCTGCTCAGCCACTTAGTACTTGTGTGACTTGGGCAGGTGGCCAGCTAACCCTTTCTGAGGCTCAGTTTCCTCCCTTGAAAATTGGTACAATACCTGCCTGCAGGGATCTAGCCAGGAATAGATGGAATGGCCTGTCCACGGGCCCCGGCGGGCGCTTAGTTAAAAAAAAAACAACTCCATGTTTCCCATTACACTGCAATCTGTTTACGACACTCAGTCCTAGCTTCCTGCAGCACAGCTTCTAGTCTGTACACCAGCCTCAGGGACCCGCACGCCGGCCTCAGGGTCCCGCACGCTGGCCTCATGGTCCCGCACGCCTGTCACTGGGCCCCGCACACCAGTCTCAGGGACCGGCACGCCGGCCTCATGGTCCCGCACACCAGTCTCGGGTCCTGAATACCAGCGGCAGCCAGACATGCTGCAGTCAGGGGGCTTATTAAATACAACATCAGAAGCATTAGTAAAAAGTTACAAATGCCACTTAAAGTGAAGGGTTCCAGGCAGAGGCACTCACATTTCAGGACTGGACTTTTTCCTGACTACTAAATCAAACTTCCCTTCCAACCTAGAAAATTCAGGTGCATGCTTTTCACTAAAGGCTTGAAATATAAGGAAGGGTTCTGAAAATTTACTACAAATGGACGGCTCCATTCCCTGTGGCTAAGCCTTCTCTCTGAGCCCTGATAACACCAAACTGCTACTTAGTTTTGAAAGGTAATAGAGGAGTGGGACTGGAGGAGAGAGAAGCGGGGGAACAGGGAAGGGAAGAGGAGGGGGAGGATGAGTGAAAGAAACGGAGAAGCCAGCAGCAGAGGCCATGAGGGAGCAGAGACAGGCGGGACAGACACAGAAAGGCAGATGCATTGAGGAGGAGCGGGACTGACATTGAGGAGATTTGAGGCGGCCGCTTAGGGCAAAACACCAGAATGTGGGAAGCAATTACATGCAAACTGTAGAGTCTGGCCGCCCTCACCCCCCGAGCATGAGAGCAGCACACGCCTAGCCCGGTAATAGATGGAGTGTCACCTGTGGCCTCCCCGAAGTTGTTTCTGGCTAAATTAGAGTCATAGGGTTAGACACAGGCAGGAGGGAAGGGTCCGCGAGCAGCCAGCAGGGAGCCTAGACAGAGCTCCTCACTCTGGTGCCCTTGCCCTGTTTGTAGCTGAGGCACAAGGCGTGGGAAGTTCCAGAACATGAACCTGGGGTGAAGGCTGCATTCCTGTAGGGGACCCAGAAGCATGTGAGAGGAGCTGGGATTCGGGATTCCGCCAATGCGCTGGTAGGGAGCAGATGGCCGAGGTACCAGAAATACTGGAGTCGCGGATTCCTTGCTTATGTCATACCTGGTGGACACGGCAGGACAGGACCGGGAATCTCCAGGCCCTTCTTGGGGGACAGCCGAAGACATCCCTCCTGCCGCCCCAAGCCCTCCCTGAGACGAGTGGGCAGAGCCTGGCATCCAGGGCTGGAACAGCAAAGAGAAACTGGAGGAAAAAGCAAACAGGATTTGGAAAGGGACCTTGGGCACAAAGTCATATGCTTCGTGAATTCACAGTGTCTCTCCTGCAGTTAGCAAATGCAGCAGGTAGGGAGAGCAAGGTGGCCCTGCTCTCAGCAGATGCTTGTACTAGGTGACTGGCTGCCCATGCGCAGCCCCCCACCCCTTCTCGAGATCCACGTTTGTGCCTTCCCCCCAGCCCAGCGGGGACATCCCTGGCCCACTGGTGGGGCAAGATGAGTTTTGAAAACGATGTAAAGCTTTATGGAAATGTAGGAAGGTACTGTACTGTCATGCACACAACAGTGGAAAACTTTTCTTAGGAGCCCACAGGACTGATTTTAAGAGTTTTTACAATGTCTGTGATGAAAGAATCCAGAATGGCAACTTACAAGGGTTTGTTTCGCTTCCCGAATTCTTCGTAACCAGCATATTCTATGAATGTCACTCTTTTACAGTCTTATGTCAGCATCAGCAACTCACCTTTGTGTCTGAAAAGACATGGTTATCCGTAATTACCGTTCAGGTGCATTTCATGTTTCCAAGACACACATCTGCCACTGAAGTAGTGACAGATACTCTCACTCCCAGAGCTCTTCCATCTGGGAGAAAAAAAGTAGAGACAAAATCAGGATTAAAATGACTATTATTTTTCCAGCCAATAGGTCTTTCATGCACTTTATAGGTTTTAAGGTGAAGGGGTCTGAACCATTTGAAAACTAAATAATACAAGTTTTCTTTCTCAGCAAAGACAAGTTTGAAATATTCACTTTGACAACCTGGAGATTAAAATGATCAGCTCTCTATAAATATTCAAGTTTTTATGTACATATGTTTTTAACTATATGCGTGTGTGTGTGTGTATGAGTGCACACACTGCATGTGGCGTTTTCCTGGCCACGGTGATTAGCTCAGAGTTGAGTGTGCGGTCCAAGACAGTCAAAATGGGATGTAACTTGGGACCTTTGCTCATCGGCTGTGGAGGAACAAGGAGGCGTGGAGCCTGGGAGCTTTCTGAGACCAGGAGGTTACCCAGCCTACAGAGCAGCCAACACAGAGAGGAGAGCAGAGCCAAGAAAACCGTAGAGAAATGAGGTTGGAGCCTTGATCAGCCCATGCCTGAAGTCCTTATTACCTTGGGACATTTTGGTTACGTGATCGAACCAGTTCCACTTATTGTTTAAGCCAGTTTGATTTGGGTTTTCTCTTATGCAAATAGAATCGTCCCGATACACTTACTATCTAATTAACTCTTTACTAGAACCCTAAAAATGAGTACAATTATATTCTTTTCATAGATGAGGCAACTATATTAAAAGATCAAATAACTTGACTGAGGTCGTCCTGATAGTAAGTGGGGAATCAAGTATCAAACTTGGTTCTCTTTGCCTCCAAACCTTGTGCCTTTAACCACTGTGATATATACTAGACCTAAAATAACACGTTTAGACTAGATAATTCTGTTCTATTCACACTGGCCAGGAAACTGCTCTCCTGAAGATGTTTTTTGTCTAAAAAAATCACAAGGGGATTTGCTTACAGGTCATACATTGTGTTTAAGGTTCGGGCTGCCTTGTAGCAGGTGCCTGGTGTACCTAGGTGCTCAGTTAAAATAAGTGGTGAAGGAGTGAGCGTGTGAATGCTTCCTGGCCCTCTCCCGGGGGACCCGAGAGCTCAGTGGGACCGGCCCCTCCAGGTCCAGGGTTCCAGATTCCATAAAACACAGTTCTGTTGTTACCTTTATAATTGCAGAAGAGGCATGTCCCCACCTTCCTTTTTGCTCACCTTTTGTGTCCCGAGGTAAAGGTCCCAGTGAGAGGCAGGATGAGGAAAGTACAAGTGAGGCTTGTACTTGTGCGCAGAGGTCGTTACAGCCTGTTGGCATCTCTGCCTGGGGGCTGGGTTCTGCTGATGCATTTGTGTTGTTGGTTCATTTGGATGAAGGGACATATGTGGTATATTTAATAGTTTTGCAAATGTAGATAGAACTCTGCCAGATGGCTGTCAGTGAAGAATAGGGACGTGTCGTCATAGGATAATAACATACATTATTTGGAAAATATAATAATACCTTTAAATTTATGTTTCAAAACATAGTAGAAAGACTTTTTTTCAGATTTTCCAGTTTAATTGAGATGGCAAATTGGGAACATTAAAATTAAATTTTTTTATTCATTAAAAAACTGATGTGTTTTTTAAAATTTATTTTACTGAAGTATAGTTGATTTACAATGTTGTATTCATTTCTGCTGTACAGCAAAGTGATTAAGTTATAATATTATTATATATGTATGTAATTACATATACATTATAATATATATAATATATATTATATATTATATGTATATATATTTGTATATATATGCAATCTTTTTCATATTCTTTTCCGTTATGGTTTATCACAGGGTATTGAATATAGTTCTCTGTGCTAAAAACTGAAATGTATTATTTTATGTTTGCAATCATTCTTTCAGTGTGTTTAGTGGGTCTAAGAATACTTTTGTTCCTTTTCTGTCTACTTTTCTTTGTCATAACTATCTCCAGTCTAAAATCTAGACTATGTAAATAATAATTTAAAGAAATAAGGATTCAAAACAAGATAGAAGTGGTATTGATTCTAGAAAGAGTATTTTGTTTATTATACTTAATTTCCTGCTCTTAAAATTATTCAGCCATATAACTCTATGTAAAAATGGATATGCATATATTCATTTTATAGAATACATTTTGTGAAAACACTGTAACATTGTTTTCTTTGCCATTATTTTTCATATACTTTTATATCCAAATTTTTGCCAACACTACCTTTTAACTGTAGTGGTCACATTTTGATAAATTGCTAGAAAGAATTTGTTATATAAAACAATGTACAAAACTATGATATATAAGATAAAGACTCGTGAGCTAGCAGCCTTTTCTACCCCGGAAGTATCCACAAACTTTGTACTCAGTGCATTTCTAAGTGTTTGGCATCATGGAACGTGTAACCTAATTGCATAGGATTTTATCTTTTTTAACCGTCATGAGTTCTTTCCTTTGAATTGCGTCCTTGATTTTTGCTTATAAATGATGGACAGCTAATTCCTTCAGAATTCAGGAGATTCACATTAATTTCCTGCGCCTCACTCTGCCGCCAGTGTCTGTGTTGGTTTGATTATCTTTTTATTCACAGGGATGAAAAAGAGAGAGCCTTTTCATTTTCTTCCGTGGTGGTGTCATACTGCTTGATTGGAGAAGAATGACTTGCTTTCATACATTTATTAAATGATAAGCCACACCCTGTAGTAGCTGCCTTCACGCTCACAGAGCCATTTCAGAAGACCTTTTTTTACGTGATATTTACCAGTAAATATTGCTGTTTCTAGCAAGCTACTTAGTAGTGGAAGATATTGTGTTGAAATAAATAGCAAGAGATATAGTAAGGAGAAGGGAGTGGAGAAATAAATTAAAACAAGAAAAAAAAGAGTAAGAAGGATAGAAAAAGAGAACAAGAATAAGTGATTTAAAGCTACTAAATTCTCTTTATCTTGAAAGAGTGTAGACGGATGTTATCTGATTACATGAGTATTCTAGTTTGTGAATTCCCCATTTCCAAGTAAGTACAAATTAACAAAATATACTTGGCACTAAAACTTCTCTGAATAAAATTAAGCTTTTGATAATTCAGAATGTACTTTATGATGTTTCCATATTCCTAGGTCATCAATATAAATATCCAACATTGTGGTCCAGCACTGTAGCTATAACCGTACCGTAGTATCATAGAAAAACGATGGAATCATTTGATCTAACGGTCAAGCAGCTCAGCGGTCCTTTCTGTAATTACCCTGAAAGTAAATTTGAATCAAGGTCTTTCCGTTTGTCTATTACACTGGAACCCTGTTTTCAAACATCTCATGCGGAACTGCAGTACATGAAACAGATTTTGAAGAAGAGCCACTTTGGTTGCAAGGGGATGAGAGGGTCTTGGCCTCCCTGTGGCCTCCCGCCTCCCCCATCGATCTGTGGCCAGATCACAGGACCCCAGGGTCCCAGAGAACCCCAGTTTGAAAAGCAACCAGTCTAGACAAGCAACTAGACAGCAGCCTGTCCCCTTTATTGTCTGTACACATTAGTCCTAGAGCGAAGTTGACAGAACAGCCTGCTCTCTTCTCTCCAAGTGTCAGCAGAGGCCAGGTTGGCTTTGGGCTGACCCTACTGTATATTCCTGAAGTTGTGCTTCAGAGTCAGTCCCCCATCCTAAATTGTTTAGTTATTCACGTTTAGTTCATTTTTCTCTTTCATAAAAGTTCTGTTTTTAAAAAATGTCCTTAGCATCCTGGTTGTTTGGATCTGGGAATAAACATGACTTTACGTCTGACTGTGTATCAGCTGTGGAAGACACAGAATAAACACCCCCATCCGAGAGAGGGGCCACAACTGAGAAGGTCTCTGCTCACAGAGCAGGGCTGGAGAGGGGTCAGGGAGCCTCTGTCAGGCTCGTGGGGAGAAGTCCTCAGACCCTTTTACCACGCTCTGCAGGGTGGCCTCTATCTGTGCGGGATCCAGGGACAATGCTTTCATATATGCCTTTTAGATCTAAACGGTAGGCAAAATGTTATGTTTTCCCCAAGACTCAAAAGTTACTCCCGCTTTCATCTCCCTCACAGACGGAAATAATTCCGCATCTGTAGCTGGAAATTCTGGATGGGGATTTTTTTCTTCCGTGTACTGACAGACTGTTAAATTAGATGTGAGAATTTTGAGCCAAACATTTTTGTATTTTTGTAGCACCCAATTGGATTAAGTTTTCTTGGATATAGAGATACTTGTTGTTACCACATACAATTAAAGTTATCCAACTTCTAAACTGTGAGTGGTTGCTTTATACCATTGTTAAGGGAGGGTTGTCTATACCCTGGAAACTCTGTTTCCAAAATGTGTTAAAT
Organism: Stenella coeruleoalba; assembly: GCF_951394435.1. Taxonomy (NCBI): domain Eukaryota; kingdom Metazoa; phylum Chordata; class Mammalia; order Artiodactyla; family Delphinidae; genus Stenella; species Stenella coeruleoalba. The sequence continues at coordinate 87,732,987 of NC_137158.1, read as the reverse complement.
GCCCATCCTAAATTCTCTTGCACTGTCAGTAAGCAAATATCCTGGGAGACAGCCCATTATACATTCAGCCGGTATCTCCTGGGTGTGTGGGGGGGGCTGTCTTTGTGAAAAATTCCAAAAATTTTCCTGAGAACTGACGCAGAATTAAAATCAGATACATGAGAAGCGTGTACGCTGCTTCGTTTTTTAATGTGCACTTTCATGAAAGGTACCAAGAAAGTTCTCCTTTGAATCACCTCAGTAGTTGTTCTGTCCTAAGTTCTCTTGAATACTATGACTTTTTTCTTGTTTCTATAAAGAGCTTTATGAGCTCTAGTTCACATACCACACAATTCACCCCTTTGAAGCGTACAGTGCCAAGGTGTATTCACAGAGCTGTACAACCATCAGCACAATCTCGAACTTCTTCATCACCCCAAATAAACTCTGGACCCATTGCCCATGAGCCTCCATTTCTCCATCCACTGCCCCTCTTTCCAACAGCCCAAGCTAACTGCTAATCGCTTTTCATCGCTATAGGTTGGCCTGTTCTGCACATTTTATATAATGGAATCATAGAATAGGTGGTGTTTTGTGACTGGCTTCATGCATTTATCACAGTGTGTCCACGGTTCATCCGTGCTGTAGCAGATATTTCTCTTGAGCACCAAATACTCCATTGCGTGGACATAGCACATATTATTATCCAGGAATCAGCTGATAGACATTAAGTTTGTTTCCACTATTTGGCTATTGTGACAAAAGCTGGTGTGAACATTTGTGAACAGGTTTTTGTGTGGACATATGTTTTCATTTCTCTTGGGTAGATACCTAGGACTGGAATTGCCGGGTCACATGGTAACTCGATGTTTAAGCTTTTGAGGAACCTCCAGACTTTTCCAGAGCGGTTGCAGCACTTTACGTTCCCAGCAGCAGTGATCCAGGGGTCCAGTTTCTCACCAACACTCGTTACTGCTCACCTTTTTGATTAGAGCCATCCTAGTGGGTGTGAAGTGGTGTCTCACTGTGGTTTGGGGTTGTGTTGCCTGATGACTAGTGGTATTGGCATCTTTTCATGTGTTTATTGGGCACATCTTCCTTGGAGAAATATCTATTCAGATCACCTTTTTTAAATAGTAGGTGATTTTTTCATTATTGAGTTGTAAGAGTTGGTTTTTTTATATTCTGGATACAAGTCCCTTACCGGCTATATTATTTGCAAATATTTCCCCCCATTTTGCGGGTTGTGTTTTCGTTTCTTGATGGTATCATTTGCGGCATAAGTGCCATGCCTTCTGTGTTAACCCCATCATCCCGCCATGATTTGCAGTCACTTTCAAGGCCCTTTCCAACCCTGCTTGGACATCCAGATTTCCAGATGGGTGTTGTGTCCAGGATATATCTTTTTTTTTTAACATCTTTATCGAAGTATAATTGCTTTACAGTGGTGTGTTAGTTTCTGCTTTATAACTAAGTGAATCAGTTATACATATACATATGTTCCCCTATCTCTTCCCTCTTGCGTCTCCCTCCCACTCTCCCTACTCCACCCCTCTAGGTGGTCACAAAGCACCGAGCTGATCTCCCTGTTCTATGCGGCTGCTTCCCACTAGCTATCGGTTTTACATTTGGCAGTGTATATATGTCCATGTCACTCTCTCACTTTGTCCCACCTTACCCTCCCCACTCCCCGTGTCCTCAAGTCCGTTCTCTAGAAGGTCTGCGTCTCTATTCCCGTCCCGCCCCTATGGGACATATCTTTGAAGAATTGAATTCACAGGGCCACTTGATTTTCTCATGTAATAAAGCAAGGAAGGCAAGGGAGACCCTTAGCTTGGTTTCCCCACTGTGAACAGGTAGGCGTATGTCAAATGAATCCATTTTAACTCCTACAAGTACTCAGGTCTATGGGTCTCAAAAGAAATAGGGTACAGTTGGCTGAAATCTGATCTATTTATTCTTGTACTGCATCCACCATCTTCTTTTCCAATGGGCAGGAATTGCTGAAACCACAACCCAGGGCTGTAGCTATAACAAAAGAGGATTGAAGAATCTCATGTGTGGAGTCTGCCTTGCTCCCGTCCCATCCCAGTGCAAGGGTAGCCTTGCACTGGCTTTGCTTTCATGTAAACGCTAATCAAGGTTTTGAACCTGCAGTAGGGAATCAGGACCCAGAGGCCAATGATCTGATAACAGGTGGTGATTTTGCGCCTTAGGCTAAATTCGTATCAGCCTGCAAAGTAAACAGCTTTCTATTTGGGTTGTCATGTCTTTGGCAGGATAAAGCCTTTATATCTCACCCATTGATCATCTATTTTCATTTCAGGCCTTATTACCACAGAAAGCAACCTTTGGGTTTGCTCTTTTCAGTAACATGTGTACGCTATTTGTATTTTATGTCACCTTTAGGACATCTCAGCTGAATGCATAACAGGGAGTGTGTGGGTGTTTCTGCCTGCATTTCTATCTAAAACGCCTACCCCACAGCCCTTTCACAGTTAGACTCATAGCCTGCATGTTCATTTGCTGCTATAATGTCATATCAAATTTTAAGTGCCTAGAGAGAAAGCATGATATTTTAAAACCTAAATAGGAAAATCTACTAGCAACTTACAAAGATAAATTCTGATATTTTAATTGGATTAAGCCTAAACAAGCAAGTTAAGTTCCAAGGCAGAACTTTAGGACCCCGTATTTCATCTCGTTTTCAAGGCTAAGTGATGACCCAAGGGTTGCCTTTTAAGGGGCGTATAATCGAATTAAGGCGACAAGAGTAATATTCTTGCAGTAATTATGAATGCTGTAAGATGTTGTCGCATGCATGGCATAAATTACCTGTCATAAATCTACTATTGTCAATCAACCGGAAGACCATAGGGTTTGCGAAGAAAGAGAAGTCTCTGCGGGCGGAGCTCTTCATTGATGTAATGAACTCATGTCCGTTGACCCTGGGCACCGGGACCCGAATGCAGATGACTTGTTGCAGGTTGCAGCTTCCACCCAGCCGGAATCTCTAGAGAAAGTCTGATTGGGGGAGGTTTTAGGAGAAGCACAGAGGGGGTAGGATGGCGAATGTGAGAGTGGACGGGTGCTCCGAGTGAGGACACCATGCCGGTGAAGCCCCTGGTGGAGCTGGTAGGGGAGCAGCTGCGGGGAGCCTGTGTGCACAGCCCCGGCCGGCGCCCGGTAGGTGGGGCGGGCTTGCGCGGGCCTCTTTGTGGTCTGGAGTAACGTGAACCATTGCTTTGCTGAAGGAATCTCCGCGTTTCTTAGTGGTTGGCTTCCTCAGGCCCCAGATGCACTGTGCTCTAGCAGGCTCCACATCTATGGGTTTTTTTTACGTCTTTATTGGCGTATAATTGCTTTACAGTGGTGTTAGTTTCTGCTTTATAACAAAGTGAATCAGTTATACATATACATATGTCCCCATACCTCTTCCCTCTCGCGTCTCCCTCCCTCCCACCCTCCCTATCCCACCCCTCCAGGTGGTCACAGAGCACTGAGCTCGTCTCCCTGTGCATGCGGCTGCTTCCCACTCGTATTTATGTTTGATCCTCACGACAGCCCCGCGATGTAAGTGCTGTTATTCACTTGCCCGGCAGGTGAGGCCGTGAAGGTATCAAATGATTCCGTGACTGGCTGAAGGTCCACGGGGCCACGTGTGCGACCCAGCCTCACCTGCAGCTCAGCTGGCGCCAGCCCAGAAGGCCTTCCCACCCTGTCTGACAGAAGTCTGCTGTTTGCACGCTGGTTGAGTTAGCTCAGGACGAGTTCAGCCCCTCTCGCAGGGAGCCGGGGGCCCCTGTGGACAGTATTAAATGTGGAGTTCGTCCCTTTATTTTCTGCTGGCTTTTTCCTTTTTCCTTTTTTTTTTTTTTTTGAGTTTTCCACAAGCTCATTCCAAAACCCCCAGATAGGTCACATAAGCAAACCTCTGTTGGGGGAAAGTTTTAAGAAGAAAGTAAGACATTCTTCTACTTTTTATTAGTGCACTGTGATGTTCCCATTTAAGTAAACTCTGAAACTTCGAAACACTGATTTTAAAGCCGTTGTCCCCTAGACCATTTGTCCGAATCTCACCTCGATGCCAGAGTGTCTGCAGGGGAAAGTATTAGTACACGTGTCTTCTGAAACACTGTTGCTCACAGTGAAAACTTTAAATTGGAACAGCCTCCTGCTTGGGAATGTTTCCATGGAGGGTTAGTAAGAACAGAGCTTTTAGAAATGTTTTCATTATCACTTGTTTTTAAATATTTTGGCGTCTCATTCCTCTTACTCTGCAGGCCTTCGCCTTTTTCCTTAGTGACCTTTAGGAGGGGCAGGCGTGGGCCTGGCTGGAGAAGTTCTCAGCTACGGCCGCACCCCCTCCCGCGTGGACACGTGGCGCTCGCCCAGTCTCTGCCGGCAGCAGCATCGGCTGCCAGCTTGGCGGCTGTTGGGGGAGGGGTCTTTGCATCCTCCACCAGCCCTGACCTTCCGCCCTGCTGCTCAGGACCGGGGCGCTCATTTGGTGCACCTGGGCCCGCCCCCTCCAAGGCCCTGCGCTACTGAGGGTCCTTTGTGATGCCTGTGACTTTGCTCACCTGGCACCTGGGTCAGCTTGAACTTGCCATCTTTCCTGGCACTCTGCCAGGGAAAGTGGGGAAAACCACCGTTCAAATCCTTCCCACGACCTCTCAGGAACCCCAGTGTCTCACAGGAGAGCTCTCTACCCAGGCGTCCTCGGGACGCCCCAACGCCGATCCCATTTCGAGCCAGAAGCAGCATCGCAGAGCCCACGTGTGACCCAGCCCCGTGTTCCTGGCGGATGACGGACTGGAAGGAGGGCGTCACCCCGCTCCCATAGCTGTGCCGCCGCCCCACCCCACCCCGTGCTCCGAGACTGCATTCAGTTCCTGAGTGACTACGTGAACTAAGGAGCACAGTGCTTTTTGTAAGTGCCACGCCCATCGAGGCAAGAATGCACCTGGCGGATTCCAGCACAGCTTCCCTCCCCCAGCAGCCGTGGTGGGTCACGTGGCTCTCAGAGAGGCAGGAGTTGGCAGAAGGAGAGGTCTTTCTGGATCTAGAATATTCAGTTCTTGACCTCCCTTTTACACTGAGGGCTTATATCATCATTTCAGAAGAACATGACGTCAGCAGCCTATGTGGATTTAAGTGAATGTTCGCATGGACAATCACTGAGCTTTGAGTCTCTGAACAAACTCATTCAGAGGGTGAAAGCCACGTCTTTCCACATTTCGCGACTACGTACGTAGCCTATTGCTATGCAGAAAAGGGCCTCAATTCAATAAACAGAAATATTGACTTAACTCCTTTCTCATTTTTATTATGAGATATTTCAGACATAAATGCAAATAAAAAAGACCGTAACAGACTCCTACATACCCATAATTCAGCGTAGGAAATAAACGTGATCAGTACAGCTCCCCGACCTCATTCCTGTCCTCATCCAGAAGTTACCGTTCCCGGTTCAATCCCATCCTCCCTCTTCATTTCTTCTGGTTTTTCCTATGTATATATCCCAGACACTATCATAGTTTTTCATGATGTACATGCTTTATAAATGGAATCACATTGCATATATTTTAATGCACTGTGATATTGTTGGGATACATTCATGTTGATCCAATAGCTCGGTTCCTTGTGTTTGCATCTGTGTGGTGTTTGCTATCTACTCTATGAATATTCATCATCAGTCCTCCTGTGGGTGGACGCCTGCAGGCTCCTTCTGTCTTTACTGTGAGCAGTGCTGCTTGTACGCATGGGGGAGGGTATTTTCTAGGACATATTCCTGGGAGTGAGGTTGCTGGGCTGTGGAGCACAAGGTCTTCAACTTTACGAAATGTTACCAAATTTCCCTCCAGAGTGGGTGGTATAACCCATACCCCCAGGAGCAATAGACGCGGTCCCGGTCTCCGCATTCTCACTGTCAGCGGGCGTCGGAAGTTAGGTGTCTGCCCTGTGATGCCTGTGGGGTGATGTCTCGTGGTTCTAACTCACTCTGCCCACGACGGGTGCGGTTGGCCCTCTTTCACGTGTCACTGGTCATTTGCATTTCCAGTTGCACTGCCCCTTTGTGTAACTGTTTTTAATTCTCCTTTTCTCTGGCTCTTTAATTGTTTTCTGGGAGGTGTTTATGTATTCTGAATAAGAATTCTTCATCAGTTAGATGTAAGGTAGACAGCTTCTAGTGCGTGACCCATCTTTTACCCTTTTTATGCAGAAGTCTTTAGTTTTTATGATGGTGAATCTCTCAGTCTTTTTCTTTATGGTTGGCGCTTTCTGTGTTCAATCTGTCCTCACTCTGAAATCATAAAGACAGTCTGTTTTCATCTAAAAGTTATAAAGTTTATTTTGGCCTTTAACTACTGGCCATGAATTCTTTTTACAGCCTTTGTATATGGAACTAATTTTGTTTCCTGTCTTTGTAAATAATGTAACCGTTTTCTCAGCCCCACTTGTTGAATTGTCCATCTTTTCTCCACCGCACGGCCACTCTGCCGCATCGCGGGGTTCCCAGAAGGACTGGGTCCATTTCTGTCCCATTTGTCTAACCTGTGCTGAAACCACCCTCACTTCCTGTTGATTTAAAATAAAGCTTGGTATCAAATTCAGCAAGGCTCTCCTACCTCCGCACTGTTTTTCTTCAGTATCATCTTAGCTTTCGTGGAAGTTTAGTGTCGACACGAATCTTGAACCTGCCTGGAGTAACTTATTTCCAGGTTAACTAGGATGTTTTCTGTGGAAGTGTTTTGTAAGCAGTGGGGAGCTACAGATTTAAGTCGTGGGTATTTACATCACGAAAGCGTTGTGATCTCTATGGATTTAAGAAAATTTTATGTATTCCGTGGATCAGCTAGTATGTAACTTGCTTACAAGTAAAGAAATATGGCCTGATTTTCATTGTTTTCTCTTTATAATGTCATGTAGCCTCTAGGTGCTCAGTAAATATTGTCTGGATGGAACCATCAGTCAGTCAGGCTCCAGGTCGCTGAGTTAGCTCTTCGGTTGGTTGGGTTTTTTTTTTTTTTTTTTAGTATTTCTAACTCTTCCTTCCTTTATTCACATCTTTTTGAGGTGAGGGCAGGAGGTTTTTTTTTCTTTTAAGAGGTACTAGATACACAAGGTATTTTAATAAATTGCTCCCCTTGTCTACTAGGCAAAAGCAAAACAAATTTAATAGGAATATTATAATAAAAATGGCTTCAAGTTTCAAATTTAATTTCCTACTGATTTTGATAAGACCATTTGCCATTGTATTCACTTTGTGAACTAAAGAGCTTTTTTCACTGATTTCTACACATTCAGAATTTCATTTCACTTTAAAAAATTCTACATGCAGCTTTATTATTTAGTCAGCAACTTTTATGTTGAAAGAATGATCGTTTCTTCTCCCGTCATTTATTCAGCCAGCCTTTGGGCGTGATACTCTCACAGGTGCTTGTTCAAAGATGACTTAGGCACACTCCTTGCACCACAGGTTCTTAAATCCATCAGGAGTAAGAGATGTCCCTGAGTTCCCTAGGAGTATGTCAGAGAGGACAGGTTAGATGAATTCGGATAGGAAAGCCACATCTGACGGAATGACTCGTTCATTTCTTTGTGAACACGTCCGTATGGAATTTCGACAACATGCCAGGCGCCGCCTTGGGAAAACCTCCAAGAATGAGACAGAGACTGTCTCTGCCCTCGGAGCCCGTGGTCTGCTTGGGAAGACAGACGTTGGAGCAGCAGTTTTAGCGTCCTGAGTGGAGTCGTAGAGAGTGCCGTGGTGCATGTAACTGAAGGGTCTAGTCTGGGAGGGGAGGACAGAGAGACCAGCACAGGCCGAAGCCCAAGAGTGTGTCTGGGAGCAAGTGTGGCAGGGCCCCACTGGACGTGATCTGACCCGCCCAGAGAAGACTTACGCTGTCATCTCCCTGTTGCGTGTAGAGCTCATCCCATCCGTGTTACCATCACATGGTGAACTCACGTTGGGCTAAAACCTGTCGCGAGTCTGGCTCCTCCAGTCTGTGGCTTATTCGTTTTTTGCTTGACAAGAGTAAGACCTTACGTTTATTTTTGTTACTTTAGCTTGTTGGTAAGTTCAGCCTCGCAATTTATCGGTACTTTTGGTGACATGTATTCTGTCTTCTTGCAAAGGACAGGAAGCGTCCTGCTTCACACAGGCACCCGGACAAACGCTGCCTAGAAGAAGGCACGGCTGCCCGGCAGAAGCTTTCCTGGTTGACGTGGGTTGATTAATTCCTCTGCTCTGGTTAAGGCAGTCAGGCAGCTGTTACTCCGTCGGTCATTATTTCTTCGTTTTATTCAGTGTACCAATGAGAAACGTCATAAAACGTCTTCCCACGTTTACCATCTCCCTCACCTACCTGTCAGGTAACCTCAACGACGTGGAAAAGGAAGTCCGCCTACCTTTAGTATAACCCTCTGATTATGGTTGATCCCAGCTTTCTATCTCACATGTTCTCAACTGCCCTCAAGCCTCCTGGCCTGTAGTTTACAGAATGCACCTTTCTAAAAACCTTTGCATGTCTTCAGTTCTTGCTATCAGTTCAGCCTCTTCAAAAATCCCCAAGAGTAGGTCTTCAAGTCGCAGTCACTGGGCTGTGACACAGGTATAAGCCCAGGTGAGCAGTTACAACATGTTAGATGTACAGGTGACCTGCTTCCCAGCCATCCCTCCCCTCCTGGGTCGTGAGGGACCGGCGATCCATCCCATCCTCTGAGAGTGGCCCAGGTGTCTGATGGGGCTGAGTCCTAATCCACTGGGAAGGGGACAGAGATGGAGGGAAGAAAGAAGAGAGGCAGAAAAGAGAGATGCTGGGTGCTTAGACAAAGAAAACCCTCTTTGTTTCCTGGATCGTGACAGAATCGGGACACGATTTCTCTTCCCCGCCTCCATTCTCCCAAAGAAAACAGGCTTCCTTTTCCTGACACAAGAGGAAAGAATGTTGTATAAACAGAGGCACTTAGAACCAAAATGTTTAGAGCATTTACCCACACAAACCACACAGGATTTAGTTCATGATGAGCAGATTCCAGGTTGTTTAACCAAAAGTCTTGACGTTCAGAGGGTCATCTTTTTCCAACTTCTCCCTCCAGAGCTCGCTCTGAAGTTGCATCAGCCCTGAATGTGGGTGGCTTCTCAATCGCTTCGTTTGCCCTGCCTGTCTCCACTGTGGAGTCCAGCGTTAATTCTGCAAACCATTTCATCCATCCATAAGCCTCTTTAAATCGCTCCTGTAAGAGCATACATGCCCACGAGAAAATAAAACGAGCTATGTCTGCCCCACTGCCTCCGGCAGGGACCCCTGCCCACCAGGCTAGGGAGGAGGGCAGAGGGGTGAGGCCCCAGGAAGCCGAAGCCGTCAGCAGGGGCAGCTCCTGTGCTCCCACCGCCCCCCACGCCTTCTCTCCCCTCCCTCCTGAGAAGTGTTCTGTGTGCTTTCTGCCTGAGAGGTGGACAGTAAGGGGAAATCATAGCAACAGTGATGGCTGTTGGGAGCCCCTGGAAGAGCAAACCGTGTCCCAGTGGGGCTGGAGGTGTCTCCTAAGCTGTTTGGGTGGGACCAGAGTGGCACGTTTTAACAGAGGAAGGAGAACGCCATTTGCACAAAAGCTGTGCTGCATGACTGCGGTGCTTCTAGGTGGCGGACAAGCACTCCCGATGCAGCCGGAGATGCTGGTGGAGAAAAGCCCAGCCCAGCCCAGGTGCAGCGGCCAGCAGAGTGGAGGGCAGAGCCGGGCAGCTGGACCACTCTCACCATCTCAGGCTCTGGACCTGTTTCTCCTCTCCTCTGCCCTCCACGGGGTCGTGCCCCTTGGGTACTGCTTGTCTCTTTATGTTTAATTATTTGAAAGGTCCATGTGGATGTTACTGTTAAATCCAAAGAAAAAATCATGAACGTTTTGCTTTTGCCTGTGTTATTGATCAGATCAACAGTTTTGTATATCATCAAAATCATTTCATTTCCTTTCTAACATCCCTGATATTTTCGTCGAACTTTCCCTTATCTACTGAGTATCTTTATCTGCACACCAGTCTCTCCCCATCTTTTGTTCCAGAAGAAGAGAAATTCTTCCTTCTTTTCTGACGAATTCTCCCTTAGCTTCCAGACCCCTGTCTCCTCTGGCTGCAGGCCTCCCTCCCTGGAAATGCTTCACCTCCTGAATCGACAGCTGCTCCTGCGCTGGGAGGATGCGCAGGTCCCTGGGCCATACCGGCTGCCAGCCCGTCTTCCGTCTTCTTCCTCTGCCCTCTTCTCAGACCAGGGCCACCTCACCTGCTCACCCACCTCTCTCCCCCTCACCGGCCGCGTCTTCGGCCCTGGAGCTGCGCTTTCTAGAGCTTCGTGCCAGCCAGCCCCTCTGAAGACCCCGCTTTTCTCCATGGTTGCACAGCCTTTATCTGGTACCACCTCCCCTCCCTCCCGCCGTGTGGCAGCCTGTCTTGTTTCTCCTCCTTCTCTCTGAGATCCCACTCTGTGAGGTGTTCGTTGATTTCTCCTTTCCCCAGCAAACGCGGCGGACTCCACAGTTAGGTGCTTAGAGTCCGGTTCTCAGCCCTTTCCCTGCCCCAGCTGCACACCCCTCACCCGGTCCCCCATCTCTAGCTGCACAGCTGCGGAGGTAGACCACGTGCCCCTCCAAAGCTCCCTTCTCCGTATCTCTGTGTGTTGGTTTTGTAACCTCTCTCCTAGTCACAGTGAAAATCTCAGTGGTGGAAACCCTCCAGCCTCTCACCTCCCACGTCCAGGTCACCTTTTCCTTCCTTCACTCTCGTCCTTACCCTGTCCCCTCCCCACGGTGACTGGTGACCACACCTTCCAGACTTTTCCTGCATGTCACCTGCAGAGCAGCGTCCCTGGCATCCGAGTGCAGTTCACAGATTTTAAACCCATCGAAACGCTTTCCCTTCCTGCAAGGTCAGATACCAGTAAGTGTTCAGAGATGTCTATATCCAGACCCGGCTCTAGACTTCCACGCTATCTTATTTTAAGCTTGTTAAAGCTGACTGAATACCATTCCCATAAATTCTAAGAGGCGTTCCACGTCTAGAGGTCTTGATCTGTGATTGGCTTGGATTGGTCATCAGGCCGGCCAGTAAGGGATCCAGTTCGTTGATTCGGTAATAATCAGTTGAATTCATTATAAGCTCTCCTGTCGTTCTTTTCTATCCTTTACCCATCTTTGTCAGAGTAGATCAGGTCGGCACAGAATGTCTCTGAAGGTCAACGCACATTAGATGAGTCTCTAAAACGTGTGGGCTGGGTTTCCTAACAAGACAGCTTCTTAGCAGTGTGGGTCTCAGTGTTGTTACATAGGGTTTTTGTGAAGTTATTACGATTTCTAGAGGTTACTAATGTGTAAAAAGATGTGCTTATGCCTCGCTGGCAAAATAGAACCAGCTGTGACTGTCCCCCAGCTGTGACTTTTCTATTTTTCAGAGTGGAAGAGGGGCTTACGATTAAAAAGTTATCTGAGGAGTGAAGTCCCAGTGCATGGGCCTCGTCTGGGGGGACCTGGGGCCCAGCACGCCTCCCTGAGCTTTCCTGTTGTTGAGCCCCGGGTTTTGGAGTTACGACGCAGCATCGTAGACTTTCAGAGGACAGAGTTGCATTAGGAATTATATGACGGTGTAACCTTTACGGTATTTTTCTTCCAAACACTTAGAATTCTTTTTTCAGGATCCAAACATCCACATTGAGATTTCAGGATCCCCAGATGCACGTAATTGGAGCTCTCCGATTGCTCTCCTGCAAACAAGCACTTCTGTCACGGAGGCTGCGGGGCGATCAGCTCTGAGGCCTGGAGTAACTACAGTACCTTTCTTTTGCCCTCTCGTGTGGTTAATACTGGGATGGATGTTGACTTAGAGGTTCAAGATCCTCCCCTCCAGGATTCATGCTGATGATTCTGTTCTCAGATGTCTAAGAATCCCTTGTTATTGATTCATACTCATGAATAAATGAATGTAATTAGGAGAGGTTGCTGGTATGGTCTGCTCCCTCCACAAGCCTCTTCTGTAAATAAGAGAGGACGAGTCCGAGGGCAGTGTTCCCGTCAGGCAGCAGGTGGGCTGGGACCCCGCAGGTTGCCAGGTCAGGATGCTTCACTGGAAGAGGTGCTCCAGGCAGCCCTCTCCTCCCGGGCTGCCTGCCTGCTCTCCCCACTCCGCCCCCGCCCCTCCATGCCTCTCTCTTTTATCCCCCGGGGTCTGATGTGGGACAGGCCTTAATTAACTCAAGTTCCGACTCGCTTCTTCCCATGTATCTTGCGCTGTAGTAGGTAGAGTGGTCGGAAACCTTGACTCTGGGTCCTGGCCTCAGACTCCACTTGCTAGTCAGGTGAGGAACTAGTCAGTTACTTTGTCTCCCTTGTGTAAAGTGAGCTTATTAATAAGCAGGGCCTAACTCGTAAGGTCGTTAATCCGTTAGCGCACGTGGCGCTCTGAGGACAGGGCCTGGCACGTGGTAGCCACTCAGGGTCAGCGGTCACTGTCAGTGTGCGCAGTGCCCACGCCAGGCCCCTTCTTTCCCTGGAGAGCAGTCCTCTGGTTTTAGTTGGAGACAACACCCAGCTGACGCGCTGGAGGCCAGCTCTTCCCGGTGCAGTAGCTCCTCAGTTACCCTATTGATTTCCTTGTGACTCCCACCTACTATTTATAGTTTTTGACCCTGCAGTTCCCTTGAGAAATAGTTTTCTTTCTGCTGATTTGTAACATCAGTTTCCTCTTTCCCACCTTTCAGGCTTTCTGCAAACTTTCCCATCCATTGCTGCATCCTGACAGGTTGTCCAGCAAGGTTGTAGGGTGATTTTTTTTTATTAAGTAAATCTTCCATCATTTTCTCATTTTCTAAGCTCTGATCAAGTTCTCTGTCACAGATGTGCTCTATTCCTTGAAGATACGAAAGATTCATCCGTCCTTTGGGTTGGGGCTGGTTCAGGTTCGGTCGCTGTTATTATAAAATTTGTGATACTGATTTTGCACGGTGTAGTAGGCAAACTCGGAAGGGGTCACGGTGGGTCACTGCGGGCCGTTGGTGTCCTGGTGATGGTTTAGGAAAAGTCGCGGTGCTGGCTACATGCTGGGTTCGTTTCCTGTGGCTGTCAGAACAGACCACCACAAACCAGTGGGCGCATCAGCAGAAATCCATGCTCTCACAGCTCTGGAGCCCAGAAGTCTAAAGTCAAAGTGTGAGGAGGGCCGTGCTCTCTTCAAGCCCCTCGGGGGGCGGCGGCAGGGGGGTCCTGCCTGCCTTCTCCAGCTTCTGGTGGCTCCAGGTGCTTGTGGCTTGGAGATGTGTCACTCTAACCTCTGCCGTCACCTGGCTCTCCTCCGTGTGTCTGTCTTCACGTGGGCTTCTTACAAGGACAGACTGCATTAGGCCACCCTACTGCAGCCTGACCTCGTCCTAACTGAGTGCCTTTGCAGTGACCCCATTTCCAGACGAGGGCACATGCTCAGGGGCTGGGGGCTGGGACTTCAACATATATTTTTCGAGGAGACACAGTTCAACCCATAACACATGCCAATGACCATTTTGACCAGAGCAGTCCCACCACTGCCCGTCTAAAACCATACTGCTAATGCCACATGGAAGTTTTCCATCGGCCAGCTTTTAGCTTTGTTCCGTATCTTGACGTCACTCAGATACGCTTTCAGTACTTTCTGGAAGAAGACGGCCTGGTCGGTATCTTTGCTGAGGCCTTCAGATCGGCTCTGTTTCCATTCCCTGCATCTATTAAAAATTAAAGCAGTCCGTCTCATGTGCTCCATGCCCTGAAATAGGATCTTCTCTCTCCCAAATCTGAGGGAGATCTGAGGTCACATCCGATAATCTGTAAATTAATTTTAAGTTGATGTTTTATCTGCCAGACCCTGGTGCCTCTCACACCTCCCAGATCTTGGGGCGTCCTTGCTCCTCTTGGCCTGTTGACGTGGAAACTAGTAACTTGCTATTCTGATCTTATTTCCGACTATTTCCAAGTTTTATGTAAAAAGTAAAAAACAAAACAAAACAATGGCAGGCGTAGTCTCTATTGTTCGAATGGCGCCAGTGCCAGCCCCCGTGTCTCTCACTTGGGCTGCTTTGTCTCTCCTGCAATGCCCTGCCCCACCGTAATCTTCGGTCCCTCCCGGAAGCGGGCCCCAGCCACACCAGCCCGTCCCCGCTCCTGTGACCTCTCCTGCTGTCATCATTCGTGCATCTCACGTTGCATGTCCATGATCTTGGACATCTGTGTTTGGGGATAGATGATCTGCCTCTCCAGTTAGATTACAAGTTTCTCTCCATTCTGTTCATTTCACCAGAGTTCACTTTGTGTTGTATGCAAAGTAAGGGAGTTAGACATTTTGAAAATGTCTCTGCCAGTTACCACGTTGGGCCTGAATAGTCCATGAGAGTCTTTTTATGAGACTGACATTGCACGCCCTGTTTTAACGAAAAGCTGCGTCTCTAAAGCGCAGCCCTACTCTGCACTGCATTTCCTCTAGAAATCGGCGTTGAAGCGAAGCTGCAAGTCCAGAGGTCCTGGTCTCCTAATGCACTTTTTGAGCTGGGTTAGAAGTTCTTATTAATAAAATGGAATGGAAGGAAAAAAATAAAGTAAGGATAAAACAGAAGACCTAAGGGCAGAATGGCATCGTGAGTGCAGTTCTTCTACAAATCGTGGCTCATTTCAACTGATTTCCGGTTGGAATTTACAGCCCCTCTTGCCAGGAGGAGGATCGATTCTGATCACGGGGGCAAGGTCGTTGGGCCAGTGAGTCAGGCTGGCTGACCCTCCAGTTCCGGGGTGGCTAGTAAGGGTGGTAATTTAGAACATGTGTTTGCAAAACCTCCCACTTCGTCCAGTAGTGCTGCAGACGAATTCCGCCCGTCCCTTTTCTTTCTTCCCGTGAAAGTGAGCAAAGGTGCCCACGAGGACTTCCGGCTTCTGCGGGTGGCAGGAGGCAACCGGCCCCTTGGCCAGTGTTTTCATTTTCAACCTGACCATCTGTTTCCAGAACATCTGGGCTCTTTTGTAAAGCACTTAATTTTTGAAAGAGGGGCGACACCCCGATGTCCTTGGGAGGCACGTTACTAATTTCAGTCATGATTCATCAAAGGCTGAGAGCTTTTTCCTCCTGTTCTGCAGCGGGCCGACCCTGGCCAGCCACCTCCTAGGTTCCCTGACCCACTCACTCCTCCTTGCCCATTCGCAAATAAGCCCTGCGGGAGCGACCCCACCCCTTCCACAGCCGGAGGGGCGGCACCTGCGATTCTGTGCAGAGTCTCCTGGTCCTGTGGACACGGAACAAGGGCGTGTGTCTGGCCCTGGGCTGAATGTGCAGCAGCGTTTTCCTGGACGCTGCTACCTCTCCTGTGCTCTCGGGTCCCCGGGCCTCCAGGAACGCCTGGGTCCATCATCAGGGCCACAGTAGAATCCCTGGGCCGCAGGTGTTCCTCAGTCACCCCAGCCACCAAGTCGACAGCTGTGGGAACTGAGGTCAGGGTCCACGCTGCCTCTGATGGTTTTCCTGTGGGAATATGAACCATGCTCATGCAGAGCTAAAATCAGCCCTGGAAACGGCTCCCAGGCTAAGCGCCCGCAGCCTGGCCTGGGTGAGGGGTGGAGGCTGCAGAACTTCCCGACCCTGTGCTGGGGGGTCCTCCCTGGAGAGAAGGCAGCGAGGCGCGTCTGTGCCAGCAGCGGGGAGGCGTCCCCTGAGCCCCGGAGTCCCAGCAGCCCCGTGCCCTCGGTCCATGCGCGCCTGAGTGCCCCGCTCACCCACCCAGCAGCGACTTACTCCTTCCCCGCCTGAAAATAGTGACTCATTGTTTTTGAGCAACTTCCGTGCGGCAAGCCTATTAAATGGTGCTTTGAATATTTCTTTAAAACTTAAAATTTTTTATCTGATCCTCAGAACGATCTTACTGTAAATATTATCTTCCACGTCGTCCTGATGAGGAAGAAAGTAGGTTCATGGAGGGTAACAAAGGTCCACGGCGGTTAAATGGTGGAGGTGATGGAATGTAGCGCAGATTCATTTGCTCCAAAGACCGGTGCACACGCACGCATGCACACACACTCACATGCATGCACACACACTCACATGCATGCACACACACACACATACTGCTTCCGGGAAAACATTTGGTTATGCTGCCCGCATCCCCTCTGAATGTGGAGCAGACTCCTTGGAGGTCTCTGACCCTCTTTTCAAACCTCACGCCAAAAGCAGCCGAGGGTGGAGGGTGAGCGGGGGGGTGGGGGTCTGAGTTCCCACCTTCTCCTTGGGCGCACCCGGGTTACTTCAGATCTCGACTTAGGCATTTAAATTGGGGAGCAAAATGGAGGAACCCCCTGTTTCTTTAGGAGAAGTCCAGGTTTAGTTCCTGGTCCTAAAATTCTTGAACTGTCACAAGTGAGGGGGAGCTCACATCTCTGCAGGGCAGGGGGCCAGGCCCTCCCGACACTACAGGGAAGCAAGTGTTAGTGAAATCGTGCCGTATGTGCCACTGTCACCACCACGAGAGCCAGGAGGAAATCACACTGCTGAAAACTTCAGCAAGACCAAACCTTCGGTTTCATCATCTCAAGATGTATTTTCTTCAGAGATTCAGGCTTTCCGTCTTATGCTTCCAAATTTGTTTGTATATCATGTTTATTTTGTGATGGTTTGCTTTCTTGATTTTTACTACAGAAGCACGAACTTTTTCAAGGAAGGTGTTGTGTCACCGTCTCAGATGTTCAGGAATCATCATCATAATGTCTCATGACAAGTAGTGTTTTGAGGGCCTGCCATGTGCCAGGTACTGTGACGAGTGTTTTGCATGCGTCACCTCATTTATTTCTCACTTCAGCCAATCAAGGTAGGATTGTCCCATTCGGCGGAGGAGGGGACGGAAATAAAGAGTAAGGTGCCTGCCTGGAATGACACTGACTGGAATTGGCTTGGGGGGGCGGCTCCCCAGCTTGTGCTCATTTATTCTGCAGTCCTTTTGTCCTGACCCACAGTGTGTGAGCTTAGAAGACGTCCGCTAAGCCAGCGTTTCTCGGGCTGCGGCGTCACCCGGGGGCTGTGGACTTTACTGCTGTTTTGGTGCCGTGCCCTGTGTGATACTGCAGTGAGGTACCAAAAGCAAGATTCGTGTCTTGCTCAAGTATCAGCCAAATGTCAGGTCGGTGGGCAGTTTTCTTCTGCACCAAGTTAGGGCTCCAGGCTCCTTCATCTTACAGCTCCACCCCTGCCAGGGCCTGGAAGGCTCTGCATTCCCAGCAGAGGGGGGAGACTGAAGGAGAAGGCAGCTGCTTCTGAAAGGTCCACCCCTGCTCCCCTTCCATTGGCCAGGGCTTGTCACGTGACCACACCTGCCCGCAAGGGGCTCTGGGAAATGTAGTTTGGGCTGGGAGGCCCTCATCGTGCAGCCCACCTATGAGGGGAGAAGGTGGATTGCTGTTGGCGGTGGTATTCAGGAAATGGGACTCCACGTGTAACTGATTTACATTGTCTGTCACTACTTCAGAATAAACCTTGGTAATTCTATGGAGTAGTTCCTAAGCATTATTAAAAAATCTTTTGATAGCGTGTTTGAGTTTTTCCCTTTAATGTTATAAAATCATCCTGGGCAATTGCACACAGTTATAAATAAATTTCAAAATTAGGTCTGTACTGAGGTTGGCAGCCAGCCATAATGGAGAACTGTTAACTAATCAATACAAATATGTGAGCACACCTCAGTTCCTCACTTCCCAAAGGGAAACACTTATAATTCAGAAGCTGTAGTTGAATGTGTGAGAATGAAATGATACCCCAGTGGGGTGTCTTGATTTCCCAGCCCTTGTACTCACTACCACCTACACATAGCCAGTGTCATATCTACTTGTGTCTATTTTGGGACATTCTGGGGGGAAAGGAAAATATGGAGAGAACCTAGGCTTCCAGAGCCCCCATCCTTGCAGGCACTTGTCTGTATGCACGCGGCCTCCAGAGGGGCAGAGACACCGAGAAGCGTGCAGGTCCCCGCGTCAGTTGCCATAGTAGAAGTCTGCTGTGTGTTTCTCAGACACTCTGACGTGCCACCGCCTCCGATGACGTTAAAATATCCCCCGATGAATCTTTAGTCGCTGTTGTTCATTTAAACCCCCTGAGTTCTGCCAAATGTTCCTGAGTTTCTGGACCAGTATCTCATTGCAAATAGATCATTCACGATCTGCTCAATGGGAGATGATTCCTTTTGGAATGCTCTTCGTGTCCACAGCTCTTCCCTGAATTTATTGACTGAAAACTTGGCATGGCAGCCTAACTGCTTTGTCTCATTAAACTTTCAGTTGGACCCACTGTAAATTAAGGTTGGAAACGTGACAGATGTGATCACAATCACAGATAAAAATGAGCCAATTGGGTGCGCTGTATGACTCAGTATGTTGCATACTGTAGGGCTGTGTGCTAGGCAGAGAGTGCCTAAGCATTTTTCATTTATTGACAGTATTTCATGGCATGACTGCATGGTATATCCTGTCCATAAAATAGATTTTATTGGCCCTTAATTGGAGTGTCTCTCTCACCACTGGGTGAGCTTATGAGATTGCTCTAAATAAATGGATTGACTGTTGCGCTGTTAGCTATGTCACCATTAAATAGAACCTGTGGTACGTTTATGGAAATAAAATGCTGTAGAAAAATACGAGAACCAGCAAACGTGCACATTTCTTTTTGAACAGATTCATTTCTCACTTTGTACAGTGCTTCCTCGGTGGAGATGAACCTAAACAGAGACATCCAAGGCCCCTTAGAGTGGGGAGGCAGGAATCTGGTGATAGTTGTCATTTCTTTGGGCTTTTAATAAACATCCAAAAGGAGTTTGACGGGCTTGGCCTAAGTTTCCTATGTCATACTGTCACATGCAAACTTTCCGCAGGGGTGTGAGGTGGATGGTCACAAAGATGTGGGGCGAGCAGAATCAAGGGAGTCATTCCCACAGGACAAAGGGGACAGTGTGATGGTCCTGCCAGGACGTGGTCATTTAGACCCTGGTCACTGACACTGGACATCCCACAGATGAGGGCCATGTGCTTTCTTTCTTTTTTTCTTTTTTTAACATCTTTATTGGAGTATAATTGCTTTACAATGGTGTGTTAGTTTCTGCTGTATAACAAAGTGAATCAGCTATACATATACATATATCCCCATATCTCCTCCTCCTTGTGTCTCCCTCCCTCCCTCCCTATCCCACCCCTCTAGGCGGTCACAAAGCACCGAGCTGATCTCCCTGTGCTATGCGGCTGCTTCCCACTAGCAATCTGTTTTACATTTGGTAGTGTATATATGTCCATGCCACTCTGTCACTTCATCCCAGCTTACCCTTCTGCCTCCCCGTGCCCTCAAGTCCATTCTCTACATCTGCGTCTTTATTCCTGTCCTGCCCCTAGGTTCTTCAGAACCATTTTTTTTTTTTAGATTCCATATATATGTGTTAGCATACGGTATTTGCTTTTCTCTTTCTGACTTACTTCACTCTGTATGACAGTCTCTAGGTCCATCCACCTCACTACAGATACCTCAATTTTGTTTCTTTTTATGGCTGAGTAATATTCCATTGTATATATGTGCCACATCTTCTTTATCCATTCATCTGTTGAGGGACACTTAGGTTGCTTCTATGTCCTGGCTATTGTAAATAGTGCTGCAATGAACATTGGGGTCCATGTGTCTTTTTGAATTATGGTTTTCTCAGGGTATATGCCCAGTAGTGGGATTGCTGGATCATATGGTAGTTCTATTTTTAGTTTTTTAAGGAACCTCCATGCTGTTCTCCACAGTGGCTGTATCAATTTACATTCCCACCAACAGTGCAAGAGGGTTCCCGTTTCTCCACACCCTCTCCAGCATTTATTGTTTCTAGATTTTTTGATGATGGCCATTCTGACCGGTGTGAGGTGATACCTCATTGTAGTTTTTTTTTTTTTTTTGCTCTACGCGGGCCTCTCGCTGTTGTGGCCTTTCCCGTTGTGGAGTACAGGCTCCGGACGCGCAGGCTCAGCGGCCATGGCTCACGGGCCCAACCGCTCCGCGGCATGTGGGATCTTCCCGGACCGGGGCACGAACCCGTGTCCCCCACGTCGGCAGGCGGACTCTCAACCACTGCGCCACCAGGGAAACCCTCATTGTAGTTTTGATTTGCATTTTTCTAATGATTAGTGACGTTGAGCATCCTTTCATGTGTTTGTTGGCAATCTGTATATCTTTTTTTGAGAAATGTCTATTTAGATCTTCTGCCCGTTTTTGGATTGGCCATGTGCTTTCTCAACAAGCACAAATTCATTGCTTTTAGCTCATAAATAGTAATTTGGTAGTTTCCAGGAACTAATTTATGTGTAATAAGATACTTTGAAAAAAAAACACCCAAAGTTAGAGTAAAACTTATCAATTGAAAGAGAAATCAAGAAAACCACCCCACTTACAGTGGCACCAGAAAGAATAAAATACCCATAAGTAAATTTAACCACGGAAGTGAAAGACCTGTGTGCTGAAAACTGTAAGACATTAGTGAAAGAAATTGAAGACACAAATAAATGGAAAGATAGTCTGTTCACATGGATTGCAAGACAAGCTCACAGACCCAGAGAACAGACAGGTGGTTGCCAGCAGCAGAGGGTGGGGATGGGAGAAATGGATTTTAAAATTGCTATATCTTAGTTAGAATTGATGCTGGAATAACTATTTTGTCTTCCAAGTTCAATATTTATATGTGCTTTAATTCTGTTTTCCGCAAATGATTTTTTTGTGAAAAAACAAAATAAATTGAATGTATTTGAAAGTAGGTTCTGAGAAAGCATGGAGGATAAAAATATACTGAGGTGTTTTTCCTTCAAAGTACTGTCCACATCAAATTACAAAAAATATTTATAGCTTTTACTGTTCGACGTTTTTTGTTTTTTTGTTTTCCCTACTTGGTAAATTGGATGCATAGTAATGTTCCTTACATAAAACTCTAAAAGTTTCTTTCAAAGTATTCTGGCTTTTTCAGTTAAGACGGAAATCACAACTAACATTTTTAATAGTGGAAATTTCATTACTGTCTGTTTATTTTTTGGCACTTTTTCCATAGAGAAAATAAATGCCTATTAAATTTTGTATGCATTTCTGTTATGCTATGAACTTGGTAAAAATTAATTGATGCTATAAAACTTGTGATTAAAAAAAGAACTCTCACAGTTCCGTGACACATTTGAGTTGTGAAATATAATTTGTGCTTCTAAGGTTACTGCACGTTCATGGACACCGGTTAATGAGGTCACTGGTGCCAGGCCGCTGGGAATGGTCCATGCGATGGGTCAGTAACGGTCATTTAAACATCTTTCACTTTCCGTAGAAGTTTGGTTTTACTGGATGTGTCCCTGTTCAAACACAAAGGCTTTATTTCAAAGAGTTCGTGTCCCTGGAAGCCAGCCTAGCAGATCCAGATAACGCTTGATGACCCGTAGTTGAGATGGGCCCTGGCCTGCATTCCCCCGGGTCCTTTGTCTCGGCCCTCCTACCCCTCCTACCTGCTCAAACAAGGTGAGATGCAAGTGATGATTTCTAAGGGCTTTTCAAGTCACATAATGTGTCTGGGCCCACGTCCACATAATGCAACGTGAAGGGTACAGTGGGAGAAAGGTTCTCAATGACACCAGCCACCCAACCAGCTAGAAGCTGACCCCTCATCTACAGCCTGACCTTCTGCTTGGGCCTCTCCCTGGGCTCGTGGGAAACACTGAATCCCTTCTCGGGGGACAGAAAGCTGCCAGGAGGGGACATCAGCCCCCTCGCTGGGGTTGGGCGGGGGTCAAGGTGGACCCAGGCGCCCGGGTGGGGGTGGGCCTGTGGCGGGGCTGGTGGAGAAGGCCTGGCAGTCAGAGAGGCCCAGGGGCCGTCGGGCTGGGCACCTAGGCAGGCTCGGCCTCCTGTGTCCATGTTCCTGGCACATGTGTCCCAGGGAAAGTGTTTGTAGTGGGAAAAGTAGACGATATCAAAGGTGGACTGCATATTTGAATTTTCAAACAGAGAATTATAGACAATATGGATATGCAGTGGGGGTGATTTAATTGCTGTGTTTTGTGTCTTTCTCCAGTTAAAGGTTTAACATCCCCACTCATTCTCCCTCCATCAGACCCAACGTCCAGTCCTCCCCCGGCGGCTTTGGTCTTCCCCAGGGGCAGGCAGCCCCAGGAGGGAGGGGGCTGGGCTGAACTCTCACCCCGGGTGGGAAGTTCCCCCGGCAAGTGTGACCTTGACCTGTGCTACCCTTGGTGGGAATTAATCAATAAACAATCTATAAAAGGAATAGAAAAGGGTTTTATTTGAGCCAAACGGCATGAGACTCCTGGTGGAAGTTCACGTAGCTGAACCAGAGGTCTGATTCAGCAGGCGGGCCTGCACCCTGCATTTCAGCATCCCTACAGGTTCAGATGCCGTCTGTCCCGGAGGACCAGTTTTGCAAACCCTCACCTCCACATTTGAGCCAAGAGGGAGTGTTTAAGCCAGGAGAGAAGCAAGGAGTGGTTACAGTGGGAGCCAAGATTCCTCACATGCTCGCTTTGCTCTGAATAACGTAACGTGCTTAGACTTCACTGGTGAAGCCCCCATCTCTGCTTTGCAGAAGAGAGAAGTGAGTAAGGTGCAGAACGGCCACGGTACTTGCCGGGGTCACGCGGCCCATGATACTGGTGCCAGGACCTGGACCCAGGCAGCCCCCCGACACCAGCATCCTCCAGGCTCAGTGCTCGTGGGCTGCCGTGCTCTCCTAAGGTGTATCTTTCCGACTCACTGTTTCAGAAGCCTTTTATTTCATAAGATTTCCGAGTGTAAACTCATTTTACGGAATGTCTGTACATCTGTGTGTGTGGCAGCCATGTATTCGGGGCAGGGATGAAGGGCCACGGCAGGTGCTCCCCGATAGAAGGAGCACAAGGTGAGCGTTGGGGTCACAGGACCCCGGGTTCCAGCCCTGCCTTGTGCTGTTAGTGACTCTAAGTCACTTCACTGTCGACTTAAGAATCATTTCTTCATCTGAAATGATGGATGTCCTGACGAGTTCCCTTTTGCCTGAAAATTTTATTCTTCCAACTCAATCCAAGGAGGGATTTCTGTTTTAAAAAGACATGGTGATCTTTATTGGTAAAGAGACAGAAACCCATCAGGTTTTTTTTTTTTGTTCTTTGTTTTTCCGTTTATCTAGGGGGTGGGTGTTGTTCTGAGCTCTTAACTCTCTTCAGATAAACTGTTTAGTAACAAAGAACCTGCAAAAGAAGTTAAGTGGTGAGATATTTCCAGACGTAGAGAGAATAAACAAAAAGTAACACCAAACTCATTGGCAAATCAGTGTATCATCAATAAAAACAGAAATTCCCTTTTTCCTCTGAAAAGCTCCGCTTCTCCCGTAAACTAAACAGGAAATGAACTCTCGCTCCTACGAAGTGCTTTTCATCTTGGCAAGTAAGGTACCCACTCTTGCTGGACTTGGTAAGTCTGGACTCCACGCCGAAGCCAGCGCTGGAAATGGCTCTTCTCAGGACATTTGGGAGAAGCCCTACCTGCTTCCCCAACCCCGATCAGGCATGTGACCTGGGGTCACGCTTCTGACTTTTTAATGTAAAGACAAAAAGATTCACAGAAGCCATTATAATTCTTCACAGTTTAACTTCACCATTTTATTTTAAGAAAATCTACCCTCCAATGTGGTATGAGACGCCGTAAAGCTTTTACCAACGTGCAGCTTGTAGAAGCAGAAGCCGTGCGCGGGGAGCTTGGTGATGTATGTTCATAGTTTTGGCCGCGGCAATAACTCTGGTTGTTGGGAAATGAGCAACGTTAGTGTAGAAACCGTGCGTTTTTAAGTATTTGCTACATCGTGGTTTGTTAGTTTAAAATCATTCTTGTCTGTTGGTAAAAATAGGACCCCCTCGGAACTCTTCCTGATGGTCTTAATAAGACTATTATATTCTAAAGGAATAAAAGCTTTATTTTTATGAAGGCCATTACTCAGATACTTTACTCCTTCGAAAGTCCTGCTTTTCAAGCCGCCTGCTGAATTAACGGGGTTTTCCTGCAGTTATTTGTATGGTTCCTGTTTCCGTTTTACCATCATATCGATGTCCAGTTACATGTGACATACTCTTGTGGGCCGCCATGAGTCCGTGCGTCAGGACGTATGGATGGAAAGCGTGTGGAGTCCGTGTGTTACCTGTCTGTGGGATAGAGAGATGTATAATTACCTGTGATGTTGCCTAACTGCATCTTGATCGGACTGCATAGAAATGGGTTTATTAGAACTGAAATTTTTTTGCCTTTGAACTCTTTAAGGTTTTTTTTTGAGATATCTATAACTTTATTTCAAAGTTGGCAAAATCCCAGACCACTTCACTCCCCAGCTTATCGATTCTAGGTTGGACTCCCTCCCTCTCCAGCTCTAATGACCATGGGAATCTCAGGAAGAACTTATCCCGGGACAGTCGATACAATAAGCCCGTGGGACCTTTACGATTTGTAAACAGAGTGATTGCCCCGGATGCTCCCGGGGCGGGGTGCACGGAGACACCTGGCCACCTCCCAGGCAGGTGTCTGTCGCTCCACCCTCCCGGTGAGAAGCAGCAGCCCGCTGGTGGATGTGCGCACGGCGCGCTGTCCTCCACCCCGAGAAGGACGGATGCACTCTGCAGGCCTCGCCCTTCTCCTCCTCAGCAGATCGCAGGGTGATGTCTGCGTCCGTGCGCACAGAGCATGCGGTTCAAGGGCGCTAACCAGACGTCAGGGCGGCTTCTCCGGGGCGTGTAAGGCCCGGAGCTGGTGAGGCGCGGCTGGGCTTCGCGGGGCTGGCCTGGTCTCTGAAACAGCCTTTCCGCGTCTGGTGCAGCGTCACAGATGGAGGATAAGGCCGGAGGCTGCCTCCGCCAGAGAGGGAGGGGCACTTCCTAGTGGTTCCTGACAGCCCCGGGCACCCGCCGGCACCGCCGTCCCCTGGTGGGGGAGGGGTCTCCCCACCCCACGGCCTCTGTGCCCGACCCCGAGTGGGCTCCTCTCCCAGACTGTAGGGACCCTGGGGCCCTGGGAGCTCTGGTCTCGCATCCTCCGTGTAGGGGGCACCCATGGTGTCCTTAGCGACCGGTCCAGGTGTGGGTCCTGCTGCCCCTTGGGACCCGGGCAGCCGGAGGGACAGGAGCGCTGGCAGGTCCGGCTCCACACCCAGCGTCCCAGGTACGAAACTCTGCCCAGGGGTCCCGGGGACTCAGCCGGGAGCCTTTGACGCGGGGACCGGCCACCGGGAGAGCCGATCAGGGACTTGTTTCATTCGTGACCCGTAGAAAGCATCTCAGTCCTCTAGGGAGCTGCTCCCAGTGCAGAGCTGGAGGGGTCCTTCCCGTGAAACCTGAGGAGTGAGCATCCCGCCGCGCTCAGGAGCGCCAGGCGACGGCCACGGCCACCGGCTGCTACCGGGAGGACGGTCCTCTTACACTGATCAGTTTTTAATTAATTTAGCTTTACAAGAGGTTTTTGTTCTTTTCCTAATATAAAATTAGTAATTGTGTATGCTTACGTCAGAAATTGGAAACACTTTCCTTCTTTTTACCAGTATTTATTAGCTACTATGTGGAAGACACTACACCAGCGTGCAGCAAATGATCAAGAAGGTTAGAATCCTTATAAATCCCACCACTCAGACCTAAACAGATGACATTCGGGGACGTTTTCATTCTTTCTGAAGTGCGTGCCTGCATAATTTTGCTATAATTCTGAACACAGAATTTTGTATCCCTTAAAATAACTGAATATTATAGTATGTTTCCATGTCACTAAATATTATCAT
The DNA here is from genome assembly GCF_951394435.1 of Stenella coeruleoalba. Classification (NCBI taxonomy): domain Eukaryota; kingdom Metazoa; phylum Chordata; class Mammalia; order Artiodactyla; family Delphinidae; genus Stenella; species Stenella coeruleoalba. The sequence continues at coordinate 87,707,167 of NC_137158.1, read as the reverse complement.
AAATGAATTTTATTTTATATGTAAAGATCTGTTGTATGTCTTTAATGTATTTAAACAACACAGAATATTAAGTGCTTTTCTTTTCCCTCATGTGTTTCACTGTAATTAATGCTAAAATGGCATCTTTACATCCTTACATATAGGTATTTGTCCCTCCCTCTGATTATTTCCAAAAATTTTGAAAGTGAAATCACTTGTTTCAAGATTAAGGTTTTTGGTACAAAGGTGCCGACTTGCTTTCCGGAACAAGTGTTTAATCTCAGTTTGCCCTGACAGTTGCCAGCAGGTGATCACTACAATTTGGCAAACATTGGATATTTTTATTTTCAGCATCTTGGCTAGTTAGGTAGACAAAAAAGTCTCATCTATTTAATGGTATAGGGAGTCCAACCTAGAATCTGTGATAACTGGTGAGGTACTTTAAAAAATAATTTTCTTGGAGATTTAATTTCCTTACATGTAAACCCTCTCCTCTTTCCATTGACCACTTTTTCATTTTGTAGTGCCGGCACCTGCACGCAGACACACACACACACCACATCACAGACACACACACATCACACCATAGACACAAACCACACAAGTCATGCCACACACACACACACACACATCACACCATAGACACAAACCACACAAGTCATGCCACAGACACACACACACATCACACCATAGACACAAACCACACAAGTCATGCCACAGACACACACACACATCACACCATAGACACAAACCACACAAGTCATGCCACACACACACACACACACATCACACCATAGACACAAACCACACAAGTCATGCCACAGACACACACACACATCACACCATAGACACAAACCACACAAGTCATGCCACAGACACACACACACATCACACCATAGACACAAACCACACAAGTCATGCCACACACACACACACACACATCACACCATAGACACAAACCACACAAGTCATGCCACAGACACACACACACATCACACCATAGACACAAACCACACAAGTCATGCCACAGACACACACACACATCACACCATAGACACAAACCACACAAGTCATGCCACACACACACACACACATCACACCATAGACACAAACCACACAAGTCATGCCACACACACACACACACATCACACCATAGACACAAACCACACAAGTCATGCCACACACACACACATCACACCATAGACACAAACCACACAAGTCATGCCACACACACACACACACACACACACACACTCACACACACACACACCACATCACAGACACACACACACATCACACCATAGACACAAACCACACAAGTCATGCCACACACACACACACACACATCACACCATAGACACAAACCACACAAGTCATGCCACACACACACACACACACACACACACACCATAGACACAAACCACACAAGTCATGCCACAGACACACACACATCACACCATAGACACAAACCACACAAGTCATGCCACACACACACACACACATCACACCATAGACACAAACCACACAAGTCATGCCACACACACACACACACATCACACCATAGACACAAACCACACAAGTCATGCCACACACACACACATCACACCATAGACACAAACCACACAAGTCATGCCACACACACACACACACACACACACACACACTCACACACACACACACCACATCACAGACACACACACACATCACACCATAGACACAAACCACACAAGTCATGCCACACACACACACACACACACATCACACCATAGACACAAACCACACAAGTCATGCCACACACACACACACACACACACACACACCATAGACACAAACCACACAAGTCATGCCACAGACACACACACACATCACACCATAGACACAAACCACACAAGTCATGCCACAGACACACACACATCACACCATAGACACAAACCACACAAGTCATGCCACACACACACACACACATCACACCATAGACACAAACCACACAAGTCATGCCACACACACACACACACATCACACCATAGACACAAACCACACAAGTCATGCCACAGACACACACACACACACACACACACATTAACTGTTGCTTTGGTTCCAGTATTTTTCCCTGTTTGACACTGGCCTTTTAGTGTTGTTCATGGGCTCTTAACATCTAGAACTTTTTCCGTAGTTCCATCTCTTTCTGCTTTGCCCCTGCCTCTCCCTCCTGTCCTCCCATCCTGAAAGCAGGAGGCCTTCATGTCTGCATTTCCTAGTTTTCCACGGTGTGTGTGCCTTGACCTTAAACCAGCCGGAAGGTGTTTTGGCAGCTGACGTTGGCTGGAGAGGGGCTGGGTTCCCCCGATACCAGGCTGTTCTCCCCGTCACCAAGTGCCGGCTCTCCACCCCAGGTCAGCCTCTGTGTCCAGCGGGTCTGCCCACCAAGCTGGCAGCTCCTGCACCTGCTCCACACTTGGTACCTGTTCCAGACTTACAATATAGGTCAGCGCTTGACAGGGCAAACTCCCCTGGAATGCTTTCCATTTCCCCCAGATTTCTATCCTACTCTTTATTATTTCATGTAAAATTTAGAGAAATCATGTCTTTAAAAAATCTCTAAAGAAGCCCCTTAAAATTTGAATTTAAACAGCGTCATAAATATGTGAAGTGGTGGATGTTAATTACCTCGACGGGGGGAATCCTTTCACGATGTACACGCAGATCAAACCACCACGATGTACTCTCAAAATATCTTACAATTTTATTTGTCAGTTATACCTCAATTAAGCTGAAACTTTAGAAAATTTAAAATAACAGAAAAACTGAGCTAAACATCCATGACATTGGAAAGAATTAACAGCATCATCTTCCCAGCTTTTCCTTCTACTCATTCAAACCCACTTTCGTGTCTCTAACGTTTTGGTCTACTTTTCTATATACCATTTAGTTGTTAATTTTAATATTTTATTACTCCTTTGAATGTTATCTAGTTTCCCTGTTGCATTCGCTATCTTGATAATTTTGAGTTATAAGGATGGAATTGAGTTTTGTATTTTGTTTTGCATCCAAACCTCCTATCATTAGATCTAATATATTTCTTTTGGTTTATGCTAAACATACTCGCTACTGCCTTTGACTTACATTTGTAGTTCTTATTTCTATTTCTGTGCTTATTGCATTTTCTAGAATTTCCAAGGGACTGTTAAATAATGATGGTAATTATGTGTGTTTTGCAAGCCCTGTAGTTTGCGGGGGCGGGGGTTGTTTCTGTTTTTGCAGATGAAATACGAGAAAGAAAAATGAAAGCGTTGTCATTGGCGACGTTAATCTCTGACTGTGGACCGGTTATAGCTGTCCAGGTAACTTCCTATCAGGTCGGTGGGCAGAAGGCAGCTGAGACCAGATTGCGTGACCCCTTTGTGTCCTTGGATGGCTCTCGGGAATTCTGGACATCCTGTGACACGTGTCCTGCATGTGTGCCCTTGTGTGATTTTCTGGGAAGAAGAGGCCAAGGATTCTGTCACATTCTCAAGGATTTCTGTCACCCCAGGAAAGTTGAGACCTGCTGCATGCAACGAAGTTCCCTTTGGTGGTTACAGGGGGCGGGGAGCAGCAGATGGGGGACGGGGTGATTCCTGGACCCGCAGGTGAGGGCGCTCTGGGCAGTGGGCGTCTGTCCTCATCCTCCAGACCAGAGATGAGACCCAGCCCTTGGGTTTCCCGGGAGCAGGGCTGCCCCGGCGTGGGTGCTGCAGGAATTCCACTTCCGTGCTGCTCTTTCCGCAGTCGAGTTGGCTTTTAGATTAAGACAAAGGAGATGGGTTTCTCTGGGCCATTTTTTAGCAGACGCTTGGTGAATTTCAGTTGATCCCGGATTACCTGAGAGAGGTGTACGCTCCTGTGTTCTGCTGGTCTGAGCAGGTCTCCCTGTCGCATTGCAGCACCCTGGGTTTCCTCTGAGCAGACTTTCCAGTGCAGACGGGCTGGGTCTCAGTCGCGGCTCCATTTCAGCGATGCAGTGAATTGCACATCCTGTTATAATCACCTGCTGGTGTGGCGCTCTCTGCTTGGAGCTAGCCTCCCGGTCAAAAATTATTTTCTTGGATACCTAGTACTGTTAACACGTCAGCATTTCTGTGTAGTTAATCTGTCCAAGTCTACACTCTTATATTAAATTGGAGCCCTGGGAAATGGACCAAAATTAGTTCTCTTCTTCTTATTTCCCCTCTGGGTGTTGCCAATCTCTTACTGTCTCTCTAACTTGGCCACCCATTTTTCATTCGGGTTTTTGAGTCACTGCTCTGAATCTTCTGGTTGCAGCTTCTGTTAATCACTCATGCCCAGCCCCATGTATGGAAAACATATACCAAGATCAGGTCCAGGTTTGCAGGCCAGCAGCCAAGGACCCGGGCCGTCACTAGCAGGTCCTTGGAGCACCACTTCTCAAGTCATGGTTGACCTGTAGTCAACCCAATTTAAGAGTCTGTTTTTAGCAAGAAAGGTATTTGCAGAAGAGTGTTAAGAGGACCCCTGATGTTTTAATGTCTTCCTAATTTACCTCAGTAGCTCATCATGGATCTCTTTATCCATTAATTCATCTGACGCTGTTCTAGAAGCTGTTTTCTGCATACCCCCAACTCTCTGGGCCTTCACTTTACATTTGCCGTCTTGCTGTGTAACTAGGACTTTTCTTTTGTGAGTCAGTAGAACCTGAGGGAAGATCCCTTTTGCTCAGCTCACCCTCTGTGACATGATGGCCTGTGCTCCTCTGGCCCTAGGCCTCTGGGTGGCTGCTGTGTGACCTTGAGCCATCATTGAGCCTCTCTGGGCCCAGGTGGGTGCAGGTGTGAGGAGGGAGCGCTCTCCCTCCAGCCTCTCAGCAGGTGGAGCCCCTCGCCCAGAGGCCTGAGGGCCAGAAGTGAACAGAAAGGCTTGGGGAGGCTCCAGGCCAGCGCTGGGCGATGCTCAGAAACCGAGGAGACCAGACGCAGGGGAGGCCTTGGGGAAGACGACAGGGTTTGCACAAACGCTGCTGTCCCCACCTGGTGAGTTCTACCCCAACAGGACCCCCAGGGCCGATGCGTCCGAGTCGTCCAGAGATGAACCTCTGGCCGTACCTGGGGGCAGAAGCTCCACACCCACAGGGACGTCGTCAATCAAGGCGACAGAGGATAGGCAGCATGGTTCCCCCCTCAGGAGGCTGGGCAGGGGAGCAGGGGGAAGCGGGGACTGGGCACACTCGTCAGGCTGCGACCCGGCACGAGTGAGGGTCCCTTTGCAGATGCTGAGAAACAGCCGGTGGGCACTTTCGGGGGGAACATTCAGAAATGACGCTGATGTAGGCCCCTCCTACGGAGGAAGGTAGCCTCGTCCTACAATGCTGGCAGTGAGAGGCTGGGTTTGGACACTGGGTTTGGGAGTGGAAGAATCTCACGCCCACCTGACGATAAGTAGTCACGTATTCAGGCGTCACTTACAGGCGAAGCCCTAAATTCTAGTCTGGGTTGATGTGAAAACCTTTCATTCTTTATCCCTTCCCGGCTTCCAGGTGTCTCTCTTGAGAGGTAGTTATCAGAGCGACGTGGCAGCTTTACACCCAGACAGGTGGCCTTCCTCCTGGCCTCCTGGCTGCAGAATTCATGGACAGTGTCTCCTGAGATGGCCCGAGGTGACTCTGGACCCACTTGGGATCCTGTGTGCCTGCACGCGGCTCAGAGCTTGCCGTCTTCAGGGATGCTGTCTGGGGGCGGGAGTCCACCCTGGTCCATGCTGGCTCTCCACAGGCTGCACACCACCTGTCCGGGCTGGCGCTGGGCTCCCCCAGCTGGTAGTTCACGGGCTCAGGGCATCCACTACTGATTATGGTCTAAACCATCTGGGCCTGGCTCTGCTCTGCTGCCAGGTCCCGGCACAGCTGAGGAGCAGAGAGCTGACAGCACTTGGGGACCAGCCAGGCCCACTTGGGGAGCCGCTACTGGGCCACGTGTGCAGCTGAGGGGCCGAGCACACTCAGGGAAGCCCTTCTGGGCTGGCGGCGGGGCAGGACCACTGAGACCCTGACCGTCACCGACGTCGCCCAGGGTCACCGCCAGCTCTGACATTTGGATCCAGGGCCTGGTGAGCCAGCATAAACCACACATCGAGAGCCTCCTGGGGGCGCTGGGGAAAAGACAAGCGTAGGATGTGAAAGAGAGAATCCAGGACTTTGATTTTTAAGATTCCTTCTCATCGTCGTGGCTGACTTTCAGCTTAGGGAGTGGGCCTGTCCCCTGAGCTTAATGATTTGGAATTGGTTGTAAATTAAATTATTTGGAGGGGGAGGTGCAGGGGAGCCAGAACCCCTCAGCAGGTGGCCTAGCAGGAGTCATTCTCACCCTGCTCTCGTGTCACAGGCCAGGATGCGCGGGACCAGTCTTAGGATTGTTGAGCTTTTATGAGAACCCCGTGCGAGCCGTTAACCTAGATTCACTGCTTAGATTGTAGAATACAACTGGCTTCTCTGAAGCACATCTGCATCGTTTAAAACAATTTTATACCGTAAAACACGAAGTGTGGCTTTGGGCGAGATTTTTGTAGAGGACCCGTTTTCCTTTTCTCTTTTGAGTGTTAGGGATTTACTTCATGAGCCTCTGAGAGGAGACAAGCTGTTTCTGTTTCTTAAGCCCCGTGGTCTTGAAGTCCCGTTGGATGAGGGGGCTCTTCTCACTCACGTGAACTTGGAGCAGGAAGCTCCCTTCCCACCTCACCCGGCAGCCGCTGGTCGCCTGCCCTGCTCTCTGCTGCACCTCTTAGGGGTAGTTAAGTCAAAGCCTCTCAGTGAGCACTGCCAGGTCATGGCCCCAGGTGGACGGCTCCGACACGGGGCGTCCCGTATCCTAAGGCCTCCGTCCCCTCCTGGACACCCGGGTCTGCTGAGACGAGGCCTGGCCGCTCGGGGCCGCTGAGGAAAGGCTGTCCTCCGCCACAGGGGACGGACACTCCGGTGGTGGCCAGGATCAGGTGACCTCGAGGAGAGCAGGTATGCACACCCCAACCTGGAGGAAGGTCCATTCAAATTATTGTTACTACTGCTGAAAGAATAGCCCTGGGCTTCTTTCCTTTTTGAAATGGTCGGTAGGCTGAACACACTTCCCTCAGGGTGGTAGCGAGGGCTTGCATCCCAGATGCACACGCTGGTGAGAGGCCAGGAGCTCCGGGGAAAAAAACACCACGTTGGGCTGAGAAGCGCTCCCAAAGGACCACAGGACAGGCCACCTGCATGGGAATGAGTGACCACTGGTGGCATTTCTTGGGACCTACGCTCGGGGAAGGGTCAGGGAAGAAGAAAAGAGATAAAAATAAGACAATTCTAAGGATGGCACAGGCTTGGACCAGGAAGCCGGTCTTTCCCTTCGCGGGGGAGCGATGGGGGGGAAGGTGCGCCCGAACCCGTCTCCCCTGCAGCACTTGGTCCCCTGTGCCCAGCGCCCGGGATGTTGGTGACAGCTCCGTTCTCTTCTTCTGCTACTACTTACCTGTCCCTGTGGACGTGGGTTCTGTGCCCCTACCCAATGGTACATTCCCTCTGGGCATGTCAGGACCCTGAGCCCCATCTGAACTCTGATCACATATCTCAAGGGGCGGGCATGGAAGACGTTGCTCCTTACGCTGCCTTGTGACACACGCCTTAGGAGAGTCATTTCTTCAGGAAGACAAAGCAGGTAATGTATTAATTTTGTGTCTTCCTTCGTTGTGCTTGGTTACCGTTTATTGTAAGGTGCTTGTTAAGACCTCTTTAAAGAGATGCTGAGACTAGTTTTTCTTTGAAATAAAAATCTATTTCATTGAAGCACATTGAAATATGTGCTTACAGTCCCAGGAGTCGGACAGTAGATCCAGACCCATAAGGTAGGAAGGTGTGAGGCGCGGTGTGCGTCGGTGTCGCGGCTCATGGCCTGTGTCCAGGTGTGGCAGGGGGTGTGCAGTCTGAACGGAGCACACGTCTGTGTAAACAGCTCTGCTCTGCACCTTGCAGCACTAGTGACCAGGAAGCTTCCCGTGGTGTGACTCCGTGTCAGCTCACACCCGCATCTTCTCCAGTGTCTTCCTGAACACCATAAGAAATGATTGATAGTTCTTGGAAAATTGGGCCATTGGTCCTAGCATAGATGTCCTCTTTTTGGTAGCATTTAAGAGAACACGATGCCCATTTTTACTCAGACATGTTACTGAACCTCAGCAAAGCCTACTAGTGGTATTTTAGACCTAGGATGTGTATATTGACTACAGTGTAGTTATTAACTAGTGTTTAGTAAGGAAAGTGTTCATTACTTAGCACGACGCTTTTCCACGCATTCTGACCGAAGGTCTCTGTGTTCAGAAACTGTTGGAGGACTTGCATGTTTGGCCGTTGGGTACACGTTTGAGAAATGAGGTGGTACCAGTGAAACTCATACGTCATTACTCCTGCCCCAGTATTTGCTCCTAAGTTATACACTTGGAGCTCTCTGTGTGTTGAAAAAGAAAACAAAAGCTCTCCTGAACCCCTGCTCTCCACACTCCACACATCAGGAGACGGCAGTGCCTGGAGGGTCACACTCCAGTCCCAAAGGCCTCCAGCTCCACCCAGATCTAATCCTCTGGTGAGGACTTGGATATCCTCACAATATTCATTTTTGAACGTCAGGATCCTATATTCCCTCATTCTAAATGGCAAACGTTTTAATGTGTCCCCAGCTCCACCAACTCAAAAGCATAATCCTTTTCCCCGAATATCACTAAAGCTCTCTGAAACTCCAACAGGATCATCACCCCAGGGTTCCTGCCTGACTCAAAGCACGGGAGACCCAGGTTGGCTGTCCCCGTGTTCACGGTGGGGTCCGTCTCGGACGAGCCACGGCTGACGTCCAACTGCCCAAGCTCACCTCTCACGTCCTGACTTTGAACTTCCTCCTGCTGGGCAGGCTTCTAGGCCCCTCAGACTCACCCACTTCCTTCATGGGGTTTTCCATCATCTTAGAGGACATTTCCTTTCCCCAGGTGGGGCAGACGACAGTGACACCCCACACCTGTGACACCTTGGGCACGGCCCCCATCCTGTGGGAGGAGAGCGGCCTCTCCCACCCTCTCATCGGTCCTGAGGGCTGTCGCTGGGGCACACGTGTGGTCCAGGCTGTCCCAGACTTCCTGCATGGCGGGTGAACTGGGGGGAAAACGTCCTGCAGGTCATTATAGGGAATATTGGGAAAGTGAGGGTTCAGAGACGGGGATTCCGTATATAAATTAGAGCCCAGAATGATTTCAAGTTTTCTTTTGATCTCTTGATACTTGCCTGGGAGTAACTTGACTGTCTCGTAATTTATCTCTGTTACTTCCTTACGTTATAGAAAACCCTAGTTGTTTTAGTACGTGGCATTATATCTTCATTAACACTTTTTTTTGCTAACACACAGCCATGCAAACCCAAAACCAATTTTTCTCCTTTCAGCTTGGGTGACAGAAAAACTCTCTCAGGATGTTGGGTAGGGGAGATATTGGCGTAATTCAGTCCGTTCATTTTCCCCAAGCTCCGCAACAGAACTTCAAGTTAACTTGAACTGAGTCACAGCCAGGCGCTAGGAGACACCACTCAGCGTGAGAATAGTCCAGTTCCGGGGTGACCCGAGCTGCCCGCCGTGGAAAGTCTACCGGGGCTTGGTTCCCAGGACCCCATTTATGTTGGTCAGAGAGGCTTCAGGGCTTTATCTCCGCAGGCGAGCCTGGGAAGGACGCCCTGCAGCCAGGAGTGTGTCCCTGCGCGCTCAGGCCTCCGTCGTGTCTGCTGCTGCCCAGCTCACTGCGCAGACAGGCTGAGGACGTACTCACCGTGGGCTCTCCCCCGTGCACAGTCAGCGCAGTTGGACGACCGGAAAAGACAGCATATTTGGTAAAGCAGGGTATGATTCGTAGGCACTGGTTAGTGCCCCTGGCATCTGGGTGTTGGCATTTGGCTTCTTGGCACTGGTCTAACTGGGAAGGTGTGGAGTTGTTGGGACAACGGACACCAGTGATACACCCAGTTCATGCCCGTCCCCCCAAGCCTCCAGCAGGCTCTTACGGTGGCCTTGGTAAGAGGACGGAACGCGTTTCTTAGAGCAGTGTACTCTTACCAGGAGTACCCAGACAAGCCTTTGGGTTTGGTTTGGTGTCTGGTAGCACTTTTTGGAAGACTGTAGATCCTTTACCTGGAATAATTGGATGCGAAAGTGTTACGTTCTGCGTGAGAACAGCAACTTCAGATTCTCTCTTACAATGTTCCTCTGTTTAAAGGAAGGTGTGTGTTGTTTCCTGGTTCACCTGGCCTCACCATGTGCCACCTGCCCACACGTGTCTGTTCCAGGCCATTCCCGATGGTGTTCCTTTCTGGGTGTGGGATTCTCCTGCCCTCTGAGTACTATGTGATCTTCAACCGCAGCTCTTACGGAAGTTCACGTTCCTTCTAAGATGAAGGACCAGTTTGCTGAAAAAGACCCATTGATTCAGAGGGGCAATGAGCATATTTAGGTGCTTTTCAATGGGTGTAGGAATAGTCTTTCCCATAATGTCGGGTATTAAGAGGAAAGCCTTCAGGGGCTCACAGGTCAAGAAGAATGAAAATGCGATGATAATGACAGAGGAACCCATTCGGGTGAATTGAGCACCTAGTGTGCAGGGCCAGGTCCCTCAAACGGCCGTTCACATCGCGGCAGGCAGGCGACACAGCTGCTTAGGAGCTGGAGTGGGGTCTCCTGTGGAAGGGAGGCTTCCTGATGACCTAGAACTTGGGAGAAGGAGCGAAGAACGGCCCGGGAACAGACTGCTTGCTGAATCCCCAGAGATTAGCTCTGGATGAAGGACGTGCTGATCATTCCTGGCTCATCAGAGACAGAGAATCAGAAATCACCTCTTCTTCCCCCAGATTTCCAGACACGGCCCCTCCGTTCGGCGCTCACTGTCTCCAACGCTCTGCCCCCTCAAGAGCCTCACACACTTACTTCCATGCTTGACTTGGTGCATTCAGGCTCCTGTTACACAGTTCCACAGACTGAGTGGCTGATGGACAGCAGAAATTTACTTATTGAGGTCCTGGAGGCTGAACGTCCAATTCAGTGTCGGGTGAGGACCCGCTTCCTGGTTCATAGATGCCGTCTTCTCGCTGCATCCTCACGTGGCAGAGGGGCGAGGAAGCTCTCTGGGTCTCTTGTAAGGGCAGTAATCCCATTCCTGAGGGCTCCACCCTCCTGACCAATCGCCTCCCAAAGGCCCAGCTCCTATTACCATCACACTGGGGTTAGGGCTTCAGGCTTTGAATCTCGGGGGACACATTCACTTCAAAGCAGTGTCCTGGGACATCCCTGTCACCTTCACCCTTAGTGGTCCCTTGTCTAGAGGCCAGCGTCCCTCAATCCCTTTCCTTTCCTCAAAAAGGATGCTCTTGATCGATGATGACTCTGTGTCCTCTGTCAGAATGAAGAAATCTCAGTTTTGGTTTTTTTGGGTTTTTTTTTTGTGGTACGCGGGCCTCTCACTGTTGCAGCCTCTCCCGTTGTGGAGCACAGGCTCCGGACGCGCAGGCTCGGCGGCCATGGCTCACGGGCCCAGCCGCTCCGCGACATGCGGGATCCTCTCGGACCGGGGCACGAACCCGTGTCCCCTGCATCGGCAGGCGGACTCCCAGCCACTGCGCCACCGGGGAAGCCCGAAATCTCAGATATTGAGGCTGATAGCAGTGTGTCATAAAGAGAGGTGTGAAAAGCCATGATGTGGAGACGGACCCCGTCTTGTCCGTCGTGTAGATCCTGCCACGTACCTGCGAGGAAAGCAGGCTTGTTTGCTTAGGCGCAGTGTTGCAGGTTCAAGCTGTTTCAGTACATCTGAGTCCAAACTGCTGAAGAAATGGGTAATTTTTACCTGGTGTGCATTGGATGGATGTTTTCTGTCATCACTTGGACAGTATTCTAGCTACACAGGGAAAAGGTCAAGGAATGAAAAATCCCTTAACTCATTTCAAAATCAGGTTTTTAAAATTACCGATTAATTTATCTTTGTAAAACTCGTGACTGCCTTTCGTTTGCTGGGCCCTGAGTGTACGTGCAATTTGAGTATTTTTAAGACTTTCGATAGAGTTGCTGGTGGTGTCGTCCAGAGTGTTTCCTCAGCTTTACCCGGGGTGGAAGGTCACACTGTTTTCTCAAAAAACCAAAAAAAGAAACCCGCAACTCTTTCCGACAGCGCGTTGACTTGCTTGCTTGATCTCATGTCTGATGGGCCAGTGTGTGTCCTTTGGGGACCGTGTCCTCACTGCCACCAGCACCTCTGCCTCTGTCTTCTCGTCCAGTGAAGGCTCGAGTCGCAGGCATTATTCCTGAGCCTTTCTGTCCACCCCCTCCAAACAGCGTGCGCATCCAGGGAGAGGCGGGCACGGAAGCTCCCCTGGGCTTTTTATTCAGTCAGCAGCTCGCAGTCCAGTGTTTTCACAACAAAAGAGACAGGTTAAGCTTTGTCTCACATCCACCTTATAAAGCGGGCCTGGCGATCTGGGAATATTGTAGTCACGAGGCTTGAGACAGAAGTTGAGATGTGCACAAACTAGTGAAAATTTGCAGAGCTCGCACTTAAGGAAAGGCGTAGGAGTAATTTCCCAGGGAATCATTATTTGAAAAGTTCGAAGGATAATGAGAAAACTATGTCACTCTGTGGGAAGAAGTAGCTGAAAGCTGAACTTATGAACTGTGTCAGCTGCGTCACCAATCATTCCAAGAGCTCTTCGCTCCAAGAGCTGCTTGAGATCATTCCCTGGAGTCCCCCTGTGCGCGCGCAAACACACACACACGCACACGCACACGCACACGCACACGCACACGGAGGGCTGGGTGCAATTTCAGCCGCCACTTTGGGGCAGCCTGCTGGCGAGAGCCGCTTCCTAGACACAGATGCTCTTTTCCCATGAACAGTCTCTGACCTAAACCTGTGAGTTTTCCGGTGGGGCTCAGTTCTGGGTAAGATCCAAAAGGATGCTGGAAATCTCAGTGGGATTTGCACTGGAGTTCCAAAGCCATCATTCTGGGAAAGAAGAGCAACTTGGAAACATTCAGAAACAGATGACAGCAGGCTGGTTGTCCTTCTTCAGCCTCTCAGTGTGTAGCTGCCGACAGAAAACGGCCAAGTCCATTAAAGCCACGTGTGGCTCAGGAACAAAGTCATGGACGGGGAGATGCACCGCACGTGTGATACTGGGACAGCTGAGTCGGGGCAGGACACAGCGGGGAGAGGGAGGAGAGGGCATTGGGAGGGAGGGTCCTTGCTACTCTGCCCGGGATGCTTGCTACTCACGACATCACCAGTGGTCGCCAGTCTGTTTAAATGAATCCTGGTCCTTGTAAGCATTGCTTGTATCAAGGAGTTTAACCAAAACAATAGTGTGAAAAAAACATGCGTAAGTGGCCAAGGTACTTGATACCTACAGCGTATGAGCTCAGCCTACCGCGAGAATTTTCAATCCAGCAGTATTACATGAGTGTGCTCATACGCTAATATGGAACCATTCAGAGTGAACACTGTTGACGGCGTGTCACAGCTTGACCGCAGAAGTGACAGAGCACCTGCAGCTGTCGCCAGGCTCCCAGCCTGCATCTGAGGTTCAGGGCGTAGGTGTCATGGTTGGTTCATCACTGCTGTAGCACCAAGTAAAGAATTAGTTGTCTTTGCAGGAAATGATAGAACTTTTACTCAGCAGTTTGGGATAATAGCGTCAGCAGAAGGAGTTTTCTAAACAAATTTTCAAATCACTTTTTCTGGGATAAATAGTTAATTTTTGACATACTACTACCAGAGTCTCAGAAAAGTCTCAGGATTTTCTCCACCATCACTGAAGCCTGTTGTAGACAAAGGGTGTGATCTTGAAGTACAGCAAGATATCTCGAATTGCTGGAAAGGGCTGAAGCATTTTGGCAAAACCCAAGCTAGGATAGACTTTTACAAACTTTTATAATATGATTTCTTTGAATTTCAAAATCGTATGTAATGCAGATCTCGACTCCACGCATGTGGGACGTTCCCAAGCCCATGTCTTACACCATGAATCACATTGCCCCTCAGCAGGTTGGCTCGGTCGTGCTGCAGGCCTTGTTCAGCAGACGTACTCTGGACCGAGCATCCCATGGGATAACAGACGTGAGGGCGTTCAGTGCACCTTGCTTAAAGCACCCACAAGGTCTTCATTTATTCCTGTACAAACACGTATCGAGTAAATGCTGTGTGCTGGGCGCTTTGAGGTAGGAGGGTACCACCGAGAACGAAACAGGTATTTGCACAGAGGGGCCAGGCCTATGGGGGATTCAACTGATAATGACAGTGATGTTGTATTTACCCTGCGTGTAATCCCTGATTTCTCCAAGAAGTGTTTGCAGGTCAGCTGCTTCTCTCAAACAGCTTCACAGGTCATTGGGTAACAATCAGCTTGAGTCTACTGTGGAGTAAAATTTCAATTGTCCAGACCCCTCGGTGGCCCTGCAGGGGGTCCTTGGATTCTCAGTCTCTGGTGCTTTGGGAACCGTGGCCATGCTGGTCGCAGGGAGCTGCATGGCAACAAGGCCACTGTACCCTCTAAACCAAATCAGTTTGTCACCTCACTTGACGTGCTTCGTCTGTGCTCGTGCCTGTTTGGAAATCTGCATCTTTGGCTTGTAGTGGCGAAAGCTTACACATGTGTGGAGTTCACCAGTTAGCTTCGTTCCATTTGAGGGGTCCCTTGGGGCCGAGTTCTCGCAGCTCTGACAGCTCCACCCTCGGGGTTGGAGGGCAGTGTGATGTGGATGGGCTGATGGGGGCATTTGAAAACTTTAACATGTATCTGAGTTTTTTAGCAGAATGTTTTATAATTTTTTTAAATGTCAACTAAGTTGGTTTTAAAGAGAGGAAGAGGGGTGGTTATTCAGCTAACTTCTTTGAGGTTTTTGGCCAAAAGTTTCATCTTTTCAAAAGTTTGGAAACCTGATAAAAGCACGTTATCACTGAAATTGTTTAAGCTTAATTCTGAAGGTCATGACTGTTCTCTGTCTGGATTCTGTGTGTAAGAATCTTCGGGATAAGAAAGGGGATATGGCCAGGGCTAGCTCCATGTCATGTGTGTTCTGAGACTCTGATAGCCAAATTGGCAGTCTTCTCTAAGGATATTTGGGACGATCTACTTTTAGCAGGAAAAAATGGCTGGGACCAGAGTATTGACAGTAGTTCTAGTCTGTTGCCCTAAGCATTGCCCTCATGCATTGGCCTTATATGGGGGATGCCACTCACGTGGAAACTCCCCTCGAAGGTTTAGGGATTATTGATCCGACACGCACACACATTACAAAAGTGACTACAGTTGATCTTGCTTAGATTGCTACTCATGACTGTTGAAGAAAAAAAATTTAAACCCTTCATATTTATATCTGTGAAACTATTTAAGAGAAATAAATTTATCACACAAGTCATTTTGTCTAATACCCCATAGCAGACAGTCATCTCTAATTTCACTTTTAAACCTTTTTCCCTCATTTTTCAGTTTCCAGTAAATTCATACCACCCACCTCCCAGGAAAAAATTCTATTAACTCCCTGGCCGCCCGCCAGCCTGGGAAGTTCGTGTTGGTCTCTGCGTTGTACATCCTTGTGTTTACCGTCTGTGCCCTGATTGGAAATACTGTATTCGTCCAAGATGAACCTTGCATGTTGAGTTTAAAAATTTTAATAGCTTTAAAAATATCGAGCCTTTCTTTTTCACCAAATGGTAGGTTTATTCTTTGCATTCAGAAAAGGTATCCAAATTCTTTCGTGTTGGCTTCCATCTTTTTGTATTCTTGCAGCAAGTTATTTGATCTTATCTGCTTTTCGAAACTCACAGTTCATTTTACATAAACTTTCCATTGTATTTCAGTTTAGCTGGATGTGATAGCAGTGGGTGAGTATAGGAATCCCACATCTGTGGTTAACAAGGTGACTTTGTTGATTTAAATTTCCTTATATGGAAGCCTGAGTCTTCTTGCTTACGTTTACATTTCTATATAAAAGATTCAGAAAACAAAGGAAAGAAAATTAACCACTTATACTTCTCTAACACCATCACTGTTAACTTCCTGATGTATTTCCCATTAATGTTTCTCCGACAGCTCTTTTAAATGTCAGTATAGTCATCATGTACATAAAATTTATTTACTGCCTTCTTTAATTTAAAATCTTATAACAAGGCTCCTTCAACATTGCAAGTAGACTTCAAAATCACTTTTTAAAAATATTTTATTCTGAAATAATGATAAAATAGCAGAAAGTTTTAGAAACTAGTACAGAGGTCCTATCTGCCCTTCCCCCAATTCCTCCACTGGTAGTATCTTGTATAACCATAGTACAGTATAAAAACTAGGAGTCTGACACTTGATGCAATCAACAGAACTTACGCAGATTTCGCCGGTTTTACATGTGCTCTTTTGTGTGTGTGTGTGGTTCTATGCAGTTTCATCACACGTGTAGATTCATGTAACCTGCACCACAATCAAGGCAGAATTTTTCCATCTCCACAAAGATCCCTCCTGTTACTCTTTTATGCAACACACACACATGTACACCTGCACACGCGCACACAACCCCTTACCTCTGGCAACCACTAATCTTTTTCTCTAAGATTTTGTCATTTCAAGATGTTATACGGCTTCCCTGGTGGCGCAGTGGTTGAGAGTCTGCCTGCCGATGCAGGGGACACAGGTTCGAGCCTTGGTCTGGGAAGATCCCACATGCTGCGGAGCAACTGGGCCTGTGAGCCACAACTACTGAGCCCGCGTGTCTGGAGCCTGTGCTCTGCAACAGGAGAGGCTGCGACAGTGAGAGGCCCGCGCACCGCGATGAAGATTGGCCCCCGCTCCCCACAACTGGAGAAAGCCCTGGCGCAGAAGCGAAGACCCAACACAGCCAAAAATAAATAAATTAATTAACTAATTAAAAAAAAAAAGATGTTATAAAGGGCTTCCCTGGTGGCGCAGTGGTTAAGAATCCGCCTGCCAATGCAGGGGACATGGGTTCGAGCCCTGGTCTGGGAAGATCCCACATGCCGCGGAGCAATTAAGCCTGTGCGCCACAACTACTGAAGCCCGTGCGCCTAGAGCCCGTGCTCTGCAACAAGAGAAGCCACCGCAGTGAGAAGCCCGCGCACCACAATGAAGAGTAGCCCACAGCAACTAGAGAAGAGCGCACGCTCAGCAACAAAGACCCAAGGCGGCCAAAAAAAAAAAAAGATGTTATACAAATGGGAATCATATTGTTGATGAAAAAGTAATCAATAGTCAATCTAAGAAAGAAATAGAAATTTTAATTTGAGCCAATCTGAGCATTATAACCCTAGAGACAGTCTCTTAGAGAGCTCTGAGGACTGAAGAGTAAGGGGGAGGCCAGTGTATATGTGATTTTGACAAAGGGGGTACAGGCAATCAAGCACACATCTTGATAGAAGGTTACTGCTATGTGCAAGGAGAAGACATCTTAGTTAATGGTTTTAGTGCTTTTGTAAGTATGGGAAGATGCAAGAATCCAGGTTCATAAAAAGCTTCTCCTGAGAATATCTAACTCTCTGAGGGCCGGTTCCGCCCGTTGTCCCAGAGCACAGAGAGCTTCATCCTTATCTTTGTTCTGAATTCCATTCAGGGTGTCTTGTAGGTCAGCAACTGCAGTGGCTAATGATTTGATTCTTGTAGAACTGGATGGTGGGCAACAGTCTTTATTTTGCAATCCCTTCCCTTTCAGGCTTAATTTTGACCAAGGTTTGGGAGGCGTTTCCTGACCCATTTGCCCCAAGGCGCTAGGAATGCTCATCCCCGGGTCAGGGGAGGATTTTGTCGAGAGGTCACTCCAAGTGCTGTTACTGGACTAGGCCCCGTTAACAGCAGCCAAAAGCCTGTGGACCACCTGCCTTACTGGTCTGTTGTGGTGCAGGAAAGAGTTCCCTCTTGTGGCTTCCTCCCAAATCTCGAGTTAACACTGTTACAGTCATGCATCTTGTAGGACTATATGTTTGATGAATCCTTTCAAGTCACCTAATCATTGTTATTTTTATCTGAGACTCAGTCACACAATTGGTAATGCAAGAACCAATAATCTTGTTAAAGAGGCAGAATACAGGTAATGTAACTGGTAACATTAATAAGGTCGTAAGTAGGTATTTAAGCTAAGACCTTCCCTTAGGTGTGGCTCAGTATCTCCCCAGATGGTTTTACCAGACTGCTCTGCACCAGTCACTATCTTTAAAGGAATCCATGTATTGGCCTTGGACGTAAGGCTTGTCTGCAAGGCTAGTGGTGGGTGATCGTGACCCCTTACAGGATTGAGGAGGGAATGCTGTCTTCTAAGGAGTTGTATGGCTGACACAGAAGGAGAAATTTGATCTTCATGGCTGAGCTGGTATTCCTGCCGTTGGGAAAGTCTGGTTAATGTATAATGCAGACACAGAGCAAACTAGAGGGGAGGGAGGAGGCCCAAACAGGCAGAGAAGACGCTTTATGTTTACATTTTTCTTGTCTTCCCTCCAAGTAGGAATTTTTGTTTCATCAGGATAAATATAATCTTTTGAGATTGGCTTTTTTCACTCAGCATCATTCTGCGGAGACTCACTCGTGTCGTGTGTATCCTTAGTTTGTCCCTTTTTATTGTTGCCGATGATGTGTCCCAGTTTGCTTAAGCATTTAAGTTAGAGGACGTCTGGGTTGTTTCCTGTTTGGGTATAAGGCTGCTGTGAACTATCACATTCAGGTTTTTGTGTGAACGTACTCTTCATTTCTCTGGGATGAATGTGCGAGAATGCAATTAGTGGGTTGTACGGTAAGTTCGTGTTTCATTTTGTAAGAAGCTACCTGACTGTTTTCCAGCAGCTGATCCATTTTCCATTCCCACCAGCAATGGATGAGAGATCCAGTTTCCCTGCCTCCTCACCGGCATTTGATGTTATCGCTATATTTTCTGTTTTAGCCACTGATAGGTGTGTAGTGATATCTTACGTGGATTTGCCCTTCTCTCGTGGCTAATGATGTTGAATGTATTTTCAGGCGCTTGTTTGCCATTTGTATCTCTTCTTTGGTGAAATGACTGGTTATCTCTTTTACCCATTTTCTAATTGGATTATTTGTTTTATTTTATTGTTGAGTTTTGAGAATTTTTATTTGTTATAGCTACAAGACCTTTGTTGCGTAAGTGGTTTGCAGGTGTTTTCTTCCAGGCTATAGCTTCTCTTTTCATCTTCTTAGCAGAGTCTTTGCAGAACAAAAGTTTTAAACATTGATTAAGCTCCGTTTACTGATGGCTCATGCTTTGGAGATCATATCTAAGAATTTCCCCCTTATTCCTAGGTCCTGAAGCTTTTCTCCTAAAAGTTTTATAGTTTTGTGTTTTACATTTAAGTCTGTGATCCATTTTCAGGTCATTGTATAAAACGGGATTTAGGTCTGTTTTGTTTTTTTTTTTTTTTTTTGCCTTGGAGGTCCAGTGCTCCAACACCGTTTGTTGAAAAGACTCTCCTTCCTCCACTGAATTTCTTCTTCATCCCTCTCAAAAATCAGTTGGGTGTATTTGAATGGGATGGGTTCATGCCCAGGCTCTCTGTTCTGTTCCATTAGTCTGTGTGTCTGTCCTTCCACCGGTATCTCACAGTCTTGATTACTGTAGCTACGTTGTAAGCCTTAACATCAGTAGAGTGATTCCTCCCACTTTATTATTCTTTTTGAAAATTGTTTTTAGGGATTCTAGGTCATTTGCGTTTCCATATAAATTTTTTTTTTAAGAAGATGTTGGGGGTAGGAGTTTATTAATTTATTAATTTATTTTTGCTGTGTTGGGTCTTCGTTTCTGTGCGAGGGCTTTCTCTAGTTGTGGCAAGCGGCGGCCACTCTTCATCGCGGTACGCAGGCCTCTCACTATCGTGGCCTCTCTTCTTGCGGAGCACAGGCTCCAGACGTGGAGGCTCAGTAGTTGTGGCTCACGGGCCTAGTTGCTCCGCGGCATGTGGGATCCTCCCAGACCAGGGCTCGAACCCCTGTCCCCTGCATTAGCAGGCAGATTCTCAACCACTGTGCCACCAGGGAAACCCCTCCATATAAATTTTATTTTTATTTTTTATACATCTTTATTGGAGTATAATTGTTTCACAATGCTGTGTTAGTTTCTGCTGTACAACAAAGTGAATCAGCATATGCATACATATATCCTATGGAGGTTCCTTAAAAAAACTAAAATAGAACTACCGTATGACCCAGCAATCCCACTACTGGGCATATACCCTGAGAAAACCATAATTCCGAAAGATACATGTACCCCAATGTTCACTGCAGCACTATATACAATAGCCAGGACATGGAAGCAACCTAAGTGTCCATCAACGGATGAACGGATAAAGAAGATGTGGCACATATATACAATGGAATACTACTCAGCCATAGAAAGAAACAAAATTGAGTTACTTGTAGTGAGGTGGATGGACCTAGAGACTGTCATACAGAGTGAAGTAAGTCAGAAAGAGAAAAACAAATACTGTATGCGAATGCGTATATATGGAATCCATATAAAGTTCAGAGTCAGCCTATCTGTATCTACAAAAAGCCTTGTTCAGACATTGATGGGAATTGCATTATGCCTACAGATCAGTGTTTGGAGAATTATAGTCTTTACTGAGTCTTCCAATCTGTGGACATGAATGTCCCTTCATTTTTTTTACCTCTTCTCTGATTGTTTTCAGTCGCGTTCGGGAATTTTCAGCACACAGATACTGTACGTGTTTTGTTAGTTTTCTCCTAAGTATTTCATTATTCTGGGAGCAACTGTAAATGGTGTAATCACTTTTAATGCCTTTGTAAAATTTCATTTGGTGGATGTCATCATTTACTTAATTCTTCCACTGTTGGCTGGACATTTAAATTGTTTCTCATTTCTTCACTCTTATTTAAAAAAACATTGTAACAAACGGCTTTCATATTCAGATTGTTGATAAAGTCTGAGGAGTGAGATCCCTGGGTCAGGCGGTGTGAACGTGTGTGCCTCTTGGTGACCGTGGAATTGGTGTGTGAATGAAAGCAGGCTTCCCGCTCAGTGCCCACCAGTCTGCCCAGCTGTCCAGTAAGACCGATGGCTTTCTGTTCATAGTGGCATATATTTTTCCAAGGCGTGGACTCGGTGGCTTTCAGATCCTGTCCTGCCTGGTGACTGATGACTCTCCGTCAAAACATAAAGTGCTTTGCAGGGCACAGTCATCGCGTTCCCAAACACATGACCTCATCCTGCACACGTGCCCGCATGTTAAATCGTGCTGCCGTCGTTCCACTCACCCAAGTGGCAGCTTACGATCCTCTTGCAAGTTATTCCCGTTTGCTAAGATGTTACCGGTTTGAATAATTCATCCTTATCTACACCCCACGGATTCTGCTTTGTCCACCCTCATGAGGATCACAGACATGCTTGCTAATGAGAGGGGCACCAACGTCACCTTTTTTTTTAAAATAAATTTATTCATTTATTTTTATTTTTGGCTGCGTTGGGTCTTCGTTGCTGCGTGCGGGCTTTCTCTAGTTGCGGCGAGCGGGGGCTACTCTTGGTTGTGGTGCGTGGGCTTCTCATTGTGGTGGCTTCTCTTGTTGCAGAGCACGGGCTTTAGGTGCACAGGCTTCAGTAGTCGTGGCACACGGGACCAGTAGTTGTGGCTCACAGGCTCTAGAGCACAGGCTCGGTAGTTGTGGCGCACGGGCTTAGATGCTCCGCGGCACGTGGGATCTTCCTGGACCAGGACTCGAACCTGTGTCCCCTGCATTGGCAGGCGGATTCTTTGAAGAAGTGATCTCTACTTTGAGGAAGGGCTATAAATATAGACATTCCAGCATAAGACTTTCCCAATCATAGCGATCAGTTTTAGTAACTGTTGCTGTGTGTTTTTTGCACCATTAAAAAAAGCCTGTTACTTTAGCAGTGTTTTCTTTGCAGAAACCAAATGGCCCTTCTCCGCATAAGTGTTGCTTAGAGATGCCCAATCAGTGCCTGCTCACTGGACAGGAGGGTGCAGTGTACTGGTCTGTGGTACCCGAGTCAGGTGTCTTCGGAGGATGTCTGAGTGATTGGATGGATACAGCCCAGAGCTTTTGCTATAGTTTGGTGTTTACCCTTGAGTCACTGTTTATGTCTAGTGTGCCAGTGGGTGCTGGCGGATCTGTACTTTCGTTACAATTTGTACCTTTGGCTTAAATGTTCCCATGCACAAATGTACAGTGATACTCTTCCCAGTAGAGCAAGAAAAACACAAACAATCCACTAGACGTTGAATTTTCACGTTATCTTTGAGAATATTCTTGCCCTTTTGAACATTGCAACCTACCATCTGACGACCAGCTTCGAATGCAAAGAAATTCTTACGGATGGTTCTGGAGGACCTTTGGTTTCATGCCTGAAGAGAAAAATAAGTGAAACCTTTGTAATGATGCTGGTAGATGTTCTCCGCTAGTTACGTGTCCCTATGAGTCTGTCACCTTTTACTAGAGAAGGAGCACGAGCTGACCTCATGGAATAGTGAGAATTGACGTCCAGCTGTCTGTACAGGTAGCTCAGCCCGTTTCTGTTGTGGAGAGAGCACAGTTGTGAGTGGGGAATGCTGGGCCTTCCGTTGACAATAGATACAGAGACTTGGAACAGAAAACAGCCTGGCAGGAGGGACGCGTCCCACGGGCACAGAGTCCCTGACACCAGCTGACTCAGCATGTCCTTACCTCTGTCAGAAACATCACAGTTATCAACAACTCGTTCTGATAGAGATATTTACCGAAATGTTGATTTTGAAAAAAAAAATTGGATATCAAGTCAGAAATATGTAAATAATTAAGTCTTGGAGATGATGATATTCAGATAAGTGAAATTTTCCCTTTTCTGGAAAAAACCGTGAAGCTGTCCCAGTCGATCTCACTGGGATGAGACTATAGTTACACTGATAGTGGGTGATCGTCGCGGAGGCTTTTCGTTTGGGAATTTCAAGCCCACGTTGTCAGCTTTTCTCAACTCTCAGCGCAGCCTCTCTCTCTTTCACACCACACATCTCAGATCCGAAGTGACAGTGTTCTGAGTATGTGGACGGATGGGAAACGGTGATAATTGCCTGTTCGGTGCACGGCAGGCAGGCAGCCTGGTATCATTTTATCACCCTCTTTAGTCGGCACTATTTTTAAAGTTGTACTAAAGAATAAAGACTTAGCCCCGTCAGCACACATCCCGCTGCCCCAGGACAGACACTGTCGCCATACAGAGCTGTGTGTTCCGTAAGGAAACTTCTCTGCTTCGGGACCTATAGCGACATGCGTTTCCATCCACAGTTTTGAGGCCCTTTGGCGATTCCTCAGTGCCTCTCGACAAATGCAGATAGCGACTTCCTCATCCGTGTGCAAAGTGACTCTGTACAAAGCACGTCCTTGAAGGTGGCTTTCCAGGTGAGATGGAAATTGTCCATGGCCACATCTAGAACCTGCGCCTGAAACACCACACCCAGGTTCCAGGGCCTCTGTCACTTCACAGCTCATGTTCCACAGAGCGTTGCTTTCTCCGGGGGCTCAAGGATTGATGGAACTTACTGGAACTAACCCACCTGAGGGACGTCGAGGTGTCAGAACCTGGGAGCCTGCAGCGCGTATGCTGTGGGTGCCTGTGTCCTCCTCTCTCTGTGCAAGGAGGCCCCTGCAGGAACGCGGCTCTGTCTGCCCGTCACCGCTATAATCACAGCTTCCAGGGCGTCCAATTTGCATAGACTGTGATTTATAAAAATACCAGCAGACCGAGAGGCTTTCAGAAGGATGGAAGAGGAGATAATTCGAGGGAAAGACAGGCAACGAGGGCAAAGAAAGACAGAAGCCGTGAGGGGTGGCACTTTAATTTAAAAACAGAGGGAAAAGTCCACCTTGCCTTTAATAACAAAATTAATAAAAGGGAGGTAGAGGGCAAAAGTCTGGATGGGAAGGAAAAGGCAGAGAATAAAAATGAGACGTGTCTTGGTTGTTTCTCCTCCCTCTCCTCTGAGTTTCTTCACTTCCCCCTGCTGTGATGTCTGAGTCCCAAGTTCGGCCCAGTTCAGTCCCTGAGGGGCTTCAGAAGCAGCTCAAGGTCTCTTTCTGAAGGCGGACACGCCTGGCTGGTTGTCCCTGTGCGTGAGTTACTGCCGTGACTGCCCTGGGGGCTGGGTCACTTTCTTTGGTAAAAAAAGGGAAAACGCCATTCCAAGATGCATGAGAAAAGAGTGCCCTGCGTGCACTGCACGATCTGTCCCTCGGGGAGTTGCAACATCCAGGCGGGCATTGCACCAGGTGGGTCTGCGGTTCAGGCCCTGGACCACACCCGATGGACCCCAGGCAGGGGCCACCGCTCCGCGCATCGTCCTTCTCCTGCGTCTCGGAGCCGCTGCCCCCGGCCTCTGGTTTCCTCCAGCATTTTCCTTTCTCGTTCCCTTGCTCCTGTGCCTTCCCGCAGGGTTTTGTTTTTCTTCAGTGGGCCGTCCTTGTTCTGTCTAGAGGCCAGCAAGTGCCCGTAGAGCCAGCTGGAGTCCCACTCTCGTTGGGGGAGTGTCGCCATCCTAAATGCCTTAGCTTATATTTAGCCCTTTGGAAACGGAGTGGAAACTTTCAGTAGAAATAGTTTCCCGAGGAACCGATTGGACCAGTGCAGCTGGTCCTGTAATTTCATCTCACATTTGCTCACGCCAGCGGGAGCAGACACATTGGCGGAGACGTGTGAAGGGCAATTTAAAGAGCAGAGAAGAGTCTGCAGTGCATGAGCCACTGCGTCTCAGAAGCTTCCTCGGGCGGGTGGGAGAGGAAGCCGCGCTGCCCGGAGCCTGCATCCCGTCCGGGCCCCGGGAGGTCGGGATCCGCTTGCGGCTCGGCCCCTGGGTTCCCTTGGAGAAGCCACCGGACCTGCCTAGAAGGAGGAAGTTCCTTCTGGCTCTGAGTCTGAGGCTCACGCCTGGTCCTTCTACCTTGTGTTATAGTGTGTGCACAGCCGTCTCCTCGGGGGTCTTTGTAGTGAACGGCCTGTGTCGTTGATTCTGGACGCTTTACTGGGGGTGGGGTGCGCCTCCCCGAGGGACTTTTCAAGGGTCCCCTGTCTTCACTCCCTGGAAGAGACAGATGAGCCACTTGGTGACTTCTCTCCACTTTCAAAGCATTTCTGAACTTTGTTCCTAGCAGTAAGGTGGGCTAGGTGTGGTGAGCTCTCTGTCTAAAAACAATTGAAAGTATGGATAAAATATCTCTTTGAAACAGTTAAATGCATTGATGAGCTGGGAAGTGGTAGGAAGTACTCAGAGGCCAGGCCCCAGGTCAGAGCAGCTGACAGGGCAGAGGGCCAGCGACAAATGCCAGGTTTGCCCCGTAGCCCTCGCCCCTGCCCGCGTGGAGCGGAGGCCCCGGGAGGCTCCCGGCCCCCGAGGTCTCCCCGACTACACGCGCACACTCAGGACCTCACCGGGGATGAGCCTCACGTCTGGAGTTCTGGGGGCAGGTCCAGACCTGAGAGCTGTCGGTGTTCAGACGGTAACACAAAGCCCCGAGACAGGACTAGGTCCCGAGGGGGTGATGACGGGGAAGAAGAGCCGGGGTCCAGGGGATGTTGGGAGACAGGGAGATAAGGAGACGGGAGAGAGGGGGTGTCGGGAGACCCGGGGGGCGTGATGTCCCGGAATCCAAGTGAGGGAAGCGTTTCGAGGAAGATGGGGTGATGGATGGTGCCCAGTGCGTGGACTCTGAGGTCTGACCCCTGGGTTGAGCCCCGTGGAGGGTTTTAATGACTTGATGAGGTGAAGAGAATGGGTGGCAGTGGGTGTGAGAGAGGAGAGGAGGGAGGTGGGGCAGCGAGTGTGGAAATCCCTTCAAAGAGCTGGTGGGCGGCGGTGGGACCACGCAGTCTGTGTTTCCTGAGAAGCATGCGGACAGGACAGCCTGTTTGTGTGCTGCAGGGAACCACCCTGCAGGACGGGGAGTGGGGCTCGAGGTGAAGCCCCGTCCTTCGCAGAGATTCCAGGCTCCGTAGTCCCGCCCCGGGCCTGGAATCTGCATTTTTAACGAGTTCCCTGGTGGTTCTGATGCAGAGGCACCACGGCCACAGCCTCTGGAACAAGATGTCATTCCCTGGCGAGGACGTCCTGTTTTGGGGTCTAGAAGAGGGAGCCGTGGTGCCCTGATGGGAGATGCCTCGCGATGTCGGCCTCTGCTGACCTGAGCTCCCGGCGGGACCCCGGAAAGCCAGGCTGCAGTTCTCCAGCCACCGCTGCGTTAACAGCGCCCGGGGTGGGACGGAGTTAGCCTGGCAGGACTTGCTCAAAGAGAGGCAGAGTTTCGGTGATTTCCTTGTTCTTTTCTGCACTTTCACGAGTCACCTGTTCAATAACTTATTCTTTGCTCTTTCTGAGAAGTGATACTCTGCATGCAGATCAGTGATTTCTAGAATGACCTTGTCCCCCTTTTTTGGAGACAAAGCTAACACTTGCCCGATTCTTATTTTCTACGTCTTTGTCATTAATATTTCACAACTTGTTTTTTTTAACCTCTTTATGGGAGTATAATTGCTTTACAATGGTGTGTTAGTTTCTGCTGTATAACAAAGTGAATCAGCTATACACATACATATATCCCCATATCCCCTCCTTGTTGTGTCTCCCTCCCTCCCTCCCTATCCCACCCCTCTAGGTGGTCACAAAGCACCGAGCTGATCTCCCTGTGCTATGCGGCTGCTTCCCACTAGCTAGCTATTTTACATTTGGTAGTGTATATATGTCCATGCCACTCTCTCGCTTCGTCCCACCTTACCCTTGCCCCTCCCCGTGTCTTCAAGTCCATTCTCTACGTCTGCATCTTTATTCCTGTCCTGCCCCTAGGTTCATTAGAACCTCTTTTTTTTTTAGATTCCATATATATGTGTTAGCATATGGTATTTGTTTTTCTCTTTCTGACTTACTTCACTTGGCATGACAGACTCTAGGTCCATCCACCTCACTACAAATAACTCAATTTCATTTCTTTTTATGGCTGAGTAATATTCCATTGTATATATGTGCCACATCTTCTTTATCCATTCATCTGTCGATGGACACTTAGGTTGCTTCCATGTCCTGGCTATTGTAAATAGAGCTGCAATGAACATTGAATATTTCACAACTTTTAATCTGCGTTTACTTTTCATAAATATTCTCCCTTTAATGACATGAAAAGCGGATGATTCAGAACAGAGGAAATTACCTTCCAGGGTGACTTCGGTGCGGGCAGAGCACGGAGGGCACCGCGACGGGTCCCCTCCGGCCGTTTCCGTCACTGCCCCTGTGTCTCTAATACCTGCACAGGAATTTCCTCCATCTGTCAGAATTTCAACAGGGAGTCTAAAATTCACTGTCGTAAATTATTTTGTCCTATGATGATGTCATTTCTCTAGTTTTTCTCTCTCGCATTAGAACATTTTTGAAATCCTTGCTTACAGAGCAAGGGCCTGACCATGACACCAGGTTCTCCCACAGATTTCTCAAGTTATTTAAAAAAATACTCTTTCATAGGAGTTATGCTACAAACCAAATTTTTAGTGCTATATGTAGAGGGAACAGACTTTATTTTCTTAAGGGAATGGCATTAAAATCCACATAGAATTCTAGAAAAAATGACCTGCCTCATAAAAGGGAAAAGCATTTATTTCAAAATGAAGCACAGACACTGTTTTATATCTGGTTGCCCTTTAAGGCAATAGTCACAAAATGATTCAGAAGATATCACTGTCCAGTCTGGAAACAGTTAGAAACAGACAAGCCCGGGCACGTTCCCCGTGCTCCCATCTGGGTGTTTCCTGTGCACACAGCAATCAGCGTTGGATTCCAGACCTTTTCTCTTTTTTTTCTTTCTTTCTTTTTTTTTTTTTAATTCTTGGGAAAGAGGAAAACAAAATATCTCAAGCAAGTTCAAGCCAAAATGTCACTATGAGTGCAGAACTCTAAAATCTAAAACGTGAAACGCTTGGTTCCTTTTTCTGTGGGTAGTTGAGAGTCTTTGCTGTTCAAGACCTTACTGACTTTAAATGGGGCATTCACTGCGCCGCAGCGTTATCAGGGAGCAGCCTGAGGTTTTAACGCCCGTCCCGAGGAGGGGGTTAGGTATGTGCTTTGAGTGCGTTTGCTGTAAATACTCGGACAGCAAGAATCTACACAAAGTGAAATGTTAAGAGAGATCTGCTTCTAAGCCTTTGAGTCGAAATGTTCGGGCAGTGGTGACTCAGGAAGGTGAATGCTGACGTGTTGGTGGGATGCGCTGGGCTGGGGAGACCCGATGGCCTGGGTGCTGGGCTGCTTGTTCACAGGAGGGGTGACGCGGGGCCCTGGGCGGGAATCCTGGGGTCCGGGGCACGGACCCCTCCGGGGATGCTGCACTGCAGGAGCTGGGTCACCTGCCTGCCGAGGGGGTCACAGCAGGTCGAGTGACCTCATGCACCTCCCCACGGAAAAACACCTACTTTACAGTTTTTCCGTGTCGAATAGCTGGTGGTGGATAGGTGGCATAGCCCCTTACGGGGGAAGCAGTACGTCTCTGGGGACAGGTAGTTCTCTGGTGAGAATTTGTAGTGATTTCTGCCAGTGTTTTAATTTAAAGATCAAGGCCTTTTTTTTTCCTACTGGGAAGGCTTCTGGACTGGCAGAAAATCCTATCTGACTGCTTCCTCTGAAATATACGCTCTGGGATGGCAATGAATCATGCTTCGCATTAGCTCTGGCAAAAATATAAGGGAGAGTAGAATTATAAGAAGGAGGAGAAAAAGAACTGCATTCACAGATTACTTCTGCCTGTAGATCCCTATTGGTGACCTTTTTTTTTTTTTTTTTTTGCGGTAGGCGGGCCTCTCACTGCCGTGGCCTCTCCCGTTGCGGAGCACAGGCTCCAGACGCACAGGCTCAGCGGCCATGGCTCACGGGCCCAGCCGCTCCGCGGCATGTGGGATCTTCCCGGACCGGGGCACGAACCCGTGTCCCCTGCATCTGCAGGCGGACTCCCAACCACTGTGCCACCAGGGAAGCCCCTGATAACCTTTTTGACCACAGCAGTGTAGACGTTAAGACAGATTCTCAGAGGTTCGTTTTGTTCCATGGTTCCCGCATTCCTCCCTGTCCAAAATTTTGCCCAAACTGTTAAGAAGCAGAATGGATTTCACTGAGGTATTGGTAAGACCACGTGACACAACTCCACGGGGAAAGGAAGCAGTTACAGGCTCACGAGCGGAATCCTTGGTATAAAAAGCAGGTTGATTTTGTAAAGCTCTGTGGTGTCACCGCTTTAAGCTCCTATCCTGAAAATCCGTAACGTACCCGACTTGTTGTACTTTCAGAGGACGAATCCAGAGGAACCCCTTGATTTGTATTGTTGTCATTTTTCTCTTGCAGGAAGAGGGCATCGTGAAGGAGATTGACATCAGTCATCATGTGAAAGCAGGCTTTGAAAAGGCCGACCCTTCCCAGTTTGAACTGTTAAAAGTTTTGGGACAAGGGTCCTATGGAAAGGTAAGTTAGGACCATGGTTCCCTCCAAGTGGGTTGCATTCCACTGGGGCTGGTCCCACACGTCAGGGTGAAGCACTTGAATGTCTGGTGAAGGAGACGGCAGAGGTGCCTCCTGAGCCCAAGGGAGAGGCGGCCCCAAGCTGAGGGAATGAGAAGTACAGGCAGCGCCCACATGGCGGGCCCCGTGGTGGCTGGAGCTGGGGCCTCGGTTTGCCTGAAGCCCGTGACCATGGAGCTGAGCTTAGGGACACCACACACCTTCCCTCTCCTGTAGCTTCCGTGGGCCTTTAGCGTATCACCGTGCTGGCTAGGGTCCTTGAACTTGAGCCGTGCATCTTCTTAGAAGTGCATACCCCACAGGTATTTCTCAAAAAGAAGGAAAAAGTAGGAGAACAAGGAAGAAAGGAACAGAGAAGGCGGCGCCCTTCGGGACCGGTTCCTGTGACCGTCACCAAAGAGTCAAGGAGGCTGGGACTGCAGGCTGGCTCCCCTCACCCTCCGTGTAAACTGTGCAGATACTCTGCCTGTCCAAGCCTCAGTTCCCCCATCTAGGAAAGGGACATCATGTGAACTACTTTCTATAATTATTCTATGGATTAAATAAGACATGACTCCTAGATGTCTAGCAATCGTCTACGATGAATCTGTGCACTAGAATTTTTCGTTTCCTTTCTTTTTCACCTTCAAATTAAAATGAAAACTGATTTCTCTCAGGAAATGAGAAATAGTTGTCTCTTTATATAGGGCCACATCCACATACGCACGATGTCAATACATCTTTCACGAGGATAAGTGAGTTATTCCAGGGCAGTGCTAATATCTCTACGTCCTTGGTGTAACTGTTAGAAATTATACAGACTTACGATTTCTAGAACGTGAGGGCCTGAGGCAAGCCATGAAGCCAACCCTTCCTAGAGTTTAAGCAGAACAGAGTCCTGGCTTTTTAAAGTAACTATTTTTGTATATGTGGTATGTGGACATTCACCAAATTTCCCCAGTCTTCATGGGACTTTGTGCCGAGATGAAGTCCAGCGCATGTCGGTTTCACGCAGGATTAATAGTTTGTTAGTGATGTTCTAGATAATCTCTTACAGACCACGAAAATTCGATTGTTTGTGAAACCTCTCTTTTGCCATGCTTAAAAGGTAGAATGTTTTTTTATTTTATTTTTTCTTTTCCACACAATGTGGTATGGAACACGTGTTTATACTAATGTACCTACAGACGTGTCCGTTTGAACCATATGAAATTACCAGCGTTCAAAACGTTGTGGCCTCCAAAAATGGCTATTTCATATGGCTTATAAGGCATTTATGAAAGTAGGGAAATGAAGATTTCAGGCTCTCAGGGTAAAAAGCTGTTACTAAAACATAGTGACATAGGAGCACCTATTTATGTGGTAATGGACTGTCTTCCCATTAATTAGAAATGTTGGAAAAAGAAGCAGCGGCATAAGTCTTTCTCTAAGAACCATGACGTGGAAATAGGGACGAGCAAGGTGCCCCTTGCTCCCTTTCAGAGACGCTGCCCACGAGTTGTTTCTTGAGGACACACAGGACCAGTGCAGCTGAATCACCTCTGTCCCCAGTGATGGAGATGGGGACCCACCTCGCAGGCGGGGCCCAGGGTTGCTGGGTGGGCACTGGCTGATGCCCTGGCCTATTTCAGGACCCTGATTTCACTGAGCGCCCTTCTGCCAGGGTGTCTGGAAGCAGCAGAGATGGAAAATGCCTTCTGAGCTCAAGGAAAATGGATCTGAGCCTGTCCGTGCAAAACTCGACTGAACAAAAGCTACGTTGACGATGCCTTGCTCAGAGATCTGGGCGTTAAAAATGAAAGGAGAAAAGAATTTTTCCAATTCCCTGCAAAGTTTGAATTTCAATTTTGATTAAAAAAAAAAAAATTCTTTGGGAAACCAGCGAAATCCTGGTGTTGGGCGGAATCCCCTTGGAATGATAAGCTTCGTAACACTCCACACTTTTCCTTCCCAGCCATCATTGTATGAGGCATAAAAAAGTAAAGTTTAAAAGATTAATATCTTCTGATATTAATAAATAAAGAGATAAATTAAGAGATTAAAATTAAAATGAGTAAGTGAAGAGAAATAAAAGGAAGAGGCAGTGGCAATGCCTACAGATGTTTAACCTCCATTAACTACTGACTCACGAGCTCAACCACTGCCTGTGTGTTGGGCCTGGTCACCGGATCAGGACCGTGGCGGACACTGGAGGTGAGGTACAGGGTTCCCGGTGGACGAGGCTGCTGTGCCGACCCAGCAGGGCTCTGGAAAGCTCCACCCAGAGGTCCCCTGGGAACGGTGGGCACTAGAGAACCACGATGACAAATCTTTTGTGTCCACACAGCAGTATTTGTTATGAATGTTTTATAAAAGCCGAACTAACGACAAGAGGGGGAAATCCATATGTCCTACCGCCCATATTATTTTATTCATCTCTAAATGGAAATCACATGTCCTTATGCGGGAGTATCTTCCTTTTGCTCTCGGTAAGAGAGAAGAAGGGCACGACTACGTGTTTGCATCCTGCAGGAAGCTCCCGTTACACAGACGTCTCTTGCAGAGACTCCAGAGAGTAGGGAGCTGGCGTGAACCTGGGCTCCGGGCTCACGTTCGCCCCCCACCGGGTCCCTGTGTTCTTTCTGTCACCCCTTCAGTGACTGCAGCCGTTGGAGACGCGGAAATGGATAAAACACCACCAAGACCTCCTCGCTCGTGCCTGCTGCTGGGAATCCCCCAAGTGACTGTCCTCCGCCCGCACCCTTCACCCCCCTTCCTCAGCCCCCGCTCTCCCCTCGTGCAGCCGGAAGATCGTTGCTGGAAAGGAGCAGCGCTCAACCCCAAGGGGGGCCCCGGCTTCGGGTTAGGGTCTGTCACAGGGATGTTTGAGGCTGGCGGCCTCAGGACTGTCCCCAGACGGGACCCCACAAGGGGCAGCGTGCACTGCCATCCCCACGCTCCGCCCTGCAGAGCCCAGGGAGCCAAGTAGCCCGTTTCCCGAAGGAATTTGCTGGGAATGATGGGGACGGTTTCTGGCCATTAGTAATTTGGTCAGACCATGATTATTTCAGTGATGGCCGGAGAGCAGGGGGTCGGTAGTGCCTGGGAGCAGAGGAAGACAGTATCCTTATCGGTCAAGCAGGCGGTGGGAAGGCAGTGAAACACGCTGAGGAACGGGGCAGAGGGTGTCGGAGTGTTAAAATGCGTGGCGCCGCCCACATGCTCCCCGAGACCTTCACGGAAGGTGGAAGCAACGCCTTTGCCCCGCCCCCGGCTCGTCTCCCGCCCCTCGGTCTCCCCAGGCAGATAAGGACCGGACTGTGATCCCGCGTTCTGAGGTGGGATCAAACCCCGACGAGAAACGTCCTTGCTCCCCCGTGACTATCTGTAAATGTCTTCCTCTGGGGGGAAGGTTGGTACCCTGGCGTCCTCTGGAAGCGCATGGCCGCCATGCACTTGGGTCGTGCGCTGGGAGGACACTGCAGACCAGTTGCCAGGCTCGTGTGTTGAGGGGACGCTGCAGACCAGTTGCCAGGTTCCAGCTCCGAGACAGAGTTGAAAATCTCGCTCAGAGAATGAGGTAGTGATTGGGCTGATCGCGGTAATACACGGAGACTAGGGCAGCTTCGGGTGACACGCATCTGTCGCCACGTGTGCTCACGGAAGGGCTTTGCAGAGTCCCGGCTGAGCTGCTGAAGAAGCAGCTCTAAAAATAAAACGCGGGAGCACGTGAGAAGTCCCCGGGGTTAAGTGTCAGAGATTCGGCAGCTGTCTTTGCTGAAATGGTCCGGTCGTTTGGGAACTTATCTCACTACATTAGCATGCGTTCCTGAATCACATAAGGATGAAGAGGCGAGAGGTGCGGGATGCCTCGGACGGGAGGGCTCTCCCCGGGCAGAGACAAGCTCTTCACTCGTATTAAATCCACTTTTAAGTCAATTGCTACCGTATTTTTGTTGTTTCTCTCGAAATGCGTTTGTCTCCTGTTGGGTGCTCTGCTTGCTGTAGGGCATTTCTTGCAGGACCTGGCGTGTGGCAGGAGCCTGACAAATATTGGTAGTGTGGAGGTTTTTTTCCTGTTCTTTTGAAAATCAAAGTAGAACTCCTTTTTAAAACAGATGAATATAGATAGCCATTATTATCCATCATCTCATTTTTATTAATAAAACCTGAGTTGCAATAAAAGAAAACAGGTTCATGAGAAGCGATCCATGCAAGATTTGCATCCTTGAAACTAAACCATCATGGTCAGATGCCATGTGAGCACGGCCTTCCGTGTGGACTTGAGTGGACAGTCTTCCCTACTTCTGAATCCACGCATGTACCTCATATACATATTCATGTGTGAGTTCCTACGGACCCCCCTTATATTGTGGGGAAGAGGCGGAGAAAGGAATGAAAAGGGGGACAGAGAAGACCGACTCTGGGTATTCCAAAGGCTCGACCTTCTGAACGCACATCCTGCATATACCTGTCCTCATTTTTCTCCGTTGTCCCCTCGTTTTGAAAGAGGGGTTTTACTCTCGTCACTAGCGTTCCCTCGTCTTGGGGCTAATGAGTCGTCTTCACTGCAGTACGGTGGGT
This sequence comes from Stenella coeruleoalba, assembly GCF_951394435.1. Taxonomy (NCBI): domain Eukaryota; kingdom Metazoa; phylum Chordata; class Mammalia; order Artiodactyla; family Delphinidae; genus Stenella; species Stenella coeruleoalba. The sequence goes on along the minus strand of NC_137158.1, from coordinate 87,673,060 downwards.
AGATCACTCTGTCCCGCAGCCCCTGTGGCTTTGAACGCGATCCGTGGCGACTGCACGCGGTGCAGCTGCAAGCACACACGCGGCAGCACCTGTGCCTCTGGACACACATGTCGTCTGCACCCGCGTCTCTGTCATGAGAGCAGAGTTTTGCATCTATTGGTAAATACCGTTAGGAAAAGCAAATACTGTTGTTTCGTCTGCGTGGAAGGTGTTCTGTTCGTAACGGATACCCCAGGTTGGTTGGTTGGTTTTTTTACTAATTTTGTTCAACAACTATGAATGTGTCTTTTAAGCTCAGCCTCCCAAACAATTGTCTTTTCCTCCACGATACACGTCACAATGTATCCCAGCAGATGTTGTGTCCACATGAGATTATGTAAGAGCCATTTAGAAACCAGCTCCAGCTGTAAACTTAAGCTACTCAAAGCTGAAATTTGGGTGAAGAAAGCTCAAAATAAGAGAGCCCAGCTCATCTTGAGAGTCAGGTGTCCTGTGTGGTTGGCAGTGACTCTCAGGGTGGCCTTCGCCCTGGGGATTTACAGGGCATATTTACAATAAACCAAATGACCTCCCTGAAAACTTCTGAATAGTGTTTGTTTTTCTAAACAACTGGTCTTTTTTTCAAAGGAGGGTGCTATTCCCTCTGATCTAAAATGTTTCACAGAAAGTGAGTGGTGCCGAAAACAAACGTGATTCTTCAGACGAACACGTAACACGGCTCCTCCCAGGGTTGTAACAAATTAGATGAACTTTTCCTGACATCCCAGATGTTGGAGAAGATTTTACATTTAGGTTTTCCCTACAGTGTATTTATTTTATTGGAGTTTCCTAAACTCCCTGTGTATCCCTGTGTCAAATCAAATAAGGAAAGTGAATTTACAGTCATATCAACTGCAGGTGTTCTGTGTGCTCTTTCTCACCAGGTGTTCCTGGTGAGGAAGGTCAAGGGGTCGGATGCTGGGCAGCTCTACGCAATGAAGGTTCTGAAGAAGGCCACCTTGAAAGGTGAGAGGTCACAGAGGGGGAGACACGTAACTGTTGTTATTGGGGGAAATAGACATTCCGTTCAGTGTTGCATGATTTCTGTATGTCGACCTGTTATGCTCTGATTGATAATACACAATACAAGCATACCCCTGAGTACTTAACAGCCCTGCACGATTTCCACGCTCTTCAGAGGGAAGGCCATATTGTGTAAATACCATCCTGCACATATGCTGCGCTGTAACGTACCATTTGGGGAAAAGAGCACTGAGGAGGAAAGCAAAAGAGGTTGTTTTGGCTGTATTGGGCAACAAATCAGCCTAAATTCATCCTTCAGAATGGATTGCTCAGTTTTAAACAAAATGTGATGCACGGCTGTATTATTTCCCTTTCTTCTCCTGGACTGGGTTTTAGAAATTCAGTCCCACACCTGATTCCCTGCTTCTATACTCCTCCCCTCCAGAAAAGTACACGCACATAACGCAGGTCAAGGTAAGCTCTTGTCTAAAATCTCTATTCTAAGCCCAGGGTCATTTAGCCAGCAGTACGTACGGTGAGCACCAACTACGTCAGCTCTGACCACCTCCTATTCACCCATTGGTGAGGGAGGGACCCGTGTCCTAAATAGTGCTAGAGGCTGGGCACGCAACACCTGGCCCGGGCAGGTGAGACGACAGAGTTTGTCAGTCACCTGTACTCATCACCGGGGGAGGAGGGCACCGCACAGCATGCTGGGCCACGAGGGGCTGCACAGGAGCAGAGTGGGTTGCAGGGACTGTGAGATTCAGGCTTTGTAGTAACAAGAGGGCGGGGTGGCCCCTGGTTCCAGGGAAGATGTGATGGGCTTGTTCGAATAGTTCTGTGGGCTGGCAGGGAGCTGAACATGTTAGGTTAAAGACCAGGTGGGGTACAGCTGGTCTGGCTTACAGGGAACCAGCAGGGTGGGGAGCCTTTCCTGCTAGATGGGGGGCTTATCTGTCAAGGGCAGGGGAACTCATGGTTAAGCCTTTGGGGCCCATGAAACTCAGAGATGTCAAGGCAGCTCTTGAATTTTTAGGCCTTATATCACAGTGTCCTCAGCACCTACATGCAGGGGACAGCACAAAAATATGTCATTCTCTGCCTTCAAGTCACTTACTGTCTAGCTGGTAAATAAGATCTATTTTGAACCACATAGAACCAATCATATAGAACAGTAAATGCATAGACCAAATATATAGAGACCTAAACACTTGAGATACAAAGGAAGAAAGAGTTCTTCCACATGAGGCCGTTCAAAAAGGATTTAGAGGGCTTCCCTGGTGGCGCAGCGGTTGAGAGTCCGCCTGCCGATGCAGGGGACGCGGGTTCGTGCCCCAGTCCGGGAAGATCCCACATGCCGCGGAGCGGCTGGGCCCGTGAGCCATGGCCGCTGAGCCTGCGCGTCCGGAGCCTGTGCTCCGCAACGGGAGAGGCCACAGCAGTGAGAGGCCCGCGTACCGCAAAAAAAAAAAAAAAAAAAAAAAACATTTAGAAGGTGAGCAAGACAATTCTTAAAGGATGGGTAAATATTTCTATAGAAAACAGCAATCAAGTTGACACTGTCAGCACAACCCATGAAAGAAAATACAAAAACTGCCCACTTTGGCCAGACTGGAGCCTACATCAGAATCACCTATGTGTGTTTGGGGAAAGTTGTTAAAAATAGATCCCAAGGCCCCCCTTCTGGCCTGCTGGATTGTAGTCTCTTGGGGCAGAGCCTAGAATTTGAGTTTTCTAACAAACTGTCCCAGTAATTCTTCTGTACACAAAAGTTTTGGGTTCTATGAAATAGTTTTGGTTTTATAGTTTATTGTTGACACTGGAGTTTTAAATTCAACAACATAATTTAAACCGTGCTATTTATAGTGAACTTCTTTTATTGTAGCTATAATAATATTTCTAAAATTGTTTGTCGATTGATCGTGGCCAAATAGTCCAAGATCCTCATAATAATATAATTTTAAAGAATTGTTCGTTAAAAGATGTATAGGAAACAAAGCAGGTTTTGACTTTCTATCCCCAACTTTGAATAAAATAATCTCTTCACTAAACAGTAGTTCCATAGCAGTAGAAAATCAAATTAAACATATGTTAGTTCAAGGTCATCGGACTGTCTAAAAAAGTGAACGGCTTCTCTTGTACTGCCTCAGAAGTTAAATAGAGCCACCACATGACGCAACTATTCTAGCCTAGGTATAACCAAGAGAAGCAAAAGCATACATCTACACACAAACGTGTACATGAATGTTCCTAGCAGCACTCGCTAATTCACAGCAGCCAAAAAGTGGAAAAGCCCCAAATATCCATGAACTCGTGGATAAAGTACGGTACATCCGTACAGCGGAATATTACTTGGCAATAAAACGAAATGAAATATTGATGCATGCCACAGCCTGGAGGAGCCTTGAAAACATTACGCTGGGTACAAAGAAGCCAAAGTCTCCCATACTGTGGGCTCCATTTATGTGAAAATCCGGAAGAGGAGAATCCAGAGACGGAAAGCAGCTGAGTGGCTGTCGGGGCCTGGGGCGTTAGGGAGATGGGGTGGCTTAGTGACTACGGGGCTTCTTTGGGGGTGATGCAGATGTTTTCTGATTGACTGTGGTGCTGGTTGCACAGCTCTGAATATTCCAGAAACTATCGAATTGTGCACGTCGGGTGGATTGAGTGGTACATGAATTATATCTCGGTAAAGCTGTTATTTTTAAAATGAACAGCTGGTACGTAACATGGCCATTTGCTAAAACCCACTCTTTCATCCTCAAAGCATGGAGGTTTACTCTCTCAGACACAGAGCGGGCAGCTCCCTGTGGTTGAAGATGAGGCAGGTCGAAGCAGAAGCCATGTCAGCTCATTCTCTGACCAGATTGTTCCTGGTGAGATCCCCCGCCCATCTCACCTTCCATCAGCACATCTGATAACCTCACCAGCACGTGCTCAGTGACCTTAAATTGTCCCCTTTCTCCTCAAGTTGTAACTGTTCCTTCTTTCCCATCAAATACCATCTCACCCTCTCCTGCCCCCAAAGGAGGAAGAGGGAGAAGTGGGAGAGAAATTGGAACCGTGGGGGAACTTGTGTGTTCACCCTGCTCTGGAGGCGTGAGAGAGAGCCAGGAGCTGGGCTGGCGCTGCCCTTGTTCAGCCCGTCCATCGGCCTCAGCCTTGACCTCTTAGCGCGTGTGCAAACACTCATCTCGGTGATCTCAGCTTCCACGGGAACGCAAGTCTCCAAGGTTGTTTATGATCCGATCCAGTGTCCTTGAGAAAGTGCTCCTGATACAAGGTTACATGGATTAGGCGGGATATAAAGCTGTGTTACAGAAGGATAGTGATGTTGTTAAATGCACGCCTGCCTCCACGTGTACAGGTAGGTGCCTGTGTGTGTACGAATACTGAATATATGTCATGCATGTAGGAAATAGGCCAAAACGAAAACACTCACAGGATTATTGGGAGCTTTTATTTTCTTCTCTGTTCTATATTTCAACCTTTTAACAAACATAGAACATGTTTGACTTTGTATAATATAGTTTTTTGTGTCGTATTCCAGAACAATACGCTTGACTATGTAAAATCATTTTTACGTTGTGAGAACGAGCCACATAAGCGTAGAACTTAGAAGCGTGAAGTCAGAAGAATTTCCTACTTCCGAGCGCTCCTCTAAAAGCCAGCTTTGAACCAAACGTTATTTTGTATCATCTACTATTTTAGCTTTTCAAAACGGTCCATCACTAAAGAACAGATTTTTTTCCCCAGACGTGCAATCAGAACTTATTTCCCTAAGAGAAGATATCGAAGATTTACAAAACAGTCCTTTGTGTGAGGTGGTGCTTGGACCCACGATAGGAGGACCAAGGACGTCCAGCACGGAGGCCAGGTCTCTGAGCCACCGGGGGGGCCTTCGGAGCTTTCTAGACCTTCTTTTCTCCTCCCTTGTGGAAGAAGCCAGTTGTTTAGATTTGTTTTGTCTCCAACACCTCTGCATTCTGTTAGCCTGAGAGATTCGAATACTCGTCATTCTCCATCCTCAAAGCATCACCAGTTTTCAGGCTCATTAGTGAATCAGAAGAACGGGTTAGAAAAGAAATGTGGGTGAGAGCGGAGCCCTCCAGGAGTGCAGACCAGGAACTTCAATAGTGAAATTATTTTGAAAAGGGGAAAACGGAGAGGGGGGCAGAGGACCCACGGCAATGACTGCAAACCTCCGGATGGTTTCTCAGAAACGTGATGGCTGTCCTGTGTACAGAAGGGAGCGTCGTCGTCATTTGGCTTCCAAATAACTTGGCAAACGGATAATAGTCTCTGACAGCTCTCCTTTAAATGGGTTTGGAGGGGTCAGGTGCCTGCCCCCGCCTTTCTTTAGAGGTGGCACGCCATTTCTAAGGCAGGTGTCAACGGCTGAAGCAGCTGACAGTGTGACGAGCAGGCAGGCGTGAGCCACCCCCAGCCTGACCCGCAGCCCCCCTCGCGAGCATGGACGGCGCTGCTTGCGCCCCCGTCGCTTAAGGACCCTTTCAGAGTGTTCAGTGTCTCTGATTGACAAAATTCAACACTGAATCATCGCAGGTGACAGTTCTACGTAAGGAATTCCAAACATCATGAATTCCAAAGGGTGACGCCCCACTTTGTGTTGTAGAGGAATTTGGTTTAAAAGACTGTCAGCGTGGGGCTTCCCTGGTGGCGCAGTGGTTGGGAGTCCGCCTGCCGATGCAGGGGACACAGGTTCGTGCCCCGGTCCGGGAAGATCCCACATGCCGCGGAGCGGCTGGGCCCGTGAGCCATGGCCGCTGGGCCTGCGCATCCGGAGCCCGTGCTCCGCAACGGGAGAGGCCACAACAGTGGCCCAGCCGCGTACCGCAAAAAAAAAAAAAAAACCACAAGTCTGATCTCCATCCCCTGTTTAGTGAGCTGGTGAGTGGGGACTGTCACCCACGTTAATAAGGTGGTTCCCAGCTGGGCCACAAGCTGGAATGGCCTGCAGGACTTTCACAAAATGCTGGGGCCACTTCAGGTCAACTCCTCGAACCCCTGGTCTGGATGTGGTCTGGGCATGAGTATCCGGGTGTCTCTATCCGGGTGTCTCTAGGGTATTGCCAGCAAGAGGACCCCGATGCAGTGGCTGGGAGCACAGACACTGGACCCTGGGACCCCATCCGGCTTAGACTCCACTGGCTGTGTCACCTTGGGGAACCTCTCCTGGCCTCTGTTTCCTCCTACTTAAATGAGGTGATGTCAGTAATAGTATCTACCTCACAGCCTTGTTGATGTGAGGATTAGATCCGTCAGTGCACGTGAGGTGCTGCTGGCACAAGGTTCACCGTCAGCTGTATTCATTTCTGGTCGTTTTCTCCATGAAAACTGGCATTGGAGGTGTGTTAGGACTCTTCTGGTCTAGGTTTGGCTTAGGTCTGATTAAGTGGGGGGCAGGGGGCGCGGCGAGGATGAGGGTTGAGCGTTAATTGCCATCTGGTTAGAAAGACTTACGTCTCTGTTCAGCCCTGGTTCCTCCCGCTACGTGAAGAGCCTGTGATCGTGTTAGTTACCAAGGATGCCTGGCACCTGCTGGGGACCACAAACATCACCCCAGGATGGCTCCTTGTGTAGAATTCTCGTTTCAGTGAGGATTGAAACACCGCTCCATGATGTGGAGAGAGCTTCTATGTGAAATATGTCTTCGCAATGAAAACTTTCTGGTAGGACTTCATCTGTGTTCTCATGCCTAACTAATTTTTCAGCCGTTTTCCTTATAAGTCAACTTTCTAAGCCCAAAGGTAATACATGCTCCTTTCTTTGAAGGGAGGAAGTTGTGTCCTGTTGATTCTAAAGGAAGAAAATATTATTCTGGCAAAACCTCTTTGTTTAGTAAGGAACTAATAGACCGTTACGGTCACTTCACGGGTGTTTCTGGCCAGCTGTGTGGGGGTCACTGCCAGAGCCTGGCTGGGAGAGAAGACGCAGATGGTCCCGAATGGTGCTCTCTGAGCCTGTCGGATTGTCCTTTGGAGCCCGGTTTCTGTCACTCCTCTGTCCTTTCTTTAAGTAGAGCTCTGATTCCATCACTCGAATGTCAGCAGATACAGGAGGGAATGCGGGAGCGTGCGGGGTGACCGGGACAGAAGTGCACGGATTACGTTCACGCTGATCACAACGTTTTGAAATAGCCCCTGGTCAGAGTTAGCCTGGCTGGTTTCAAACCTCGGAATGTGGTTTCCAGCACCACTTTATTTCCTCTTCTCTTACACCAAGATGCTTTGTTTGAAAAACACTGACTTAGAAACTAAGCTTCAGTCGGTGCCTTAGTTTGAACAGCTGTTATTTCCATGCTGCTGCATTTATGTCGTTTGAGTCACGTTGGATGATGACAGATTCCTGGAGGGGAGGTTTTAAGTGCCCTTATCCTCATTTTACAAATGAGGAAACTGAGTCACAATGCAGTGAAGCCGCACACTCAGAATCACGTGATTTGGAGGCGGCGGGGTCTCTATCCCGTGTTCCTCCCCTCCCAGGAGGGGGGCACCTGGGACCAGCCGTGCCCCCCACCCCCAGGGCATCATTTCCTCATCAGAAAGCCTCATCCAGCTGTCCCTGGGATATTTACTATTCAGGGGAGCTGTTTTCCCAGTAGATGATCTAGGACAAAAAGTAACATGTAAACATCATCCTTAAGTAATAGCTCTCCGGTTTGTTGTAATACACCGGCTGTGTGCCTTGGCGTCCTTTATGTGTTCATTTCTACCAGAATTGCATTTCTTACATTGTAGAGAAAAAGTAGGAAATAGATTTTTTTTTCACTACTTGCATCTGTAATGCCTGTAAATATGAAAGCATAATGGGCTGAAGGTTTACCCACAGAAGGATTCTCTGGTAAAGAAGTTAGTTAAGTAACCATGTCAGTCTTGGGGTTTTTTTTTTTGCGGTACGCGGGCCTCTCACTGCTGTGGCCTCTCCCGTTGCAGAGCACAGGCTCCGCACACGCAGGCTCAGCGGCCATGGCTCACGGGCCCAGCTGCTCCGCGGCATGTGGGATCTTCCCGGACCGGGGCACGAACCTGAGTCCCCTGCATCGGCAGGCGGACTCTCAACCACTGCGCCACCAGGGAAGCCCCAGTCTTGGTTTAAATAATCTAGTGTAGCAACAAATCTTGGGGAATTGTGCCTGATATGATCATCAATGTGGCTAACGTTTTAATTTTCATCATTCATGGTTTTCTTCCTTTTTTCTCTGAAGTGATGAGCAGTACAAAGTTTTGGTCACCAAATGTTTAGCAACACAGCTTCCCACGGGAGGCCCCTCTTTGCTATGAATTAGACCTTTGAAGGTTCAAAGATATTGTGTGAAGGTGGATTTTTATTCTGCATCCAGGAGACCGCTTGGGATATAACTGCAGACCTGGCAGGTTTTTGTGGACAGAGGCAGGAGGCAGTAAGCATGGTCACTCAGCCGGGCAGAGCCTGAGTTCTTCACCAGCCTGGTGTCCGGCTCCAGTTAAAAGGCTCAGGCCTCCCCGTGACCGCGGCCACCTGCAGAGGCACGGCTGCGTGCAGCGCGTGCGGTCCCGCGCCCCACGGTCCCTGAGGGATGTCGCAGCCCCGTCCACAGCGACCCCGGGCTTTTCTAAGGTGTACCTCCTACCTGGCCATCTCTCATCTTCACCGTGACTGATAGGACTTGTTTTTATCTTACGCTTCATTTTCTTTTCAAATACAGTCTCTATATAGTAGAATATAGTGTAATGTAACGTAATGTAACATGATATATGATGTAGTGTAAAAGTAATGTGTATTGATGGAGGTCATTTAAAAACAGGCAAATACAGGCAATGATGTCCAACTCTAGCGAGAGGATTTTGGTTCCAGCCTCGCTGCAGGTGGAGCTCTCCTAGTAAACCCATCCTCCGAAGTAGGTTAATTATTCTTACCAGGGGTTCTTATGCAGCTTGCAGTTGCCACGCACTTCAAGATCGGTTTCATGAGCATTTCCCGACTGGCTCTAGGAGATCGTAGGGACCATTTTTCTGAGAGTTGTGGTGACTCGCAGAGGGTGGGGATGCAGGAACTCCCAGGAGGCCTCAAGGCTCAAATCCGCGCGGGGCGCCAAGCCGTCGGCTGGCCGGCAAAAGGCACCTGCGTGCATTGTGGTTTGTCGCTTGCCAGAGACTTCGAAGGGCTACAGATGTTGAGACCTTTTGTTAGGGCACAAGGGGCATTAGCCAACTTTTTAACTCCACAAGTCCAGAACAGGCCACGTGGTTGAGGAAAGAAAATGAACAGGGTAGCATGTCCTGCACCTTCAGTTCCACAGGAGCACCTGGGAGCAGGTGCCCCTGAAGTTGTCTGATGGAGAGGGGGCGTGGAAGCCTTGGGGACGTGGGCCTGATCCGAAAAATGGGGGGGGGGTTCCAGAAAGCAGCTCTGGTTTTGTGTTGTGTGTCACGTCCAGCAGGGTAATCCCACAGTGGGCTTCATCCTCTACTTTCCTGGGAAGGAAACTGTGCCCTTCAGGTAGGACGAATTTACAGGCGCTCCCGCCTTCATGTCAGCCCCAGGGGCAGCCCCGGGCCCGGAAGGCTGAAGGACGCGGGAAGGTCACAGCCGGCACCTGGAGCTGCAGGTTACCGTACAGAGCAAAGCAGCCATGGAAAGCACGTCACTCTAATCCTTCGCATTGCGGGTCAGCCACAAGTACAGGGTTGATGTGAAGTATAACAGATGTTAATTTATCACCGATGTCTACGGTTTATTAGTGAATCTCAGAATAGTCTAGGACATCTGGGTTTTTCCATCTATACGGTCAAGCCCCGCTCGATTCCAGACTCACATGTCTCATGCCAGAGAGTAAATATCACGGGGAGGCAGTGGCCTGGCCCCAGACCCTGCGCCGGTCCAGAACACCCAGCGGCAGGTTACTGGGGACGTTTTGCCTCAGGCTGGCGTGTCTCACCATTTCTGTAACTCGTTGGCACGGCAGCAATGGAAGGATGTAGGAAGCATCTCTCTGGGCTTTTTTTTTTTTTATGCATCTGAGTCTTGGGACTCAAAATCCCTTGGAATCCTTAGCCTCCAGAGGCAGCTTGAGGTGCTCAGCGTCAGAAGTGAAGCACTTGCTCTCGCGTCGGTTTTCTTTCTTGGAGGAGGGACCGCTCTGCAGCTGCCCGTCAGATGGCTGAGGCACCGTTCAGGGCCTTTCCCTCCATCCCTGGTGGCCCGAGTGACTGCCACCACCCAGAGCGGGCGGTGGTGAGGTCGGGTGCCGGTTCAGCCTGGCAAAGCGAGAACTCGCAGGCCCGGAGATGCCCAGTCACCTTTGCAGAGCTGGCCTCACGCCTGCTGTTCCACATCTGAAGGGCATTGCCTGCGTGACAGCTGTCCTTCCGCATCGTGTTAGCTTGGCCCCGGTCACTTCCCCCGTGGGCCATCTGCAGTGATAAAATCCTGCCCCTGCATGAACACAGCCTTTCCCTTTTCCTGCCACCTTGGACCCAGTGTGCTTGTGTTTCAGCAGTTTATGCGCCGGGGGTCAGTCTTACCAAACATGGTTGTGAAAACATCTTCCCCAAACCGATGTGTCTTATCTGTGCTCCATTAGGTTCACTGTTGGGGCTGGAGTCTTGGTTTCTCTTTCTCCTCTGTTACTTTAGACAGAATAAGAGTGTTTAGATAGTGTGTGCACTTAGGCTCCTGGCCCTTTTTCTGTTTGTTTCAGATAATCTCTGAATTTTTTGTCCGCCTTTTAATTTTATGGCCTTTTGGATGGGAAATCTGTTTGGTAACTCAGTCTATCACTCTCTCCTGTGTTATTTCTTCCATTGCTTTTATTTAAAAAAAAGATTCCCACCCAGACATCAGATGAGTGTTCATCTTTGTTACCATTTTTACAGCTTGTTTTTTTTAACACTTACCTCTTTAATCGATCTTGGATTTATTGTTGTGTAAGATGTAGGGAAGAAATATATATTTATTTTACCCCTATAACCGGACAGCCCCTTGGAAATTTGAATGTAAGCATCTTTTTCTAATTTTGTCACCAGGTTTATTATGGCCTTTGCTTTCCATTACAAATACTATCTTCAGATATGTAAGTAACACTAAGCAGTGTTCCTCATTCCAAAGAGGTCTGAACTCAGTGATAATAACATCAATCCCATTTAGAGGATTTTTAGATTTTCTTAACCAAAGTCAAAGAGTGAGCTTTGCAAGGAGATGGCAAGACGGGGGTAGGAACACAGTGTTCCGGTCCTCTGCCAGCTGCTTCACCAGCTGGGAGTGGGCCAGGGCTTCTCCCCAGAGGAGGACGTGCCTGGGGGTGGCAGTACATGGGGGTGACAGAAGACTGTCTCCCACCGGCTCCGCTCCCTGAGGCAAAGGACGCAGGAGGCTGAGATGCGTCGGATGAGGTCCCCACCGTGAGGAGCCCATGGGGCCGCACAGCAGCTGCTCAGAGAGCCGCCTTGTCAGCCAGGGTTGGGAGGGGCGGCCCCAGGCCCCCGTCACTGACGCATCCCCCCTTCCTTCCTGTGACCCTGTCCCACCCAAGGTCTCCTTCTCAGCCTGTGCACGTGTTTGGAGAGACGTCTTTCGGATCCCACCGCTTACGTGGGACCCCTTTCCTCCTTCAGGGTCCTTAGCTGGCGTCCTCGCGTCTTGTATTGAATGACTGGGTTTCAGCTTTTGCTTCTGTTGACTCTCCTGAGCCCCTTCTCTGCTGTTCTCCCTGGCAGAGCCACTGGAACCTGTAACTCGGGATAGACAGGAAATGGAGAGATTCCTTGTGCCGTCTGCCTGGGAACTGTCTGCTCCTGCCCCCTTTGTGCATTCTCCTAAGTGGCGGCCGTGCTGCGGTGTCCACGGCAAGAACGACCAAGGGAGGAGCTTGTGTTGGGCACGTGTCCTGACGGAGCCGCACGGATGCTGCCATACACCTTCTCTCTGTAGCTGCAGTCGTGTTCAATAACAGACCGTCTTATTTTTACCTGTACCCGAAACTACTTTTTTAAAGAATGAGTCGATGAAATGTGTTTTAATTAAGAAGCATATCAAAACTTCTTAAAACCACACCAAAAAAAGCCACCCAGAGACACCGACCTCTCCTCGGGTCTTGCCCAGCGACCCCATCACACACCCGGTGTCTCGCCTCCCTCCAGAGGGGTGGACGCGGTCATGGCTGCGTCCCCAGCGGAGGAGCTGCTGCCCTCCCGGGGCCCCTGAAGGTGGCACCCATGGAGACTTCCCCGGGCCCCCGGCCCCCGCTCCCCCGGGCACACAGCCCTCGGGAGGCTCCCCTGCCTCCTTCTTCACACTGTGGCCCCCAGACTCCCACTTGCTGGGGCAGCTCTGCGTCCTGTGTGCTGGCGCTCGGCCCTTCCAGCGTCTCAGGGCGATTCGGGGCCACTGCGGTCATAGGGGTCTGTATCGGACCGGGCACAGCCAAGCATCAGAGCAGAGAGAAAGATGAGGGACAAGCCCTTGCCTCTTATCATGCAGTGAAGCCGACTCCACGTACTAGGCAGCGAAGTGACCCCAGCGCAGGTGTGGCCTGGGCTGTGGGAGCAGCACCGTCATGCTCACATGCTACCCGTTGGTCTTGCCGTGACCCCGTGAGGCAGGTACCATCGTCACCCCAGGTTACAGACGAGGAAGCTGATCGGAGCCACCCGTGCGCTGGGAGAGACGGGGCCCGGCTGTGTGTGCTCCAGGCCGCGGGCCCCAGGCTCTCAGCCACAGATCCCCCGGGAGGGCGAGCGGCCAGGGCGCCAAAGCAGAGGTGGACCCCAGGGATCCTGAGCTCCTGAGTGTGAGAGAGGAAACCGGTCGTGGAGCAAAACGCAGGAGACTGTCCTGGGGCCCAGGGACAGGAAGGACTTCTGTTCTCTTTAATTGTGGTCAAATATGCGTAATAGGATATCCATCATTTTAAGCATCTGTAAGTGGTGTTAGATACATCTGCAGCACTGTGTAACATCCCCGCTGTCTCTACCCCAGACTTACCATCCCAGGCAGAAGCTCTGTGCCCGTTAAACAATTCCCCGCTTCCCTCCTCCAGCCCCTGGCACCTACCCTTCTGCTTTCTGTCTCTATGAATTTGACTTCTCCAGGACCTCGTATAAGTAGAATTATATGGTATTCGTCCTTTTCTGTCTGGCTTACTGTGCTTGGCGTAGTGTTTCTAAGGTTTAGCCCTGCTGTGGTGCGTGTCAGGGTTTTATTTTTAGGGCTGAGTGATAGTTCATGGCATGGACAGACTCCCTTTTGCTTACTCAGGCGTCCATCAGTGGACCCTTGGGTTGCTGCCGTATTTTTGCTGTTGTGAATAATACTGCTGTAAATGCGGGTGTCCAGCATCTGCTGGAATCCCTGTTCTCAGTTCTTTGGGGATGGAATTGCTGCGTCATATGGTATTTCTGTGTTTTCTACAGTGGCTGCACCATTTGACATTCCCACCAACTTCACATCCTCACTCACGCTTGTTATTTTCCATTTTTTGTGGTTTTTTTTTTTTTTATTATTATAGCCATCCTTTGGGAAGGACTTTTTTTTTTTTTTTTTTTTTTTTTTTTTTTTTTGCGGTACACGGGTCTCTCACTGTTGTGGCCTCTCCCGTTGCGGAGCACAGGCTCCGGACGTGCAGGCTCAGCGACCATGGCTCACGGGCCCAGCCGCTCCGCGGCATGTGGGATCTTCCCAGACCGGGGCACAAACCCGCGTCCCCTGCATCGGCAGGCGGACTCTCAACCACTGCGCCACCAGGGAAGCCCATGGGAAGGACTTTTTAAATAAAACTTTAAAAGTACATAAGACCAAAGTATAACAACTTAAATACCTGGTCCATACGGTGATATTCATCATGCTTGTCACGCTTAGAAATATTTGAGGAAAGTTTCTGCCTTCACACACGCGGGGCTGTAGGACGTCACTTGGACATTGCCCTGGGTGTACCAATTTGCTTGTGGAATCTTGGAGTTGTTCTTATTCTCAAGTGGTGATTTTGTTTGTTTTTTTGTTTATTTTTTCCTCAAAACGAATCCCATCTGTATGCCCAGATGGCTAAACTTTAGGCAATGTCAGCACTGAAAAGAATAATATTGTAATTGGTTATAACACACTCATTTTTTTAAAAATTCCATAATCCATAGTTATCCTCAGGAAGAGGAAGAGAAGGGATTTTCCTCTTGATTTCTAGTCCCATCAGAAATGAGAATGTTGCCATTTTGTAACCCTAAATGACTCAAGCATCCTTGATCCATATAAGCAAGGATCATGTACGTAAGCTAACGGATGAAGGATTGTAAGGGAACCCACAGGTCATTCCCTACCAAAATATCACCCCTCGCATTACTTGTTACTTACAAGGGGATGTACACATCTTTGCAGTGAGAGGCTGATGACTTGCCACCTTGACCCAATGGAATGTAGCATCACTGAGCAAGGGTAACGCGGCACCCCTCCCCCCATCTGCTGCACCTTGAGGCCTGCAGCATCACCCGGGAGGTATTTTTGCCAAAAATGTTTAGCCTCAACCTTATAAAGCCTCCAGACCTAACCTCGGTTTATAATAAATATAGGAGTTAGAGCAACCAGTAAAGAAACAATCAGACACACGTAGGAACAATCTACAAGAAAACTGACCTGGACTTAACCAAAAAGCCCACAAAAAGCACAGGGGAAAAAGAAGATGCAGGACCATTGTATTCTAGAAGCAAAAGGAATAAGGAAATACAACAACCAGATCTAACATGAGAACCTTGACCGAATCCGAGGTTGGAAAAAATAACAGCTATAAATGACATGGCAGGGCGGGCAGGATTGGAATATGGATCAGATATTAGATGATGTTGTGGAGTGATGGCGAATGTTCTGCAGGGCGACCGTCGTGTTAGGGTTATGTAAGAGATTACCCTGTTCTTAGGGAATGCCGCGTGTAAAGGCACCTTGGCGTTGAATGTCACGGTGTCGACAAGTTATTGTCAGATTGTGGCTAAAATGTGTGCATGTGTGCGGGAGATAGAGAGAGGGGGAGATAGAGAGAGGGGGAGAGAAAATATCGAAATGCAAGCAGCTGTTGAATCTAGGTGGAGGACTTAGGGGTGGTCATTCAACCTACTCTTTCAACTTTTGTATATGTTTGAAAAGTTGGTAACAAAAATCGGGGGAAATTATTTATATCTGATGTCTTGTGGTTCACATCCTGCCTTTGAAAGCCTTCGATTTTTCTGTCTTGCAGTTCGGGACCGAGTCAGATCGAAGATGGAGAGAGACATTTTGGCAGAAGTGAATCACCCTTTCATCGTAAAGCTTCATTACGGTAAAGGGAGGAAAAACAATTCCCTACTGTTGAGAGGACCTAGACCAACCCTCCCCCAAATCAGAGGAAATCGGCGTAGATTCCTTGTCTCAGCCTCCGGCCCTGTCTGGGGTGCAGCTCTCTCCCCCCCGGATTCCTGAGCCTCAGATTCTCCTTCTCTGGGGGAGGAAGATGCCCTGTTTTCATCTCGAAAAACCGAATCTGGGGGAGCAAGAGGTTACCCTTAATTAAATCATCATCATGGAGAAAGTGGTTTTAAAAAAAAAGGTCTCGACCTAGGTGGGGTGAATCTATGACATATTTTTGTGTTGTTTCAGAGTAGAGTGCCTATGACCCCATAGTTTCTTTAGACCAGAATGGTAACATCTCCTGCACTTTAAGTAAAGACGATATTTTAGGCATTTGAGAGACGGTAGCGCTTTGAGCCTCAGAACGGCCCTGCAAGGTAGGCTATTGTTTCCAGTTTTCAGAAGAGAAAACTGAGACTCAGACGGAATCATTCTGATTTCTGAGGCCACGTATCTGCGACGCCACACAAGCCTTCTTCATTTGCTCTCTGCCTTTTTATCTCCTCGGAGAAGCAGTAAGTGAAACCTTCAAATGAAAAATAATGAGGTGGTGGCGCCAGAGTCATGGCAGACCGCATCACAGCTTTGTGCCCTAATCGAGTAATTAGTGTGGGCGAAGCGCTGGGCAGAACAACGACAAATCCCGTACCTGGTTGGTACAGGGGCTCGGGGGCGGGCAGGGTTGTAGGAGACTGTCCGTGACTTTTACCGACGTCGGGAGTGACGGCATGAACACACGCAAAGCCAGGAGGACAGGGCTCCTTGCTCGTGAACTTCTGAGATTCCTAAGACGACAGTTTAGAAAGTCCTGTTTGGAAAGCACATGGCCTCTCCTTTCAGAAATAATAAGAGCCAACATGGATGTGACCTTGCGGGCAGCTGCGTGGTGACCGGATCCCTCGGGCCACGGGCAGGTGCCCTTAGATCCCAACGGTGGCGGCAGGCTGACCCCCCTTTATCACACGGCCGCCTCAGCGCTGCTGATTCGCTGGTGTCAGATCCGATCCAGGTGTCGTTTCAGTTGGTTTCCCAGGTGTTTTTCTGAAGAAGTTGAGAACTGGGGTCTTGAAGAGATTTTTAAAGGCATCCTCCACGTTACCTCTGTGATTGATCAAAAGATACTTGTCGGGCTTCCCTGGTGGCGTAGTGGTTGAGAGTCTGCCTGCCGATGCAGGGGACACGGGTTCGTGCCCCGGTCCAGGAAGATCCCACATGCCGCGGAGCAGCTGGGCCCTTGAGCCATGGCCTCTGAGCCTGCGCATCCGGAGCCTGTGCTCCGCAACGGGAGAGGCCACAACAGTGAGAGGTCCGCGTACAGGGAAAAAAAAAAAAGATACCTGTCCTCTATCTGCCCGTCAAGCCCTAGGACAGGGCATTCATCCACGCTGCAGTTTACACAGTTCTGACAACGGGGTTTCTAGTTATAGGCTTTATGTTTCTAAAACCCCAACATTTATAATGCTTCTGGCATTGACTTTTAGAAAATGAAAAGTTCCCAAGTGTGTGGGGATGTCAGCACCCCTTCCAGCCATGCTTCCTTTGTGTGTAGAACAGATGCCACGTGCCAGGCCAGCGGGAACGTTGAACTGACCATCCAGTAGCCACGGTGGTTAGTTTCTCTTGAGCCTCACGCGCATGCACCGTCCCCCCCTTTGACCAAGGCGTGCCCTTGCTAGTGGCAGGCGGCAGCTGAACCGTGAACTCCGTGCCCATAACTGTGGCCCTCAGGGACCAAACTGAGAGCACACGAGCGCTGCTGCCACCAGGTACAGGTAGCTGGGCCGACCCGTCCCCAGCGCAGCCGTAAAAGAAGGAGCAGATGGTGGATATCCTTGAGCCCTGAATTGTACCGAACACAACTCCATAGGAAGGGGAGGGGACTCGTCCCAAACGCTCACTACGATCGCCCTGCTCCTTACCAGACACCTGCCAGCAAAGCCAAGTCTCTAAGAAGACAGGTTGTGCCCAAAGCCGCGCGTCAGTAGTGGTGATGAGAGCAAGTGGAACCTACACGTACTTTTCTCCATGTGTCTTTCAGTCCCTTTGTGATTAAAAAAAAGGCAGGAAGAAGGAGAGAGGGAGGGAAGGAAGGAAGGAAGGAGGCGGGGAAGGGGTGGGGAAGGCGTGGGGAGAGGAGGAGAAATAACCTCCAGACCATGAGTAAAAGTGAGAGACGGAGCTCATCGCCGCCCACTCCCTTCCCCAAGTCCTGCCTCTCCGCTGTGCGGTCTCCAGCCCGGCCCCAGTCCTGTTTCTGAAATGACCCAGGGTTACAGGCTACACAGTATTGTTTGAGCCAACGAGAGACGGGCTTTTTGCACTCAGAGCCTGGGCCCAGGGGAATGATGTCCACCGCAGGGGACCGTGACGCCGAAATGCTCTCAACTCTCTCCTTCCGCAGCCTTCCAGACGGAGGGAAAACTCTATCTGATTCTGGACTTCCTGCGCGGAGGAGACCTCTTCACCAGGCTCTCCAAAGAGGTACACGGAGTGCAGGCTGTGGGTTTCTGCCTAGAATTCGAGGGACAGGAGAGCAGGGGGCGGGGTGTGTGTGTGTACGTGCGTGTGTGTGTGGTGTGTGTGCAAGGGAATGTGTGAACGTGCGTGTACATGCACGCACGTGTGTGTGGTGGGTGGCGTGTGTAAGTGTGTGTGTGGTGTGTGTACGTATTTGGTGTGAGGGTATATGGCGTGTGGTGTGTGCGCGTGTTTTAAAGATGTCTCACGAGTCACACAGAGAAGAAATCTGTTGTCCTCGAAAGATCTTAAGAAAACGGACTCTTCCCAAGACCCCCGTGGAGCTCTAGAACCTTCCCTGTGTAGAGCAGATGGAAACTTGATTTATGTTACGTAGGGAAGACTTTATTTCACAACGTTTCCCTTTCCACTGTAGGAAGACGCTATTAACACGCTGACCACGCATCCTGGGAGGGGCGTCGGGAGTGTCTAATTAGGGCTTCACCCATGAGCGCTCCGCGCCCCCCAGGGCTTGTCCTTGACCCCCACTACCTGACTTAGGAGCTTTCCGGGATGTCTTGCAGCGCAACGTGAAAGCTCTCTGCCCCCTGCGCACCCTGCTCGAGGCAGCGATAATGCCAGGCTTTTAATCCTGTTGATTCTGTGCAGTTTCCTTTATACAGAAGAGCATGATGAAGGTGACAGCGTGTTGACACGATGCACAGAACAGGTTCCCGGCCCTTCTGACGCAACCTCACCCGGCACCGGGGTTCTTCCTGGGCTGTAACAGGGGGTTCGGGCTGGCCTCCCCCTTTCCTCACTGCCCACTTTTACAGCAGGAGATCCCTCCATCCGAAGTGCTGTCAGTCAAGGTGAAGCGGCAGTGGGCTCGCCGAGACCTCGGGCTGCTCTCTCCCTCTGTTTCCTGCCGGTCCCTCGGGCAGTGGCACAATGGATGTATTGGACGCTTGGCGATGCAGGTTGAAAGCACGGGCTGGAGGATTCAGATCCAAGTTCTCCAAAGCCCTTTGGGTCAGGTCTCTGGTCCCTTAACCTGCCCCACAGCTGAGCTCACGTTTCCAAAGACGGCGAATCACTGACCTCGGCCAGTTTCTCATCTGATGCCTCGTGATTTGCTCCCTTCCCAGCCCGGCCGAAGGAAGTCAGGCCACTGGGGGTTGGTCTGTCCAGCATCCAGGGTGACACACCCTGTTGTTGGGCTTCTTGACCAAAAAGGCAACACGCAGGGTACCCATAGGACCCTTTATTTCAGAGTAGAAGTGAAGTTGTCCAGCCTGGGCTCAAGAGGGTCTCAGTTCACAGAAACACAGGAAATGAATGATACCCTAACCCTAACCCTATGAAAAAAAGTACTTCCCTTCCATCCTCTTCACCGAGTCCACTAGACAACATCCTTGTGTGTGTCGGTCTCCGTACTGACTGCCTTCAAGAGCTCACATCCAGGGGTGTTTCATTCCCATAGAGAAACCCTTTGTCATTTGCACTTGGAGGCCACGCAGATCTGTGCCCTAAGAGCGGCCAAGGAGAGTCATACGGCCGCCCCTGAGCACTGAGCTGTAGATGTGCCTGTGTGGTTATGGACAGAGATGGAGAAAGTCGGGCCAAAGAGAATTCGACAGCCGGCAGGATCTCCCACAGGGAACTCCTTCTCACAGGGAAGCCCACTGAGTATGCTAACCAATGTAGAAGAGAAATACCAACCAGGAAAGGTGCCGGCCGAGTGTGGAAGGCAGAACAGGAGATTCCAGAGGCCAGAGGGGCAACGAGGGCTGGTGGTGCCCAAATGTCATCCAGGACTTGGGGTGCGCGTCCTCCCCACTGGGAGGCATCCCTTTTGTGAGATGGATGTGCTCCGCCGTCATTAGCCTGATGTAGTCACTGTTCAATTCCCCAAATTGCCCTTATCCTGAGCTTTCCAGGCAACCTTCTGATCATGTATTGATTTTTCACGCGTCTGCCTTCAGAGAGAATTCAGTCATGACATGGGTTTCTAGTCTCTGTGACATTCATTTCTCATGGTGCGGGTAAAGAATGGTTTCTGATACCATCTGGCTTGCTGGTAAGGTGACTACCAAATTACATGCGGTTCTCACAACCGCAGGGACAGGGAAGCAGTAGGAGACAATGACCTTGAGGTGTGCTGGGCGCCATGGCCTCGTGTGTGTTTTAGCTAGACCAGCGTCCCTCTCCCAGCAGCCTCTCCGGCAAGGGGCGCCCACCGATGCTCCACGGGCGGGTCGTATTTGGTGGGACTCGTCCCGCTTTGGGGAGACGGCAGTTCCTAGTTTGCATAAACCCAAAAGGGGGGAAGAGGTGAACTTGAAGGGAGGAGGGATGAAATTTGAGACATATTTTCAGTAAATCCTTCAGGCCTGTTTGTAATCAGACCTTCACAGTGTGGTTTAGTTTTTTGTATTAAAGTGTTACATTAGAAGCACATATATTAAAACATAAACCCAGAAACACACTCCAGAGCTGCATGGTTTGTGGGGCAGGAAAGGTCGGCGGAGGAAACTCTGCCCGGGGCTCCGCCCAGAAGGCGGAGCGGCTGTGTGAGGAGCGCCCCCTCCCCTTCACTGGTCCTAAAACTTTGCTGAGAACTCATGTTTCCACTGTAGGAGTTGGAAGAGCCTTGTCTGGGGGCCGCGGTCTGCAGAGCGGAGCGGAGTCTTCGTGGGGCTGAGTGCCTGTCTTTAAAGCCAGCAGCCACAGAGCAGGCTGAAGTCTTGTTCTCTCTCCTGCCAGGTGATGTTCACGGAGGAGGATGTCAAGTTCTACCTGGCTGAGCTGGCCTTGGCTTTGGACCACCTGCACAGCCTGGGCATCATCTACAGAGACCTGAAGCCAGAAAAGTGAGTGAGGACAAGGCAGGGCAGGGCCCTCTTGCCTCCCAGGTCGCCTCGTCCCTGTACTTAATTCCCCAGGGAGGGCATAGCCTGGGGACATTCCGGTGCTAGCGCCCCACAGGCAGGGATTCCACCTGCCCGCCCCTGGAAAGGTGCCCAGACGTAGGTGTGGCTTGTGCTGGTTTGTGTGGGATGGTCCCAGCCCATTCTCACCTGACCCTCGTAACACCCTCCAAGGGAGGCAGGGCCGGGCCTGCATCCCTGTGGTCCAGGGGAGGCTGGGCAGGTAGTGGAGGCTGGGCAGGTGGAGAGGCTGGGCAGGTAGAGGAGGCTGGGCAGGTAGTGGAGGCTGGGCAGGTAGAGGAGGCTGGGCAGGTAGAGGAGGCTGGGCAGGTGGAGAGGCTGGGCAGGTAGAGGAGACTGAGCAGGTAGAGGAGGCTGGGCAGGTGGAGAGGCTGGGCAGGTAGAGGAGGCTGGGCAGGTGGAGAGGCTGGGCAGGTAGAGGAGGCTGGGCAGGTAGGCAGCCCACCATTCCTCCTCCCACAGCCCCTGCCCTCCCTCCTTAGGTGGGACCCATCCTGCACTGGGAATGTCTCACACGCCACCCCCTCACTAGTGTGTGTCTTCTGTGCCGGTCTCTTCCCCATCTCCACCTCCACCTTGGAAAGCCCTTTCAGCTGTCTCGACAGGCCCATTTCTAGGTGACGAGTCAGATGAGCCTTTCTGAGTTTTTCTAAAAGACAGTGGCACCAGATTCCCAGCCCAAATTCTAATAAGATTTGTGTATCTTTGGCAATGATCATCTGTAATACTATTTCTAGGATATTTTGCTAATCCAGTCTAAATCTTTTTTTAAAGTCCCTCCAGATAATAATGTTCTTACTTCAGGTTCTTTTTCTGCTGTTTTCTGTGTAGAGCTGCACAGACTAGGAGGATCCACTTGAAAAGGAAGGATCTAGCAGATGCTGTTTTAAGTTCATTTGGTTGACCTGACAGTGGTCCCTGCCGCGAAGTTGATGATTTTCTCCCTCTGGCCTGTGACGTGGTTGATAACGGCCCCCTGTCCCCCTATAGACTGAGGTCCATGCCTGTCCCTGGATATGTGGGGCCTGGTGGGACCCCAAGGCTTGGAGCACAAGGCAGCCCAGGCCCTGAGGGCACAGGAAGTAGATCCCAGCCCTTGTTCCTGGTCCCTTCTTCACCTGCAGGGAACTGAGAAAAATGCAAACTCTGCTCTGAGAAGTGGCAGTCGTTTAAGGGAAACGCCTGGGTTTGCCTAGAGACCAGGAACGTTGTGTACGTCCCTGATGCAAAGCGTATTTGCCTGTGACCAGAGGGAAGTGCTCCCCATGCACGGCATCAGCCTAACCACCAGCTGGGTACAGCCTCACTGGCTGCACGTGTAAATGATGTTTAAATAACCGTGAAAGGCTCTCTCCTGAGTATCCCCGTAAGAGCCGTGTCCTGCAAACTCAGCCTCGCCCTCGGAAAACAGGCACTGAGGCCGCTGTCACAGCCAGCTCTGCCGACCTGCTCCCCTCCGCTGTGAGCTCTGCCCCATGAAGGCAGCACCCCGATTCTCCCTCTAGTTAAAGGTCAAAGGGATCTTTATAGCTAAAAATAGTAATGTGGAATTGCAGGATTGAAGAGAAAGGATTTTGTTTCCATTAGAATTAGTAGGGAGTTAATCATGAAAGTTGCTCACTTCTGGGCAAAGATTAAGTATAACTGAAAAGCAAAGATAAGAACATTCGCTTCTTTCATTATAAATTGTCATCTTAATTATACACTGTGACTTTTCCCTTCCCATTTCCATAAAACAGTAGGTATGATTTTTATTCCCATGGCAGCGTTTTAAAAATTGTGGTAAGATAAACATGACATAAAATTTACCACCTTGACTATTTTCAAGTGCACAGTTCAGTCGTGTTAAGAGCATTCACACCATCTGTGCGATCATCTCCACCATCCATCTTCCAGACTTCTTTCATCCTGCAAAACTGACGCCCTGTCCCCATGATACCCCACCGCCCTCCCCCAGCCCCCGGCACCCTCCCTTCTGTTTTCTGCCTCTGTGGATCTCACTGCTCCGGGGACCGCACGTAAGGGGGGTCACACAGTATTTGTCCTTTTGTGGCTGGCTTATTGCCCTCGGCGTGATGTCCTTGAGGTCCATCCATGTGGTAGCCTGTGTCAGAACTTCCTTCCTTTCCCACATGTTTAACGTACCACATACTAATCCTCACAGCCCACGTCCTGGTCTCTTTAGATCCGGGCTGGTGCCTCCCAGGAGCTGGTGGAACAGAGTTTAATTACAGCAAAGAAAGAAACAGGGCAAGCCAGGAGCCCTGGGGGCCTGTGGGCTGATGGGCTGGAGAAGGGCCTCGTGGAAGGCTCGCCTGCGTCCATCCCCTCAGACGTTCCCTCCGCCCTCCCGTGGGCGTCAGCCTCGCCGTACTGCAGAGAGCTGGGAGGAACAGGACAGAGCTCCCCGTGGGGCATCCGGATGTCAGATGCCGGCATACTGAGAGCTTGGTCCAGGGCACCAGGAGGGACCCCGTGGGACCGGCTCCCACAACATGGCTTCTGGGGGCTGAGGCCTGAGGTGTCACAGACTCCCCCGGAGGTCCCAGTGGTTCCCAGGGTCAGGCGGGGCTCGTGGAGGGGTCTGGCCAGAAGAGCAGGCTCTAGCCGTCGAGGGCCCGCCTGGGTTCAGGAAGTCCCCTTTGAGCAGCTCTGCGTCTGCACAAGCCAGGGCACTTGCGGACGCTCTCAGGCCCATTCATGCAGGACAGACAGCCTGGGGGGTCCCCAGACCTTCCCCTGGGCTTGAGAGGGTCTCACACCTGCAGTCCCCATGTGAGCCTGCTGAGCCAGGCACAAGAACATGGGGGTGCCCTTTGCCCCCCACACACCGCGGATGTGCCTGTGCTCCTGACCCAGCAGAAGCTGCCGACTAGGAAACAGTGGTCTAAAGGCCACATCTGCGAACAGCAGGCGACCTGCCGCCCCCCAGCCAGCGTGGAGAGTGCTGCCCAAGGGCCTGGGCGGCTCCCCTGGGGGCTCCGTGCCCTTCCGTGTGTCTCGTCTCTTTTAAAGCATCTGTTTCCCCCCCTTTCTTTCAGCATCCTCCTGGACGAAGAGGGACATATTAAGATCACAGGTTTGTAAAATTCCACCCGCCACCGAGCGGTGACGTCACCCCGGCGCCCCTGGTACCTGGGGGCCGACCCAGAGCTCAAGCCCTCTCTCTCGTCACACCAGCGTGTGCACACAGGGCTGCCTTCCCCGTGGCCATGGCTTAGTTCTGTTGGTGTGTGTCTTCCCGGGGACGCTCACACTTCCCAGGTCGGCCCTCCTTCCTTCTCTCCCTCTCACTTAAGACCCTTCTAGCGCCTTTCCTGCTGACTCTCAGCGTCACTGGATGTTTCGTTCGAGAATCTCATCTTAGCATGTCTGCGGGGCCGATCTCCCCACTGAAACCTCAAACCCCTCCCACTGCCGTCGGTTCAGCCAGAACGAGCACCGCCCCCCCTTGTTCCGTGGCACCCGCTTGTGCTAGTTTCCTCTTGCTGTGTCACAATTACCAACCTCAGTGGCTCAAAACAGCATCAGCTCATCATCTTAACAGCCCTGGCGGCCACAAGTCCAAAACAGGTCTCACAGGGCTAAGATCAAAAGGGGTGCACTCCTTTGTGCAGGCCCCAGGGGAGGATGGTCCTGTCGCCTCTCCGGCTGCCCACTTCCCTGGGCTCACGGCCCCATCCTTCTCCTTCAGAGCCAGGGGGCAGCACCCCAGTCTCTCTCTGACTCTGGCCTCTGCCCCCAAGTCCACATAAGGACCTTGTACTTACTGTGCGTCATCCTGGCGCCCCAGGATAACCTCCCTTCTCGAGATACAGCAGGGCCCCCTCTGCCAGGTCAGGTGACCTATTCATAGGTTCCAGGGTTGGGGGCGTGGATGTCTCTGGGGGCCATTCCGCTGGCCCCCCCGCTGGCCGGGTCCTGGCCTGGTCTCCACTCACACCCGCTCCCCGTGTCCACCAGCGGGCTGTCCCTGCGCAAATGCTCCCCCCTCGCCTCCAGTGGCAGCTGTCTCTGCTTAGGCGGGACACCTGCTCTACCCCTGTTCTGTCTTCAGAGCCTCCTGTCCTCTGCTTCTCAGCCCCACGTCATGTGGTCTCCCTGCTGCCTGTTCCCTTCTCTGGGCTGGTTCACCCCGTTCTTGATGGACCCCCAGTCCCAGCAGAGTGCACAGAGCGATTGACAGTTACTGCTCGTTAATGTCAAGCAGTGAGACTTCTTAAATTTCTCATGAATTACGCACAAGAGCACGGCACTCACCTGACAGACCCTTTAGACGGCGACCTCCTGCCAGGGGCTGCACAGGTCCAAGGGCGTCCGCAGTGTCTGCTGGTGAGACCTGCGCCCCGCAATGAGTCCAGTTTGACCTGCTGGGGCCTTCTGTGCCTTCCCATGTGTAGAACAGCAGAAGAAATTAACCCTTAACAAGCTGAGAAAGTAAACCTGACTTGACTTCTACAACTGGTTAAGGCGTTCAAAAGTGCCCGCGTGGCATTTTGTGGAGACTGAAGGTTCTGCTAGTACCTGACCGGTTTTCTCTGCTGAGTGAGGAGCTGCACGTGTATTATATAGATCTCACGTGTACGGAGGTAGCTGGAATAAGTATGAGCTGCCACGTTAAATTTATGTGTCATATTACAGAGGTTTGGCTTCCTCTGTTTAGTCATTGTGGTCAAACAAGCCCCGAGACTCTGAGGTCCTGAGTGCGTCACCTCGGCAGTGAGCGAGCAGCCCCACGTGGGTGCTGGGGACTCTCACCTAGCCGTGAGCTCGCTTGGTCCTCACGTGGCCCCAGGAAGAAGGGATGTCAGCCTTAAACTCACAGACGGCGAACGTGGAGGGCTCTGGAATCTTAGAACCAGCGTGTTCACTGCGTCCTTCATCCCCTGGCTGCAGTAACACGGGCACTGGAGGATGACGGCCTTGGCGGAAGGTTTTGTGGACAAGGTCCAGGGGAGGATACCCCATGGCAAATGCTCTGAAGCCCCGCCCACCTTGTCTGCCTTCCCCTTCGTGCCTCACCAGCCGGGGACCTCCTTCCCGAGTGGCCTCCTGCTCGTAACCCCTTTCCCGCCCTTTCCTTCAGAACAAGCGCCATCTTCCTGCCCTTCCTTTGGAGTAGCCCCGCAGGCCTCTCCGCTGGGGCCGCTGACGTCCAGGGTGTCCTGCTAAAAACAGGCTCCCGGGGAATTGGTGTCAGGCGTCAGGAATGCAGTTTCTAGGCGCCCTCGGGGGCACTCCTGAATGTGTGGGTCCCTATAGAAGCTGACCGGGAGGTGCCGGGTTTGGTTCAGCTTCTGTGGGCAGCCTGGCCCCAAGAGGACAGCGGTGGGAGGTGGGCCGGTGGGCAGCAGGGCTCCAGGTGCCGCCCGGAGACCGAGCACTGTGTGCTCTTTCTCTTTTAGACTTCGGGCTGAGTAAGGAGGCCATCGACCACGACAAGAGAGCCTATTCGTTCTGCGGGACGATCGAGTACATGGCGCCCGAGGTGGTGAACCGGCGGGGCCACACGCAGAGCGCAGACTGGTGGTCCTTTGGCGTGCTCATGGTATGGCGTGCTCGTGGTACGGTGTGGCGTGCTCGTGGTATGGTGTGCTAATGGTATGGTATGCTTGGGATATGATGTGCTCATGGTAATATGTGCTCGTGGCTTAATGTGCTTGCGGCGTGGCATCTGCGGTCCCCAAGGTGCCCGTGTGGCTGTCCCCTGAGCGCCCGCCCACTCCTGGGGTTCAGAGGTCCAGGAGTGACCCGAGGAAAACAGTGCCCGTTGTGTGACTCAGGACAAGGGGGGCCACCAATTCCTGACCCTAGCATTTCCTGGCAGCCTCCTCTCTGTCCCCCCTCCAGACTCCCACCATCAGGAAACAGAGCTGGGATTCAAGTTAGGATGCAAATGTGTGAAGAGTCAAACCTTTATCCTTAGCGCTCCTACGGGTTTAGCCGGAGGATTTGAAGGGATGCGGCTATCTCCAGATTAAACATATTTTTCTTATTTCAAACACAGAATCCCTCCACTTAGTCATCAAAATCACCATGAACCAAAATACACGTAGAGTGAAGCATTTTTACATCTGCATCTAGAAACTTGGATTTCCTTTGGGTCACGTGTTCGCAGACAGAGCGTGCAGCAAACGCCAGGGCGGTCTGTAGTCACAACAGCCGCGGGCTTGGCTGCCGTCCCCCCGCCTCACGCGGTCCTTCCTCTCCTCCCTTCCCCTCCCCCCACCCCTCCCCCGCAGCCGGGCCGCCGGGCCCTCGCGTGGGCCAGACTTCCGAGGCTGTGAGTCTCACACTGACTGGATGGGAGGAGCACCGTGGCATTCCCGGCTTGCCAGCCCCCTCCTTGTGCATTCCACCAACGAGGAAACTGAGGCGCGTCGCTCGGCCAGCACTGGCAGAGCCTCCTTCCCACACGCATGCCTCTCGCCCCGGGACCTCTGGGCTGGGTCCTGCTCACGGTGCAGGGCATCAGCTGGGTGCCCCTAGGCTGGTACCCAGGAGGCCACGCTCGGTCTCTCGGTTCTGGTCCCCGGCCCCGTGGGCTCGGAAGTGCTGGCTGTGTTGGATTTGTCGGCGCGGACGGCTGACCCTCGTCTGTGGGGGGCAGACACGTCAAACCAGCTCGGGAGGCAGTTCCCACGGCTCCGGCCGGGATGCCAGCTCACGGGCGTACAGTAGGTGACGTCACACCACGCGGGGCGGTGCCCCCGTCTCCAGGGTCAGAGCATTCTCCCCCCGTCAGCCACCTACGAGGGAAGTCAGGCTGTAATGAGAAGACTGCTCCCAAGACAGAATCACAACAAATTAAGCACATTAATACAGGCAAGTGATGGGCCCAGGCTCGCGGCCTGACAAGGGCTCCGTGAGCGTCAGCTGCCAGGGCGCTGGTGGCGCTTGCCGTGTTCGTGGTTATACAGGCCTTGAATAGCCTCTGCTGGGGTGCAGTCCGTCTCCACGCCAGAAGCCACGGGGACGTCCCGCTCTGCTTACCTTCCCACCGATCACCTCTCTTTAGATATGTTGGTGAGACCGTCAGGGTAGCCTCTTCCTCTGCAGGGTAACTTTGCATCCTCGGCTCTGCTCCTGTCCACGTGGGTGCTTCCCCGTTACCCTGTCTGGAGGGTGTGTAGTGGGGGGCGGGCACGGGGGCCTCGGCACCCTCGCTGCGGATTTTACTGGAAGTTTGATGTTGTCTTCCCGACACCGGCTCCCAGGTCCGAGGTTACAGCTCTGCATCTTCAGGAGTGATTCCAATTATTAAGTCCGCATCCGCCTGAGAAGCACGTTCCTCTGGAGGGTGGGGTGGGCTCCCAGAGGGAGACCACAGGCTTCATCCTGTCCCTGGATCCCAGGGATACTCGCGAAGCCCTTAAAGGTGTAGGCTGGGGGCTTCCCTGGTGGCGCAGTGGTTGGGAGTCCGCCTGCCAATGCAGGGGACACGGGTTCGTGCCCCGGTCCGGGAAGATCCCACGTGTCGCGGAGGGGCTGGGCCCGTGAGCCATGGCCGCTGAGCCTGTGCTCCGCAACAGGAGAGGCCACAGCGGTAAGAGGCCCACGTACCACAAAAAAAAAAAAAAAAAAAAAAAAAAGATGTAGGCTGGGCTCACGAGTGACCGTACAGCGGTTCTCCAGGGAACCCTTGCCCGATGCTCTGAAGTCATAGAATGCCACGTGTGTCTCTGTGGAAACGATATTTAAAAGAGCAGGAGGCCGGCCCGAGCCTGGAGAGGACTGTCTTACCGGCCAGCACAGCAGAGAAAACTGCAGCTAAAACCACACACACATCAAAGCCACCTGGAGTTAGTTTTGTGAGGTTTCTGGGGGAGAGGGGAGTGGGAATATGCCATCCCCCTCGTCTGTTTCTAGATATATTAATAAAATCTGTCCCATAAATATAAAATATGCCTTTCATACTTTTTTCTGGTCAAAATCATTGCATGTTAAAGAAATAAATGGAGAGGCTGAAAGGAAATAAAAGGGGCAGTGAGGACATAAAAAGAAAGATGGAAAGAAAAACAACTGAGAGAGAAGACAAGTCAAAGCGAAGGAGAGGCTTCCCTGGTGGCACAGTGGTTGAGAGTCCGCCTGCCGATGCAGGGGACACGGGTTCGTGCCCCGGTCCGGGAGGGTCCCACATGCTGCGGAGCGGCTGGGCCCGTGAGCCATGGCCGCTGAGCCTGCGCGTCCGGAGCCTGTGCTCCGCAACGGGAGAGGCCGCAACAGTGAGAGGCCCGCGTACTGCAAAAAACAAACAAAAAAAAGGTAGCAAAGGAGGGACAAGAAAGGGAGGAGGAAAGTGACCTGCTCTGAGCTGATGCCCCCAGTCAGCCTTCTCCCCACTTGTTTCCTCCACGTCTTCCCCAGGCTCCCCACACTCACTTCTGGAACCTCCTCTGGTTCCCCAGCTGTCGATGGCTGGTGCTTTGCCGTGACGCTCTCACGGGCCCTGTCATCTTGTGTTGTGAACACGCGTCTCCGTGAGGGTCTCCCGGGCACAGGGCATGACCTTCACGCATCCCTAGCTCAGGTGGCGGTGCCCGTGCCCAGGAAGCTCTGTGCCCCGAGGGTCCACAGGCAGTGAGAGCAGAGCGGGCCTGGGCTCCCCGGGCCCCTGCGCCTCCTGCCCCCATGAGACGGGAAATGCCCCTGGACTTTGGAGAAGGCGACCGGAGAGGTTGGCTCCTCGCCTCTTCCAGGAGAGGCCCAGCCTCTGCTGTCTGCCATGGTCCACGTGCCAGGAACGGTCCCGCCACCTTGCTCTCGGGCACAGGACATTCCTCCCTGAAATGCTCACTCCTTTGACAGACTCGTCCCCTCCACTTTCGGTGTCTCGTAACAGCTGGGGAGGTGGGTCACAGCAGCCTGAAGGAGGAGGGTCGTCACGGTGATGAGTCTGAAGGGCACTCAGGGTCCGCAGAGCACCCTCCCATTCGACCTGGACCCGGAGCGCTCCTCCCCACCCCTGTCCTCCCCTCCTCGCTCAGCCCCTCCACGGCACCCTCCAGAGAAGGACGGGTCCTCAGTCGACCCCGTGGAAGGTGTGTGGCCGTGGGCTGCAGGTCCCCATCCCCCTCTCCATGGTGCTGAGCACCTTCTCACGGCCGTGGAGCTGAGCGTTTACTGTGTCCATCATCCATCCGTCTCCCCACTGAATGCCAAGGTCCACAATGCAGTTCTGTTCGCTGCTGTACACCAGGCATGTAGGCCAGCGCCTGCACTTAACTGACCACATTTTGAGTGGGTACGTGCACTTGGGCTGCATTTTGCCTGTCTGGGTCTCGCCACCGTGAAGTTCGTGGGTTCTGAACTCTTGCTTCTGTTCTGTGTTGGTCTGCAGTTCGAGATGCTCACGGGGTCACTGCCATTCCAGGGGAAGGACAGGAAGGAGACCATGGCCCTCATCCTCAAGTGAGTACAACACCCACCTTGGGACCCACCCCAGCACGCGTTAGCGCCTTCTGATATCGAGAGCTTCGGTCTTCAGAAGCGGGACTGTTCAGTGGGCAGTAACGGTAAAGAGCATTCGTGGCGTTTTCATGTCAGTGGGTGAAGCCAGTGGCATCTCTCAGTGATTCTGATGAAATCTCCTACCAAAGATAAAGTTTCCCATCAGTAAAAATCATCTAAGTTGTCCAACGGCAAGGTCTTTAGACATGATGGTTGGTGACCTTCAAAAGTGCAGGTTCAGGGGGCAGAGGGCCGCAGGGGCTCCTGAGAGAGGCTCCCCTTCTCTGCCTGTTGACCCGTTTGTGCACGTGGCTGAGCTCTCCTGCCTGACATCAGCAGGAATCATACGGCCCGAGTCACTGAGTATGAACATAATTTTCTCCTTAATTCTCATGAAGAATCTTTTAACACAAAAATGGGTTTTGCTCTTAGAACCCTAGAAAGAAGTCTAAACCCAGAGCCAGTCTTGCCGTAATAGCTTTTAAAAAACAAACAAAAGAAAAAACAAACCAAAAAAACACATCATTTTATTTTTTTGGCCGTGCTGCGCAGTAGGCAGGATTTTAGTTCCCTGAGCAGGGATCGAACCCATGCCACCTGCAGTGGAAGCGCAGAGCCCTAACCACTGGACCGCCAGGGAAGTCCCTTGCTGTAACATCTTCATCAGAGCAGGCTTCCTCTGAGCGAGATGTCAGAGGGCAAGCTCTGGGAGAGAGAAGCTGACGGAGGGCGGACGGGGTGAGGAAGTGGCCCTGGAATCAGGCAGGCGCCAAGTTACTGTCTCCCTGCTCAGTGAGAGGCTGGGCCCACCGCACCTGCAGGAGAATCCACGAAGGTGCCTGGCCTCACGACCAGCTCTCGCAAACTCTGCTTGCAGGTGGACACGCAACGCTTGTAGAACCAGGAGGCACCTGCAAAGCTTACGGTTTTGTAGGTACATCATTATATAAATAGGAGAGCAGTTCATGGAAGACACCCCGTAGACAGGATGTAAACGATGTTTCCCTGTATCACGTGACCTTACACTATGGATGACATGCGTAACTACAGTCTACTCTGGTCTTTTTTGTTTTTTGTTTTTGATGGCCTCTGTTCCTTTTAATTTTAAGAGGGAACAAGACCTTTTTTTCTAAAGCAAGAATAATTCCCTCCAGCAAATCCCAGGTGTGAACTTGTAACCTGTCGTTGGGAGTGACAGCATTTCTGAAGGGGCAGCAGCAAACTGTGGACACGTGGTTCCCAAAGCGAGGTCCTGCAAGGCCCTCCTTTCCCAGATGTTGCCGCAGACCACACCAGAGGCAGAGGAGAGAATCCAGCTGTCTCCTCAAGCCAAGAGGAGAGTCCTAAAATGTCAACCATGCTGGCATCTCTCCAAAGCCTTTTTTGTTGTTTTCTTGGAAACTATAGTTAATTTCCATTTAAAATGTTCTGTATGTTAGTGGGATCATTCTTGTTTATTTTTAGCGGCCTTGTTATTTTTAGTGAATCATTATGGGGCTGTTGTAAACAGCTGCTCTGGGTCACGTGGATGTGATTGGGTTTGTCTGTGAACGCTGACTGCAGAGCCGCAGAGCCCTGAAGAAAACCCTTCTCCCTTTGGGGCTCATCCTTCTTACCCGAAAATACGACTGTGCTTTTCAGAGCCAAGCTGGGCATGCCGCAGTTCCTCAGCGTGGAGGCTCAGAGTCTCCTGAGAGCCCTCTTCAAACGGAACCCCTGCAACCGGCTGGGTAAGACCCGCTGAGCCCCCGGGCCCGCCCCGGGCCGCCCACATGCTCACACTCTGCTCTGGTCTGGCCCCGCATTTCACCACGTTCTCTGACAGCAAAAGGCCCTGACGCAGGGGGGGAAGTTCTGTCACGTGTTGTCCGAGCTCTGAGGATTTCAAAAACACACGGTCGCTGCCCAAGTATTGTGCTAACAGTCACCGTTTTTACACAGAATGGTGGTACTTTAGAACTCCGTAAACTAAAGACAACCCTGGAAAAGCCACCCCATCTAATTTGTCTTTGAATGTTACAGAGAGATCATAATGGTTTGCCCAGTTCTGATTTGCATCATGAATTAATTGATTACTTTTCGTTAATGTCTCCATCAGTTCAAGAGAGACACTGAAATGATCTCTGCTAGTCTAAGGCCAACTTGTCGTGCAGCTCAGCAGATCTTAACCCGATTTAGAACACACCTGCCTCAGAATCCGGTTTGCAGAGCTGTGAAACATCAAAGTGCACGTAAACATCTTTGCACATCATTTCTGCTCCCGTCTGAACCCCTGAGCCTGCCCAGTCTAGCGCCCCGCCCCAGTCTGGTATCATCAATCTTTTAATGTTTGATCCCAGCAATTAACTTTGGGTTAATTACCCCTTTATTTTGATTCTGTGACTCCTTCCTGGTGCTCTGCCCCCATCCAGTGTAGACACGGGCTCTCCGTACAGCACTGAGAGGCCAGGGGTGCTGGGCAAGGCAGGCACACAGCCTCTCACATTCCTCTGCCGATTGGTTCTTTCACAAACCAGGTAAATAAGTCATTTCTCTTCCTGAGCCTCTGGTTCCTCTCGGGATGACAATGATCCACATGGAATTCTGCACTAATAAAATTATTATCTCATTCAGATCCTCACAATACTACAAAGTAGATAAAAGGAGAAATGTTAGATTCACTTACGAAAAGAGGTATATCCCTAAGAATTGCTTTTAGCTGCAAAGTAAAGAACTCTTAAATAATTTAAAATTATTTAACCCAGCTAATTTAATGTTTCAGACTGCAGTTTATTCTTCTCACATTACAAGCCGTGTTGCAGTAGAGGGTTGTAAGCGTTGGCTGGGCAGCTGAACTATTGCTCTCAAAAGCCCAGATAGGTCTGTCTTCTTCGTTTACCATCCTTAGTGTATTGCCTTTTCATCCTCACACATGGTGCCTTACGATCACAAAACAGCTGCTGCAGCTCCAGGCATCACATTCATGTTGAAGGGAGCACGAGGTGGCTCCTGACCAGAGCCTCCCAGCTCTGTGGGCACAGGGTCCCACGTGTGCCCCCCACGCCCCCGGGATCCCAGGGCCCCCCTCACCTCATCATGCATCCTAGGAAACCGGCCCCATCATAACTCATCTTCTGGTCCCTGTGGTTGATGGACTGTGCAGGTCTGGGGTACCACGTCCCTCTGGTGTTTCAGAAATGCCTGCTTTTTAGGCAACTGGGGGAATACTGGGGCTCCGTACTGATGGTCTCAGGCTGACCGTCCACCTTTGGGGGGTAACTAATTAAAAACAGTCCCCCCCAGTTTGACTGACTCTCTGATGGGAGTGATGGAGAATGGCTCGGTGTTTCATGTAAAATAGGATATGGGGGTCTCTCGCCCTCCGCCCTCCTTTTCTCTCCAAGTCTCAACCCTCACCCTCCCTTGAACTATCTTTAGCTCACAACTTGATTCTTTTTTACTTTAATTTGAGCTGAGGGTATAATTCTTCTCCCTTCGCCTGTAGCGAACTCCCTGAAATTTCACTGTAATTGGATTTAATGAATTGTGTGAAGATCTCAACTTGTTTTCATTTTATGTGGAATTTTCTTTCTGTGGAAAAATTGGACAAAAAGTATCAAGATTTAGAAAAACACAAGAAAGATAATACATAAAATCACAGTCTTGAGGAATAAAATGGTGTATTTATCAGACCCAAGCATGAGGTGAGGGTTTCAGTTTTTACCTAAAGACCTCCCTATGTCGTAAAGCGGCTATAGCCAGAGCAATTTTTTTCTTGCTTTTCATAATTGCTATACTTTTTAACCAGTGAGTGCCTGTACAGTTCTTTGTGATATCTTATCCCCCTCCTGTCTTTTCCAATTGCGGTGAAATACACATGGCAAAAAGTGTATCATCTTAACCGTGTTTTAAGGGCACAGGTCAGTAGTCAAGTACATTTGCGGTGTTGGGCAGCGTCAACACCATGCATCCACAGAACTCTTTTCATCTTGCAAAACTGAAGCTCTGTCCCCATGAAACAAGAAACCCCCACTCGCACTCCCCCAGCCCCTGGCCCCCACCCTTCTGCTTTCTGTCTCTGTGTTTTGACTCCCCTTGGGGCCTCATGTCGGTGGAAGCATACAGAATTTGGTTTTCCGTGTCTGGCTTATTTCACTTAGCATAATGTCCACAAGATTTATCCGTATTGTAGCAGATGTCAGAATTTCCCTAATTTTTAAGTTGAATAATATTCCGTGGACGGTGTACCGCACTGTGCTCATCCGTCCTCCATCCGTGGACATTTGGGTTGACCCACATTTTGTCTGTTGTAAATAACGCTGCTACGAACATGGGTGTGCAAATAGCTCTTCAAGACCCTGAGTTCCAGAAGTGGGAGTTCCTGGATCCTGTGGTAATTCTATTCTTAATTTATTGAGGAGCCACCTGACCATCTTCCGCAGTGGCTGTGCCCTCTTCCTAACTGTAGAAACGTTCTGGACCATTTTAGCCTCTCGATCCGGCATGGCGGCCCATGTCTGGAACCATCCACTGTGGTGAGGTGTGAGGACAGAGGAACCCTCGGCGGGAGGTGCTTTTGCCCTGATCTTTCCATACGTCAGTTGAAAATGTCTGTCAAAGTAAAGCACGTACTCTTCATCCAAGTAATTCCACTTCTGGGACGTTTCCTAGGACGTAGTCGCACAAGTACCCAGAGACATACGGGATGTTGTTAGTGCAGGAAGGAGGGGAAGAAAGGAGCCCACGTTCCCACCACCGACGGACGGTTCAGGGAAGCGGGGTCCATCTACCCGGGAGGTGAGGCAGGTCTGCACCACTGGCTCGGAGATGCGTCTCAGCCAGAAACGAAGAGTTAAGGAAAAATAGCAAATGTCCAGAATGATCCTATATTTAGAAGAGAGGGAGGGAGGTGAGCAAAGAAAATTTCTGGAAACACACAAGTAGCTGTTAGCAGCGAGTGTGGAGGGCC
Organism: Stenella coeruleoalba; assembly: GCF_951394435.1. Taxonomy (NCBI): domain Eukaryota; kingdom Metazoa; phylum Chordata; class Mammalia; order Artiodactyla; family Delphinidae; genus Stenella; species Stenella coeruleoalba. Next base: position 87,637,882 of record NC_137158.1, on the reverse strand, counting down.
GGGTGGGGGGGGAGCTTTTCCTTCCACCCCAGACACGTCAATAGTCTGATTCTTTAATCAATAACACACACTCGTTTTATGATGAAAAGCCTAGTTTTGTAAAATTTGGTTTTGAGAGAAACACGGGATATTCAGAGACTCCTGTGTGGTGCAGGAACCCATCCTTGGCCTCGGAGCTGCCCAGACGGGCAGATGGCAAGAGTGTGGACTCGTCGGGGGCTTGGGGCCTGGCCTGCCTTCCTGTCGGCAGATACTAAGGGCCCTTTAATTAGGAAGGAGAGGGACGATGTATATGTGACCCAGAAACACACACACCTTCACCGGTTCCCTGATACTTTCCAGGCTCTGGCGCTGGGGAAACAGTGGAGCAAAACTGTGGCCCTCGTTCTCATGGGGCCTCTAGGATGGTAAAAGATGGGGCACACAAACACCCCTCGGCTGCCATGAGAAAGAGCGGGGGAAGACCTCAAGGGACAGGAGCCGGGGGGCTGCTGGAACGTGGAGGGAGCACAGACGTGAGCGGGGGTGGGAGCTAGCGAGGAGCCCTGAGTGGCAGCACCAAGCAGAGGGGCGGGGATCCACCCCCCAGCAGGTACTTGCTGGGCGACCTTGAGCAGATGGCTGCCCCTCTCTGTGCCTGCTTTCCCACCCTGTGAACTGAGGGTGATAGCAGAACCTCTTCAGAGGGTTGCTAGGAAGACGTAAAGAGCTGGACCAGTGCCTGACACGTAGGAAACACTCTAGTGTGTTTGACAAATAAATGCATAAAAAAGCAGAGATAGGGCTTCCCTGGTGGTGCAGTGGTTGAGAGTCCGCCTGCCGATGCAGGGGACGCGGGTTCGTGCCCCGGTCTGGGAAGATCCCACATGCCGCGGAGCGGCTGGGCCCGTGAGCCATGGCCGCTGAGCCTGTGCATCCGGAGCCTGTGCTCCGCAGCGGGAGAGGCCACAACAGTGAGAGGCCCGGGTACCGCAAAAAAAAAAAAAAAAAAAAAAAAAAGATACTAGCCCAGTGGAGCCCACAGAAGCATGGAAAATGGCCCATCCACGACCAAAGGTTGCCCTTCAGATAATTTCTAAAGTGAATTATCATAAAGCTTTCCAGGAGTTATGGACCATCCTGCAGCAGTATTTCATATCCAAGATGTCCAGACTCACATAAGAAGAAATTATAGTCGGAATTATTGCTCACCCAACTTGACCCGGGTCAGCCACTAAATTTAATTGCCTGAAAATCTTTAGCCTGAAGGTGGGGAAATTATGTCGAGTAGATTAATCTTGGTCTGCACAGGGAGCTAGACTGGGAGGCTGGGACTCTTCCCCTTCTGATCGCCTTGAGCCTTGTTCTTGACTCCCCCCCGAAAAGTCCACAGGCCATTTGGGGAGTTCGTCAGTATCAGAAGGCCTCACCCAAACCCCGGTTCCTCACGTAGATCTGTGGTTTAACCACGTTACCTTCAAATCAGCCCAGATCTCTGTCTCTTGACACTTGAACTGTGGAAGAGACCTGTCTGTCCAGATTTCCCCTCTTGATCAGGACAGCGGTCATACTGGATCCGGGGCCACCCTGCCCCAGTGTGGCCTCATCCTCTCTAATCACATCTGCGACGACCTCGTTTCCAAGTAAGGTCACGTGCTGAGGTTCTGGGGTTAGGACTTCACTGTCTGAATTTGGAGGATCACAGTTCAGCGCCTCCGAGAGGGTGTCCACAGCATCTGCAGTGGAAGAAACGGCAGAGGTTCTCACTAATCACATCTGCGACGACCTCATTTCCAAGTAAGGTTACGTGCTGAGGTTCTGGGGTTAGGACTTCACCGTCTGAATTTGGAGGATCCCAGTTCAGTGCCTCCGAGAGGGTGTCCATAGCATCTGCAGTGGAAGAAATGGCAGAGGTTCTTCTGCTTGATGTCACACGCTCGGCAGGTGACGAGACCGAGGTCCTCGCCCCAGATCACCTGCCCAAGGCGGCATGGCTGCCGAGGCTAGAGCTGGCCTTTCCCCCCCGTTGTCCCCTTAAGATGCGTTGCCCTCACCCAAAGCGTCCGAGTCTAGGTCTCCAGCCCACCGCTGACGGCAGTGTGCACTGCTCAGTGAGGTGCCCCACGCACCTGTGGCAGGTGCTGGTGACACACAGGTAGAGGATGCTGCCGCGTGGGAAACACAGCCGTGTGGGCAAAGAGGCCAGAAATCTCGGGTAGAGATCCCCCCCCCTTTCCCCTGCAGACCTGAGACACCTGAGGAGCCAGCCAGAGGGAGGCCCCTCCTCCGGGCAGGACGCCGGGGCTGAGGGGCGGGGGCAGGGCCAGGGCGGTGCTGGAGGGACAGACAGATGGAGAAGGCAGACAGGCCCCCACCCGGGCCGGGCCTGGCAGGGCTGGGCGGTCAGTGGAGGGCAGGGAGGGAACGGGTGGTTTTCCATGCCGTGAGTGGAGAGATTTTACTGAAATGGAGTCAAATCTGAGTTTATTTCCGCCACGGTGGCGTGTGGACCCGGCAGCTGGAAAACTGGATTATTTGGGTTTCGCACTTGATGGCAGCAGGTGCAAAATGCCCGCCCGGCAGGGCTGCCTGGGACCCTTGGGCGGCATCTGCAGGCTTGTGCGTGTGCTGGGGAGGGGGCAGTGGGGGGCGTGAGCTCTGGGCCCGAGAAACGTCACGGGCGCAGTTGCAGAAGCGGAGAAGACTAGCACGTGAGAGCACGCGTGCCCTCCAGGCGGCCTGGGTGGGGGACTGGGAGGGCAGGGCAGGCGGAGCGGCCTGGGCCAGGCCGGGGCTGCGACGTCCCCCGGTCGGGACCCTCGGAAGGACGCGGCAGGCGGAGCGCGGCAGTCTTGTTTCTCAGAGGATCGATCGTTCTAGTTATGAATTAGAGAAAGACCCTCTTGGGGCGTCTCTAGCTCACCCCTGTGAGCATCTGTAACTTAAGTCCTGGACATGCTGGACTCCTGGGGGCACACGGGGCAGAGGTTAGAAAGGCGTTAGACGTGCCCGTGAGCATAAAACAGCGCATCCGGTAAACTACTGCTGGTGACTGGAGAACACGTGTGGGCGGGGCCCGTCCACCCGCCCAGGGCTTCTGTTTCTCGTGTTTCCATTTTCCGTTCCAGACTCGATCTCCAGAGGGTGTGCTCTCCTGATCTGACTTCAAACACAGTCCGCTCTGGGCTCCAACCATCTCATTCCAGTCCCACGGGCATCGCTGTGACCTCTTGGAAAGGGCCAGCCTTTGACGGCTTGGTCAAGGCTGAGCGAACGCCCCAGCCCCTGGCTTGGAGCTGCTGGTCCCAAGCCAGCCCTGAGGGTGCTGCCGGGGCCCCGCCTCAGCCAGCAGGTCCCAGGAGACACAAGCTACGCCAAGCAAAGATTTTAAACAGTAAACGAAATTTCAAGCTGACCGACAATACTTTAAGACTAAAGATGTGTAGATGATCTATAAGTGATGGAGAAGTGAAAAAGCAGACCTGGTGTTCAAATACGGGGTGGTTATGGACTGGCCTTTAGGAGTGTGCGGGTCCGGTAGACCAGACCCACACAAAGTATGCAAGGAAAAGAGCCAGACGTGAGTTTATTCTGAACATGCCCAAAAGAATTAGAGAGGGACTCTGTGTGACTCTCAAATGACGAAAACAAATATTTCAACAGAGTCACAAAGGGTCCAGGGATTAAACATTTCCCAAAGCTATCTGTGGACGGGAAGATTCAAGGAAAACATTTTTGGCCAATCCCCAAACCTGTTGGGGATGATTTACTGTGAAAGTGGAAGCCCGTTGATGATTAAGCCCAGGAGGAAAGGAACGGGGTCGCCTCGTTAAAAATGTGAGGTGGAAGGGCTGCAGGTACCCAGGGCCATAGAGCAGGTCCCAGCCTCAGACACAGCACTGCGTTTTACAGCCACGTGCCGGTGGAAGACAGTTCCAGTGCGATGCAAAGCTACCCCTCGACCAACGCGGAGAAATCGAGACGGGGGTCCAGATACAGAGGTTCAGGAAGACAGCCCAAAAGCGTTCGGAACAGAAGTAATTAAATGTTCCTACACCAGAGAATAAGCATGAACCCTTGAATCTGCTGCCCCAGTGAACTCTTTCTGCGTATTTGCCAGGCATTGGGGATCTTAATCGAGACTCGCCAAACTGCATAGAGAGAACGCTGTTCTTCCGTTCTCCGTGTTTCTGTCCATAAGTACCTGTTCTTGTCAATTCTTCATGAGCCCGCCTCTTGGGGACAGAGTGAGACTTGAGTGCATTTGGTGATGATCCCACAGCAAGTCAGCCGAGACTCAGAGACAGACACAGACACAATCTCTGGACTGTCCCAGCGCGGACCTCTGCTCGCTGCCGTTTGTCAAATGTATTAAACAAAAAGGAATTGTCCAGCACAAAGTAGACTCTTTTAACATGTTTCAGGAGAGGATAAATGGAACTAGAATCCAATAATGACCCCATGTGCCCTAGGAAGGTTGACAAAGGCTTTAGAGAACTCTGTGCAGAAATTCTTTCTCTTTTACGTTTTCGCCCCTGGAACACCTGGAATTTTTGAGTAATAACCAAAGTGTTAATTCGCTCTTGAGTGTTTGTTGAGGCCTCGAAGCACGAACGTGGTGCAAAATCTCACTGCAGTGGAAGAACGAAGATGCAGATAAAAATGTTCTGAGTAGGCGCCCGAGACAGCCCAGCTGGAACCAGCAAACAACTGTAGCTACACCAACACCCGTATTTCCTTTCTGTTTTACTTCATTTTGATTCTTGCAGAGCATTCTTGCAAATGACAAATGAGCATGAAATGCAGTGGGTACAAAATGCAAAGTAGATGTTTCAAAGCCACACAGTCAGTGAGTCGCTGTACAGGTGCCTGTCCCTGGGCTCAGCGTGTGAGCAGCAGCCTGCCACCTTCGACTAACCCACAGAGCTTCGGGCAACGCAACCCGCGTTCACCGAAAAGAGCGGGAAGAGGTACAAATCAGAGGCGGGTTTTCGTTTCTCTTTAATCGTCGTGGCCAGAAGGCTTTTTCAGTCCCGAGCTCTGGTCTCCATCAAAGGAGGGCTGCACGCAGGTGGGCGCGAAGCCAGACTGTTCATTCTCGACATCTTGTTCCAGCAGCCGCTTGGGCATCTGTGGAGGGCCTCTAGCTGGGGGTGCCCAGGCTGAGACCAGATCTCCGGACTCAGGTCAGGGGTTTACACAGCAAGGGATGGACGCGGACATCCGGAGGGTCCTCAGCGTGAGGTCCTCAATAAAACTGTTTCTCTCTACTCATAAGAAACTCCTGACACCAGACGTGTGGGGTTTTCCACACCAACTGATCCTCCACTTCTCTGCAGACACCGACTGTGTGTCGTACGATTCAGCTCAGTTCTGGCCCTGACCACCCAGTTATCTCGGACCCCAGGGTCAGGGTCGCTCCCACCAGACACCCCATCTCCGATGCCAGTCCCAAGTGCCAGGCTGTCCATGTGCTTCCGGCCCACCAGCTGTAAACCCAGGGTTCCCAAGACCCCCTCCTCAGCTGTGAGAATTCACGAGAACAGACCACAGAACTCAGGAAAGTGCTTTAGTGAGTTACTGTTACCAATGTATTACAAAGGGTGTTCTACAAGATCAGATGAGCCGCCAGATGAAGAGGTGCGTAGGGCGAGGTCCAGAAGGGCCCCCAGCCCAGCCGCTTCTGTCCCTTTGGGGTTTGGGGGGAGCCACCCTCCTGGTTGTTCACCAGCCTGGAAACTCCCCTAACCCTGGTGTTCGGGTTTTGTTGGAGGTTCCATTATGTAGGTGTGATTGATTCAACCCCTGGCCGTTGGCGACTGGACTCAGTCTCGGCCCTTCTCTGCTCCCTGCGGTTGGGGCGTGTGGGCGAGTTCGTCAGGTGTGGATGAAAGTTCCAGGCCTCGTCACGGGGTTGGCTCCGTCTGTAGGGTCTTTCCACAAGTCGCCGCATTAAGACAAATTCAGCTGTGGTTGAGAGGGGCTTATTATGAATAACAAGAGATGCCTCTTTCATGCCTGGAGCCATTCCAGGAGCCAGTGACCAAAGCCAGACATCAAAACAGGAGATGCGGGCTTCCCTGGTGGCACAGTGGTTGAGAGTCCGCCTGCCGACACATGGGACACGGGTTCGTGCCCCGGTCGGGGAAGATCCCACATGCCGCGGAGCAGCTGGGCCCGTGAGCCATGGCCGCTGAGCCTGCGCATCTGGAGCCTGTGCTCCGCAACAGGAGAGGCCACAGCAGTGAGAGGCCTGTGTACCGCCAAAAATGAAAAAAAAACAGGAGATGCTTCCATCATTCTTACCACTCAGGAAATTACGAGCGTCTTAGGAGCTCTGGCCAGGAGCCCGAGACAAAGACCAAAATATGTATTTCTTATTATATCCTAATGTCTCAGGAGAAAGGCCAAATTGGATACACACGTCGGGGTGGGGTTCTGGGACGGGGAGCGGAATCTGTCTTCCGGTTCTGCTCCTAAACTCCGGTTTGGTCCTGGGCACGTTACCCAGCCTCCTTCAGGCTGGTTCCTTATCTAGAGAGTAGGGATGGTGCCCAGGGCACTGGGTGTTGGCGGCATTTAGCGGGGGAAACGCCTGTGGTGTGTCAGCCCCACGCCACTTCCCCGTGTCCCTAGAGGGGGAAATTCCGGGGCTGACAGCTTCCTCCCCTTGTTCGTCCATTTGCGTACCAAGGTGACAATCACCAGGTCACCGAGTCCAGCGTGGTGACAAGGCCAGGGGCTCCTCTTTCCCAGGGTGCTGGCCTGGCCAGGCTTCCCCAGGGAGTGGGAGCTAGCTGGGCCCTCGTCCACCTAGAGGTGACCCCGATGCCACGGGCAGCTTCGCGCCTCCTTTTCTGCCCATGTCACGGCTTTGACCAGGAAACAGGGCTGGAGATGACAACGGGAAGCCATGAGCCCACAGCGGGCTGTGTCTCCCGGGACCCCCGGCGTCCGGGGAGAGGGTCCTCCCGCTTCTCAGGCTGGACGGCAAGGCCGGGCAGGGGGCTCCGCGGTGACCACGGCGGCTCCGGGGGGCCTCGCGCTGTCCTCCACACCTTCCTGCTTCCGGCCTCCCAGCCGCCTGCCTCCCTCCCAGGGATGAGGGGGGCGGCTCAGCCTAGTGGGGCAGACGCGGGCCGAGCCTCTGAACGGGGCGGGGCTGGGCCCCAGCGCTCGGGGTGCAGAACCGGGAAGCCTGTGTGGGCCTCACACACGACCTGGTTGACTGAGACGCAGGACCCGTTTCCCCAGACAAAGCCGCAGCAGGAGTCGCCTGGCCCGAGGCTGCCTGCCACCCCTTCTCGCATCTCCGCTGCTTCCCGGCCCCTCCCTGACTCACCTTCCCATCCTGGAGAAAACGCAGACCTCATGGGGCCTTAGGGCTTGGCTGTTTGATTTTTGGTTTGGGTTTTTTTTTTAATTAATAGAGTTATTTTTAGAGCCATTTTAAGTTTGCAGAAAAAGTGGAAGAGAAGGTACAGCGAGTCCCACATGCTCCGTCACCCCCTGCACGCAGTGTCCCCTGGCGTCAGCTTTTGCTGATTTGATGCGCTTGTTAGAAGTGGTGAAGCAGTATCGGCACGTCGTTACTACCTGAAACCCGCGGTTCACATCAGGGTTCACTCTGGGAGGGGTAGCTACGGGCTTCAGCAAGTGCATGACGACACGTGTCTACCTTTAGGTGTCCGAAGTCCTCTGCACGCCCTCACCCATCCCTCCTCCCTTGGGGCTCAGGATTTCACATAAGCAACAAGCCAGGGAGAGATTAGGCAGAAGGAGTCGGCGAAGCAGCACTGTTTGTACACAGTGTCCAGGTGACAAGAAACCTCTGTCTCGCGCAGGCCCAGGTGGACACAGGCCACCTCCGTCTCTCTCCAGGTTCCCATCCTGCTAGAAACGGCCTCTCCAGGCCCTGGCTTCCTTCCCCTTCCCTGTAAGCCCCAGAGCAGCCGTACAAGGCTCTCTGCGCCATAGCCTCCACCCTGCCCTCGCCGGCGTGTTCGCATCCTCTGGAAGGCCCGGCCTGATGCTGGCTCTGATGGAGACTGGGATGGGCCTCCGCTTCCTTGCCCAGGTGCCCGGGCATCCCCACACCTGCAGCAGGAGGGTCTAGCCTGCCCGCCCCCCTCTCTGCCACCTCACCTGGTCACAGCTCTGCAGGGCTGAGTGGTGGCCGCTATGGGCTGTGAGGGGGCAGCTGGCAGGAGAGGTCGCAGCTGGGGGCTCCTTCCCCCTGGAGGGCGTCAGGACCCCAGCCCCCTCCCTGCTGCGTCAGAACTGCAGTCACGGGTTTGCTCTGATGCTCATCTCTGCTCTGTGGTCACGGCAGGTGCTGGCCTGGACGGCGTGGAGGAGATCAAGCGCCACCCTTTCTTTGTCACCATCGACTGGAACGTAAGTTGCAGGCCAGGGTCCCGACTGCACAGAAAGCACAGGGAGATGGGGCGGGGGAGTCGACAGCTGCTGGTACAAACCCGAGGCCAGTATAGACCCGTCACCTGGGGGAGCGCGCTCCCTTGGGGGGCTCTGAACGCGCAGGCATTTCCCCGGCGCAGACCAGGGACCGCCACCCCTTCCCTGCGGCTCCAGGCCTGGAACCCCTTCCACACTTTCCCTGTCAGAGACCGGCCGGCCTCAGTGGCCCTGCAGCCGGGCCACCTCCCTGAGGGCAGAGCAGAGGCCACCCTGGGCCCAGCAGAAGGCTGAAGGGGCCCCTCGGCCGCTCCTGGGCTGCACAGAGCTTTCAGTTTGGGGCCTCTGGGCGCCCAGATTCGGTGCTGCTCCCTGCCTCTAGCAGGATCACGCCCGCACTCAGCAGTCCTGTAGATGTTGCTGCAGAAAAGCATTGTCCAGACCAGAAAAGACAAAGCTGTTCGGGACGCTTGTTAAAGACATAAAGAAGACTTCGCTCGGGGGGCTGTCGAGATGGCGTGGGGACCACTGCAGGCGGGTGGGGGGTCCAGCCGTCGGGAGAGAGATGGGGCTCAACTCCGAATACAACAAGGAAGGAGGGGGCGTGTCAGGGGCCAGAAAGGGACTGAGAGGAAGCACCAGGGTAAGGGGCCTCCGGCTAAACCCACCGACCAGGATTCTTGCTGAGCCGGGTCAGGGTCCAGACAAATCCAGCAGTCAGGCCTGCTGGGGAGAGCTCAGGGGCCCGGGCAGGTCGGGTCAGAGTCAGGGGACGTCGCCGGCTCCGCGCTGCCGGATGGATGTGGACTGCGCCCCCCCGCACCAAGGAGGACCCCGGGTCCAGCGCTCCCAGCCGCCCGACTGGACGCGGCGTGGAGCTGGACGCCGGCTCAGAAGTTCCCGACTCTCACCTCCCCGGCGCCCGGCTGCTGGCTCTGCGGGGGAGGGTCAGGGCAGGCAGCTCCCAGGGCGCCAGCCGACCACCGGGCCAGGCTCCCCGTCTGGAGGCGGCAGGCCTCCTCTGGGAGCAGGTCCTTGGTCCTTTCCCACTGGGTAAACACAGCTCTTAGCTGTGGGGTTTTCTTTTCCCGAGCTAGGATTTGACCAGAATGTTTACAAAGTGAAAGTCTCTCTATGCTGCAGAGGTCAGTGCCCATGTCTGCCCGCCCCCCTCCCCGCGGAGTGTGGGGTGTCCGCGGCCTCGGGAAGGGGTGGCGCCTTGGCTCCGGTGGGTGGGCAGGCCCCGCCCCAGGTCTCACCTCTGGGGACATTTTCGCACAAACGGCACGTAAAACCCGCTGCTCGCTGAGCTTCCCAGCCTCACCCCTGCAGCCTCTCCTCCGCTCCCCACCTCGGCCCAGGAAGCACTCCGACTGGCAGTAGTTTGCTAACCTACTTTTAGATGCCGGTGGTAGAATATATGCACACACTTAGACTCGGTTTCAGAGGTAAGAGTAGAGAGAAACCTGGTGACTCTCTGGTGACGTGAGGCGCCTGGGAAATAGGGACGGCATCGCTGGGGCAGGGGCTGCAGTGGGAAGGGACCAGCACAGAGGGGAAGGAGGGGGTCCCGGCGGCCACACCGCTCAACACTAGAGCCTGGCTGGAAGGGGGGCCGTGGGCAGGTGCTGGGGAGATGCTCACCCCAGGACGGCGCCGAAGAAGGGGCTTGTCACGGGGGGATCCAAGTCAGCTTCGTGAGGTGCGTGGGATTTTCACAGCGCAGTGGCCCTGGAACGCTGCAGGCCGGGTTCCCGTGCGTTCCAGAAAGCCCAGGTCTGCGTGAGCGCTGAGCACGAGCTGAGGCGCCCGGCCATTTAGAGCAGCCCTGGTGCACGGCTGGGCCTGGCTCTGTGGTCGGCGCAAAGCCCCTGGCTTCCTGTACCAAGGAGGTGGTACTTCTGCGTCATGTCAGAGCAATCAGGCTGGAGTTAGGTTGGGAAGTTTCTTCCGTTGCTTTTAGCGTTTCGTTTCATTTCTTGTTGGTTTGGTTTGGTTTTTGAGAGAGACCCTTCTGACGCACTCAGACAGCCTTACCTCCTGTCATTTCCATTCCCCGAGGATGACCAGGCAGGGCCAGAGGCGTGCGAGGATCTCAGTGCATCCCTCGCTCTGGATGAAGCAGCCAGAGATGGGGAGGACTGAGAGACCACTTCTGTGCGCATTGGTGTATTTAATGACTACCTGGGGCTTGCCCGTGTCAACGTGAGCAGGTGTCCGGGACATAACGATGCAAAGACACAGCTGTCCTCAAGCTGCTTCAAGTCCCGCGGGTGCAGGCGTGCCGTCGTCCAGCCGCGGAAGAGGCGTGCGGTGGGGCTGTCCCGTCTGGGAGGGGGTGACGCCGCAGAGATTTGAGGAGGATTGACAAGGGGGGGAGCGGGGGAGGGGGGGAGGGAGTCCTCCCAGCAAAGATCTCCTGGGACCGCAGCCTCGCTCCAGCCGCTCGGGCCCTTCCCGGGATGACGAGCTTTCGTCCTCTCCAGCCCCGGCACGAGCTGGTCAGCCCCGTGGGGGCCCCTGGGTCCTGGCCAGTGACCGGCCCCGGCTTTAGAAGGACGTGCACGGGATAGATTTGTCCAGATGCGCTCGTTCTGCTTTCGGCAGCTTAGATAACTGGAAACCACAGGGGAGGGAGACGCATTTGCAAAAACTGTTAGTACCAACGGGCCTTCCCACTGCCAGGCAGATGCTCAGAGTGACAGTGACAAGGCATCTCCTTGACTATCCGACTCTACCCCAGAGCCGGCCTCAGGATCCAGCTTGGGACATATAAGGATATGACTTCACCTCTGCTTCCTTCTGTGACCCAGAACTGCCAGCAGAAGTTTCTGGTTTTTTTAAGTAAATACCTGTCGTCCCGCGCTTCTCCCTGGGGTGTTCGGGTTTCCTGCTGGGGCAGAGTGAGTCCAGGGACACTGCACGTGGGGGGCACTGCCCCGTTTGTCCTGCTCTGCCATCACCTTGTCCTCAGAGCCTAGCAATTAGCACCTGCCCAGGAGGCATCCTCCCTGAAAGCTCGCTCCCTGCGGTAGGAGCAATGAAAAATTACAAGTTAATTATAGACTGAAAGCCTCTGCAGCCGGTGATGGGAGAGTCGGGCACAGAAGCTGCGTTTACTTTTCCCCTGTGGCTGGAGCGGTGCCGAGAACACAAAAGTGAGCACAGACCCCAAATAAGCTTCGTCCAAGTTAATCACCCCGGGCCCCGTGAGCCGGGCTCCCCTCACAGTGGGAATGACGCTTCCACAGCCAAGGCCCGCCCTGTAACTATGACGACTCATTCTTCCAGTCACTTTTATTAACGCTGGGAGTATGCTTGTGCTGTTCTTTTTACTTTCTGAAACCCTTCCAAGCACATCACCGGTTGGTGGGTGTGAGATGGGAGGGATTCCCCGGGGGGAACTGAACCCAAGGCAGTGAGAGGAGTGCACCCCATCCCTGGGCGACCCGGCATCGTGTGCAGAGCCCCCAGATCGCCGGCCATGTGGGCTGGCAGGAGGAGAGTGGGGCTCCGGGCCGCAGAGGGGGGACCCCTCCGGTTTGGGTCCCGGGAACTACCCTCTGCTGCTTGGCATCTCACCGTGCGTGGGCCCCTTCCACGGCCCACTGGAAGATTGCTGTCGATCTACTCCCATGTTAAGTACACCAGGAGAACTCACCCTTCCAAGGAGCCGACAGGTGTCTTTGTTCAAAGACTTAATCGCCCTTTGGCTCGGGGGTTTTGTAAATCCAGATACTGGGGTTGGAGCAGCTCACGGTGGGGTCACCAGTGGAAGCAGAGCTCTGCACCTCATGGACCAGACGCCCCAGATCTGCCCACGGCATGCTGCAGTCATGAAATTCTTCCTGTTCCTCCTCCTGTCCTGCCGTCGCTCTGCATCTGGATCTGCATCATTTCTGCGTTGCTATTTCAGGAATCATCTCTAACGGTGCCCTTTGCCTAATTAGAGCATGTTGATTTTGAAATGCCCGGAGCCAAAAGTGCCGGCAGAAAACAGACATTAGGTCTGTGACCCCGAACTAGAATCAGTCTTCTCTTCATTATCTCTTCAGTTGCTATTTTTATTTTGCTTCCTCTATCCTTCCCGAGTCACCTGAAGGTCTTTTAGGTATAAGCAGAATTTGGATGCACCTGCAGAGAGCATCCCAGCCTGTACACGTGCGATGTGAAATCCGTTCCAGCGTTGCTACGCCTTGCAACTTGAGATCATCATCCTGAGATCCTGGGACAAATGCCACGATTGAAGGTGATGCCTGGTGCATTTGGTCATGAGATCCCACTTTCCTTCCATCAGTGTGGGGTAAATTGTTCCAGAGGCTCAGAAAGGGGAATCTAGGTCAGAACTATGCCTGCACCTCGTCAAGCTCAAAGTCCACAGAATACATCTGACTGTTCATTCTCCATTTGACCCCGTGCACAGCAGCGGACATTACAGAATGAGAAGCAAGGTCACCTTTTCCCTAAATCCTCCAACCCACTCCTAGGTTTGGACACCTGGAAAGAAAGAAAAAACATGTATAAGAATAACACATATTAGCACTTTCCAAAATGTTTATCCAGTGACAGGAAGACATTGACAGGCCTTTAAGACTGCAGCAAACACAAGGGTGTATCCGAAGGGCAGGGTGACCAAACACCCCAGGTGGCCTACACAGCTCTTTGCTGCCCACTTGAAACCAGGATGAAACCGCAACAACCTCCGGAGACAGAGAGGGTGGAGGTCTGGGGGCCGGTGGGCAGATGACGCTCACAGGCTCTGTCTCTGCAGGGACCAGTGTCGGGGTGAAGAGGGGTCTTCGAGAGGACTTCCTGCTGCCCTCCTGCAAGCCTTGGGAAGCTTTCTTCCACGCTGTGCCTCGGGTCAGTCAGGCTCTCCGTAGCTGAGGCACAGGCTTACAGAGGCGGTTTGGAAAATGCAAGGAAACACAGGCATGTGCTTGCACACGTTGCCATGCGAAGCCAGAGCTTGCACACGCTGCACACCGGGTTCTGGGACTGGCTTGGTGGGCGTCTGGAGCTGGGATCCTGCACGGGGCAGGGTGGGGCAAGCGTGAGCCGGGCACCGTCCTGGGCGGGGAACCCCGGGCACCACGTCCTCTCTCGCTTCCCGAGTCATCACTAGATACCTCAGTTAAAAGGGTGCAGTGCTCTCCACCCAAACTAAGTCCACAGCAGCTCACGGCCAGGGGACAGTCTGATTCCGACGAACTCTTCTCCTTATGGCTGAGGACTTGGAAGTCAGGGGCTGCGTCTTCTCCCAAGGGGTCAGCCTCCCAGCCAGGACCAGTGAGCTGCAGTCAACGGAGGCAAGTAGAAGGATCGGCCTGGGAGTTGGGGTGGGGAGAGGAACTGAAGTGTGTGAGCTTCAGCCTTCAGATGCAAAATGTCTCTCATTTGCATGAAATGACAACCAGTTCTGTGTGTGTGTGTGTGTGTGTGTGTGTGTATTGAGATACAGTTGACATATAACACTATGTTAGGTTCACGGTTTGCAAGGCAGAAGTAGAGACACAGATGTAGAGAACAAACATATGGACATCAAGGGGGGAAAGCGGGTGGTGGGATGAACTGGGAGATTGGGATTGACATATATACACTAATAGGTATAAAATAGATAACTAATAAGAACCTGCTGTATAAATAAATTAATTAAATTTTAGAGAAAGAGACAGCATGGGCTGTAAAAAACAAACCCCCCCCCAAAAAAACTTGGTCATTTGTAAGCTAAACAACAAATAAACTGTTTGAAAAAGAAAAATAAAAAGTAAAAAAATAAAATTAAAAAACCATTATGTTAGGTTCAGGTGTACAACGTAATGATTTGATCTTTGCATTGTGAAGTGATCACTCCAATAAGTCTAGTTAAAATCTATCTCCGCACAGTTATAAGAGGTTTTTTTTCCTGTGCAGAGAACTTGCAGCACGGTCTTACGAACTGTAGCCACCAGGCTGCCCTGTGCACCCCCAGGACTTATTTATTTTATAACCGAAAATTTGCACCTTTCGATCCTCTTCCTTTCATTGGGTCCATTTCAGCCGCTCCAACCCCCCTCCCCAAACTCTCCCAAGCCCCACCCCACCTCTGGCAGCCACTCGTGTGTTTTTATAATGGAAATCTCTCCTGTAAACAAAACACCCCTCGTCATAGAAGCGGGAGTCCTGCTGCGGTGGAGATTCCCCTGTCCCTCCCCCTTCTCTGGGAAGTTACAGGACTCGTGAAGGCAGAGGGAGAGGATGTGATTTTTACTGGATCAGGACAAATATTTATTTAATAAGCCAGCTCAAATATCGCTGGTGGGAGGGGAGAGCCGAGCCCCGCAGGCCAGGCTGGGCAGCATTTGAATCGGGGTGCCGAGCTCGCCCCTGCTTATTAGACTTCCCCTGACAAGTGCATGCATCAGGGAGGTGCATTCCCACCCTACCGGTGTGTCCGCGTGGAAGGCATCCTCTTTCTATCTGGAAAGGGTTTATAGAGTCACTCAATTCGTAATGACATCTCTTCACCCAGGGCAGGAAATGACCGAATAATGCTCCACTGAATTAACTCGTTTTTTTCTCCTCTGTGGCTCCCAAGTGCACGGCGCCCCCCCCCCCCCCCAGCTCCACATGCGCACCTGCAGCCCTGGCTGCTCTGAGCCCTGGGAGGGAGCCCAGCGGCCACCGGTCAGTGCAGCTGTTTGACGGCGCCTTCTGGAAGGCTGTGCTCTGGGCGGGGTCTCCCCTGGGATGGGAAGAGTCTGGAGACCCAGGCCCTCCTCCCGTCTGCCCCTTCGTCTCCCTTGACCCTGGAGGGGGTCTTACCTAATCTTAGCCTATTTCCTCGTCTGGAAACTCGGGTGACAAAATCTGCTTTACTGTGTTATTGAAAGATTGAGAGCGGATCTCCACAAGTCACTGGCTCCATTTCCAGACTCCCCCGACGGGGGGTGGGGGGGGTCCTGAGTCCAGACCTGGTGAAACAGGAGCTCCGAAAAGTGCCTGAGCCTGGTGTTTCCAGCCGGGAAACAGTCCTGGATCAGGACCCCTTCCAGCAGAAGGGGTCCTTGCTGGGCCTGCGAGGCTTGGAACAGTGCACGTGAGGGTGTGGCCTCTGCATCCCACCGAAGGCAGCTCCACACGTGGCCAGTTCTCTGGCTCGTGCTCGTCAGGCCCTTAAAGTGCACAAAAATGTGTAACTAAACCCAAGAGCCCGACGCAGCCCCTCGACTTGAGCAGAGGGGTCTGGATGCCCAAATTTGGTGGCAGCCGGAGTAGGTGCCCCAGGGAGGTGCACAGGCATTGGGGTGTGGGTGAGGAAGGACCCGGATGGGGTCTGTGTCCCCGCAGAGCAGGGTCCCGGGTGCTGGCTCCGAGGTCGCCGGGGCGGGAAGCACTTGCCAAGGAGCAGGGCTCTTCCTGCTGTTACCTGGGGGTGGGGCAGGGCATAGCTGTCCTGTCAGATTTTACTTGAAGAAGAAGATTCTGCTGCCCGAAAGAGGTTGAAAGCCATTGCCCTAAAATCAAGAATACTTAGATGTCCCCAGACCCTTTTCCCTCGAACTGTGGCCTTTATGCCTCTTTGTAAACTATGTAACTATTCTGTGTCGTATACAACAGATACCATATTTTGTGTGCGTTACTAAACGTGGCAGAGCTCTGGGAGGGGCTGCCGGGTGCTAGCACCTGATTGGCAGGTGGCACGGATGGGTTTCCCGCCCGCATTCTCCCTGCTGGCCCTCAGCGCCCTGTCTTGCTGTCCACGCAGAAGCTGTACAGGAAGGAGATCAAGCCGCCCTTCAAGCCGGCGGTGGGCAGGCCAGAGGACACCTTCCACTTCGACCCCGAGTTCACGGCGAGGACGCCCACAGGTGCGTGCAGGCAGGGAGAGGGGGGCGGGCCTGTGTGTCTTTCCCATGGCGGGTCCTCCAACCTGGCCAGGTAGGGACAGGCATCCAGGAGCCAGAGAGCGCCATGTTCAAGGGCCCTTCCATGGGATACAGTCCTCAGTCCTCTTGTTCCTCTGCTCGTAGTAAAGGCTTACGTGACAGAAACACTTATCAGTTAGCGCCCAGGTAATACCCAGCTGGGAAATTTCCCAGGTGTCTGTATCCCCCGCCTACCTCATGCTGCCTCTTGGCCTAAGTTGTCAATCCAGTGTCCACCTGTCAGAGGGACACACCCGGGCAAGCTCGAGAAAAGAACCTCAAGACAATGAGAATCTCTTGTTTAATTAGGGAGGGTTTATGGGAAGAGGGAGCCTGTCTGTTAAGTCTGTTAATGTGTGGACTACTGTTCTTATTCGTACAAAAAAACAAACACCTGTTTGAAAAGTTGCATCAGCTACTGTATCTCGGCACGGCAGATGGACTTGTGTACTTAGCCTCTATGATACGTCTTAAATTACTCCTAAGGTCTACCAAATTCAATCAGAACTGGTCAGCTCCCTTTAAAATTTGTCATTTTGTGATATGGATAAATTAATACTAACCTTTTTTAGATACGGTAATTGTCCTAGTCTACCCAGGCGGCCATAACAAAATACCACAGACTGGACGGCTTCAACTAGAGAAATTTATCTTGGTTTCCCGTGAGAGCTCTCTTCTGGGCTTGTAGACGGCCTCCTTCTCTTTGTGTCTTCACATGGCCTTACTTTGTGCTTGAAGAGAAGGAGAGAGAAGTCCCTGGTGTCCCTTCTTCTTATTATAAAGACATCAGCATTGCTGAATCAGAGTCCCACCCTCATCACCTCATTTAACCTTAACTACCCTCCGCAAGACTCCTTCTCCAAATACAGCCACATTGGGCTTCAACACGTGAATTTTGTGGGGCACGGTTCAGTTCATCCCAGTGAAGGTATGGTGATTTTGTCTAAAAAACAAATTAACATGCCCCTTCTGGAGATATGGGTGGGAAAAGTTCAGCCAGTTGGTAGCTCTTGGGGCTGTGTGATGTGCCCATGGGGGGTTCCCATGCTTTTCTCACTGTTATTGCATCTAAAATTTTCTGTGATTAAAAAAGGATCATGAAACAAATAGATGGTCAGATAGAAGACATCAAGTAGATAAAGTTGCAACAGAGAGTCCACTGGGCCCCCTCTGGTTTAAGCTGTTGGTGAGAGCCTGTGTCCCACACGCCGGGGGCGGGCACATTAGGGGTGTGAGCTCTGTGCAAACACAGAGGGTTGGGGGCATCCATGGGGCCGCTGGTGGTCCCAGGGCATCTCCTGACCCACACAGCAGGGGCTCCAGGACCGAGAAAGAAGCAAATTCTGGGGGCTATCAATGAGGGAGTCGGGACGCAGACGCTCACTCATTTCTTTCGGGTCCTCCTGCAGCCCCCAGATAAAACTAAGACTGTCCTCAGGGACAGAGCTAGGGTGATGCCTGCTGTCACAGTCTGGGGTAATCGCTGCTGCTAGATGTACCGTGGCTGCCGAGGAGGTGGAGATCTAGGTCTGTCCTCTCTAGTAGAGACGGTCCAGTGTTTCTCCAGTTCTCAACGGCCTCAGAAGGTTCTTGGGTGTTGGGGTCAGTCCTTCCTGTTGACAAAATTGACCACTTCACAGAATCAGATTACTTTTTAGCTTCAGAGTTTGGAAAGATGGGGAAGGATTGGGGATTCCATCCCGGGTGTGCCCGCAGCTCACCTGAGCAGGTCGCTTTCTTTCTCCTCCTGTGGTTTACCTGAATGTAAAGGAACACAAACGATTAACCCTGACAAAGGACACTGCCTGTGACCACCACCCACACGACCTCCCGGTCCTCAATGAAATGTGCACTGTTTCACCGAGGGTTTCCGTCATTCGGACTCTGTGCTTAAAATACTGAAATAAAGACCACGGTTGTGCTGCCTAGCAAGAAGATGCTCATACAGCCAACTCGAAATCGTTCGCCTTTACCTGCTTTCTGTGTTATCCGTGAAGAATTTAAACTCCGACCTAGTCGGCCTGTGAGGTTAGCAGGCTTTTTTTTTTAGCACCTCATGAACGTTTTGTGCACAGAGAATTCAAATTTATTTTATTATCAGCCGAAGGAAAACGTCATTAGACACCGTGCATTTTAATGACGTCCAGAACTGGCTTTTTTACTCCTTACTATTTGGATTTCTCCAATCAGTTGTACTTAAAGTCAACTTATTGCACGACACAGTTTGCCTTTGAGGAGGTAGTCATTCTCTCTCTATATTTATAAGAGAGTAGAATTTTCTAAGCACATGAGCTGAGCGCACGGCTCTTAAAGGGCAGCAGAGGTGACGTGATTCTGAAACAGCGGGTAACCCACATCCTGCGTGAGACTCGGATGCTGCCTGTCGGAATTCTTTGTAGTGGCCTTAAAGTCTTTCCTTTTTAACTTCAACCGATGCTGAAGCTGGTGGATGTTCCCTGAAGACACACCAGCTGCCCATCAGAGCCTGCTGACCGATGGGAGATGCCACTCTAAGATTTAAAGACCCAGAAACGTATTGCACAAGTCAGAAATCACTCCTAGGATCAACGAAGGTTGACTGTACTCAGCTTTAAATTTCCTTTCATCCAACTCACATCTTTGCTCTTCTCTTAGTACCGAGCTAAGAATCGGCATTCCCTAGCCACTTATAAAGCGTGTTAAATGCCGTTGATACCACCTACCACGTGGTCACCATCTAGCTACACGGACCCAGTGTTGGCTGTGACAACCTCTCGTGAAGTACATGTGAACCTCAGCTGATCTCTTGGTCTGAGCAGGGAGAGGCAGCCCGGGCACAGCAGGCATGGCCCTGGGCTTCACGCCTCCTTGATGGTTGAAAGTCCTTCCTTATTTGATCTACAGACTTTCCATTCACTAGGGAAGGTGTATCAGTTCAAGTTCACCGGACAGTACCTCCCCACCACACACACACTCCCAGGTGCTGTAACTGAGCCTCCATGCACTCGGCCCTCAACCTTTGCACAGCTCACACTAGTTCCTGGGACGGGCTCCAGTTCTTGCATCTAAAACCTGCGCCTCGGGGCTTGACGGTGGCTGAATCGATGCTATATCCCTGTGCTTGTGCAGACCTAGGGCAGGACGCGGTAGCCTGGGGGACTTTTAAGAGCAGGCAGACCTCAAAGCCAGGGTTCTGTGCAGGGCGAAGCAAGGCAAAGCGCAAAGCCAGCCCGGGAGCAAAGCCCAGCGTCTTCAGAGGACACTTGCTGCCTCTGCTGTCCTGCGGTGCATCATTTCCAGATTCTAAAAATGACTCAGCCGAGCCTTGTGCTTTTTAATTAAGCTTCTCTAGCCTCGCAGCTTATTTCCAAACACAGTCAGCTCTGATCTCATTAGCTCCGGGGTGACTCCGGAGCTCTTTGCTAGGTAACAGGTACGGGGCTGAGACCCGAGTCTTCTCCCTCGTGGTCCAAGATGCTGAAGGTGCGGTGGGCCAGGCTCGTGAAGCCCCCTGTCACCTGGCAAGGTCTTCCTGGAAGAGCCGTGTGGGCCACCGGGTCGGCCGCTTATCTGCAGGGAGAGATCCCACATCACGCAGCTCGTGGTGTAGCTCCCAGGTGTGGAAGGAGCGCCCCAGTCGCCTTTCCCTCAAAATAAAATGCTCAGGAATAAAACCCACATTCTCTGCAACAGCTCACCCTCCAAGCCCCCAGCCACCTGCCCCACCATGGAAGCTTTAGTGTACTGTTTCCACATCAAAGTGAAGTATCAAGACCAGGTAAAAAGGTAGCAGAAAAGGAAGGCAGTAGAAAAGCAAACCCCCACTCCTATGGCCTTTCCAGTCCCACCCGCCGGAGTTTTCTATATAATATGGATTTAAATCTTACATACGTACGTTGTAACGAACATTTAAATCCACATTATATACTTTATGTATTATTATAGATTTATATATATAATGCCTAAGTGATAGAATTTATGTTATCATATTGTTATATATTGCTTATGAGTTTATTGTAATGTGTTTTAGTACATATATAGCTGATTTCACCTTGTTATACAGCAGAAACTAACACACCATTGTAAAGCAATTATACTCCAATAAAGATGTAAAAAAAGTTTTTAAAAAATTAAAAAAACATTTTTTCCTACAGTGTGTACGTTCTACAGCTTGTTTTCTCTTTTTTGACTTGACAGACTATTGTGTCAGTTCACACAGCCGTGTCTCATCCCGGGTATCGTAGTCTTAACTAGTGTTACCTGCACGCATGAACGTTGTTGGTCTTGTGCATGGTTTCCTCAGTGGTGAACATTTAGGTTGTCTCCAGTTTTTGTTTGTTTGTTTGTTTTGCTATTACAAATATTGCTAAGACAAACATTTTCTTTTTTTCTCTTTTTTTAGAGTTTTTAAAGATCACATTTTGTTTGTTTTTAAATTTTATTGACATGTAGTTGATTTACAGTGTTGTGTTAATTTCTGCTGTACAGCAAAGTTACTCAGCTATACATATATATATATCCTTTTTCATGTTCTTTTCCATCATGGTTTATCACAGGATATTGAATATAGTTCCCTGTGCTATACAGTAGGACCTTGTTGTTTATCCATTCTACGTACTATAGTTTGCATCTGCCGACCCCAAACTCCCAGTAATTCTGTTCCCCACCCCGCCTTCCCCTTGGAAACCGTAAGTCTGTTCTCTATGTCTGTGAGTCTGTTTCTGTTGTGTAGATAGGTTCATTCGTGTCGTATTTTAGATTCCACATACAGGTGACATCATATGGTATTTGTCTTTCTCTGTCTGACTTACTTCGCTTAGTATGATCATCTCTAGGTCCACCGTGTAGCTGTGAATGGCACTATTTTATTCTTTTTAAAGGCTGAGTAATATGCCATTGTATCAGTATATATCTACACCAAGACAAACATTTTCTACATTTATTTCTAAGCATTTTTGAAAGTAATTCTGTCAGATAAATTCATAAAAGTCTAGTTGCTCTTCAAAAGACAGGTGTATTTTATACTTTGGTAGATAACTCCACTTCTACCTTGCAAAGATTATGCCAGCTTAGGCTCCCACCTACCACCGCAATGTCCAGCCCCAGCCAAACCTACATGCAACTGGTTACCTTACATTTTGCTAATTTGTTAGGCAAAGTGTTACCCCGGTTAAATGTGTACGTGCCCCCATTAGAGGGACTGAGCAGCTTCTCAGGTGGGAGAGCAGTCGGTATCTGAGTCCTGCCCCCATTTTTCTTCTGGGCATGTTCCTTTTTTCTCATTGATCTCTGGGAGCTCTTTGCATAGTAGAGAGTTTGGTCCCTTGTCTGTTGTATATGATGCAAATATTTTCTCTCCACCAATCTGTTATCCTTTTGTTTTCCTTAATGATAAACTTGAACTGGGACCCACCTCAACAGCAGTCAGGCCTTCAAACAAATGGACAGAGCTTAGAGGGGTCACGATTGAAGAGCTCCCTGAGGCTCCCTGGGAGCAGAGCACCCTGCGTGCTGCCCTCGAGCTCCTCAGGCCTGGGGCAGGGGGGACAGAAGAGTCACCAATGCCCGGGCCTGTGTCCCTGTGCCCGGTTCCTGCTGACCTGAGAAACTCAGAGGGTGGCCTCCTCTGCCCTGGCCCAGGAGTGACAGCTCACCCCGAGGTTGCTGGTGGCTCTGGGCTCGGTCTGGAGTGCGCAGGGCAGAGGGTTGCCACTGAGAATGAATATCTAGTAAGTGATGATCAACGATTACCCTCAAGGTTTTGTTCTGGGTATTTTTGCCGGGTATCAAACCACTGGCACCACCCAGAATAAAGTGTGGCTTCATATGGTTCAGCCTGTCTGATCTCCGTTTCACCCCATTCTCCAACACACACACTCACCACATACACACACCTCACACCTGACACACACACACGTGTGCACACACCTGACACACCGAACACACACGTGCACAACCTGACACACACCTGACACATACACACATCTGACACACATACACCTCACACCTGACACACATCTGACACACACCTCACACCTGACACACACACACCTCACACCTGACAAACACACACGTGCGCACGCACCCGACACACACACACACCGAACACAGCATGCACAACCTGACACACACCTCACACCTGACACATACACTTGACACATGCACACACACATGCACACATCACACAGATGCACATGTGCGCACACACCTGGCACACACACCTCACACCTGACACATGCACACACACATCACATAGATGCACACACGCACACACCTGGCACACACACACCTCACACCTTACACACACATGCACACACATCACACAGATGCACATGTGCACACACACCAAACACACCACGCACACATGCACACACCTAACACACGCACACCTCACACACACCTGACACACACACCGAACACACACGTGCACAACCTGACACATACACACCTCACACCTGACACGTACATCCGACACACACATGCACACACACCTGACACACATGCACATACCTCACACCTGACACATGCACACACACCACACGCACCAAACACACACCACGCACACATGCACACACCTAACACACCTGCACACCTCACACACCTGACACACACACATCACAGAGATGCACATGTGCGTGTGCACACATGCACACACACACCACACACGCACACATCACACACCCACAGGGTTACCTCACCACGTCGTGGCTGTTGACTCTCTGGTTGTTACCTGCAGACTCACCTGGCGTCCCCCCCAGTGCCAACGCTCACCATCTGTTTAGAGGATTCAGTTTTGTGGCCTCCAGCTTGGCGCAGGAGCCCTCGCAGCAGGATCTGCACAAAGCCGCGGTTCACCCCATCGTGCAGGTAATCAGCCCCCCGTGGTGCAGGGCATCCCGTACAGCCCGACTCCGCTCGCCCCCAGCGGGTTGGGGCAAGGAGGTGACCGCACGGAGGTGACCCGTGGACTGAGAGCTGTCTCAGCCGAGTTGGGGTGCACTTCCTTCACGAACTCCTCCCCCCGCCTCCCCGGGGTCATTGAGATGGTGATCTGAGCCGTGCTTCATGTTCGTCCTCAAGACAGAAAGAGTCCTGAGAAGGATGTCATCGTGGTGTGGCGGTGGCTGGAGCCCCAGCAGGGCTCACGCTTGGGGGTCTCTGCTGTGCAGAGTCGAGCCAGCACCGCGAGAGAGTGGCTGGGTTTGTGGGCACCAATCCCCATCGCGAAATGTAGTCTTTGGGGCTCAGTGAAGGTGCTGTTTTTATAAGGAGTTTCCCACCGTATTAATACGAGCAGAGGTAGAGAATTTTAGAAGTGATCATGACCACGTTTCCTTGAAGAGCCGAGGCAGGGCACAGCAGATGGCGTTGGGCTTCCATGCTTCTCTCCCCAAGGGCCTCTGGGGAGACACGGCGTGTCTAGAGTGGACACTTGCTGTGGCAGCGTCCACTGTAATGGGTGACGCTCTCTGCGCCCTTAGTCAGTAGGGTGAGGGTGGCGAGGGGGCGTCAGGGGGTCAGATTCCCAATCAGACGTCAGCGTCCGGACACCGCTCTGGACACCAGCGTCAGAGCTGCACCCGCTCTCAGGGACGTCTGACCTCTCACCCCTCTCGGACCTTTGTGGGGAAGCAGGCAGGTCAGCGACACAGGGTGCTGGGTGTCTGAGAACAGGGTCCTGACCCGACAGATGGGGAAGCTGGGCTGAGATCTGGAACCACGGCCAGCTAGCTCCATGACTGTGGTCCGAGGACGCCACCACCTCCTGGCCTCCGTGTCCCCACGTGCAAGGGCTGAAGCCTCCTTTGCACCACGTTCGGTGCCCTTGCACGAGAGGCCCCTGATCGCGCTCTCTGCCCGCCTGCTCTCTCTGCAGCAGTTACACGGGAACAACACCCGCTTCACCGATGGCTATGAGGTCAAGGAGGACATCGGGGTGGGCGCCTACTCCGTATGCAAGCGCTGTGTGCACATGGCCACAGACGCCGAGTACGCCGTGAAGGTAAGAGTGGGGCACGCGGCGGCCGCGTCTGCGGCTGCCCGGGCCCCAGGCCCCGGCGGGCACGCCCAGCCTCGCAGACACTCTCCCTAGGCCTGTTCTAAGCTCTGATGCGGGGCCGTTCCATTGACTTTGATATTAGGTCACCTGTTAAAAAACTATTTTGCAAATCATGAATATGTTCTGCTCCAGCCGACGTGTAGGTACTGACCACCTTTAGTAACTTTCTACATAAAACACTGGAACAAAAGCTCTGGGCACTCAGCATTTTGGAAAATATAGAGTTGGGGGCCAGGCAGAACATTTGGGGAAGGAGGGAGGGGGGGAAGGAGGAAAGGAGAAGGGAAAGGAAGCTACAGTCACCAAAACTTAAATCAAAGAAATAAATAGAATCAAATCTTTTGTAATATTTGCAAAACCTTAAGGAGAGAGCTGGTAGTTTTACCCTGAATCATCAAGAACAGAAAACAGTAACAGGGAACTTCTCTGGTGGCCCAGTGGGTAAGACTCTGCGCTCCCAATGCAGGGGGCCGGGGTTTGATCCCTGGTCGGGGAACTAGATCCCACATGCGTGCCGCAACGAAGAAGCCCGCGTGCCAAAACTAAAGGATCCCACATGCCGCAACTAAGACCTAGTGCAGCCTAAATAAATAAGTAAATACATAGGAAAAGAATAACAACTACAGCCCAGTTTGGCACTCTCTCCATCCTGCCTTTGGCTTCTATAATCGTTGCTAAATTAAATATTCGATCTGGAAATCCAAGTTACCAGTTTCTTGCGTTTCCTGGTGTGTTAACAGCTGGAGCATTCTGCTAAAGGCATCATCTAATTTTTGTAAAAAGCATAAATTGTACATTCTCCCTCCAAGGGAGCGAGAGCTGGTCTGTCCACCACTCACCCACTCAGCTGACCTGGAGGCGCTTGAGGACCCAGGTCCAGCCGGTGTCATGGTGACCAGACCATCCTGGCTTATCCCAAACTCATCTGGAGCACATGACACTACCCTGCTCTTCAAAGAACTTTTGGGGACAGATGGAGCCTGTCCAGCAGGCAGCCGTGTAAGAGGAGTCATTCCGTCCGTTGTGATTTTCCTAAGCTCTGAGAAAATTGTTCAAAACAGTGACGATGAAGCGATGGCCTCGCTCCACCTCACCCACGGCTCACGGCCGCTCTGTGGAAGCAGATACACCCTCGTATCTGCTGGGATGTCTGCACAGTGCTTCTGGCCCTGAGGAAATGCTCTGCCCTGTCCAAAAAGTCACCAGCCCCAAAAAACGCAGGCCCGTTGGTTTACTTCGGGGTTGGGAATTTGCGGCTTTTTGGCAAGTTTATCTTGAATTCCTCAAACAAAAAAGAATGTTTACATTGGAGGAAGGCTCCGTGTGTGGGTCCTTCGGGTCCATGGTCATCAGCCTGCCCATTGTCTTGAACATGCTGAGGAGTGGGTGACGGGAGGAAACATCGCACAATGTAAAGTTCCTGGGAGAGGGGGCTTGAGACTGCACGGGAGCCACTGGCGTGTGGGCCTGATGTAGTTCGGGATTTGGATCGTTGAGGACTTTTATTTTTCCCCATCCTTGGGAGAGTTTGTAGGGGAGCTCGGGTGATGCCGTTCCCGTATCCAGACGAGCCAGTGATGGAGAGGAGACCCTAGTCCTACCTCAGACAAGAGAATTTCATTTTTACTTTAAATATATTTCACATACTACGTAAGCGTGCATAGGCATCTTAAAATTCTTTCTGCGTGTGTCATTTCTCGCCGAATTTCTTTAGACAGTTTATCAGGTGACCAGCAGCAGTCCTAGAAACAATGGCGGCTTCCATTGAGTGCAAAGAAACCCGTCTAGTGTTTGGCAAGCTCGCTGACCCTGATGCCTTTCTAGAAAACAGCCTGATGCTGGGACGTGTCTGAAAATAAATCCCCAGACAAAGGCAATAGTGTCTTATGTCCCCATATCCAGCTCTCACAAAAAGACACCATCCGAATCAACTTTGTCAACAAGTGGCTTATAGCTCGATCCCCGAAGATCAGACCCTGCGGTGGGAATTTCTGGGGAATTTCAGCCCCGGCCTCTCTGGCAGCAAAGCCAGGAACTGAGGCTGCAACTGATGGAGAAAGAAAGAGCCAGGCGTCCTGTTTCTGTTTTACAAGCCTTGAAGTTCCCGGGGTGAACCGGGCAAGTGGACGTTACAAGGCTTTCCCTCATCCTCTCCGAGACTCTGGTGGGTCGTAATTCATTGTCTGGAAGATGCTTGAACTACCCGAGCACAGGAAGAAGCAGAGACTTTCCAGTGAGATGAGTGCCCCGGGACCCAGGGCTGTTTCGGGGCACGTTTTAAGCCGCGCGCTGCAGGTCGGTTCCTCCATCCGAGGGCAGATTTCCTTCAAAGATGGAAGAGCTGGCAGGAGTGCCATGGCAAAGAGTGTTTAGAATGAGCCCATTTGCTACCCAAACTGCTGTAACCCCCCTAGGGTCACTGTTCTGTTCCCCTTCCAGCGTTTTCCAGCTAGAACGTAGCTGAAATGTGTTTGGGCTTTTTTCTACTCTGTATCTTGATGGGCAGCAGTACCCCACTTACTGCTGGAGGAACTAAGAAACCGCACGGCTCAGCGTGTTCTCGAATATGACATGGAAGCAAGGGTGCCGTTCAGTGACTTGGATCCGCAGAAGCCCCGTTGAGATTCAGCCGCTAGAGTTTAGCATCACCTCTCTGGGCCACCACAGTTTGCAAACCCAGCTCTGCAGATTCTTGGATGGAAAACGGTGTCCGTTTCATTTTGAGAGACAATCCCGTCGGGGCCTCCATCCAGCTACGGGGAGGGCTCGGGAACTTCCCCACTGAGTACAGAGCACCAGGAAGAGAGCAGGTCCCCAGGGGACTGTAGCCCTGTGGCCCGAGTACACGGGCTTTGCCTGAGGCCGTCGTATCGGGGTGATTCTGCCCCCCACCCCGGGGACGCTGGCAGTGTCCGGATACCTTCTGACTGTCACACCTGGGGCGGGAGTCGCTCCTGGTATGTGGAGTACAGAGGCCAGGGTGCTGCCCTGCCTCCTGCATAGGACACCCGCCCACACACCCCAGAGACTCACCCAGCCAAAATGTCTGGGTGCCGAGGTTGGGAACCTCAGCCGGAAGCATAGAGTTAAAGGGGTGTCTTATGTAGATACGTTCCAGCAGCTGGTATCCGGAGACGAGGGAGGGTTTTCCCTCTGCTGAGCCTCTGCTCACTGTTCTGGCAGCAGGAAGGTGACAGACCAAGAGAACCGCGGCTCCCACCCTCTGTGCAGGGGCGGGAACCAAGTGCGCTCCTTCTGAGGGGACGGCAGTGCCAGCCCTTAACGGTCAGCCTCCAAACTCAAGAGTGGGACACAGCGGGTCTCACATCCTTGGAAATACCATTGTGTCTTGCTTTAAGTTTCTGTCTGTCTTATAAGTACCTAATTTTGCACAATAATTATTCTGTCATCATATTAACCGCATTTGAGTTAAACTTAACCGATATACGTAAAGCAACCTGCCCCAGTGTACCCCAGGCAACAAGCAACCTGCCCCAGTGTGCCCCAGGCAACAAGCACCCTGCCCCAGTGTACCCCAGGCAACAAGCACCCTGCCCCAGTGTACCCCAGGCAACAAGCACCCTGCCCCAGTGTGCCCCAGGCAACAAGATCGCTCGTTTTGCATTTGCTCTCAGCTGCATACTTGTGCGCAGGCCCTAAATTAGTGAGACCAATTCTAGCTCCCACTTAACAAAACCTTTAGAGCAGTGCCTACGTGGAATAGCGACTCAGTGGGTTCACTCAGAGTCTGGGTCCCTAGGCTTGGTGCCTCCCTTCTGCTGTGGCAAAACACCATCAGGCTGCCCGGGATCCTCCACCGGGAGAATCTGGCCTCAGAGGACAGGGTGCTGACGCCCTCCACCTGCTGGGGGTGTCCTCCCAGTGCACCTGCCTTGGGCTAGGATGGCTGAGTGAGAAAAACTGTGACGTCCTCTCAGACACATCCCAGTGAACAGACGTGCCCTACTTTCTAAGATCTCGGAGCTATTTCTTTTTTTTTTATTATTTTTTTTTACATCTTTATTGGAGTATAATTGCTTTACAATGGTGTGTCGGTTTCTGCTTTATAACAAAGTGAATCAGTATACATATGTCCCCATATCTCTTCCCTCTTGCGTCTCCCTCCCTCCCACCCTCCCTACTCCACCCCTCTAGGTGGTCACAAAGCACCGAGCTGATCTCCCTGTGCTATGCGGCTGCTTCCCACTAGCTATCTGTTTTACGTTTGGTAGTGTATATATGTCCATGCCTCTCTCTCGCTTTGTCACAGCTCACCCTTCCCCCTCCCCATATCCTCAAGTCCGTCTGGCTGCGACATCTGTCACCCCATTGATCGCCAGGGTTGATTCAGCTGACCTGGCTGGCTAGGCGGGTGTCCCCTTCCTCCCTCACCACTCCACGTGCGTCCCTCCCAAAGCCGTGCGCTCGGTCGAAGAGGATGACCTCCCCCGATAGAGGAGGACCGTTCTTCGGTCAAGGGCATACGAGTAGCTGCGCTCCCCTGCTAGAACCTCCAAACAAGCTCTCGGAGCTATTTCCATGGGACAAAATAGCTCAGGAGTCTGACGTGAAACTCAGGTCCACCTTTGTCTTCATAGCCAGCCCCAGAGGCTAGTGGTAGGAGGTGAAAGTGTATAGGACTTTGAAATAAGCATGACATAATACTGCATAGATGCCAGGGCATTAAGGCACCTGTCATTTAAAATAAGACTGAAATGGAATCAGCGATGAACTGCAGAAAGTAACTGTGACAGGGTAGGATTCAAAGGGAAGAGGTGTATTTGGAAGGAAAAGATAATATTCTTATTTCATGAAAGGTTCTGTACTCACTTTTCAAAAATTGCACAAGGTTTCATTTTTACTTCGGTTTTAGGTCTTTGTGGCTTGACATGACCCAGGATCTGGACACTGCCATTTGCACAAACCCCCCTCTCCAGTGGTTTCCGTCTCACTCACATGGAGCCCAGATCCTTGCAGTGGCCAGCAGGGCCTCACAGCCCCGTTCCTGGAGCGCCTCAGGCCCCTCCTCTGTCTCCAGCCCTCTCCCGCAAGGGCGACACACTCTTCCCTGAGCCCAGCGGTTTCCTCCCCAGCCTGGGTGCTGACTTCTGACCCCGATGTGGTCCTCCCCCATCGTCCTCGCCTTCAATACCTTCTTTAGGGCTTTTGTAACCCCTGACATGCTTCGCAGCTCATTTCCTGTCTCCACACCCCCGTCATGGTGCTTGGTGGTGTCGAGGACCAATGTTATGTAAGAGAGAAAGATACCGCAAGTTCCCTGGTGGTCCGGTGGTTAGGAGCCCGCGCTTTCACTGCCGGGACCTGGGTTCAGTGCCTGCTCGAGGAACTAAGATCCCACAGGCTGAGTGGTGTGGCCCAAAAAAAAAAAAGAAAAAAGAGAGAGAGAGAGAGAAATATAAATCAGGAGCTTTTCTTCAAATTCGAAATCACCTCATCCCCTTCTTTGGCTTTTTTATTGTCGAGTGGGCAGTACGACTGCTCCAAAGAACATTTCTTGTCTCTAGAATGCATTTCATTCTGCAGGGACTCCCCTGTTCAGTAACCAGTTCCTTTCATTCGTTTTTACAAATTTTTTATTAACGCTTTTTCCAAGGCAGACGCAGTGCTAGGTTCCAGGCAAAAACAAACCTGTTCTCGGGGAACTCACAATCCAGCCATGGAGGGATTTTACTGATCACAGAACCAGAAGCCATAGCGAAAAGGGGAATGTCACTGAAGAATCAGAAGCTAAGGGAGCTTTTCTGTTGCTGTAGCCTTTCCTGTTGGCCTGTTTTATCTTCCAACATGCAGACACACGCTTCTCTTCATTCAAAGCTCCACTTGCACATTTGCCCCCTTCTTTGTCTGAGAGGCTCACTCAGGGATGGATGGATGTCCCAGCCATGGCCACGTTTTCCTGGAGGGAAGCACAGCTGCGTGTCCTTTCAGGAGCAGATTTTTGTGTTATTAAAGTAGCAATCGAATCAGGTGAAAATAAAGTGAGATCCTTGAAATTGTACAGGAGTCTGTGTCATGCAGTCCTTAATTCTAGTGAAGTGTGGCTGACACACTCAGGGCTGAAGCTGGGCTGCCTCTCTCCAGAAGGAGCCCCAATTGGTATTCACAGCAGACCGTTGACAATTACATCACGTTTCTGGGCTCATTTTCCTACTGTGTATGTAATTTGTCAGCCAGAAAAAGCAATGGAATTGACAGATGCCTGACGTGAATAGAGCTTATTTTTAGAAGGAAAACTGATTGGCATGGAAATTTTAATTTTTTCCGGCAGGAAAACTTGGAGTCCTTTCTCTGTGTCATTTGTTTAAAGTAGTTGAACAGGAGAGGGTATCTGTTGAATTTTACAAGGGGTTCCGTGCTCTACTCCTCCCGTGTCAAACGTATGGATCCTCTCGACACGTCAGCAGAAACGCCCACCTCCGGAGGTGCTCGGCCGGCCTGTGAGCTCAGGCCGCCTCTTGTCCACCTCGAAGCCCCACGCCATTCAGTGTCCAGCAGGGGAGCCTGTGCTGGAGAGAGATGGGCAAGAGGGAGATGGGGAAACGCAGAGGCCAAAAGGCAGAGGGGAGAGTGCGTGGATGGTAGTGAAGCCTGGACCAGTCCTGCCCCCACCTTCAGCCACGAGGAATAAGGATGTACCAAAACCCACCTGCACGCTTCACCTGCTGAGGACAATCACGTTGTCTGCCATCCTTTGTTGGGGCCAGCCTCGCTTCACGGACTGTGGAAATATACAGCTTGTCAAACAGCGGCCCCGTGAGAGTCTGGTTTGCCAGGCCCGTTGGGTGCTGACCTGTGGGTGGCCTCCTGCTGCGGGTGAGGACAGATCCACCGTTCCTCCCCGCTCGTGGTCCGTCAGCATCATTTGAGCATCGGCATGGAGAGAGGGGGCCTTGCGGGTGAACATGTTTGCTGAGAACGCCTCCCTCGGTTTTGCTGCATAAGCAAGATTATAAAACAATACTGTTCTCAAGATACAGGACTCGATTAACCAGGGCTCGCTTGAACTAGAAGCCAGTCCCACAATAGCAATCCCGAGAAATGGACCCCACGGAGAAGAAATTCCTTCCTGGGTGCGTCTGAACAATGTGCTCAAACCGCCCCCCTACCCCAGGCTCCGCTGTACCCCACAGACCTGGGCTTTGTGCTCAGGGACCAGTCATCACACCTCACTGCTCTGTGTCTCTTCTTCCTGACCTTTCGCCCAAAAACATCCCGGAAAAAGATTTGTGGACGAAGCTGCCAGCCTTTGCTGACAGCGATCAGGATGACAGCGCTGGGTCTGAACAGAACTTGCTGCCGTGTGTCGGTCCCACGTTGCCCAGACTATAGGAGAGGCAGCGGCCGGCTGGGCAGGTGCAGGAGCCCGTGCTTGCCTCCACTCCCCGGGGGCCTCCCTTCCAGGCAGGCACCCGCCCTCTCCTCCGTGCCCACTGGGGACCCCATCACCCCACCCTGCCTGCCCTCTGCCTTCCAGTCGGTTCTGCCGGGGTGGATGCCACAGGAGGGAGGAGGGTAGAGCCCCCAGCCCCTGTGGGTGCCCTGTTCGTGCAGCCGCCCCTCTGGTCCCATAACTGCTCCCTCCTCCCCCTGCTCTGGGCCATCGGCATAGAGAAAAGGCTTCCTCTTTCTTGTTTATCTTGCATCCTATTCTATTGTGATTTGTGCTAAAAATACATTTCCTTTATCATGAAATTTTATTTGAAAAACTATGAATCTACCACTAACTTTTTACAAAAACCACTAGTGATTTTAACCTTCTCAAATTGCAAAGGGATCGCAGCCCAGGGATTGAATGGCCCGGCAGGCAGCTGGGGCAGAGACGGTCCGAGAACCCTGTTGGTCAACATGTGATCCAGGCAGTGTAAGGGTCTGCCCCGTGGCTGCCTGGGCACCCACATGTTAGGGCATCCCCTCCATCACCCGCTGAACGAGCCTTTAAAAAGATCTCTAGAAGGATGCATTGTGTGTTGGCTTCTGCCAATAACAGAAGTGATCCCGGTTCCTAGCTAGAACTTTAGGAACAAAAGGAGGGAAGCTGTGTCAGGAAAGGAAGCTGGGGCTTCCCTGGTGGCGCAGCGGTTGAGAATCCGCCTGCCGATGCAGGGGGCACGGGTTCGAGCCCTGGTCCGGGAAGATCCCACATCCTGCGGAGCAGCTAAGCCCGTGTGCCACAGCTACCGAGCCTGCGCTCTAGAGCCCACGTGCCGCAACTACTGAGCTCACGAGGGACAACTACTGAGCCCACGTGCCACAACTACTGAAGCCGTGCACCTAGAGCCCGTGCTCCGCATCAAGAGAAGCCACTGCCGTGAGAAGCCTGCGCACCGCAGTGAAGAGTAGCCCCGCTCGCCGCAACTAGAGAAAGCCCGTGCACAGCAACGAACACCCAATGCAGCCAAAAATAAACAAAAAGTAAATAAACTTATTATTTTTTAAAAAAAAAGAAGCTTAGGTTTTTCCTTGTTGAACAACGTGTGTCATAGGGCTCATGGTCCTGGGCGCTAATGTCGTCAGAGCCTGGCAGTGGGTTTAAAACTGAGAGAAGCGCGGGCACCATGACCATCTTCCACTGCAGCGAAGGGGCAGCAGGGCGTCGGGCGGGCAGAGCTCCAACACTGGGTCCTGTGCCACCTGAGCATTTAGTTCATCTAAAGAAGAAAGTGAGTTTCACGCAAGCCTCCACTCAGAGCCTCGGACGTGATAGAGAGTGGAAGTGAACTTCCCTCACACTCTAGCAGCGAAATGACTGCACGTCGTCCACATGGCGAACGTTTTGAACTTGGGTGAAGCTAATGCACAGAAACCATCCTCCTCTTCTGAGTGTCGTTTCCCACACACGTGCTGTAGCCTTCGCCTGAGTGGGGTCCCCTCCCCAGCCAGCTGCATCCCCGTAAGAAGCAGGAGCTGGGGCCCAGGAAGCTGTCCCCAGAGGTTTGAGTGACTGTCCACCAACAGGTGACCCCTTGTTTCCAGCTGGGCTTTCATTCATGACACCCTGTGATCGGAAGCCATCTGTTTTCATGGGGTAAGAGGATTTTATCTGCCATCCTAAGACCAGCAGGAGGAGGTAGGAGCCAGAAGGAGCGTCCGTATGTGTAAGTCACAGCGCAGCCTCGGCACGCACGCCGCCGTGGCGTCTCTTGGTGAGAACCACACTGGGTCTCACTTTGTTGCCGGTGTGTGACCACCAAACAGGGAGAGAGATGCACGGCAGCCGGAGGCCCACTTTGGATGGGGCAGGGGGCACAGGCCGCCAACCCAGAGCCTGCGCTGCGAGTGGTGGAAGAGCGCCTTCTGTCTTCGGTGGTGCCTGTGTGAGCGCCCCGAACCCACCCTTCTCCTTGCAGCCCTGTCATAGCTTAACATTAGCGTGTGCAGGCAGGTGCTCTCTCTTTTTCACGTCAGTCTCTTCTGCTCAGTGGGGAATCAAGGGTTGCCGTGAATTCCTAGGCAGTTGCGGGCTATCTTGGTTGAGCTTGAGCCGGAGGGGAGGAGGGGCAGAAAGGGTTGCAGCCGCAGGCGCCAGCTGGAAGCCTCACGTCCACCTCTGTTTGTTTCAGATCATCGATAAGAGTAAAAGGGACCCCTCGGAAGAGATTGAGATCCTCCTGCGGTACGGCCAGCACCCCAACATCATCACCCTCAAAGACGTAAGCGCCTCCGTGCAACAGTGGTGTCGCTTGCGCTCTGTGTCCCTCCGGCCGGCGCCAGAAGCCACCGTTGATCTGGTGCAAGCCGGCTGCTCGGCTCACCAGCTGTTCCTGGCGCCCAGGAGCTCGGAGCCGGAGGGGCTGCTGCCCGGACAGCTCGGGGACACCCGGCAGCTGGGTAGCCTGGCCTGCCGGGCCGTTTATTCACACCCCGTTGACGGCACCCCACTCCTCCCAAATCACAGAATGCGCACGTGCGTAAAGGAGAGAGAGGTGGTGTGGATTCTAATCCAGGTGTGTTTCGCTTCGCTGTCATGGAGAGCGTGGGGCCCATGAGATGGGCTCCAGCTCTGAGACTCCAGACCCGGAGCCCCTCCCAGCTCCCTTCGCTTTCCCGATTGAGCGATGTGTGGCCCTTGTCCCTGAAAGAGGGGAAGGGAGCAGGGCCCAGTCACACTGGAGCCAGTTGGGTGCACCTGGCAGCCTAGGGCTGGGCCTCTGGGGTCAGGCAGGGGAGAGAGCCTTGTCTTCCTCTCCAACTCCAGAGTGATCCCAGCATCGCGAACCCAAAACCTCAAAATACTGGGGCCACCTCAGTTTCCTTTGGGCCCTATAAATGCCTGGAGTAAGAGGCCTTCCAAATGCCAATTCAGTTCTGAGGAAAGCGTGGAACAGGCCTTGTGTGAGCAAAGCTTGAAGTGCAGCCCAGCTGCGTCCCTGCGGGTCACGGTCAGCTCCCCTGCGCGAGATCAGCCCCCTGCTCTTGCCTTCGTCGTGTGTGTGCGAAGGTCCGCAAACAGAAATCAGCGAATTTGAAAACTCCCGAAGAGCCCTGACTGTGCTTGGGATGAGCGACGTCACCCTGGGCACATTCGCAAAAGCAGAGCGTTTGCTCATAAACTCAGAAATAAATACAAGATGAACTTTACGTCCTTTATTGAGCTCCGTGCCAGCCAGATTGTTGTAGTGATTTGTTCTGAAATCACTGGCTCGGAAGCTAGAAAGTCACCGTATTCAGGTGCTTTGCTCCGTCTCTCTCTGGTTCTTCTCAGCACTTGGGCGGCCCCTCTGCTGGGCCATCGGCCTGACAGAGACCCAGAGCTTGTTGGTTTGGTTTGTCTTTTACCTTCAGGAGATTAACGCTAGTATGACGAAAGCTCTCTTCATCTACTGCTTTTCTGAAATAAAAGCAGACCAGCCCTCCTACCTCCTCTCCTCCCGGACTCCCAGGGCTTGTCCCCCGCACAGGGCACAGCAGCGTAGAGGGCCCCCGGGGTCAGGCTCCCCACCAACCACCTGCTCGGTAAGGTTTGAAAAGCGCGGCCCTGGAGAACGCCGCCCCCTGGGGCTGGGCCAGCATCGCGTTGTCCGTCTCTGAACATCGCTCTCCCGGAGGCGGGGCAGTACCAGGGTTCACTGCAGCTAAATCCATCCATGCAGGTCTCAGCGCTGCTGACCCATGCCCTGCCCAGCAGCAGATCATTAAAGCGGTTTTTTTCCCAAGAAGAGCCTCGTCTGGCATGACTAGAAAATCCTCACTCATCTTCTACAGAAGTCTTGTGTCTGCTCCCAGGGGAGTACTGGGACTCCAGGCTCTATGCGCTGATGCGCCCCCTGCCCCTGCCGGGGTGGCCCCTCCTTCCCAGTGGCCAGCAGGCCCGCGAGGGTGACCGCGAGGTCCCTGAGGCCTGTGTGCTCTCCCGCCCCACCCCCAGGTCTACGACGACGGGAAGTTCGTGTACCTGGTGATGGAGCTGATGCGGGGTGGGGAGCTGCTGGACCGTATCCTGCGGCAGAGGTACTTCTCGGAGCGGGAGGCCAGCGATGTGCTGTGCACCATCACCAAGACCATGGACTACCTCCACTCCCAGGGGGTAAGGCCACGCCCCACCCCCACCCTGGGCAGCCCCGCGGGGAGGACAGAGGAAGAGCGGGACCCGGGGGCGCTCAGGCCACGGGCTCAAGAGCTGGGAACTCAGGTGTCCTCATCTTCCTTGTGAATCACAACCGTCCCTCTTGGGTCTAAATGATTTTAGACACACACGCTGTGTGTCCAGGAGCTAGGTCAAGAAATTAAATTCACCGAGACCAGCAAAAAAGTAGTTTGGGCTTGATAAAGAGAAATTTGGAATGTTCATCAGTTGCCCTATTTAGAAGTGAATTCCTCCACCAATGCCAAGAAATATGGTGGTAAAATGACAGCGACCGCGGAGGGTTCCAGGTGCTGCTCTGAGCTCTTCGTCTGGGCAGTTCTAGACTCTGGATCACACCCATTTCACAGATGAGGAGACCAGAGCGCAGAAGGGTTGCGTATCGCGCCCAGAGCTGCACACACAGCCGGGTTCTAACCCAGCACCATGCTTCTAGACCCCTCGCCCTCAGCCCCAGACCCCCACCTTCTCAGCACCTCCCAGGAAGCAGCAGTGCTTCCCTGGCCAGCCGTGCACGTGTGGCTGTCAGCTTTTAAAATGCAGCCCCGTCTGACCAGGACATTCCTCCAGGGCTACACGATGGTCGTCTCCCAGGACGGTCAGACTGTAGAAGCAGCCCTGCAGGTGATGGTTTTGCAGGTTGGCTTCTGTGGCACGAGGGGGGGCAACAGACCTGGAACCGAAGTCTTTTGTTTCCCGGCCATCGGAGCCCCTGTAAGCCGGCTGCCGGCCGTGGCCCTTTAATCTCCCTTCTCTGTCCTCTCCCTGGGTGTTAGCAGGACAATGAGACACGTGGGCCCCAAGCCACATGCAGACACACCACATGTTCTTACAATCGGCCTCTGTCCCCTTCAGAAGAAGCCGCTTTGTGCCCTAAATAGCTACATGGCCGCTGTGCTTTGAGGCGCCGCCGGCCCGTCCTCGGTGCTCAGAGCGCCGTGCGGCTCCCTCCGCACAGATGCGGCTCTCGGATTTCTGTCCACTGGCCACGTGCACACGACAGAGGCTCCTTGTCTGCATCACCCGCTGGGTGCCCGACACCTGCCCGCTGGAACGTGGCATCACACAGCAGATGTTTCTCTTTAGAAATCTTCCACCCGTGTTACTGAGCTCACCACCAGTGTCTCTCTGTGTGATGGCCCCAGCGGACCTCCCTGATCTTGGGCACAGGCTTACTTATCTCTTCATCCAAATACTCACTCGCCATCCGAGGGGCTTAGGTGGGGTCCTCGATTTTTGAGTGTCAGTGTGAGAGAAAGAGAGGGGGGAGGACCTACAGAGATCGGAGCATCCCAGCCGATTGCTTCCTGCCTCAGGACCTGCCCAGAATAAACGACTCCAAATAAGCCCTTATCTCCTGAGTGTGTCCCCGCTTCTGTCCCCTGCTCCAGCCTGGGCCCCAGCTCAGGCGCACTTCCTCCTGCCTCTCTAGGTCGTTCATCGAGACCTGAAGCCGAGCAACATTCTGTACATGGACGAGTCTGGAAACCCCGAGTCCATCCGGATCTGTGACTTCGGGTTCGCCAAGCAGCTGCGAGCCGAGAACGGGCTGCTGATGACCCCCTGCTACACAGCCAACTTCGTTGCCCCGGAGGTGAGAGGGCCGCTGAGCCGGCGGGAGGACGGCCCTTTCCTACTTCCAGAGTCACTGCGCGGTTCAGTGTACTGGCGTCGGCAGTAACTCTAGAGGGCAGAAACGAGGAGCTTCGGTCTCTCTTCGCTCAAACACAGTTATTTTATCATTTTATTTCCTATTCGTAAAATTTGTAATGGTGAGGTTTGCATGTGGAATTGTCATTGTGCTCTAGACGATTTCGATCAAACCTGCCTGTCTGTTAGGAGTTGCGGTGAGAAATAGTGCGTCGGTCTCTCCTACAACCGGGCAGGGAGCCAGTGGGTCACCTGGGATCAGCAATCTACCAGCAGCTGCACCAGGAGGGAGGGCACGTGCGTGGACTTGGTGCCAGAGCTCTTGATCTAGGTTGTTTCCCAGAGCTCCAGGAGCGAGTCAGGTGCTGTGGGACCGAACGCTGGGGTTCCGCCGAGATTTGCGGATGAGAACGCACGTGAATCCTGCCGGCCCCCCCTCCCGCCCCCTCGTCTCAGGGCACCAGAGGCCTCGGCAGCACATCTCGTACGTGCTGTGCCCTTTTCGGGCTCTGGGGATCATTTCCGGTAGGTCCTGCACTCACTGATGTGTTTGTGGAGACAAATCCAGTTTCTTGCTTTTTAGAAAAGCAACCAAACCCAAGATGCTGGTGAGAGCAGAGCTGGAAACAGAAGAGGCTGACGTTGCTGATGGGGGCGGGGCGGGGGGGGGAGGTCAGGAATGAAAACAGACATTAGGTTCTGCGTGGATCCCTCTGGTGGTTGGTGAAGCCGCTCCAGGGTGGCCCTGGTGGGTGCAGTGACACGTACAGAAAGTCCTAAGAGAGAGGCATGCTGGCCCCTAGTGGCCAGTCTGTGAGCTGAGAGGTGACCCAGGTGGGGTCCACGAGGTGACCACGGCCAGTGGTCCACGAGGAAGATGTCCACGTGCCTGCCAGGATACGGATGGATACGCAGCTGGGGCCATCATTAGGCTGTCCAGATGCTACCTGTAGCCCCTTTAAGAACAATCTGGTTCTATTTGAGCAATATTATTGCCTTATTTGATCGCTACTAATGTTAATAGTATTGGTTTTAGTGATTAGAGACTACCTTACGTTGGTATATTACTTTACCATTTACTGAGCACTTTTACCTGTATTTTTTGCTTTTATCCTCCTATGCCACATGGAGTGGGCAGGGTAGATACTGTTAGCCACAAACAGCTCACAGATTAAAAAAAAAACAGACTCCATGTGTTGAAGGGACTGAAGATCACTCAGCTAGTGAACGTGGGCAAGGGCTTGAACCCCGAACGCTTGGTGTGTTCACACGCCTCGGTGACCTGCCATGCTGCAGACACCACGCCTGAGGTGCAAAGATCCCGGCCCTCGTGTCTAAGGAAATTGGACACGGCTCTCCTGACTTCACGTTCAATGTCAGTCCAGTGACCTGCAGTCGCCCGGAGTACTCGCGCTGCTTCCTTTATTGTTATTCAACTGTAGACATATCAGAGGATTGCCTTCCCCTGAAGTGTGTAACCCCGGGACACGAACACTCTCCCGTGTTAACTAGTCCTCAGAAACCCAAACACAGAACTACCAGGTGACCAAGCAACTCCACCTCTGGGTACAAACCCAGAAGAGTTGAAAGCAGAGGCAAGAACAGGTATCTGTCCACCCGTGTTCACAGCAGCGAAAAGGTGGAAACAACCCACGTGTCCATCGATGGATGGACGGTACAGTGGAATATTAGCCTTAAGAAAGAGGGAAATCCTGTCCTACGCCACATCATGGACGAACCTTGAGGACACTGTGTTGAGTGTGATACGCCAGGAAGAAAAGGACAATTTTGTGATTCCTCTTACATGAGGGACCTAGAGTTGGCAAATTCATAGAGACAGAAAGTTAAATGGTAGTTCCCAGGGGCTGGGGGGAGGGGAGGGGGAGTTGTTGTTTCATGGGGACAGAGCTTCAGTTTTGCAAAAGGAAAAGAGTTGTGGGGATGGGTGATGCTGACAGCTGCCCAGCAATATGAACGTACCTAGTATCACTCAACCGTACGCCTAAAAACGGCAAAGGTGGGAAATGTTATGCTAAGTATATTTTACCAGAGTAAAAAAAATTCTTCTGTTTTGTTTTGGGTTTTGTTTTGTTTGGTTTTGGTTTTTGCCACACCGCACGGCTTGCAGGATCTCAGTTCCCCGACCAAGGATTGAACCTGGGCCACCGCAGTGAAAGCCCGGAATCCTAACCACTAGGCCACCAGGGAACTCCCAAAATTCTTCTGCCTTAAAAATTAACTGTTTCCTCTTCAGTCTGTCGTGTATCTGGCAAGAGCCAGGGCTCCCTGTGTGCGAGGGTCTTTGGGGAATCCTACTGCACGGAATTAGGGTTGGCTTTGCGGCGATAAGCGACAGTTCCACTGAAGCCACCCCGCATCCCCAGCCATCCCCCCGACCCCCGCCGGGGTTATGCACCCATCACAGCTTGAATTTTCCCTGCCAAGTGCTTATCCGTCGTCTGCTTTTCCCCCGGCAGGTCCTGAAGCGGCAAGGCTATGACGCGGCTTGTGACATCTGGAGTCTGGGGATCCTGCTGTACACCATGCTGGCGGGGTAACGCAAACCCTCACGTGGGTGTCAGCGCTCAGGGCACCCCTGCCGAGGCTGCTGGCCCTTGTGGGCCTGTCCCTGTGCATGGTGTGGGCCCATACCTACAGACCTTGAGTTCAGTCTCCTGAAGCCCCTGCAGGACAACCAGAGAGCAAGGGCGGAAAGTCACGCCTTGTCGTTCAAGTGTGTCTCTGGAATTAGGGAACTGGGGCTCCACAGCTCAGCCCAGCTCATCAACAAAAACCCAAGCCTCTGACCGCGGGTCCACGTTCTCGCCTCTGCACCACGCATCCTCTGCACAGAGGTCACAGCATCTTTCCTTACAGACATCTTCTCGAGCCAGGAAGCAGCCACGTCTCGAAGAGGCAGGCAGCCCAGGCTCCGGGTCATAGATTCACCCTCACTAGCTCTGCTCCCGGGTGAATCACAGGAGTGACTGAGAATGCCCTGCTTTTTGCGTGGCCTCAGTGAGGTATTTCCTAGTCAATCAGTGACTAGTGTTGCAGTGGAGGGGGGAGCCCCAGTGAGCCTGGGGCCGTGCCCTGAGGGCTGCAATAGCAAAGGAGGCCCTGCAGTTTCTTCCCAATGCCACGCTTTGTGATTCTTCTGGTGCTTACTTTGCCAATACATAAACTAGGAGTACAAACCCTGCCACTGAAGGAAGTGCGTTAGGATTACATATAATTCTCTTTCTGGGGAGGCTACACTGACCCACCCTGGTTTATGTGAAGGGGTGACAGTAAACATCTATCACACACTTACAGTAGGGCAAGAACCGTTTGCATTTTGTGTGTGTCTGTGCGTACCTGCGAGTGTATTATTCTGCCCATTTTGCAATTGAGGTTCAAAAAATTCATTTGTCAAAGAAGCCAGAGTTGGTAATAGATCGACCATGGGTCTCTCAGACTTCAAATCCCAGT
This sequence comes from Stenella coeruleoalba, assembly GCF_951394435.1. Lineage (NCBI taxonomy): Eukaryota > Metazoa > Chordata > Mammalia > Artiodactyla > Delphinidae > Stenella > Stenella coeruleoalba. The sequence continues at coordinate 87,596,820 of NC_137158.1, read as the reverse complement.
CTCCCGTCCACTATATACCACACTGTCACCATGGAAACCACATCACCGGGCAAACCACTGTACCACACTGTCACCAGGGAAGCCAGAAACGGTCCAGAAAGGCTCATCCTTGGGTCCACAGAACTTTCTTCACTGGCTGAGTAAGGAAAAGAGACACAGCAGTAAGAAATAAATTACACTTTACCATGAATCCTGGATTTGGGGCATGATGGGAAAGAAAATATTATTCTTTTTACAACAAAGAGGCGAAATGAACTTTATCTTAGATTATAAAATGGAAGCTCATTACCACAAATTCTCTCATCACACAGATTTACCCCTTTTGCAAACGGACCAGATGATACCCCTGAGGATATCTTGGCAAGGATTGGCAGCGGGAAGTACGCCCTTTCCGGGGGAAACTGGGATTCCATATCTGATGCGGCAAAGGTGAGTACATTGCCCAGTGCTCTTCTCAGGTGTGGAGATTCTGCAGTAACCATTTTATCTTTGAGAATACTAGAGGATACTTTTCGTGTAAATCATATAGATATTTTATGCTCATAGATTTTTTTAAGAAACACAGCTAAAAAAAGGAAATTTTGCAAAAATATTTCATCACACTTTTCACATTTTCTACAGCCTTGGTGTATTAGGGTTCTCTGGAGATACAGAACCAATAGGATGTGTATGTATAGAGACAGAGACAGAGAGAGACTAAGACAGAGGATGAGCTATTTATTTTTATGGAATTGTGGAGGCAAGTCCAAAACCTATAGGCCAGGCCAGAAGCCTGGAGACTCAGGAAAGAGTAGATGTTGCGGCTCTAGTCCAAAGGCCGTCTTCTGGCAGAATTCCCTTTTCCTCGGGGACTTCAGTCTTTTTTCACTTAAGACCTTCAGCTGATTGGATGAGGCCCACGCACATTATGGAGAAGTTGACAGATTTAATTGTTAATGTCACCTTCACAGAAACATCTAGATCACTATTGGTTCTTTTTTTTTGGGGTGGGGGGGTTGGCCTCACCACACAGCCTGTGGGATCTTACTTCCCCAACCAGGAATTGAACCTGCACCCTCGGCAGTGAAAGGGCAGAGTCCTAACCACTGGACCACCAGGGAGTTCTCTAGACGAGTGTCTTTTGTTTTGTTTTTCTTTTTTTTCATTGAAGTATGGTTCATTATGTAAGTTGCAGGTGTACAACATAGTGATTCACGAGTTTTAAAGATTGTACTCCATTTATAATTATTATAAAACAGACAGGTGTTTGACCAAACACTGGGTACCATGGCCTAACCAAGTTGACACAGAAAATTAACCATCACACTTTTAGGGATGTTGCAAAATGATAGCCCTGAGTGTTCACAGACTGATCAAGTAAAACTCTGGTACAGGGGTGTATTTCTGTTATTAAAAAATACTTTGAATTGGGGCTTCTCTGCATCTGCACCATTTGTGACCAGCCCTGTTTCTCTGTCCATCAGACTTGGAATTCCTCTCTAATCAAATAGTAAATTATAGTCCAACCACAGTGAGAAACAGCATCAACAGTCTATTTCTCGTGTTTCTATAAAATGACCAGAGGAGGAGCAATTCTGGGGTTCTGATTCCAGCTCTGCCATTACCGTCTCTGTGTGGCCTCATTCAGTGATGGTGGAGGAGATGGTGAAGGTCATGGTGGAGGAAGTGGTGGAGGTGATGTGAAGGTCATGGTGGACGAGATGGTGGAGGTCATGGTGGAGGAGATGGTGGAGGTCATGGTGGAGGAGATGGTGGAGGTCATGGTGGAGGAGATGGTGGAGGTCATGGTGGAGGTAATGGCAGCCGGCATTTAGTGAGCACCTCCCCTGTGTCGCACCCTGACACCCGCATTGCTCCTTCCATCCACTCTGTTTTGAATGAGTATGGGAATTGTCTTAGTTCCGGTTCCCACAGTAGAGCCACAGACCAGGACTTGGGTGCTGGTGGTTTCTTTGAGAGGTGATTTCAAGCAGGAGTGAGGGGCAGGGAAAAGGTGGCAGGAAAGGAGTTCGTCAGGTACAGGACACGTTACCAAGGTCACAGCTGCAGGGAGAGGGCTTCGCTGCCTCCCAGGACCTTTTGCCGGCTTCTCCCTGCTCCTTCCCTGCCATATCTTCCCCTCACTCGTTCCCCTGTGCCTTTCCCCGCTCTGTGCTCGCCACACAACAAAACCTCCAATCCTCCGAAAACAGGCAAAGCCTACGGATTTGTATGTTATGATACTTTATCTGCCTCCTGCATGCACTGTGTAAAAACACACTGCTTTACTGTGAGTTGTTTTTTTTTTTTTTTTGGCCTCGCCACGCAGCTTGCAGGATCTTAGTTCCCCAACCAGAGACTGAACCCCTGCCCTCGGCAGTGACAGTGCGGAGTCCTAACCACTGGACCGCCAGGGAAGTCCCTACTGTGAGGTCTTGATCAAGTCAATAAAGGTCTCCCTGCTTTCATTTTCCACACATAGAAATGGGGAGAACAGTCCTTCCAGGAGATATTTGTTTCAAGAAGTTACCAAGATTAATGTTATCAAATATCAAAAGGCATTGTATTTCTCTGTAGAAGGATATTTTATTAGTGTATAATATTTCTTTGTTGCGGTTGATGACCACAAACTCTGTTGAGTGATGCAACTTCACATTAAACAGATACTCTAACTGATTCCATTTCATTTTGGAATGTGATGGGAACAGTGAAAGGAGGAGAGGAGGCCGGCAGAAAAGCACGGATTCTCACCGAGGCTCTTCCTTGGGCACTTGGTGAAGAACTATACACATCACGTCTTCACCTACAAAACAGGGATGTAATATTCACCCTCTTTCCCCCAAGGACAGCCCTGATGCTCACAAGAGCAGGTGCCTCAAGCATGTGAAGACAGTCTCGTGAATTCCATGCAGACGCAACTCACAGTTCTAATTGTACGTGTGTGTAGACGTAGGTACACACATTTGCATGCATTGCCACATGTAAATCTGAAGTGGAGCTCAGTCTTTAAACCCGTTGTAGGAGTTTTTGTTGCTATTACATTACAATCAAATAAGAAAATCAGGGCTTCCCTGGTGGCGCAGTGGTTGGGAGTCCGCCTGCCGATGCAGGGGACACGGGTTCGTGCCCCGGTCCAGGAAGATCCCACATGCCGCGGAATGGCTGGGCCCGTGAGCCATGGCCGCTGAGCCTGCGCGTCCGGAGCCTGTGCTCCGCAACGGGAGAGGCCACGGTGGTGAGAGGCCCGCATACCGCAAAAAAAAAAAAAACAAAAAACGAACAAACTCAAATAAGAAAATCACCTCTATGGAACATGAGCCCCTTTGGACACAAGTAACAGCAGCAGATTACTAATTCCACAGTTGGTGATTATTTGCAGCAAACACTTGTGGATTTGAGGATAGTAATATTTATTATATGTGATAAAATGTAACTGAGGACATTGTTATGACTGGTTTCTATCTGTGGGATAGTCATTATTTCAGCTTCTCCCTTTGGAAGATTATCGTTTTTACTCAAATGATATTTCAGAAACTTACACCCTCTATTGAACGTTTCCACATTTGATTTCTCTTCAGACATAAAATCTTTAATACTGTATGAACCTGGGGTGATCCACCAAGTTGACGACGGTTAAAGCTTTAAAAACAAATTCACATGTGTAGCAACCTGGGGGTAAACGTTCGGCCCCAGGCGCGGAGCTTGTCAGCCTGGTGGCCGGGTGTCGCCGTGCGCAGGGGAGGACGGTGGCTGGGAGCCCCGAGAAGCAGCGGCACCCACTGCCCTCCCCCCACAGGACGTCGTGTCCAAGATGCTCCACGTGGACCCTCAGCAGCGCCTGACGGCCGTGCAGGTCCTCAGACACCCCTGGATTGTGAACAGAGAGTACCTGTCCCCAGACCAGCTCCGCAGACAGGACGTCCACTTGGTGAAGGTACCGACCACTGCCCCACGGCAGAACGGTGGGAGCGGGGACTCCAGAGAGCTGCCCCGATACCCGCACGGCTAACCCCAGGGGTCACGGGGTGCCGGCAGGGAACCCGCAACAGGCCCAGATAGGCATCCCGCGTGTATTTACGGCTACTTGGTTCATCCCATACGTGCAGTCACATGCCGGACTCTGAGTAAGTGACAACTTCTGTTAACACAGAAGGGGCGGCCCCTCTTCTGGGAGGGGTGCACGGCTGGGGTTCTCCTGCTGGGAGCCGCCCGTTCAAGACCACCCGAGGGCTTAGAGCTGCTCCAGGAGGGGCCCAGTCACCCAGGTTGGTCCCGGATCCTCAAGATTGGCAGAGCTGGGGTGCCGTTGCCAGGAGGGCACCCCAGGGACCCCGCAGCCGCAGAGCGGATCGGGGGCCGGGAGAACCTCAGCCCGGGGCTCCCCAGGAGCCCAGAGCGCCTACCCCCAGTCACCGCACGGTTCACAGATGGGGTCCGGGGGGCGGGTGGACACGGCGATCAGAGCAGCACCCTGATGTTGAGGGCCGGTGCTCCGTGGCCCTGAAGGAAGGCCTCCCGTAGCCCAGGCTCGGCGAGGCCCAGGCCGGGTCGGGGGCCGGCACAGCGTCACCGCCGCTCCCTTGTGTTGCAGGGAGCGATGGCCGCCACCTACTTCGCTCTGAACAGAGCCCCCCAGGCCCCGCGGCTGGAGCCCGTGTTGTCCTCCAGCCTGGCGCAGCGCCGGGGCATGAAGAGACTCACGTCCACGCGGCTGTAGCCGAGCCCGGCGCCCGCTCATCCTGCACCTTCTCGGGCAGCCGGAGGGGATCCAGGCGGGACCTCCCGACGCCTGGCTGTGCTGACCTTGCCGTCTCCGCCCCCAGCCGACCAGCCGGGGCCCTTCCACTGCGGACCTGCCGAGTGCCTGGAGGCCCCCCAGCCCGTGGGTCTTGCGCAGTCGTGGCCTGTGTTTCCGTGGAGACGTGTGTTTCCCAGTTATAAAGTCAGTGACCTGGTCTGATTTCCGGCACACACAGCCCAGGTGTCACGGTGCGAAGGTGACAGTTAACGGCAGAGCCCTGGGGGCCCGGCGTCTGCGCCTCTGCCCTTGCCCGCGGCTGAGTGACCGGCGGGCACAGGGCACCTAGGAGCAGATGCCTGGTCCCTCCAGATGATCCAAAGAGCCCTCGTCTCATTGCCCCCCACTTGGGACTGAGGCCCCCACGTTCTCTCCCGTTGCAGATCTGATGGGGCGAGGCCACCCCGGCCCCGGGAGCAGCAACTTCACCTCGGTGGCCACGCTTCCCAAGAATCGCTCGCGTCCCCGGGAGGGAGCCAGCCCAACCTGTGCCCGTGTTTTCGCGTTCTCCTGAGGACCGGGGTCTGCAGGAGCGGCTCAAGGGTCGCCGCGGCCGCCCCGAGCTTCCGAGAGGGCCTGGGCTTCCCTGAGTGCTGGCTTTCCCCTTTCATGGAAACCCTGTGGCCCGTGGGAGCCCTCAGTTGGGTTGCCTCCCGTCAGTCCCTTCTCGGTTCCCCTGGAGACCCCTGTCCCCCGCCCGGGGCCAGAGGGGAGCAGAGGATGTGTTGCTGAGAGCAGGGGTGCCCTTTGTGGAAGCTGTGCTTTTGTGTCGTGCTTTGAGTTTCTGTTGCACAGGTCTGTCCTCACCTGACGTGTCAGGGATATTTAATGTTTCCCCCGGGGCATGTGAACACAGGAGTGGGTGTGATGCAGGGCGAGCCACCACCGGGGCCTGGAGGACAGAGGCCTGTGTCCTCCCAGCCGGCCCCAAACCAGGCCCTTGCCCACCGTGCTGTGACTGGCCAGCGTCACTGGGCACCCCCTGCCCTCGGGGGGAGGGGGGGCACCTGTTGGTCTCAGCCGGGTTTTCACCAAGAAGACAATTTCTGAAAGTCCCTCCATTTTAACTCACTCTGGTACCCGACTCGACCGACAAAAACAAAAACAATGCCGCCTTCTAAAAATTAGCTCCCTAGCTCGGTCTAATGGTTTTCAGACCTGAAAATATAAACGTATCGCAGAAGCTTTAATTATCCCGTGAGCCTTTTTTTTTTTTCTTTTCCTCAGAACCACAAGGAATAAAAAGGTGGGGACAGGTTCATGGACCTGTTTTCCCACAAAGCCCTCTTGGGCACTTGGCATATTTCTCAATTCTTTTCCCAAGGCTCAAAAGACGTCCACCCACAAGAGTTTTGTTTTAGGTCAGAACTATTTCGTCTGTTATTGGAAATTTAGGAACACCTGGGGGGCCCCAGCTCACAGATTTTGCCCTCCCAGAAATCGACAGTGGTCCTTGTATCTTGTGTTTGCCGCGCAGGCAACGGCCGGTCCGTCAGCCGCCTGGGCCTCTGTCCTGGGCTCGTCGGCACGTTGCTGGTTTGCTTGAAATCCGTGTGTTGTGATGGAAGGGGACAGAAAGGAGAGACAGAGATGCAGCACGGCTGGGAGAGCGGCCAGCGCGTGTTTTCTGTGCGTCACACCAGCCCCCTTACGTGTGCAGCCTTAGTTCTGACCGTTCAGAGCCCCGCGGGGACCCCGGGACTCACCCCGCACCGGACCCCGCCCGTGGCAGGGGCACCCGGCTCTTCCCCACTCTCTCCTGAACCAACTCGAATGCCCTGAGATACCTCCACTCCCTCGCCCTTCTGCAAAACAAAGTGGTACTTGAAACCCTTCTGCAGAGAGGCAGCCTAGAGAAGCTGAGAGCCTGTGTTTAATTGAACTGGCTTAAGTCTCAAGTAGCCAGTGGCTGGGCTTCCTAACCGGCAGTCGGTATGTGAATGAAGGTGCGATCACCGCGTTATTCACCTGTACAGGCACCTCCACCATTCACGCAAGGCCTTGCGGGATTTGCACACGTGGTGTGACAGCCCAGCAAGTTAACTGGCTGCCCTGCCCTCCTGTAGAGTCAGACCCCCTCTGGATCACCAGAACCAGACTTGGTTGTGATAAACCCGAGCCCGGGGTCTCAGGCCTTTGGCCCTGCCGGTCCCCCTCCGTGGTACCCACTGTGGTCCCATCCACCCCGGCGCCTGCCCACTTTAAGAGAAACACCTGATGCCCCCCGGAGGGAGAGCTTCGCCCAGTGCTGCCCCCCACGTCACACTGGGCAAGAGTGAGGTTTCACTTGTTCCCCAGGGGCAGTGGGGCGTGATTTCAGACTACCCGCGTGTGTGTTGCTGCGCGGACGGCTGTCAGGGCTCGATTGGCCACGGCTCCGATGCGAGCCGGCCCTGCTCACTAGTGGCGTGACCCAGCGCCGCTCTGGGGTGGTGGCCTTGCTTCACTGGGTGCTTCCAGCACGGGAGGGATCTGATCCGCACTCGTCCTCTCCCACGTGGTTTGGTGGCCCTCACCGCTCCGAGAGCCGTGGGGTTCTAGAATGGAAAGGACGCCGCAGGCCCTGAGTGACGAGGAGAAGCCACCCGCAGGCTCACGGCGTCCCCGGGGAGGGACCCGCCAGCTGCAGCCGAGCCCGCGCTCCCCCGAGGATGCCGCCAGCACTTTGTGTCCCTGCCCGCGTCCGTGTTTACAGGGGACTCTCGTGTTCACGCTTTATATTTTATGTTGGAGATGGGCGGCCACTCTACGATATTTATTACGCTTTCCAGACTTTCTGAATAGATTTTTTTAATAAACATGGGTTTTATGAAGTGTACTATTTTTCTAGCATAACTGTGATATTGGACTTTCTATACCGTCCCGAATAACAGTCTGCAGGTGAGCTTCTGACCAGGCCCTCCCCCTCCCCTTGCACCGCCTTCCGGCCGCCCCAGCCTCTGCTGCCACCAGCTGGCCTCTTCGTGGGGGCAGGCGGCACGGCCGTCCCCCACCCTGAGAGCTGTGCGTGCACGGGGCCGTGCGTGCGTGCACGTGTGGGTGTGTAAGCGCATGCCCAAGTGCATTGTGTGATGCGCGTGTGTGCGTTTGCACGTGTGAGCACGTGTGTGTGCGTCCGCTCCCCGTGCAACCCGGCAGGAGACGGGGTGGTCATGTTGCTAATGAAGCAGGTGGCCCGGGTGGGCTGCTGGGCGCCAGCCCCGCGGTCTCTCGCGGGTGTGCCACCTGCCACCCACGCCCAGCTTTTCTTCGTACAGTAACAAAACAAGAAGCTACGCTGTCGCTCGTGAGCTCTGCAACCTAATTTCTTCTTCCCTCTTAGTTCCTAACCTGCGTGTGTCAGCCGGTGGGACCCCCCCACGCACACATCTCTGCCATCGTTTTGGGGCTGCTTCCCCAGCAGGTGAGGGATCTTCCCGAGATCCTACAGCCTCACGGTGCAGGTGGAGCGCTGAATTTCAGGGCCAACAATAACGCCCAAGGAATTCTTTCTCCTGCTGCCCCAGAGCGTGCTCAGAAAATGCCAAGTGGAAGAGACTGAATTGGAGAAAGCATCTCTTACATCCGATGTGTGTTATCTTCTATTGCCACTGTGATAAATTCCCTTAACCTGGTGGTGCTGAACGATTCGTTATGTGATAGTTCTGGAGGTCACAAGTCCGAGATGGGTCCCATGGGGTGAAATCAGGGTGTGGGCAGGGCTGCATTCCTTCTGGGGGCTCTAGGGGAGACCTTTCCAGCCCTTTCCCAGTGTCCCTCCAGCCTCAGAGCCAGCCGCAGGGGCCAAAGCTACGGTCCTCACATCTGTCACCCACCTGGAGCACCCAGGACACACTCCCTTCTGTAAGGCCAGCTGGTTAGCAGCCTGAATTCCCCCTGCCACCTCAGCTCCCCTTTGCCCCGGCACCAGCACGTGACATCTTTGCGGGGCCCGTCACTCTGTCTGCCGGGCCAGCGAAGATCTGGCCACACGTTTCAGCCTGTGTGTGGTTCACAGGGGGACGAGATTCAGGAGCTGTGTCGCTTTGGGGCTTTGCTTTCTCAGAAGCTGACAAGTTACCTGCCACAGTCTCGTGGATGCCGGACCGAGACGCGAGACTCTGGGTCAGAGCCCAGCCACCCCCATAGCAAACAGCGAGACCCTGTGTGTGTCAGTCCCCTGGCCCCCCGGTCTCACGGGGGTGGTGGAGTGTGGCCCAGGCCGAGGGTTACCCAGAGGGCTGTGTGACAGCCGGGGCCCAACTTGGGAAACACCAGTCATTTATAAAGGGCTGCAGGCAGACAGCCATCCTTTGCCCGGGACGGGGACGCAGTCCTGTCTCCCCGGCTGTGCAGTGTCTCAGGGGACGTCCCGCTAACTCGACCGCAAGCACACACATCCGTCTTTTGCAGGATGTAACCTAGTCCTCCAGGTGCCTTTCATGCAGAGCGTTGTATCTATACTTGCAAATCCAGCTTGCCACTTGTCCTAGGTAATGCCATCCCAGACCACTGGCCGTATTTGCTTCCCAAGATGCTGGAAACATGGGGCGGGTAAGGGAGCCTCGAGCCTGGGCTTCTGGTTTCCAAGGCAGCCCCCCGGTCACCCAGTTATGCCGCCCACCAAATCCCTGGTGTTTTATCCGGTCTGTGACCTCCTAGGTAAAATGAGTAAATCTCGTGTACGAGGGCAGGTGGCAGGGCAGCTTGTGACTCAGGATCCCGAGTCAGAGGCTGGGCATGGGGTCGGGCTCTGCTGCCAGTGTGGTGTGGACACGTCCCCATCCCAGGGCTCGGATTCCTTGGCCGCACAAGGGTCGGGGCACCTCCACTGACGGGAGGACAACCGCCCCAGCTGTTTCAGCTTGTCAGTGCTTTCACATAGTGACAGTCATTTCATCCCTGGCATGTGGAAACTCAGACTAAACAGATGATCCCTCACAGCAGAGATTCGCTCAATCAGAACACATTTCTTGAGCTTGGACCACACTCCCATCGCTGTCCTAAGAGGTTCCTCAGCCACAGGGCAGGGCCCTCCTCTGGTGACGCTAAGCTTCCAGCAGGGGAGGAAAAGCAAACCAGTAACGGCACATAAACGGTAGATGCCAAGGTGGCGAGCGCTCTGAGGGAAAAGCAGAGCGGACCGAGGGGACTTGACGTTTTATTCAGGAAGGGAATTCAGAACGTGCACTGATCCTTAAGATTTGCTGGTTCTCCTCAGCAACAGATGTTACCAACCTTTCAATGTTGAGCCCATGACTTCTGAATTTTATCTAATTGATTCCCCGATAATGGCTACAATTCAGGATCCAAAATCAAGAACACTCGTTTACGACGTACGTCCAGTGTGGGCACGTGTGTGTCCTTTACCGTGGTGAGGAGAGACATCAAATAAATGTTTGGCAGAGGAACCACCTTCACTATGCTGTTTTCATCACACCTGAGCTTGGGCGAGAGAGCCACGATTTCCAAACCGCAGCTGTGGTTTCAGCTCCGAAACGTCATTGTTGGCAGCAAGTTCCATTTATTTCGGTGTTTTCCCCAAATTGTATCACACGGGGTTTTCTCTCCTGAGGGAATAGGAAGCCAGTTTGGCCCCTGACCTCAGCTCTCCTGGGTTCTGCTTTGGGCTGAGGGACAGATTGTGAAATTGGAAACTTTGATCACGCGGAGACACGTCAAAACCCACAGACTTTCAAACCCTGCTTCTTCATGGACTTGGAAACTGGATCGATCAGGTTTGTTTTTAGTCCTAAATAACAGTTGAATAAGTAAGTGTTCAGCCTGAAGAAAAGATTTTCTTAAGAGAAATTGAGAGCAGAGTTAAGCTCTTCACATAACTTTAAAACACATTTTTAGAGCCTAAGGTTTTGCTAACAACGTAAACTCTCGCCTAGTTACAAAATATCCCCAGTGAAACCTGGAAAGCGTCCAAGGAAACCCAGACTCACATAGAACTCGATCTAAAAGCCTTTGGTATGAACAGTAGTGAAAGTTTAATGTCTAAGCCCTTGAGAAGATTAATGATAAAATAATAAACATTGGCCTCACAGGAACCGGACAAGCGACTGTCCCTGACATTTTAGACAAAAGGAAGCCAGAGGTCAGTACGCCTCCCAGACTACAGTTCACAGGCTGGGACTCAGGCTCCCACATCCCCCGAACGTTCTAGTGACTCCAGACTTCCGTTTCCTCCAACAAAACCTTCCAGGACCCCCTGCGGAAATGGGAGAAGGCATTGACCCCTGGGCGGGGGTCTCAGCCTCCTGACGGCTGATGGAGGCGCTGAAAGGGGAGGGCCCACTGCACGGGGTGTCCAGGGCTGTCCAGGAAGGGCAGAGCCCTGAGCCACTGTCCGGGAGGTTCTCCGTCGGACGGCTCTCGATCTACTGGTTCATTCACACAAACATTTCCTGACACCAGCTCTTCGCCAGGCACCAGGGAAGCAGACAAATCTCTCTGCCCTCCATCAGCCCTTTTCCTAGTGAGGGGAAACAGAAGAAACAAATCACACAGAGGATGTGGCTCTCAAACGGTACTGAGCATTGTGGGAGAAACAGAGGACAAGGTGGGCAGCGGTGGGCAAATTCAAACAGGGTCAGAGAAGGCGTCACCGGTGGGTCAGCACGCGGCAGTGGAGGGCAGGTACTGCAGGGCAGGGAGGGTCACATGAGTTCATTTCCTCCCCCCAAAGCTTCACTACAGCCTCGGGCACAGAGCAAGGGCTTTCTGTGAGTTTGCAATTGTCACAATGTGCCACTAGAGCGCAGTGTTGAAAGTGTCCCCTCCCTCCCCGGCACCCCTCCCAGATCGCAGCTTCCCTGGGACGGTGCGGGGATGGCAGCTGTCCCCAGTCCTGCCCCTGGTTCCTTATACCCGGTCAGGGACTGCCAGCCTGAGCTCTCGGCAGATCTGGGCGTCTGAGATCTATGCCAACGTTGCCAAAAGCTGTGTGAGAAGCACAGATTGACACACCAGGAACCTACACGGCAACACGTCAGGCTCCTCTGGCTTTGGTTGGTTTTACATTAACTTTAATTATCTCACACATAGGGGAAATTTTACAATTTCACTTTTAAAATGCTCCTGGAGAGGAGCAGAAAAGTTACTTAACAAATATATCTTTATTAGACAGTCTTTCTTAAAACAGGTCTATAGGAAAAACAATTTCAAAAAAGGTCTTTGATGGTGAAAATGGCTGTGAATCAGTGACTCTGGTAACCACCAAGGAGAGACGCTCAGACAATAGATTTGGACACACCTGTAGCTTTAAAGCAACCCTGTGATTTCACGGATCAGCCCTGTTGGAGAAGCAGAACACCATGCGTGGCTCTAAGTTCCAAAACCAACCAGGTCCTACCCTGGCTGGACACCCAAGCTGCTGGCCACTACAGGCTGCTCGTCGCCACGCGGACATTTGCCAAGCACTTCATCCTGGTTCATCAATCCTGAACCTGCGTCTTCACCCCAGCCTCCCAAAACTTGCCGCTCCTTCCTGATCCCCGAACTCAGTGGAGACACTTTGACTCACACCATTTCCAGAGGATCCATCCAGAGATGGCTCCATCCTTTGGTCCAGAGCCTCTCCCCCAGCCCCTCCCGCATCATCAACCTTCAGATCCTGCTGGTTCACCTCCTGAGCCGGGGCTTCCTTTCATTCCCGTTATCCCCGCTTCTCTCTGCTCACCTGGGCAGCCGCAGTGACCTCCTGACTGGGCTCCCTGCTGCAGCACTGCCCCCCAAGCCCATTGTCCACGCTGAGGCTTAAAATTCTATCAACAGACAGTGGCGCCCGTAACCCTTCACTGTGTTAAAGGAAAAGCTTCAGCAGCTCTGGTTCTTCTGGAGAAAGTCCAGCCTATTTATCTGATATTTGACCCCCATGACCTTGGCCGGTGTGTTCTCAGCTAATCTCGAGGTGCACCCTGCCTTAAGTTGAT